>NC_091980.1:41002166-41602166 GCF_044704955.1 Pristiophorus japonicus
GGCCTATGCCTAGAATACCTACAGACAATAATACAGTAAATTTATAAATTTTTGCAAAAAGTAATTGTCCTTATTTGATTTCAGCTTCAGTTACAGGTGCTCATTTAACGTGTGAAGCGTGGATCCAGGCTTTCTTTCCTTGGACTTTAACAGCTGCCTGGGTGGTCAATAACACTTGATAAGGTCCCTCCCACTTGGCACCCAAAGGTTCTTTATGCAACTTTTTCACATACACCCAGACTCCCGGGATGATGTCGTGTCCTCTTTTGGGTGCCGATACCTGTCGGGAAACAGAACGAATTGCATTGGTTAAGTTCTGACAGTATGATAACAAAGTGTCATTCATTAAGTGAACATCAGCTTTCCGTAAATCGATAGTTCCTGGCAGCGACATGGGTCTTCCTGTTATAATTTCAAATGGGCTTCGACCTGCAGTTCTGTTCGGGGTTGCCCTAATGCTACATAGCACTATTGGTAGTGCCTGGGGCCATGGTGTTCCTTCTTGGTGATATTTGGCAAGCCGTTGTTTCAGAGTTCGATTCATTCGTTCTACTTGTCCTGATGATTGTGGATGATAAGGACAGTGTAAATCCCACGTAATGTTCAGTAACCTACAGACTTCTTGACAGACAGCACCTGTGAAGTGTGTTCCCTGATCTGAGTCAATGCTACTCGGGACTCCCCATCGGGGAATGTAATCCTTACACAAGACCTTTGCAGTGTGATTGTCTGTGGCTCTTTTAGTTGGGACAGCTTCTACCCATCTAGAGAATCTGTCGACCATGACAAGAATGTTAGTGTATCCTTGGCATGAAGGAAGAGATATATAATCAACCTGCAGATGCTGGAATGGTCCGACAGGGGCAGGGGGCCTCAGTTGGAGCATTACCGTGATGGGTCCAGAATAATTTTTCTGGCAGACCACACAGCGGTCTGCTACCAGCTGGGCGTGTTTTTTAAATCCCCGACCCCACCAGCTTTTCTGGAACCGTGCCGTCATCTGTTGTGAGGCCAAGTGTTGGGCTAAAAAAGGCATAAGCGCTTGTGGCGTGACTGGCTTGTCGGTAACTCTTTGTCTCCAGACACCATCTTCGCATAGCTTAATTCCTGCCTCAATCCATGTCCATTTTTCCTCTCGGGAGCACTCGCCTTGCATTGTTTGAAGGTCTCGTGTCAGAGTCCTGAGTGCTTTCAATCTGCACATCTGTGTTGGCTCTGCTGGAGGAACGCCCTGTGAGGCGGCATCTTTAGCTGCCTGGTCGGCTAGAGCATTTCCTTGTGCTTCTGTGGTATTTTCCTTGGTTATGGGTTTTACACTACAGGATGGACACTTCCTGAGGTAATTGTATGGCCTCCAGTAAGTCTCAGACTTCTTTTCCATTTCGGATAGGTGTACCAGCAGCAGTGAGGAATCCTCTTTTCCGCCATAACAGACCAAAGTCGAAAGCGACTCCAAAAGCATAACGCGAATCTGTGTAGACATTAGCTGTCTGTCCTTACACGGCCCGTAACGCAGCCTGTTGTGCTGACGTTCCTGAGGGTAAACATCCTTTAGCCACTACCTCATATAAGGTTGTAAATGCCCATCCTGCTTTTCTGGTACCATTGTCAACAAAGGAGGAACCATCTGTAAACAGGATGAGGTCTGGGTTGTGCAAAGGCTCCTCTGCTGCTAAGGCTGCTTCTTCTGTTTCTTTTAAAATCTCCACGCAGTCATGCTCTTCGCATTCTCCCCCTTCTTGCTCCCTCGATTCTGACATCGGGAGCATAGTTGCGCGATTAACCGGGCTGGCCCGGACGATATGGAGATTAGGAGCTTCCAAAACTGCTGTCCAGTGCGTCCATCTAGCTGCTGTCACCTGAGACATTCTATTCATAGACAGCAAAGCGTGTACGGTGTGGGGGCACTTGACAATCAGCTTTTGGTTGAGGACTAGACCCGCAGTGATCATTACCGCTCGACATGTAGCTTCCATATCCCTTAGGCAATTCCCCATCCGAGGGCTACTGCATCCAGTTTTGCCGAATAATAGACAATAGATCTTTGCCGATCCCCATGTTCTTGTGTCAGTATAGCTGTCATATATCCTTCTTTCTCATGAACAAACAGGGTAAATGGCTTACCACTGTCGCGGATTCCCAGAGCCGGTGCCGAACACAAAGCCTTTTTCAAACTCAGGAAGGCCTCTTGCTGTTCCTTAGTGAGGGTGATGGCTTCTTCAGAGGCACATTTCCCCTTTAAAATATCATTCAGTCGCTGAGCAAGCTGTGAGAAGGAGTTAATCCAATTTCTGTTAAAGTTACACAATCCCAAAAAAGACCTTAGTTCCTGAATAGTGGTGGATTTTTTAGCAGCCCGAATGGCAGCAGTTCTATCCTGGATAAGTTCTCTCTTTCCTTGTGAAATCTTTTGTCCCAGGTACACAACCTCTTCTTGGGATATTTGTGCTTTGTCGATGCTGGCTTTATGTCCTTTCAGCCAAAGGTGGTCCAGCAAAGCTCGTAAATCTTGTTCATGCTGGTCTTCCGTGTTTGAAGCTAGCAGGATATCGTCGACATATTGGATGACTGTGGATGACAGGGGAGGTAATTCTCGCAAATGGCTTTGTAAAGCCATGTGGAATACCGTAGGGCTGTTGTGGAAACCCTGCGGTAATCGGGTCCAAGTATACTGTTGTCCTTGGACCGTGAAAGCAAACCACTGTCGAACCTCCGGTGCCAGAGGCACCGACCAAAATCCATTGGCCATATCTGTAACCGAGAAATATTTATGTTCCGGTTTGAGGGCATTAAAAATGGTGGAGGAATCTGCGACCAAAGGAGCTTTTTGATCAATAAACTGGTTAGCTTTCCAATAATCAACAGTCAAACGTCAAGTCTCATTAGATTTCTGTACCGGCCACACGGGGCTATTGGAGGAGTTATGCGTTTTACTAAGCACCCCTTGTTTCTCCAATTGTTGAACAATCGGTAAGATTCCCGCGATGGCAGTTGGAGTGATGGGATACTGTTTAGTGCATGGAGGCTTGGTCCCGGTAAATGAGGCAGGCTCCATCTGGAGTAGGCCACAATCGTTCTTATCTTTAGCCCATATCGGGTGTTCCTTCAATTCTTCTTTCTTCAAAGTTCTAGTTGACCATGTCATAGAAACATAGAAACATAGAAAATAGGTGCAGGAGTAGGCCATTCGGCCCTTCTAGCCTGCACCGCCATTCAATGAGTTCATGGCTGAACATGCAACTTCAGTACCCCATTCCTGCTTTCTCGCCATATCCCTTGATCCCCCGAGTAGTAAGGACTTCATCTAACTCCTTTTTGAATATATTTAGTGAATTGGCCTCAACAACTTTCTGTGGTAGAGAATTCCACAGGTTCACCACTCTCTGGGTGAAGAAGTTTCTCCTCATCTCGGTCCTAAATGGCTTACCCTTATCCTTAGACTGTGACCCCTGGTTCTGGACTTCCCCAACATTGGGAACATTCTTCCTGCATCTAACCTGTCTGAACCCATCAGAATTTTAAACATTTCTATGAGGTCCCCTCTCATTCTTCTGAACTCCAGTGAATACAAGCCCAGTTGATCCAGTCTTTCTTGATAGGTCAGTCCCACCATCCCGGGAATCAGTCTGGTGAACCTTCGCTGCACTCCCTCAATAGCAAGAATGTCCTTCCTCAAGTTAGGAGGCCAAAACTGTACACAATACTCCAGGTGTGGCCTCACCAAGGCCCTGTACAACTGTAGCAACACCTCCCTGCCCCTGTACTCAGATCCCCTCGCTATGAAGGCCAACATGCCATTTGCTTTCTTAACCGCCTGCTGTACCTGCATGCCAACCTTCAATGACTGATGTACCATGACACCCAGGTCTCGTTGCACCTCCCCTTTTCCTAATCTGTCACCATTCAGATAATAGTCTGTCTCTCTGTTTTTACCACCAAAGTGGATAACCTCACATTTATCCACATTATACTTCATCTGCCATGCATTTTCCCACTCACCTAACCTATCCAAGTCACTCTGCAGCCTCATAGCATCCTCCTCGCAGCTCACACTGCCACCCAACTTAGTGTCATCTGCAAATTTGGAGATACTACATTTAATCCCCTCGTCTAAATCATTAATGTACAGTGTAAACAGCTGGGGCCCCAGCACAGAACCTTGCAGTGCCCCACAAGTCACTGCCTGCCATTCTGAAAAGTACCCATTTACTCCTACTCTTTGTTTCCTGTCTGACAAACAGTTCTCAATCCATGTCAGCACACTACCCCCAATCCCATGTGCTTTAACTTTGCACATTAATCTCTTGTGTGGGACCTTGTCGAAAGCCTTCTGAAAGTCCAAATATACCACATCAACTGGTTCTCCGTTGTCCACTCTACTGAAAACATCCTCAAAAAATTCCAGAAGATTTGTCAAGCATGATTTCCCTTTCACAAATCCATGCTGACTTGAACCTATCATGTCACCTCTTTCCAAATGCGCTGCTATGACATCCTTAATAATTGATTCCATCATTTTACCCACTACTGAGGTCAGGCTGACTGGTCTATAATTCCCTGTTTTCTCTCTCCCTCCTTTTTTAAAAAGTGAGGTTACATTGGCTACCCTCCACTCGATAGGAACTGATCCAGAGTCAATGGAATGTTGGAAAATGACTGTCAATGCATCCACTATTTCCAAGGCCACCTCCTTAAGTACTCTGGTATGCAGTCCATCAGGCCCTGGGGATTTATCGGCCTTCAATCCCATCAATTTCCCCAACACAATTTCCCGATTAATAAGGATTTCCCTCAGTTCCTCCTCCTTACTGGACCCTCTGACCCCTTTTTATATCCGAAAGGTTGTTTGTGTCCTCCTTAGTGAATACCGAACCAAAGTACTTGTTCAATTGGTCTGCCATTTCTTTGTTCCCCGTAATGACTTCCCCTGACTCTGACTGCAGGGGACCTACGTTTGTCTTTACAAACCTTTTTCTCTTTACATATCTATAGAAACTTTTGCAATCCGTCTTAATGTTCCCTGCAAGCTTCTTCTCGTACTCCATTTTCCCTGCCCTAATCAAACCCTTTGTCCTCCTCTGCTGAGTTCTAAATTTCTCCCAGTCCCCGGGTTCGCTGCTATTTCTGGCCAATTTGTATGCCACTTCCTTGGCTTTAATACTATCCCTGATTTCCCTAGATAGCCACGGTTGAGCCGCCTTCCCTTTTTTATTTTTACGCCAGACAGGAATGTACAATTGTTGTAATTCATCCATGTGGTCTCTAAATGTCTGCCATTGCCCATCCACAGTCAACCCCTGAAGTATCATTTGCCAATCTTTGCTAGCCAATTCATGCCTCATACCTTCAAAGTTACCCTTCTTTAAGTTCTGGACCATGGTCTCTGAATTAACTGTTTCATTCTCCATCCTAATGCAGAATTCCACCATATTATGGTCACTCTTCCCCAAGGGGCCTCGCACAACGAGATTGCTAATTAATCCTCTCTCATTACACACCACCCAGTCTAAGATGGCCTCCCCCCTAGTTGGTTCCTTGACATATTGGTCTAGAAAACCATCCCTTATGCGCTCCAGGAAATCCTCCTCCACCGTATTGCTTCCAGTTTGGTTAGCCCAATCTATGTGCATATTAAAGTCACCCATTATAACTGCTGCACCTTTATTGCACCTGGACGTGGCTCCAGGATGATCAGGGCTGGGAACTCAACATCCAGGGTTATTCAACATTCAGGAAAGATAGAATAAAAGGAAAAGGAGGTGGGGTAGCATTGCTGGTGAAGGAGGAAATTAAGGCAATAGTTCGGAAGGACATTAGCTTGGATGATGTGGAATCTATATGGGTAGAGCTGCAGAACACCAAAGGGCAAAAAACGTTCGTGGGAGTTGTGTACAGACCTCCAAACAGTAGTAGTGATGTTGGGGAGGGCATCAAACATGAAATTAGGAGTGCATGCAATAAAGGTGCAGCAGTTATAATGGGTGACTTTAATATGCACATAGATTGGGTTAACCAATCTGGAAGCAATACGGTGGAGGAGGATTTCCTGGAGTGCATAAGGGATGGTTTTTTAGACCAATATGTCGAGGAACCAACTAGGGGGGAGGCCATCTTAGACTGGGTGTTATGTAATGAGAGAGGATTAATTAGCAATCTCGTTGTGCGAGGCCCCTTGGGAAAGAGTGACCATAATATGGTGGAATTTTGCATTGGGATGGAGAATGAAACAGTTAATTCAGAGACCATGGTCCAGAACTTAAAGAAGGCTAACTTTGAAGGTATGAGGCGTGAATTGGCAAGGATAGATTGGCGAATGATACTTAAGGGGTTGACTGTGGATGGGCAATGGCTGACATTTAGAGACCACATGGATGAACTACAACAATTGTAAATTCCTGTCTGGCGTAAAAATAAAAAAGGGAAGGCGGCTCAACTGTGGCTATCAAGGGAAATCAGGGATAGTATTAAAGCCAAGGAAGTGGCATACAAATTGGCCAGAAATAGCAGCAAACCCGGGGACTGGGAGAAATTTAGAACTCAGCAGAGGAGGACAAAGGGTTTGATTAGGGCAGGGAAAATGGAGTACGAGAAGAAGCTTGCAGGGAACATTAAGACGGATTGCAAAAGTTTCTATAGATATGTAAAGAGAAAAAGGTTTGTAAAGACAAACGTATGTACCCTGCAGTCAGAATCAGGGGAAGTCATAACGGGGAACAAAGAAATGGCGGACCAATTGAACAAGTACTTTGGTTCGGTATTCACTAAGGAGGACACAAACAACCTTCCGGATATAAAAGGGGTCAGAAGGTCTAGTAAGGAGGAGGAACTGAGGGAAATCTTTATTAGTCGGGAAATTGAATTGGGAAATTGATGGGATTGAAGGCCGATAAATCCCCAGGGCCTGATGGACTGCATCCCAGAGTACTTAAGGAGGTGGCCTTGGAAATAGTGGATGCATTGACAGTCATTTTCCAACATTCCATTGACTCTGGATCAGTTCCTATCGAGTGGAGGGTAGCCAATGTAACCCCACTTTTTAAAAAAGGAGGGAGAGATATAACAGGGAATTATAGACCGGTCAGCCTGACATCGGTAGTGGGTAAAATGATGGAATCAATTATTAAGGCTGTCATAGCAGTGCATTTGGCAAGCAGTGACAGGATCAGTCCAAGTCAGCATGGATTTGTGAAAGGGAAATCATGCTTGACAAATCTTGTGGAATTTTTTGAGGATGTTTCCAGTGGAGTGGACAACGGAGAACCAGTTGATGTGGTATATTTGGACTTTCAGAAGGCTTTCGACAAGGTCCCACACAAGAGATTAATGTGCAAAGTTAAAGCACATGGGATTGGGGGTAGTGTGCTGACATGGATTGAGAACTTGTTGTCAGACAGGAAGCAAAGAGTAGGAGTAAATGGGGACTTTTCAGAATGGCAGGCAGTGACTAGTGGGGTACCGTAAGGTTCTGTGCTGGGGCCCCAGCTGTTTACATTGTACATTAATGATTTAGACGAGGGGATTAAATGTAGTATCTCCAAATTTGCGGATGACACTAAGTTGGGTGGCAGTGTGAGCTGCGAGGAGGATGCTATGAGGCTGCAGAGTGACTTGGATAGGTTAGGTGAGTGGGCAAATGCATGGCAGATGAAGTATAATGTGGATAAATGTGAGGTTATCCACTTTGATGGTAAAAACAGAGAGACAGACTATTATCTGAATGGTGACAGATTAGGAAAAGGGGAGGTGCAACGAGACCTTGATGTCATGGTACATCAGTCATTGAAGGTTGGCATGCAGGTACAACAGGCAGTTTAGAAAGCAAATGGCATGTTGGTCTTCATAGCGAGGGGATTTGAGTACAGGGGCAGGGAGGTGTTGCTACAGTTGTACAGGGCCTTGGTGAGGCCACACCTAGAGTATTGTGTGCAGTTTTGGCCTTCTAACTTGAGGAAGGACATTCTTGCTATTGAGGGAGTGCAGCGAAGGTTCACCAGACTGATTCCCGGAATGGCGGGACTGACCTATAAAGAAAGACTGGATCAACTGGGCTTGTATTCACTGGAGTTCAGAAGAATGAGAGGGGACCTCATAGAAACGTTTAAAATTCTGATGGGTTCAGACAGGTTAGATGCAGGAAGAATGTTCCCAATGTTGGGGAAGTCCAGAACCAGGGGTCACAGTCTAAGAATAAGGGGTAAGCCATTTAGGACCGTGATGACGAGAAACTTCTTCACCCAGAGAGTGGTGAACCTGTGGAATTCTCTACCACAGAAGGTTGTTGAGGCCAATTCACTAAATATATTCAAAAAGGAGTTAGATGAAGTCCTTACTACTAAGGGGATCAAGGGGTATGGCGAGAAAGCAGGAATGGGGTACTGAAGTTGCATGTTCAGCCATGAACTCATTGAATGGCGGTGCAGGCTAGAAGGGCCGAATGGCCTACTCCTGCACCTATTTTCTATGTTTCTATGTTTCTATCCTGCGATTCCTACTCTGACTAGCACGTGGCACTGGTAGCAATCCCGAGATTACTACTTTTGAGGTCCTACTTTTTAATTTAGCTCCTAGCTCCTTAAATTCGTTTCATAGGACCTCATCCCTTTTTTTTACCTATGTCGTTGGTACCAATGTACACCACGACAACTGGCTGTTTTCCCTCCCTTTTTAGAATGTCCTGCTCCCGCTCCGAGACATCCTTGACCCTTGCACCATGGAGGCAACATACCATCCTGGTGTCTCGGTTGCGACCGCAGCAACGCCTATCTATTCCCCTTACAATTGAATCCCCTATCACTATCGCTCTCCCACTCTTTTTCCTGCCCTCCTGTGCAGCAGAGCCAGCCACGGTGCCATGAACTTGGCTGCTGCTGCCCTCCCCTGATGAGTCATCCCCCCCAACAGTACTCAAAGCAGTGTATCTGCTTTGCAGGGGGATGACCATAGGGGACCCCTGCACTACCTTCCTTGCACTACTCTTCCTGCTGGTCTTCCATTTCCTATCTAGCTGTAGACCCTTCTCCTGCGGTAAGACCAACTCGCTACACGTGCTACTCACATCATTCTCAGCATCGTGGATGCTCCAGACTGAATCCAGCCTCAGCTCCAATTCCGCAACGCGGTCCATCAGGAGCTGGAGGCAGATACACTTGCCGCCAACGTAGTCGTCAGGACACCGGAAGTGTTCCTGAGTTCCCACATGGTACAGGAGGAGCATATCACGTGACCGAGCTCTCCTGCCATGACTTAACCCTTAGATACACTTAAATTGGCAACAACAATGTTAAAAGTTACTCACTGTTATCGACCATCCTCGAAATGCAACGATGAATCTATTTGGATTAGAACGTCCATTCCCAAAAGGGGTTGATCTACTGGGCCTATCCAGACCAGCGTGGTTAGTTCATGTGGATCCAGCCCTATAAGTACTGGTGTTGTCCTTTTAATTTCCATTTTATGGCCCCCAACTCCATAGGCTATACGTGCCCTACCATCCAATGCCAAAAAGTCTCCATATTGTAGGGGTAAGCATGTTAATTCCGCCCCTGTGTCTAAAAGACAGTCCACATCCTTATCGCCCACCCTCACAGTTATATATAGCCCATCTCCCCTCTGTTGTGTTAGTGCAAGGAGGGGGACCAGGGTGGGCTCCAATCGTTTTTTGCTATCCCAAGTAACTCCTTCTGTTGTTGTATTGTCAGTTACTTAAATGCTTCTATGAGGTAATTATCTTGTGACAAGTCTGGTTTGTTGGCTGAGTTATATCCCTGGCTGCGTCCTCTTCCCCAGCCACGACCTTGCTGTTTTGCCCTGCACGTCTTGGCCCAGTGACCTTCTTTCCCACAATAATGACATTTTCTGGGTAATTTTCCTAATGACTGTTTATCGGAATCCTGGGATTTCCATCCCATAGCCTGTACAGCTCGGACTTTAGCTCCCATATCCCGATCTAATTGGTTACATCGATCCACCAATGCTGCAAAGGTAGTTCCTCTACCTTCCCAGTCCGGTAACACTACCTTAAGCATTTTGGACAGTTCTAGCTTTAGACGTGCCACGAAAGCTGCTTTCAGGGGTCCAAACACTTGTTCATCCATTTCCTCATCCATATTATTCATACCCATATGTTCTAGCCACGTGCATCTAAACCGCTCGTCATACTCCAGGACCTCCTCTGTTCCTTTCTGTTGGTAGGCTGCAATTTTTCCCCAGTCTGTCTTAGCTGGACTGAAGGCTTGCAGCCAGTGTTTAATCGCCTCCCATCCTGCGTCTAATTCTTGCTCATCCTGCCCCAAAGTTTCTTCTACCTTGTCGTGCAATTTTCTTCCCTGTGTTTTTGGCACCATTATGGTCAAAATTTGCAATCCGTCCCAGGGATGAAGTTGATATATATTTCTTTAGCAGTCCAATTGGTCCCACGTTTTCACTCCCCCTTTTTTTGAATTGGGCAATTCCTTGGACCATTTATCAATTTTCTCTGGGTCTGCCGGATCATGAAATAAGTATTTTTATACAGCCTTTTCTTCGTTTTTTTGGTTCCGCCCTCATCCGCAGTCTCTTCTGATTTGACTACAACTCGTCTTTTTTTAAACGGGGCAAAGCGCACCCCTAATTCTTCATCCTCCGACCCTGTATTGTCGGAGGATTCAGAATCCGTATCTATTCCTTGGTCGTGTCTTCGGGTTTGCGCTTTTATTTTATCCAAACATGGGTGCCCTGGGAATTGACCAATACATTTTCCTTTTCCTATTACTGTCTCTTGACTTAATGATTTTTTCCATTCTTTAATTTCACCTTTAAGATCTTTAACTTCCGCTTCCAGCTTTTCAAGTTCAAGCTTTTTCTGTTGCAGCTGTACACAAACAGCTTGCAATTGATCCTTTGTACTGGTCAGTTCTCGATCATGTTGGGAATACATTATAATTTCATTCCGCTTTTGAATCTGTCCCATAACTGCTAGGGACCATCTGATTTGCTCTTTATTTCTAAATGTCTGGGGTCGTTTTTCCCCAGACCCTTTTAATCTCGTCCAAGGACCATTGTCCTTTAGAGGTACCATATTTTTGTTCGATCTTAATACAGGTTTTAGATAAGTTGAATTGTTGCTCTATGTATTCTTTCAACTGTTCGAGAATTTCATCTAGCGAAACCTCAGCTGGTGCCTGCCCACCTTTGACAATTGTAGGCAATTCTTTGCTCTTATCTCCTGCTGTCATAATACTGATTTCTTTACTGGGGTCTCGAGTCGTAGGCTTTCTAGCCGATCAATAGGTCGGTGATTAATTAACTAACACACCGCCAAAGTTAGACATCTATGGGACCTCGAGCCGACTACCAACCGGAGGGTTCGCAAACCGGAGGCTTTCGAAATCGCGTAGAAGGAGAGGCGAATTTAGATTTTTGACCGAGGACTTTTATAAAGAGGAGTCCTTACCTCAGTATGTAGATCCGATGTCCAAAATTAAGTTTCTTCCCTCAGCGATCCTGTTCGTGACACCAAAATTGTTAGATCTCTTAATTTGCAATGAAATACGAACTCCGATTGTAGTTTTAGTGTCACTTCATGTTGGCCGCAGTAACAAGCTCTTGGCTTTAAGCCAGGTCCTTGTCCTTCTGATATCATATGGCCAAATGGCTGTATTTATACCGGGTTCAATTTACAGAAAAGAACTCACCTTCTTTGACCTTATTGGCTCAATTAATAGTTTTTTAACCTTTTAATTGGCTCGCTACCCAAGGTCCTAAAATGTCAAGTTGATTGATGACTTAATGCAACATGCTCCTACTCACATAGCATCTCTGACTTGGTGTCTGTGAATTTTCACAGCCTGTCTAAATGCAGCCTGTTTGAATTCTCTCTCAACATTCTACATTATATTGACATAACATTGAATTACATGACCGGGGATTATTCAGACTTACCCTTCACGAGCACCAGTTTAGCACCAACACGTTCATGGGTGCCCGTCTGGGCTGCAGCAGCTCCTCCAGGTCCGACAGTTCAACTGTCTTCGGCGGACCTCCACCCGTCTTGCGGAGCTCCGCCCTATTATTGGCTAATTTTTTCTGCAAAGGTGACAAAAACTATGTGTAAACTAATTTCACAGCTACTATTATGAAACACACAGATAGACATCCCCAATTAACCGTGCCCCAGTCCTTTCCTCAATGGCTGGACCATTTATGTACCATTAGGACGCAAGTGTTGCATGATAAACACATCAAAGTACAGAAGGCTAACGCAATGAGATCGATGATAGGAAATAATGCGTGACACCAAGCTTTGCAACATAATTAAAAGTGGCACTACATTAAGAGTAATTAGTCAGTGCATGATAAAAGTAATTACTTACTCTCGCCGACCCAACGATATCGTTCCACCACTTGCGGTACTGGTTTACCCCTTGGGTGACGGGCGCGGCAGATGACACCGCCTTTGCGATCTCTCGCCAGATTCTCTGATAAACGATTGAGGTGGGTTTTCTGCGCCCATCCTGGGGCAATTGTTCCCAGTGAGCCTCCACCTCGTACACCAGCGATTCCTGCGCCTCCTCTAAAAAGCGCATGGCTCTCCCCCTCCCACCCAGCGCTCTCCACCTCCATCTCTTCTCCTTGCATAATTTATATTTGTTAATATTTATACATTGTATAAATGATATATATTTCTATTTATTAGTGAGGTTCAAGTGAGTAGCCATGCTCTCTATTGCACCAAAAAGGGACCAACTGAGGTGTGAGGTGTGGTTTTGTTAAATATTTATTTGCACCATCTTCCATCCATTGAAATAGTTTTCATATGCATACATTAATAAGTGTTGACTTTAGTCATTATGTTTACTGTAGAGTATCTTGCATTTCATTTTACTGAAAGCCCCAGTACATTTGGTCAAATATAGATCTGCTCTGTTGTTGTAGATGTGAGTTGTATATTTACTATTAAATTGGAGTGATAATTCTCCCCGAATGGAAGCTTATTGTTTGAACATGTTCACATATTTTGTTTAGATGCAGTTTGTTTCCTGATGATCCTAATGCAGGGCAGTGTTTCTCCTCTTAGGAAGATCTCCTTTAAGTAGAGAAACATTTGAAGAAGGAATAACTTTCTGAATACTGCAGATTAGCACCTTGCTCTGATCTGAGTTTTCTTGCATTAACAATGTGCATTGGAGCTGAAGAAAATATGCTTACAGCAACACATCTTGATCTTATCAGGCTAGTTTCATTGAAATGAATTGAGAAAGACTAGTTATTCAAGATTAACATAATTTTGTTGCTAAGTGGAAGTTATGATCATAATATTAGAAACTGTTATTTAGTGGCTAAATAACTTTCAGTTGATCAAATTAAATCTTTTGCATCCTTCCCCTCCAAAGGAAATTTAATTATACTGAATGTCACCATTTTTGAGTGATAATATTTAGGGCACAAATTGGTTTGTAGTTTGAGTATGTAAAGTGCAGTACAAGATTATATTTTGTTCAGTGTATTTGTGTACGTTTCCGAATGCATATAGTGTGAAATTGGTGAATCCCAACATTTATATCCTGAGTTTAAAATGTCTAAATGGGAGTAGGCCTTTGAGAGAACTTGTGCTTTTCATACATTTTAAAGTCTTGCTCTTGCAGGTTATAGTTGTTCCTGTAACATCGCAACATTAACGTGCAAGCATATCTTGGGCACGGTCATTCAAGGTTGCAGCTTTTCCTGAATTCCATGCTGCTGAAGCTGTTGTGAAATTTTTGAAGCTATTGAATTTTTGATTTAGTGTCAGTGGTTTCATGTCCATGCATTCGTCAGTATTTTTAAATTGGCAGCTAGTATAAAGGTTGCATTGTGCTATCTACAAGTAACAATGTGGCTGAAGAGTTCAGAATGAGTTGTAGAAATTGAATGATTTTTTTCCCCCTTCCCAAAAATACTTCCCTTATCCAATTTAAGCACATAATCTGTTTATCCTTCTGCAACTGGAGCAAGGCTCTTTTTTTCTGAACTTTTGCTTGGTTCTTATTCCGTTGGGGAGACATAACTTGAATTGATTTTTGAATGTGTTTACTCTATTCCTGTGTATCAAGACAGGTAATCTTGCCTCTGCATGTAACATTCAGTAACTACTGACTGACTAATCTCGGGTATAAAATATTTTGGGTGCCTGGAATGGATTGTCTGAATTTGCTGCTTGAAGGTTGCTTGTATTGCATTACAGGTATTATTAGCGGTGTACCAAGATTTTAGATCTCAATGTATTTTGCTCTTTTATAGAGTTGATAAACCGCGAGACTGAATTAAGGTGTATTTTCTCCATATTGGCTTTCCTTTGCCTAATTGTAGAACTTCATTGTCACCCTTATTTTTAGAGAATTTCGTTTCTGTGTATGTATTCCCCCCTCCCCCTCCCATTTTCTCTCTTGGTTCTCTCCTTAATGCTGTGACTGAGGAGGAGGCTTCCTGGGCAGTGACTCTTTAATATCGTACCCAGAGAGCGCCCCAACCTCGTCGCTCTGACTGTACCTGCCCACTCTCCAATCAGCAACCTGGACCTTGGTGATGTCCAATCCAGTCGCCCTTTTCCCAGCCGTTGCTCCCCGTAGGCCCCGACCTTGCAGATCAGGGCCGCCACGCCGAATGCCAGGTCGGGCCGCACGTTGCTCCTTTGTATGCCCCGACCTGCTGATGGTCCTTGCAGGTTGGGGCCGCTGCATGAGGTTGGGGCGCAGGAGCGGCGAGTGATCATGGAGCGATGTGATCAGGACCCAGGAAAGGCATGAGTTTGGGACCCAGAAAAGGCGAAGGCCCAGGGGCAGCACGGGCCAGCCCACACTGCGATATGTGTGCTCACTAGGTCCATGCAGCAGAGCTGGTCTCCAGTTGTCTTGGTTAATCCTTACCACTGGACCAAGACCTAGCTCTGTCAAGCCCGTGTGGTTGCTGATGTGCAACGGCCACCAGATGTTAAAAAAATCCACGCACAGGCATCTTCCACCCTTCAACATGTAGTTCGGAATCTGGAATATTAGGTCCTTCATTGAAACACCTGTGAACTCATCTCTTCTTGGTGTGGAAGCAAGTCATCCTCGATACGAGGGACCACCTATGATGATGATATAATTTATAATTTATTTATTTATGAGTATAGTTTAAGTTATATTTAATATTTCTTTATATTAACACTGCAAATGCTTATTTTTCTCTCTCTGCCTTTTCACAACTGCTCTCTCTCCTCTCCCCTAGCAACGAGCCTCACCTCTTCTCTGCGCATGTGCAGGGTCACTCTTGACCCCCGAAACTGCGGGAAAATGTCTGCGCATGTGCAGAAAAGAGGAGAGGCTCATTGCTAGGGGTGCACAAACCTTTAGATAGGAAAGAAGATCGCCGCTGCCGGGGGAGAAAAGCTATCACCCGCTCCGGCCTGCTACCGCCCGCTACTGCCACTGCTGACATCAGACAGATAAAAATCAGGGGAACGGACCTTAGCAGTATTCCGACAGTTCTAAAGACGCAACTACCGGAATACCGCTAAGTTTCGGGCGGTGGTGCTGTAAGTAGAAATTCTAGCCCCAAATCTCTGCGCGCGAATGTCCTTCTCTCAGGGATACGTGCGATCGCAATGCCGGTTCTTGGTGCATGTGCATCGTGCACGGAGAACCGGCATTTGCGGGACCTCTTCAGGTGCATGCGCACATCATACACACCCGGAGAGGCCGCAATTTACTGCCCAATATTGTGTACCCAAATCTCATTTTCAGGTCCTCAGTTTTAAGATTAGGGTAGATTTTCAACTTGCCGCCTTGGCGCAAAACTGGCGTAACGGATGGGCTTCTGGAAAACACCCAATTATTTGAGATGGTGAGCTTTATCAACTAAAAAGTGTTTGGTGATCAGTAGACAAATGAAAACAAATTGAAAAGATTTTCCTGTAACCTTGTACACCATAGGGTAAACCATTCCACCAATGTACTTTATGGGCAAAGATTGTAAAATCAGATGCTGCATCTTGTGTTGCCAATTCCTTCCACACCCAAGTTTGTGAGGCACAATTTGGGCTATATAATGGAGGTTGCCATACCAACCTGCATGGGCCTCCTTTGCATGTCTAAATGATCAATTTCCATATTCCGCTAAATTTCATGAATTTGAGCACCGGCATTTGCGGGACCTTTTCAGGTGCAGGCGCACATTTATGTGCTGGCCTTGTTCATAAAACTCAGTTCCACAGGGCTACAGACAGTGAAACCTGCTTTGGAGGCCCTCATAAAGCTAGAGTACTGGAGTTTTGGCTGTCCTACTGAATCATTGAGTTTGGGCTACAAGCTTTTTCAAGTGTGTACATTTATTTTTTTGGATCTATTATTTTTGCGCTGACACTTCACACTATCCTATTTTGGGCTGTGCTACACTTAAACAGAAATACCCGCTGTTATCCAAGAGCCATTGAGGAAGGTTAGAATGATGGGCCTGGCTCTCTCAACCACTATTCTCACGCTTGATCTAGATGAGGCGCATCATTTCACAATGGGGAAAATATGCAGTTGCAAAGACACTGTGCAGATACGCCACTATTCCAGGATCTGGGTCTACAGATCATGCAACTTCTATCTCGGCATGTCAAATGAAACCTGTCTTTAGTGGCTCGACTTCACTGTACAGAGCTCTGCCATCTGTAGTCTGACTTGCGAAACATTTTAAGGATTTGGATAGCTCTTCTTGTTGCTGTGAAGGTGATAACTGTTATGTATGCAATAAAGGTACAAACTGAGTACTGTTTAACTAAGCAAGCTACGACCTTGTCTGTGCTTTATTTAGTCCCAAAGTGACTCACTCACAAAATAGCTAGCCTTTTATATCATGTGCGTGCTGCTCAGTGGCCTCCAACAATGACACCATCTGGTGGCTACAAACAGCATGTACATACATGACAATACCCTCCTCTGAGATCTTATCACAGTCTTTCACAGGTTGAGACGGTCCGGTGCTTTATGCTCCCGGGTTGACCGTCTCAGTTCGATTCCGGCCTTGGGTGAGTGTGCGGAGTCTGTTGTGGCTCGTAGCTGGATGGCTGACTTGTTGGGGGTGGCAGTGACCATATCAGGAATTGCAAGTCCATTTTTATTGAACAAGTCCGTGATGGAAATTCCGGGTTTACTGATGACCCTTGAGTCCACGGAAGGCTGCTGGTAGATTGGTTGGTCGTCGACGGTTTCTTCGTCCCACTGCTCTGGCTCATCTGTGTGCCTCAGCTTTGTTTGATCCATGTGTTTGCTGCAAGTTTGCCCATTTTTGAGATTAATAACAAATACTCTGTTGCCCTCCTTGGCCATGACTGTACCAGCAATCCATTTGGGACCTTGACCATAATTCAGCATATATACAGGTTGTGCGATCGTGGTACACTTGTTGACTCTGTCTTCTGTATTCAACATGATTACTTAAATCCGGGTGTACAAGTGATAACTTGGTCTTAAGACCTCTATTCATCATGAGTTCAGCAGGCAAGACCCCTGTGAGTGTGTGTGATCTTGTCCTGCAACTCAGCAGTATGTAAGACAAGCGGGTCTGCAGTGATCCTTAGGTTACTCTCCTCATGCTTTGCTTGATAATTTGTACTGCACGTTCTGCTTGCCCATTGGACGCAGGCTTGAACGGTGCTGACCTTACATATTTTATGCCGTTAAGTTTTACAAACTCCTGAAACTCCTGACTGGTGAAGCACGACCCATTGTCACTCATCACTATGTCAGGCAGACCATGTGTCGCGAACATGACATTGAGATTCTCTATGGTTGCCATGGACATACTGGATGACATGATTATGCATTCTATCCACTTTGAATAAACATCCACCACCACTAAAAATATCTTGCCCGAAGGGACCTGCAAAATCTACATGGATCCTGGACCATGGTTAGGATGGCCATGACCACAGACTCAGCGGCGATTCTGCTGGTGCTTTGCTGAGCTGCATGCAGGTGTTGCACTGATGCATGCATGCTTCTAGCTCAGAATCAATTCCTGGCCACCATACGTCGGACCTGGCGATGGCCTTCAGCATCACTATATCAGGATGTGTGCTGTATAACTCACGCACAAACTTCTCTCTCTCTTTCTTGGGCATTACAACATGATTGCCCCACAATATGCCATCTGCTTGAATAGAAAGTTCGTCCTTGCGACAAATGTATGGTTTGGCCTCCTCGCACATTTGCTCAGGTATGGCAGACCAATATCCTTTGAGGATGCAACCCTTTACTCCCGATAATATCGGGTCCTGGCTGATCCAGATGTTAACTTGTTGAGCCGTGACAGGGGTTCCTTCACTCTCAAAAGCAGCCATGATTAACATTAAATCTGCCGGTTGTGGCGTTTCCACCTCCAGTGTGGGCAACGGCAACCGGCTCAACGCATCGGCACAATTCTCTGTGCCAGATCTGTGGCGAATGATTTAATCATAGGCAGATAATGTCAGCGCCCATCTTTGGATGTGGGATGAAGCATTTGTGTTTGTTCTATGTGTGGACTTGTCTTTACTCTGTACAGCCACCAGAGGACTCATCATCTGGAGTCCCAAGGGATCCCATAATCCCTTGGGAGCACAGGTATTTAAGGAGGCTTCACAGGTTAGAGAGGCACTCTGGAGATCTGCAATAAAAGACTAAGGTCACACTTTACTTTGAGCTCACAGTGTTCAGTGTGACTCTTTCTCCATACACAACAACCGGCAACAAGATACAGATAGCGAACCCAAAGTTGCAGATAACAGTGGGCATCCTGGAGAAATTCTTGGAGGAAGAGGATTAGGAAACTTTTGTGAAGCGACTCGACCAATACTTTGTGGCCAACGAGCTAGATGAGGAAGAGAGCTGGAGAAGGGCAAAATTCGTGGGAACCCTCCAACCGAGTGTTTGGACTCATTGGAAAGGAAATTTAATTTAGAACTATCTACCAGAAAGTTTGAAATCCTAACGTGCACATGGAAGAAACTATGAACTTTAATCAAATTTGGGATTTTACAAAGCAGATTGAACCTGTGTGGGCAGGACTAAGGAACTATCCCTCAAAGAAGCCAGTTTGATTATTGAAACTGCCTGGGGAATTGAGACTAAAGTAAATTGTCTGGAAAATGGATACTCAAAAACTCTTCTCCACAAGAGACATTAACATTGCACAATTAACTCAGAGATGGCCAGCCATCAACCTGAACGTGGAAAGCCATTTTCAGCCTATGCATAAAAAGAAAGGGCCCACTCCAGCCTGCATGCAAAAACAAGCACAAAGAACATTGCAATTACTAAGCTAATATTTCCATCAAGAAACAGATTTAGAAGGTCAGCCCACCCAAGACATATTAACTTTTAACGAGTCTGCCACAATATGACAAAGAATTCTCGGGCCCATCAAAATTAAACAAAGAATTCTGGACTGATTTGGCGCGAAGAATAGGACAGCTCAAACGTATAACTGGGCCCTGCTTTAACAAAGGAGATGGTTTTGCTATGCTATGCTGCTTATGCTACTGCCTCGAGAGACACTGCTTGTGCTAGTGCTAGTGCCATACTACGCCTAAGCCATCAAGAAGGGAGAGAAACCAATGCGACAGTTGGAAACTAACTTCTCCAGCCTCGACGTCCTGAAATCAAAAAGGAAGAAAAAACATCACCAGCGCTGCAGCAACCGACCACAGCCAACATGGTACCACTAAAACCACCGCGATCGACCAACCTCGAAACAAAACCTCACAAGGAAGAAAGCGAAGAATCGAAAGTTTCCACTCTACAATCTAGGCCTGACTACCAACAGGTGAAAACGTTACCTAAAAGGACTTTGAAAACTTTTTCTAACGAAAGAAAACGGGTACTTACCCCAAAAATCCAAAACGCACCCTACCGCATCAGCGGACTCAATCCAACTGAAGATTGCGCATTAAGAAGTCCTCTCTGACGTTCGGGGTATGGCAAGCAGAACCTACAGAATCCAACGAACCCCGAAACCACAAACTACTGCGTACTGACCAGAAAGCATTGGTAAGCATAGTCCCTGTCTTCCCTGGAGTCTAACCTAGACAGTATTAGGTACTTGGGAGGTGGGAGGTGTAATTTTCACTGCAACCCCTTTGAATGTGTGATGTACTGTTCTTTATTAGTGTAATTAGTGTAATTAATGTAATTAGTGTAATTAGTGTAATTAATGTATTTTCTTATCCTTAATAAAATCAAAGTTCTTTTGCACCAAACCAATGGTCTTTTGCACTTTATCACATCCCCCAAATAAATCCAGAGTATAGAACCCAAGGGAGTGGGAGCGTTTCGAACCGCTCAAGTAGGTTCAAGGTGAACCTGACCCCCAAGACCACCCCTTACAAAATGGTGACTGTGGCAGAACTCTGGTATAAGGAGTGTGATGCAGAGGGTGCTGGCTTGGGAGAAGGAACCAAGATGAAAGAGATGATTTTCTCCTATGTGTATAAGAAAGTGAATGTCACTAAAGAGTGGGTGCTTGGTCTATTGCGTGCTGAGCGTCCAGTTGACGCTGCAGCCCAGTGGACAGCAAGCAAGGACCATAAAGAGTCAGTAGAGAAGGCAATTTGGTTGGTCTGTCTACAGCGACAGGTCCAACTCCTAGACAACAGCGTTGAGTCACTACAGGCAGAATTATGGGAAACATAGAAACATAGAAAATAGGTGCAGGAGTAGGCCATTCGGCCCTTCGAACCTGCACCGCCATTCAATATGATCATGGCTGATCATTCCCTCAGTATCCCTTTCCTGCTTTCTCTCCATACCCCTTCATCCCCTTAGCCGTAAGGGCCATATCTAACTCCCTCTTGAATATATCCAATGAACTGGCATCAACAACATCGATGCGGCAGGGAATTCCACAGGTTAACAACCCTCTGAGTGAAGAAGTTTCTCCTCGTCTCCGTCCTAAATGGCCTACCTCTTATCCTAAGACTGTGTTCCCTGGTTCTGGACTTCCCCAACATCGGGAACAATCTACCCGCATCTAACCTGCCCCGTCCCGTCAGAATCTTGTATGTTTCTATGAGATCCCCTCTCATCCTTCTAAAGTCCAATGTATAAAGGCTCAGTTGATCCAGTCTCTCCTCATATGTCAGTCTGGCTATCCCGGGAATCAGTCTGGTGAACCTTCGCTGCACTCCCTCAATAGCAAGAACGTTTTTCCTCAGATTAGGAGAACAAAACTGAAAACAATATTCCAAGTGAGGCCTCACCAAGGCCCTGTACAACTGCAGTATGACCTCCCTGCTCCTATACTCAAATCCCCTAGCTATGAAGGCCAACATACCATTTGCCTTCTTTACCGCCTGCTGTACCTGCATGCCAACTTTCAACGACTGATGAACCATGACACCCAGGTCTCGTTGCGCGTCCCCTTTTCCAAATCTGCCACCATTCAAATAATATTCTGTCTTCGTGTTTTTGCCCCAAAAGTGGATAACCTCACATTTATCCACATTATACTGCATCTGCCATGCATTTCCCCACTCACCTAACCTGTCCAAGTCACCCTGCAGTCTCTTGGTGTCCCCCTCTGTTATCTCTGTAAGCTTGTAATGTTTGTAGCTCCACACTGTGGATGTCGACGTATTGTGTACTGCACTGCAGAGTTAATAATAAACAGAACCAGGCAGATTCCGGAGGCTTCCGAGAGAGCTGCCTGCCATGTTAGGAGCTGTGTGTGCTGAGCTCTGTGAATATATCACTTTGGCGATGAGATGGGATTTTTCAGATGATTTAAAGCTTAAATTTTGTTGGGGAAGGATTCAGCCAGCCGACAGAGAGACTTTCGAAGTTTCTGTCTTTGGAAAAAGCTATAAAATCCGAGGTAAAATACAGCACATGGTGTGAACAGCTAGAGATTAAAATGGCAGTTGTAATCGGACATTTAGGGGAATATAGACACGACCAGGAACATTTTAAAGCGTATGTGGATCGGCTACAAATGTATTTTACTGCAAATAATATATTCGAAGTTCCAGACAATGCAGTCAGAACCGGGCTGTGTTGGAACGTAAGAAAGCAATCTTCTTATCGGAGGTGGGTCCGACATTATATGAAACCCTTGTAAATCTGCTTGTGCCTGACGAGCCAAAGGACACAACGCTTAAAGAGATTTTAATGAAGCTGGAGCAGCACTATAACCTCAAACCATTAGAAATTGCTCAAAGCTATCGTTTTGAGATTCGGAATCAAAAGGCGGATGAAAGTATCAGTGATTGCATCATAGCATTAAAAAAGTTATCGATGCACTGTAATTTTGGAAACTTTCAAAACCGAGCATTACGGGATCGTTTTGTTTGTGGGGTAAAAAATGATATGATCAGAAGGAAGTTATTGGCGACGGATGACTTGACTTTTGAGATTGCTTGACAGACAGCGAGGTCGATGGGCATGGCCGAACAATATTCCCGAGAATTAAATAATGATTACGGTCGTCAGCCAACTGAGGTAAATCACCTGCAGGTTCAAAGTAAAAGACGGTGGGGGCCCAAAGTCTCAGAAACTGGAAATTCTAACAGAGCGTCGAAGTCATGCTATAGGTGCCTGGGACAACACATTGCTCAAAGTTATCTATATGTGAAGGCAGAATGTTTCTTCTGCAGGAAGATTGGGCATCTTGCGAAGGCATGCCGACTGAAGGGTAAACCAGTTTTTAAAGCTATGAGTCCAGCATTCAAAGCTATGAGTAGAAATCCCAAGAGACTACATAGCATGGAAGAACAACAACAGGACGAGGAGATGTTAGAGTTACACATCATCAGGAGCATGAGGTTAACGGATAGCGATTCGGAAAGCATCAAAATCTACATAGATGTTGCGGGATTCAAGATACCAATGGAAATTGACACGGGTGCATCCGTGAGTGTAGTACCGGAGTTGCTGTACCTCGACAAATTGCGTGATTTCCAACTGGAGAAATCCAAGATAGAGCTGCGAGGCTACTCGGGAGAGATAATTCCTCTGGTAGGTCGTATCACCGTACCGGTGAAATATAAAGATCAATTTCAGAACTTGCCTCTAATAGTAGTGAAAGGAGATAAGTCTGCCTGACTAGGAATAAATTGGTTGAACTCACTGAAGCTGGATTGGAGTAAGATTTTCTATGTGGAAGCGAGATTTTCATCGACAGATGAGGTTGTCAAGAAGTATCCGAAGGTGTTCTGCGAAACGGGCAGTCCGATCCAAGGCTTCAAGGCGAGTGTCAGGATACAGAAGGACGCTAGATCGGTTTACGACAAGCCACGTTCTGTACCATATGCACTCAAGGAGAAAGTTGAGCAAGAACTCAAAAGGCTAGAGACTGAGAACATTATTTGTAAGATAGATCGATGTAATTGGGCTACACCCATTGTTGTTGTACCTAAATCCGATGGTAAGGTAATATTGTGTGGTGAGTATAAAGTAACCGTAAACCAGGTTCTAGAGGGTACTGTCCCCCATACATAGCCGAATATAGAAGATTTGTTCAC
Source organism: Pristiophorus japonicus (assembly GCF_044704955.1). Taxonomy (NCBI): domain Eukaryota; kingdom Metazoa; phylum Chordata; class Chondrichthyes; family Pristiophoridae; genus Pristiophorus; species Pristiophorus japonicus. Next base: position 41,025,646 of record NC_091980.1, read on the forward strand.
AACATTGACAGGTGGTCAGATCTTCTCAAAACTGGACCTTACGAATGCCTACTTACAGCTTGAACTAGATGAGGAGTCCAAGTCATGTTTGACTATAAATACTCATCTAGGCCTATATCAATTTAATAGGCTACCGTTGAAGTGTCTTCTGCCCCTGCCATATTCCAAGGGGTGATGAACCAGATTTTGCAAGGTATTGAAGGGGTAGTATATTATTTGGATGACATACTAATTTCAGCACCAAATGGGCAAATTCATAATAACATATTGAATGAAGTCCTCAAATGGCTAGAGAAGCACAGAGTATGAGTGTCTGCTCATGAGTGTGAGTTATTTAAAAACTCAGTGGAGTACTTAGAGTACAGAGTAGACAAAGATGGTTTATATCCAACCATGGAAAAATTGGATGCAATTAGAAATGCACCCACTCCCAGGAATGTCACTGAACTTCATTTATTCTTGGGTCTTTTGAACTATTATGGGAAGTTCCTACCAAATTTGGCTACAGTATTACATCCACTGAATGAACTTTTGAAAAAACAGGTCCATTGGAAGTGGTCAAAAGAATGCGATACAGCATTCAAGGAATGTAAAAGCAAATTGGTAGAGAGCACCATGTTAGTTCACTATGACATATCTAAGGAGATTAAGATAGCATGTCTTGCCTCTCCATATGGAGTTGGGGCAGTGATCTCTCATGGATCACATAGTGGGGAGGAGAGACCAATTGCTTTTGCTTCACGCACTCTCAGTGTCAGTGAGAGTAATTATGCGCAAATTGAAAGGGAAGCTTTGGCATTAATTTTTGGGGTCAAGAAGTTTCACAAATTACCATCATTACGGACCGTAAGACCCTAACAGCAATCCTCCATCCAAAGTCCCCAGTTCCAACAACATTAGCTGCAGCCCGAATGTAGAGATGGGCTTTGATTTTTCAGCATATACGTATGATATTGAATACAGATGATCAGCTGATCACAGTAATGCTGATGCAATGACTAGATTGCCTTCCCCATCACAAGTTACACCCGTTAGGGAAGAAGTGTTTTATTTTTCATGCATTGATGAACTGCCAGTCACAGCTGAAGAGATTGGTAGAGCAACCAAACGTAACCCCGTGATGTCAAAGGTGTATGAGTAAATTGCAAATGGATGGCCAAACCAGGTAACAGACAAAGATACACATCCATTCTTCATTCGTAGGAATGAATTATCAGTCGATAAAGATTGCATCATGTGGGGTGCAAGAGTGGTTATACCAAATAAATTCAGGTTCAAATTATTAGGAGACCTCCATGACCAGCACCTGGAAATGTGCTTGACCAAGAGTTTTGCAAGCAGTTATTTATGGTGGGCAGTTAGGAGCTGCATGTGCTGTGCTCTGTGAATATATCACACCCTCACAGCTCACACTGCCACCCAGTTTAGTGTCATCTGCAAACTTGTAGATATTACACTCAATTCCTTCATCCAAATCATTGATGTATATTGTAAAGAGCTGGGGTCCCAGCACTGAGCCCTGCAGCACCCCACTAGTCACTGCCTGCATTCTGAAAAGGACCCGTTTATCCCTACTCTCTGCTTCTTGTCTGCCAACCAGTTCTCTATCCATGTCAGTACATTACCCCCAATACCATGTGCTTTAATTTTGCACACCAATCTCTTGTGTGGGATCTTGTCAAAAGACTTTTGAAAGTCCAAATACACCACATCCACTGGTTCTCCCTTGTCCACTCTACTAGTTACATCCTCAAAAAATTCCAGAAATGCGCAGAGACATCACAGGAAAGAGCTATGGCAGAAGAAAGGTTAGAGGGAGAACTCTGTAAGCAGGGAAAGATCCAGCTAATGGAAAGGTTAAAAACAGTCAGGACTATTTTCAATGTCAGGTTACCGAGGCTAAAAATAATGAAAAGATACTGCGGGAGGAAAGCGCTCGCCTCACCCTACAATTAAAAGAGCTGGAGGAAAAATTAAGAGACATGCAGGCAGCATATAAAGTAACTAGCTCCAACGGGTTTGAGTCAGGAGACCACGATCCCTGCCAGCAAAAGTTTAAACCTTGCTCTGTCCAAGGCAAAAGGCATGGTATGCCTAATAAACCCGGGTACGGCCCAGGTAAACCTGGAAGAGAAGGAAGAAACTGTTCAACCACCACTTGTGACACCGGTGACTACACCGGTTCAGCAGCAGGAGGGGCGAACGAGATGCGGGACGGACAGGGATAGCGAACCACCACCACCTGTGGCACTGGGTTTCAGCTCGGCTTGGCAGCAGGGAGGAGGGGTAGGCGAGCCAGAACAGGAAGAGCCAGAACCAGGGCCAATATTCCCGGTCCGGCAACAGAAGTTTGACCTGCCCAGCGATGCTGGGAGTCTGGGCCCCTGGAAAGTCAGTTTGTGGTCGCCAACACTCCCCAACAGTTTAGGGCGATGATAAGCCACCTGGAAAAGCTAACTCTAAAGGGAGACCCCCTCGGTTCACTTTATGGAAGGGGATATTAATGGGTGCGATGATGCCAAGATAGCAAAATGCTCCTCCTATCCCTGGATGGCAAGCTGTACCAGTCCCTCTCTACCAAGAGCAAAAAGGGACAGAGAACATTTGCCACCATCCAGGAAGACATTTTAGAAGCCATGGGCTGTAATGACGGGAGTCCCTTCTCTACAGTGGAGAAAACAGTGCAGCTCACAGGGGAAACCTCACAGGCCTTCGCAGACAGACTGTGGCCTGTGTACCAGAGCGCCTGTGCAGGGGATCTCAACCGAAATCACTTAAGCCGGGACGAGAGAGCCCACTGGCTCCGAAGCCTGGTAGCAAAAAGCTTACCCCGAATAAGAACCAAGGCTGAGGCCTGGTTTGACCCAAGAGATCCCCAGGCCACCGAACAGGGAGTGGTCAGGCAACTGACACGAGCCTACCGGAACGGCAGGGGGACAGAAGAGCACCCACCCAAGGGAAGGGTCCACGAGGTCAGGCCTAGTCAGGATAAGAGGGAATGGCGCCACGAGGGGGGCAACCCCTCCGATACAAAACGTATCTGCTTCGGGTGCAGAAAGACTGGAGAAAGGATTGTAGAAATCCATGGAAGAGTAACGCAGGGAAGAGTTCTTCAGCCCCTGCCCAAAAGACTGAGAAGCCAGTCCCTCCCCACTTGTTTCATACCTTCCTAACTGCGCTCTGTACAATGTTAGATGGCCCTGGGAGGGTAGCTACCGCCACCAGTACTGAAACCCCATCTGCCCCATCCCAACCAAAACTGTTACTAGGACAGGTGCAGTCTGTCCACCTGTGTTCCCTTGAGTATGATGCGTGGGGGAGACCGACCGTTCAGATGGAAGTGGAAAAGATGAAAGGGACTTATCTGCTTGATACCGGTGCCTCAAGCACCCTTGTCTATGCAGCTAACCCCGCCACCTCACCTCTGTCTAGCGGGGTCCCGTACAACTTGATGGGATTCACAGGCACGGAACAGACTGGCTCATTCTCCGTACCGCTCTCCATTCGTTTAGGTACACTCTACACTAAGTGGACTTGTGTCCTGATGAAGAAGGAACAGGAAGGGAGAGGGATCCTGGGGGCTGACTTCATCCTAGGCCATGGGATCCAAGTGGATTTAAGAAACCACTGTCATTGGGGATCAGTCTGCACGGGACAGGAGAGTGAGGTGATGGTTATCCCAGAAAAACAGGGTAAAGGGACGGTGTGCACCATGAAACCAAAGGAGGGTTACGACCTTGAATCACTGGTCAGTAACACCCCTGTAGAATATCAAGAGTACGTGAGGAAAAACCTTGCAGCTTTTGCCACTCACAAACACGACTGTGGAAGAATAAACGGAGTCGAGGTTAACATAGATGGGGATACCATGACCCGACCACGGAAACAGTATAACTTCCCCAGGGAGGCGGAGGCAGACATGGAAACAGCCTTGGGTTCTTTGGTTAAACAGGGGTATTGAGACCAATAGCTACCCATGTGAACTCTCCATTGTGGCCAGTTAAGAAACCAGACAACTCCTGGAGAGCCACGGTGGACTTAACCGTAACATCCCCACCTATGCACCCACCATTGCTGCCATCGCCGACCTCATTGGAAGTATCCGAGCCTTCGCGACCACCTTCACGATGCTGGATATTTCCAACAGGTTCTGGTCCATACTCTTAAGAAGGAAGATCAGTACAAGTTTACGTTTATCTTTAAGGGACAGCAATACACTTGGAATTGTGTCCCTCAGGGCTTCCATAACAGCCCCAGTATTTTCCACCAGTGTATGGTCAACTGTTTAAAGAGCTTCAGCAGACCCCAACAGCTAGTATAGTATGTGGATGACCTGCTCTTGTTCACCGATGAGGAGGAGGAGCAAAGAAACATAGAAACATAGAAAATAGGTGCAGGAGCAGGCCATTCAGCCCTTCTAGCCTGCACCACCATTCAATGAGTTCATGGCTGAACATGAAACTTCAGTACCCCCTTCCTGCTTTCTTGCCATACCCCTTGATCCCCTTAGTAGTAAGGACTTCATCTAACTCCCTTTTGAATATATTTAGTGAATTGGCCTCAACTACTTTCTGTGGTAGAGAATTCCACAGGTTCACCACTCTCTGGGTGAAGAAGTTTCTCCTCATCTCGGTCCTAAATGGCTTACCCCTTATCCTTAGACTGTGACCTCTGGTTCTGGACTTCCCCAAAATCGGGAACATTCTTCCAGCATCTAACCTGTCTAAATCCGTCAGAATTTTAAACGTTTCTATGAGGTCCCCTCTCATTCTTCTGAACTCCAGTGAATAAAAGCCCAGTTGATCCAGTCTTTCTTGATAGGTCAGTCCCACCATCCCGGGAATCAGTCTGGTGAATCTTCGCTGCACTCCCTCAATAGCAAGAATATCCTTCCTCAAGTTAGGAGACTAAAACTGTACACAATACTCCAGATGTGGCCTCACCAAGGCCCTGTACAACTGTAGCAACACCTCCCTGCCCCTGTACTCAAATCCCCTCGCTATGAAGGCCAACATGCCATTTGATTTCTTAACCGCCTGCTGTACCTGCATGCCAACCTTCAATGACTGATGTACCATGACACCCAGGTCTCGTTACAACTCCCCTTTTCCTAATCTGTCAACATTCAGATAATAGTCTGTCTCTCTGTTTTTACCACCAAAGTAGATAATCTCACATTTATCCACATTATACATCATGTGCCATGCATTTTCCCACTCACCTAACCTATCCAAGTCACTCTGCAGCCTCATAGCATCCTCCTCGCAGCTCACACTGCCACCCAACTTAGTGTCATCTGCAAATTTGGAGATACTACATTTAATCCCCTCGTCTAAATCATTAATGTACAATGTAAACAGCTGGGGCCCCAGCACAGAACCTTGCGGTACCCCACTAGTCACTGCCTGCCATTCTGAAAAGTACCCATTTACTCCTACGCTTTGCTTCCTGTCTGACAACCAGTTCTCAATCCACATCAGCACACTACCCCCAATCCCATGTGCTTTAACTTTGCACATTAATCTCTTGTGTGGGACCTTGTCGAAAGCCTTCTGAAAGTCCAAATATACCACATCAACTGGTTCTCCGTTGTCCACTTTACTGGAAACATCCTCAAAAAATTCCAGAAGATTTGTCAAGCATGATTTCCCTTTCACAAATCCATGCTGACTTGGACCTATCATGTCACCATTTTCCAAATGCGCTGCTATGACATCCTTAATAATTGATTCCATCATTTTACCCACTACTGAGGTCAGGCTGACCGGTCTATAATTCCCTGTTTTCTCTCTCCCTCCTTTTTTAAAAAGTGGGGTTACATTGGCTACCCTCCACTCGATAGGAACTGATCCAGAGTCAATAGAATGTTGGAAAATGACTGTCAATGCATCCGCTATTTCCAAGGCCACCTCCTTTAGTACTCTGGTATGCAGTCCATCAGGCCCTGGGGATTTATCGGCCTTCAATCCCATCAATTTCCCCAACACAATTTCCCGACTAATAAAGATTTCCCTCAGTTCCTCCTCCTTACTAGACCCTCTGACCCCTTTTATATCCGGAAGGTTGTTTGTGTCCTCCTTAGTGAATACTGAACCAAAATACTTGTTCAATTGGTCTGCCATTTCTTTGTTCCCAGTTATGACTTCCCCTGATTCTGACTGCAGGGGACCTACGTTTGTCTTTACTAATCTTTTTCTCTTTACATACCAATAGAAACTTTTGCAATCTGCCTTAATGTTCCCTGCAAGCTTCTTCTTGTACTCCATTTTCCCTGCCCTAATCAAACCCTTTGTCCTCCTCTGCTGAGTTCTAAATTTCTCCCAGTCCCCAAGTTTGCTGCTATTTCTGGCCAATTTGTATGCCACTTCCTTGGCTTTAATACTATCCCTGATTTCCCTTGATAGCCACGGTTGAGCCACCTTGCCTTTTTTATTTTTACGCCAGACAGGAATGTACAATTGTTGTAATTCATCCATGTGGTCTCTAAATGTCTGCCATTGCCCATCCACAGTCAACCCCTTAAGTATCATTCGCCAATCTATCCTAGCCAATTCACGCCTCATACCTTCATAGTTACCCTTCTTTAAGTTCTGGACCATGGTCTCTGAATTAACTGTATCAATCTCCATCCTAATGCAGAATTCCACCATATTATGGTCACTCTTCCCCAAGGGGCCTCACACAATGAGATTGCTAATTAGTCCGCTCTCATTACACAACACCCATTCTAAGATGGCCTCCCCCCTAGTTGGTTCCTCGACATATTGGTCTAGAAAACCATCCCTTATGCACTCCAGGAAATCCTCCTCCACCGTATTGCTTCCAGTTTGGCTAGCCCAATCTATGTGCATATTAAAGTCACCCATTATAACTGCTGCACCTTTATTGCATGCACCCCTAATTTCCTGTTTGATGCCCTCCCCAACATCACTACTACTGTTTGGAGGTCTGTACACAACTCCCACTAATGTTTTTTGCCCTTTGGTGTTCTGCAGCTCTACCCATATAGATTCCACATCATCCAAGCTAATGTCTTTCCTAACTATTGCATTAATCTCCTCTTTAACCAGCAATGCTACCCCACCTCCTTTTCCTTTTATTCTATCCTTCCTGAATGTTGAATCCCCCTGGATGTTGAGTTCCCAGCCCTGATCATCCTGGAGCCACGTCTCCGTAATCCCAATCACATCATATTTGTTAACATCTATTTGCACAGTTAATTCATCCACCTTATTGCGGATACTCCTTGCATTAAGACACAAAGCCTTCAGGCTTGTTTTTTTAACACCCTTTGTCCTTTTTGAATTTTGCTGTACAGTGGCCCTTTTTGTTCTTTGCCTTGGGTTTCTCTGCCCTCCACTTTTCCTCATCTCCTTTCTGTCTTTTGCTTTTGCCTCCTTTTTGTCTCCCTCTGTCTCCCTGCATTGGTTCCCATCCCCTGCCATATTAGTTTAACTCCTCCCCAACAGCACAAGCAAACACTCCCCCCAGGACATTGGTTCCGGTCCTGCCCAGGTGCAGACCGTCCGGTTTGTACTGGTACCATCTCCCCCAGAACCGGTTCCAATGCCCCAGGAATTTGAATCCCTCCCTGCTGCACCACTGCTCAAGCCACGTATTAATCTGCACTATCCTGCGATTCCTACTCTGACTAGCACGTGGCACTGGTAGCAATCCCGAGATTACTACTTTTGAGGTCCTACTTTTTAATTTAGCTCCTAGCTCCTTAAATTAGTTTCGTAGGACTTCATTCCTTTTTTTACCTATGTCGTTGGTACCAATGTGCACCACAACAACTGGCTGTTCTCCCTCCCATTTCAGAATGTTCTGCACCTGCTCCGAGACATCCTTGACCCTTGCACCAGGGAGGCAACATACCATCCTGGAGTCTCGGTTGCGGCCGCAGAAACGCCTATCTATTCCCCTCACCATTGAATCCCCTATCACTATCGCGCTCCCACTCTTTTTCCTGCCCTCCTGTGCAGCAGAGCCAGCCACAGTGCCATGAACTTGGCTGCTGCTGCCCTCCCCTGATGAGTCATCCCCCCCCAACAGTACTCAAAGCGGTGTATCTGTTTTGCAGGGGGATGACCACAGGGGACCCCTGCACTACCTTCCTTGCACTGCTCTTCCTGCTGGTCTTCCATTCCCTATCTGGCTGTGGACCCTTCTCCTGCGGTAAGACCAACTCACTACACGTGATACTCACGTCATTCTCAGCATCGTGGATGCTCCAGAGTGAATCCACCCTCAGCTCCAATTCCACAACACGGACCGTCAGGAGCTCGAGGCGGATACACTTCTCACACACGTAGTCGTCAGGGACACCAGAAGTGTCCCTGAGTTCCCACATGGTACTGCTGGCTGAGCTGCTGGAGCTGCTGAAAGAAGAAGGGTTTAAAGTAAACCCCAAGAAGGCACAGATCGGCCTGAAGCAAGTAAAATTCCTGGGACTGGCTGTGCACGCTGGGAAAAGGGCCATTGACAAAGCTAGAAGGGAAGCAGCGCGGAAGTTATCAGCCCCCAACACAGTAACAGGAGTAAAATCTTTTCTAGGGCTAACCGGGTACTGCAGAGATTTCATTGAGGATTATGCAGCCACCACAGCCCCTCTGCTCCGAATCCTACACAAGGGATTGGAGTGGGAATGGGGCAAAGATTGCGAGGCAGCATTTATCCAACTCAAGAAAGACCTGCAGACCGTGCCAGTTCTAGCAGCCATCGATGGGGGTAAAGAGTTTTTCCTGGAGGTAGCAACCAGTGGGGACAGCCTGAGTGCAGTACTGCTCCAAATACACCACATCCACTGGTTCTCCCTTGTCCACTGTACTAGTTACATCCTCAAAAAATTCTAGAAGATTTGTCAAGCATGATTTCCCTTTCATAAATCCATGCTGACTTGGACTGATCATGTCACTGCTTTCGAAAAGCGCTGCTATTACATCTTTAATAATTGAGTCCAACATTTTCTCCACTACCGATGTCAGGCAATAATTCCCTGTTTTCTCTCTCCCTCCTTTTTTAAAAAGTGGGGTTACATTAGCTACCCTCCAATCCAGAGGAACTGATCCAGAGTCGATAGACTGTTGGAAAATGACCACCAATGCATCCACTATTTCTAGGGCCACTTCCTTAAGTACTCTGGGATGAAGACTATTAGGCCCTTGGGATTTATTGGCCTTCAATCCCATCAATTTCCCCAACACAATTTCCTGCCTAATAAGGATTTCCTTCAGTTCCTCCTTCTCGCTAGACCTTCAGTTCTCTAGTATTTCTGGAAGGTTATTTGTGTCTTCCTTAGTGAAGACAGAACCAAAGTATTTGTTCAATTGGTCTGCCATTTTTTTGTTCCCCATTATACATTCACCTGATTCTGACTGCATGGGACCTACATTCGTCTTCACTAATCTTTTTCTCTTACATACTGTAGACTCTTTCTGCTTTAGACAATCTTTTGGATGCATACGCAACAGGTTGAAGTTTCCCCGACTCATTGGCTTGTTGTAACACGCAGCCAATTTCATATGACGATGCATCACAGGCCAAGACTAAACGTTTACATGGGTTATAATGTACCAGCAGCTTGTTCGAGCAAAGCAGATTGGTGCAAAAGCTCTGTCTTGCAATGCGCCCTGCACCCAGTTGTTGCCTTTTCTCAATAGCATGTGCAGTGGTTCAAGTAAAGTGCTCAATTCAGGGAGGAAGTTACCAAAGTAGTTGAGTAGACCCAGGAATGAATGCAGATCCATCACATTCTGCGGCTTGGGTGCATTCTTGATGGCTTTGGTTTTCACATCAGTAGATCTGATGCCACCAGCACCGATTTTCTTCCCAAGGAATTCAACCTCTGGTGCCATGAAGACGCACTGCGAGTTTTTAGTCTGAGTCCCACTCTGTCCAAACGCAGTAGAACCTCTTCCAGGTTGTTCAGATGTTCCTTGGAGTCACAGCCGATGATCAGGTTGTCATCTTGAAACACGACCGTTCTGGAAACGGACTTCAATAGACTTTCCATATTCCTCTGGAATATTGCTGCAGCCGAGTGAATTCCAAACAGAAACCTGTGGTAAATAAACAGTCCTTAGTGCATGTTAATGCACGTAAGACTATTCGACATCTCGACCATCTCCTGCATCATATAGGCCAACGTCAAGTCCAGTTTTCTGAACTACTTCCCTCCGGCTAGCTTCACAAACAAGTTATCAGCCTTCGGTAACGGGTACTGATCTTGTTTCGAAACCCTTGTAGTCTCCATTGATTCTGACTGTGCTATCACTTTTCAGCACAGGAACAATGGGGCTGGCCCGTTCAATAAATTCGACCCGTGATATGATCCCTTCATGCTGGAGTCTGTCCAGTTCAATTTCAACCTTTTCCCTCATCATATACAGCACTGCCTGAGTTTTATGATGGACGGGTCTTGCATCTGAGTCCACGTGGATCTGCAACTTGGCTCCCGTGAAGTTGCCAATACCTGGTTCGAACAGCGAGGGGAACTTGCTCAATACTTGGGAACATGTATCTTCCTCCGATGACAATACCTTTATGTCGTTCCAGTCGCATCTGATTATCTCCAACCAGCACCTGCCGAGCAGCATTGGCCATTGCCTGTAACAATCCACAGCAGTAACTCGTGAACCACACCGTTAAACGACACATTAATTTGTGCACTGTCAATCACATTTATCAGTTCTTTGGTGTACATCCGCAGCTTGGCGTTAACAGGGCTCAGCCTGGGCCTCGCAGTCTTAGTATCCCACAGCTTATTAAATGCTCTCTCGTTCATGATCGATTGACTCGCCCCGGTGTTCAGTTCCATCGATACCGGTATCCCGTTAAACATTAATCAAAATTGGTTTACTCTTGGTTATGAAAGAGTACAGTCCACACACTTCCTCCTCTGGCATTTGGATTGCATATCCGGTACTGTGCTAGTCTGACTCTCATGCTCCACATGGTGTGTCGCAGCTCGCTTGCTCATCTGCGGACACTTGCGCTGGAGATGCCCCACTCTCAGACAGCCTTTGCAACTATATTGCTTAAATTGGCACTGCTGGTGCCGATGATTTCCCCCACAATGCCAACACAGAGAAGGCAGATACATTCCCGCTGACAGACTTTGGGCAGCCACAGGTTTCGCGAATGCAGCCGGATAGGCCCTGCCATGTGCCGCTCTGCCGAACGCCGAATCAATCACATTTACTTTATTTGCTGAGGTTCGGTTCTTCACCGACATTTGCTTTAAACTCCTGTCCACCATCATACATGATTGAGCAATCTGGATGGCCCTTTATAAATCCAACTCCTCCACCGCCAGAAGTTTGCGCAGGATCACCTCGTGGTTGATACCGATAACAAAAAAATCCCGCAGCATGTCTGCCAACACCGTCCCGAACTTGCACGGTCCTGCTAGATGTCTCAGGTTGGCAACGAATTCCGGCACACTCTGGCCCTCCGATCGAACGTGTGTATAAAACTTGTATCTCGGGATGATGATGCTGTCGTCTGGGTTGAAGTGCTCCCATACCAATGTACACAACTCCTTGTGTATTTTCTCTGTTGGATCGCTTGGCATGAGTAGATTCTTTATCAGACCGTAGATCATTGAACCGCACTCAGTGAGGAACATAGCCCGGCATGATCTGCATCGTTGGCCCCCTTCATTTTGTTGGCCACGAAGTACTGGTTCAAACGGCTCACAGAGTCTGCCCAATCTTCTCGCTCCACGAATCGCTCTAAAAATACAATCGTGCTTGTTGTGTTCCTAATACATGTCATGTATTCAACTGTCATTGTAACCCATGTATAAACTGACCTAAATTGTACACTGTGAACGTAAGAACAAAAGAACATAAGAATTAGGAACAGGAGTAGGCCATCTAGCCCCTCGAGCCTGCTCCAACATTCAATAAGATCATGGCTGATCTGGCCGTGGACTCAGCTCCACTTACCCGCCCTCTCCCCGTAACCCTTAATTCCCTTATTGGTTAAAAATCTATCTGTGACTTGAATACATTCAATGAGCTAGCCTCAACTGCTTCCTTGGGCAGAGAATTCCACAGATTCACAACCCTCTGGGAGAAGAAATTCCTTCTCAACTCGGTTTTAAATTGGCTCCCCCATATTTTGAGGCTGTGCCCCCTAGTTCTAGTCTCCCCGACCAGTGGAAACAACCTCTTCGCCTCGATCTTGTCTATCCCTTTCATTATTTTAAATGTTTCTATAAGATCACCCCTCATCCTTCTGAACTCCAATGAGTAAAGACCCAGTCTACTCAATCTATCATCATAAGGTAACCCCCTCATCTCCGGAATCAGCCTAGTGAATCGTCTCTGTACCCCCTCCAAAGCCAATATATCCTTCCTTAAGTAAGGTGACAAAACTGCACACAGTACTCCAGGTGCGGCCTCACCAATACCCTGTACAGTTGCAGCAGGACATCCCTGCTTTTGTACTCCATCCCTCTCGCAATGAAGGCCAACATTCCATTCGCCTTCCTGATTACCTGCTGGACCTGCAAACTAACTTTTTGGGATTCATGCACAAGGACCCCCAGGTCCCTCTGCACCTCAGCATGTTGTAATTTCTCCCCATTCAAATAATATTCCCTTTTCCTGTTTTTTTTCCCAAGGTGGATGACCTCATACTTTCTGACATTGTATTCCATCTGCCAAACCTTAGCCCATTCGCTTAACCTATCTAAATCTCTTTGCAGCCTCTCTGTGTCCTCTACACAACCCGCTTTCCCACTAATCTTTGTGTCATCTGCAAATTTTGTTACACTACACTCTGTCCCCTCCTCCAGGTCATCTATGTATATTGTAAACAGTTGTGGTCCCAGCACCGATCCCTGCGGCACACCACTAACCACCGATTTCCAACCCGAAAAGGACCCATTTATCCCGACTCTCTGCTTTCTGTTCGCCAGCCAATTCTCTATCCATGCTAATACATTTCCTCTGACTCCGCGTACCTCTATCTTCTGCAGTAACCTTTTGTGTGGCACCTTATCGAATGCCTTTTGGAAATCTAAATACACTACATCCATCGGTACACCTCTATCCACCATGCTCGTTATCTCCTCAAAGAATTCCAGTAAATTAGTTAAACATGATTTCCCTTTCATGAATCCATGCTGCGTCTGCTTGATTGCACTATTCCTATCTAGATGTCCCGCTATTTCTTCCTTAATGATAGTTTCAAGCATTTTCCCCACTACAGATGTTAAACTAACCGGCCTATAGTTACCTGCCTTTTGTCTGCCCCCTTTTTTAAACAGAGGCGTTACATTAGCTGCTTTCCAATCCGCTGGTACCTCCCCAGAGTCCAGAGAATTTTGGTAGATTATAACGAATGCATCTGCTATAACTTCCGCCATCTCTTTTAATACCCTGGAATGCATTTCATCAGGACCACAGGACTTGTCTACCTTGAGTCCCATTAGCCTATCCAGCACTACCCCCCGAGTGATAGTGATTGTCCCAAGGTCCTCCCTTCCCACATTCCTGTGACCAGCAATTTTTGGCATGGTTTTTGTGTCTTCCACTGTGAAGCCCAAAGCAAAATAATTGTTTAAGGTCTCAGCCATTTCCACATTTCCCATTATTAAATCCCCCTTCTCATCTTCTTAGGGACCAACATTCACTTTAGTCAGTCTTTTCCGTTTTATATATCTGTAAAAGCTTTTACTATCTGTTTTTATGTTTTGCGCAAGTTTACCTTCGTAATCTATCTTTCCTTTCTTTATTGTTTTTTTAGTCATTCTTTGCTGTTGTTTAAAATTTTCCCAATCTTCTGGTTTCCCACTAATCTTGGCCACCTTATATGCATTGGTCTTTGATTTGATACTCTCGTTATTTCCTTGGTTATCCATGGCTGGTTATCCCTTCTCTTACCACCCTTCTTTTTCACTGGAATATATTTTTGTTGCGCACTATGAAAGAGCTCCTTAAAAGTCCTCCACTGTTCCTCAATTATGCCACTGTTTAGTCTGTGTTTCCAGTCTACTTTAGCCAACTCTGCACTCATCCCACTGTAGTCCCCTTTGTTTAAGCATAGTACGCTCATTTCTGACACAACTTCCTCACCCTCAATCTGTATTACAAATTCAACCATACTGTGATCACTCATTCTGAGAGGATCTTTTACAAGTAGATCGTTTATTATTCCTGTCTCATTTCACAGGACCAGATCTAAGATAGCTTGTTCCTTTGTAGGTTCTGTTACATACTGTTCTAAGAAACAATCCCGTATGCATTCTATGAATTCCTCCTCCAGGCTACCCCGTGCGATTTGAGTTGACCAATCGATATGTAGGTTAAAATCCCCCATGTCAACTGCCGTTCCTTTTTCACATGCCTCCATTATTCCCTTGATAATTGCCTGCCCCACCATGAAGTTATTATTTGGGGGCCTATAAACTACGCCCACCAGTGACTTTTTCCCCTTACTATCTCTAATCTCCACCCACAATGATTCAACATTTTGTTCATTAGAGCCAGTATCATCTCTCACAACTGCCCTGATATCATCCTTTATTAATAGACCTACCCCACCTCCTTTCCCTTCTTGTCTATCTTTCCGAATCGTCAGATACCCCTGTATGTTTAATTCCCAGTCTTGGCCACCTGCAACCATGTTTCTGTAATGGCCACCAAATCATACCCATTTGTAATGATTTGTGCCATCAACTCATGTACTTTATTTCGAATGCTGCGTGCGTTTAGGTAGAGTGTTTTAATCCTAGTTTTTAAACCATGATTTTTAGTTTTGACCCCTCCTGCAGCCCCTTTATATTCAGTGGCCCTTTTTGTTTTTGTCTTGGGTTTCTCTGCCCTCCACTTTTACTCATCTCCTTTCTGTCTTTTGCTTTTGTCTCCTTTTTGTTTCCCTCTGTCTCCCTGCATTGATTCCCATCCCCCTGCCATATTAACTCCTCCCCAACAGCACTAGCAAACACTCCCCCTAGGACATTGGTTCCAGTCCTGCCCAGGTGCAGACCGTCCGGTTTATACTGGTCCCACCTCCCCCAGAACCTGTTCCAATGCCCCAGGAATTTGAATCCCTCCCTGCTGCACCACTGCTCAAGCCACGTATTCATCTGCGCTATCCTGCGATTCCTACTCTGACTAGCACGTGGCATTGGTAGCAATCCCGAGATTACTACTTTTGAGGTCCTACTTTTTAATTTAGCTCCGAGCTCCTTAAATTCGTCTCGTAGGACCTCATCCCTTTTTTTACCTATGTCGTTGGTACCAATGTGCACCACGACAACTGGCTGTTCTCCCTCCCTTTTTAGAATGTCCTGCACCCGCTCTGAGACATCCTTGACCCTTGCACCAGGGAGGCAACTTATCATCCTGGAGTCTCGGTTGCGGCCGCAGAAACGCCTATCTATTCCCCTTACAATCGAATCCCCTATCACTATCGCTCTCCCACTCTTTTTCCTGCCCTCCTGTGTCACAGAGCCAGCCACGGTGCCATGAACTTGGCTGCTGCTGCACTCCCCTGATGAGTCATCCCCCTCAACAGTACTCAAAACGGTGTATCTGTTTTGCAGGGGGATGACCACAGGGGACCCCTGCACTACCTTCCTTGCACTGCTCTTCCTGCTGGTCTTCCATTCCCTAGCTGGCTGTGGACCCTTCACCTGTGGTAAGACAAGCTCGCTACACGTGCTACTCACGTCATTCTCAGCATCGTGGATGCTCCAGAGTGAATCCACCCTCAGCTCCAATTCCGCAACGCGGACCGTCAGGAGCTGGAGGCAGACACACTTCCCGCATACGTAGTGTCAGGGACACCGGAAGTATCCCTGAGTTCCCACATGGTACAGGAGGACCATATCACGTGACCCAGTTCTTCTGCCATGACTTAACCCTTAGATACACTTAAATTGGCAGCAACAATGTTAATAAGTTACTTATTGTTATAGAAGAGAAAAAAGACAAACTACTGATCACCAGGTGGTGAACTTGTGGGAGACACTCCTAACCTGGACATTCAGGTATAAAAGGGGAACTTCTTCACTTCAGTGCTGGCTAATAAAGGCTACTGCTCACAGAATGACCTTCTCTCAAGTATGGGCCTCATGTACATTTGTACTGTATAATAAGGATATATTAACACAGATGAGACTGCATACAGGGAGGTTAAAGTAACAGTGACCTCAGTCTTTATTAAGACACTCCAGAGTACAGGAACAGGCCTTAGGGGCTGGCTTATATACAGTGCTCCCAAGGTGGCGGAACATGAGAGTGCATGCTTTACAGATACACTACATCACTCCCCCCCACCAAAGTCAAAGTGAAAACAATTTACAAGGTGAGGCGATCGGGAGTCTTTCTTTCCCTGGTGGACCGCCTAGGTACAAATGTCTGTTCTGGTGTGTTGGCTGTGCCCTCGCTGGGCTGGCGTGTTGTTGGCCTTGCAGGGCTGCTGGGTGAGCACTACGCGGTTACCCCACAACAGGCAGTCTACCTGAATGGACAGCTCGTCTTTTCGCCACTGGAACGGCTTGATTAACTCTTGCATTTCAACGGGGATGCTGGCCCAGCTCCCATGCAGCACACAGCTTTTTACTAGGGACAGCAGAGGATTTTGGCTGGTCCAAGTCCTAATCTGGCAGGCCGTGACAGGTGATTTATCATTTTCAAACACTTCCATGACCATCAACAAGTCTGTGGGCTGCGCCACCATCAACAAGTTTGCAGGCTGCGCCATTTCCACCCCCGTAGTGGGCAATGGTTTCTGACTGAGAGCATCTGCATCGTTCTCAGTGCTTGGCCTGTGGCGGATGGTATAGTTATGCGCTGATAGCGCGAGTGCCCACCTTTGTATGCGGGCTGAGGCATTAATATTTATCCCCTTGTTTTCAGCGAACAGGGATATGAGGGGCTTGTGATCAGTTTCCAGCTCAAATTTGAGGCCAAACAGGTACTGATGCATTTTCTTTACCCCGAACACACACGCTAATGACTCTTTCTCAATCATGCTGTAGGCCCTCTTGGCCTTGGACAAGATCCTGGAAGCATAGGCAACAGGTTGCAAATTCCCCGAAACCTTCGCTTGTTGTAACACACACCCGACTCCGTACGACGATGCATCACATGCTAGCACAAGTCTTTTACACGGGTTATACAATACAAGCAGCTTGTTGGAGCATAAAATGTTTCTGGCTTTCTCAAATGCAATTACTTGGTTTTTTCCCCATACCCAGTTCTCACCTTTACGCAATAACACATGTAGGGACTCGAAATGGGTGCTTAACCCCGGTAGGACGTTACCAAATTAGTTGAGGAGTCCTAGGGATGACCGCAGCTCCATGACGTTCTGTGGCCTGGGTGTGTTCCTGATAGCCTCTGTCTTGACGTCTGTGGGCCGAATGCCATCCGCCGCGATCTTTCTCCCCAAAAACTCCACTTCTGTTGCATTGAAGATGCATTTCGACCTCTTCAGCCGCAGCCCTACGCGATCCAGTTGCTGGAGGACCTCCTCCAGGTTATGTAGGTGCTCGACGGTGTTCCGACCCGTGACCAATATGTCGTCCTGAAAAACCACCGTGCGTGGTACCGACTTGAGTAGGCTCTCCATGTTTCTCTGGAAGATCGCTGCAGCCGACCGAATTTCAAACGGGCATCTGTTGTAGATGAACAGTCCCTTGTGCGTGTTGATGCAGGTGAGGCCCTTCGAAGACTCCTCCAGCTCCTGCATCATGTAGGCTGAAGTCAGCTCGAGCGTGGTGAATGTCTTGCCTCCTGCCAGCATTGCAAATAGGCCGCCTGTCTTAGGTAGCAGGTATTGGTCCTGTAGCGAGAAACGATTAATAGTTACTTTATAATCGCCGCAAATCCTGACCGTGCCATCACTTTTGAGCAATCGGGCTGGCCCACTCGCTTATTTCCACTGGGGAGATGATGCCCTTGCGTTGCAGCCTGTCCAGCTCAATTTCCACTCTCTCCCTCATCATGTGAGGTACCGCTCGCGCCTTGTGGTGAATGTGTCGTGCCTCTGGGACAAAGTGGATCCACACCTTCTCCCCGGAAAAGTTTCCAATGCCTGGCTCAGAAAGGGAAGGAAATTTGTTCAGAACCTGGGTACATGAGGCCTCATCGACATGTGATAGCGCTCGGATGTCATCCAAGTTCCAGCAGATTTTACGCAGCCAGCTCCTTCCAAGCAATGTGGGGCCATCCAGAGTGGCAGTTCGTGCACTGTGCCCTCGTAGGTGACCTTGACCATGGCGCTGCCCAGGACAGTGATAAGCTCTTTGGTGTACGTTCTCAGTTTCATGTGGATGGGGCTCAGGGCTGGTCTGAACGCTTTGTTGCACCACAGTCTCTCAAACATCTTTTTATTCATGATGGATTGGCTAGCGCCAGTGTCCAGTTCCATGGCTACGGGTAAGCCATTCAATTTTACGTTTAGCATTATAGGTGGACATTTCGTCGAAAATGTGTGCACCCATGTACTTCAGCAACTGCCTCCTCTGAGGCTGAAAATTGCTTTGGTCCACCATGGACAGATCTTCTTCTGCCACGTGGTGGTTAGCAGGTTTTGCAGAGCCTGCAGCTCGTCTGCAAGCTCGTTGGAGGTGCCCCATTATTCCACAGCTCTTGCAAACCTTTGAAGCAGCATGAATAGGCTGAATGGAAGCCTCCATAACACCAACAACGTGTGAATTGCCTTGCATTCATCCTTTGTTGCAGACTTTGAGTCATCTGGGTCACCTGTGGCCTGCTGGCAGTTGCAGACTTGTGGTTTCTGCCCTGTACATTTCTGCTCGCAAACACAGTTCCAGTTAACTTATGGACATTGCTAGCACTTGGTGTGCTGAGAGATTTGTTTGGTGTTATCACTGGTGGACATAAAAGCCTGTGCTATCGCAACGGCCTTACTGAGGGCCGGTGTCTCTACAGTCAAAAGTTTTCGTAGGATGGTCTCGTGGCCAATGCCCAGTCCAAAAAAGTCTCTGAGCATTTGCTCCAGGTAGCCGTCAAACTCACATTGTCCTGCAAGTCGCCTTAGCTCGGCGACGTAGCTCACCACTTCCTGACCTTCAGATCGCTGGTATATATAGAACCGATACCTCGCCATCAGCACGCTCTCCCTTGGGTTAAGATGCTCCCGAACCAGTGTACACAGCTCCTCATACGACTTATCTGTGGGTTTCACCAGAGCCATAAGATTCTTCATGAGGCTGTAGGTTGGTGCCCCGCAGACTGTGAGGAAGACCGCTCTCCTTTTTGCAGTGTTTCCTTCTCCATCCAGCTCGTTGGCTACAAAGTACTGGTCTAACCGTTCGACATAGGCTTCCCAGTCCTACCCTCCGAAATCTTCTCCAGGATGCCACAGTTTGCTGCATCTTTGTGTTGGATTCATGTACTCATCGCCAGTTGTTTTGTTCTTAACACAGATGAGATTGCACACAGGGAGGTTAAAGTAACAGTGACCTCAGTCTTTATTAAAACACTCCAGAGTGAGTAACAGGCCTTAGGGTCCGGCTTATATCCAGATGTTAGGATCCCTTGGGACTTCGGGGTATGCACTCCCTGGTGGTGGAACATGGGAGTGCATGCTTTACAGATATACAACAGTGCTCATTTTGCAAACAAAGGTTCTTGTATTCTCGTCACCAAATGTTATGTATGCAATAAAGGTTCAAACTGAGTACTGTTTAGCTAAGCAAGGTATGACCTTGCCTGTGCTTTATTTAGTCCCAAAGTGACTCACACACAAAATGGCTGGTCTTTTATACCTGAGCAGCACCATGTGCGTGCTGCTCTTCGGCCTCCAACAATGACGCCATCTGATGGCCACAAACAGCACGTACATACATGACAACAACAACATTGGCCTTTTATACCACTGGATCCTTCAGGCCACTACAGAGTTTATCCATCAAATGAGGCAATCTGTAATGCCTCACTGCATCAAGCAAGTCACTAGTGCCATGTTTGCCCAGGGAAATAATTTCATCACATTCCCACGGGAAATAAGACAGCAACTGGAGAGGGAACAAAATCTTTACCAACTAATAGGCTTTCCAAAGATTCAGGACGTCATAGATGGAACATATGAACAGGAAAGACTTCCACTTCTTAATGTATAGCTGGTTTCAGATCACTACAATACCCCTCTATGTAGCCACTTACCCTCAAGTGTCCACATCCTATTAAATTCTCCCAGTAACCAGTTGAGGACAAACATGTGCAATTTCACCATCCACCCTTTTGGTGAACTCCCAGTGGTAAGCCCAAATAGCTGACATGAGCTTGCTGTGAATAATGAGGGCTAACCCAACAGAATCCCTAGATATTGATCCCACTGGAATCTGGCACTTACTGGAGAAATGTTTCATTGGTGTCTGCAGTCTGTGGAAGTTCTACCCTTACATATATATTTTCGTAGAGAAGGTGCTGGTTTACAGGAGTTAGCCCATCAATTGAGGGGATCAATATCACTGAATTAGATGGCCGTGAAAGAATATGTGCAAGGTCCTGCCTTTGCATGCCATGACTGTGAACATAAATTGCGCTGAAACCAGCTATACATTAAGAAGTGGAAGTCTTTCCTGTTCATATGTTCCATCTATGACGTCCTGAATCTTTGGAAAGCCTATTAGTTGGTAATCAAAGAGACATTTCACAGCAGGCTGTTAATGAGTCTTTTAGAAGAAGACCAACTTTAAATTGCCAAACAATATCCAATAAGAGAACTTTTCTGGTTGTCGTCATTACCTTAAATACACTAATGAAAATGTATTTATTACACATCACATTGCTTACAACTATTTAATTCAGAAGAATAGTTAAGTATGTAAATATGCATCAATAATCTAATTCTGCAAATATCAAAGAGACATTTCACAGCAGGCTGTTAATGAGTCTTTTGGAAGAAGACCAACTTTAATCAGTTTTAATTAACCTGAAAATATTTTAATCTCATTCATTTATTCATTCATTTTTAAATGTAAATCAAAAGCAAAAAATTATATTTGTTTTCCTATCCATTTTTTAAAAGTGATTATGACATTGTCACCAGATACTGGAATGGTGATTTAATACTTTTTTCCATAGCACTTCCAGATAACGTGACCAGCTCCCAGCAGATTTCTAATTTAATTGTACTTGGATATCCCAAAAGCTGATTAGAAACTGCAGCAAGTAGATGAATTCCTGATATATTTTAAAATGCTTGGGAATTTGTCTTAAACTCAGCAAATAATGAACAGATTCTGATTCATTAACTTGTATTAGTCATTTAAGAAGGAAGGAGATCAATGCAATTACCCTTGGTAATTAGAAAGTTAGAGATTTCTAATTCCCATGTCAAGACAAGAATTAACCGCTTCATGGGGTTTTCAACGATTGGGAGCTGGTTTTTGTCTTGTTACCTCCGTATTTACACCAGGGAACATGGCGATAAAGAGAAGAAAATTGAGGGGTTTTGGCAGCAGATGGGCTGAGGCAGCAGTGAAAACAAAATGAGCTAGAGGTGGAATTAGGCAGTCTTTGTGATGGAGGGAAAATGAGGTTGGAAACTCAGCTCAGGGTTAAATAGGACACCAAGGTGGGAAACATCTTACTTCGGCCTAAGACAGTGGCCGAGGAAGGGGATGTAATTAGTAACCATGGTAGCGAGTTTGTGGTGGGGCCATCCCAAGATTTGACTGGAGGAAATAGCGGCTCACCCAGGACTGGATGACTGCCAAGCAATCTGACGCCACAGAGGCAGTGAATGGATGGTCTCAATCTTAGCAACATAAAAGATGTGTATTCAATATTTATTTTTAAAATTACATTTGTAGGACCCCTTTTAACTCAGTGGTCCAGAAACTTCAAGGGCCAAGAGGGCAGGCGATAGGACAGATCTCCTGGCAGGGACTGGAATTTGGAATATGACCCAGGTTGGCTGGATTTCCACTTTGGAAATTATGGTTGGGAGGAAATGGCCATACCTTTTGCACGCCCTCCCCTCCTCCTCCATGTCAAGGGGATGTGTCTGGGGAGAGTTGCTGGAGACTCTGGAAATTACTCCACTTATGGCCCCTTTAGGCACAATGAAAATCTCAACAGCTGAGAGCTAATAAGAGTTCGACTCTGGGTCAAGTCAAGAACCGAAGAGTTACGAAGCCAAAGATAATGTATCCAGAGCAGATTGATTACTTTTAAATTCATGGCACTCAGCTCCTTGAGGAGCTAAAAGAACAAAATAACTGAATTTATCTTTGACCCAGGAAGAGTCTCTAGCAAAGCGGCAATGTGCCATTCCAACATCTGCTTACTATTCCGGCCAGGCATGGACCAACTGCCAGAATAATGTTCTTAACTCCATCCCTGCAATTTTGAATTAAGTCTATGGTTTTCTCCATGGACAGACAGGTGTTCTAATCTGCCACAGATCTGTTGGTAGAGAGAGACTCCCAGGGGTTGAAATTGCTCCCCTTTATAAGCTTGATTACCACCTCGAATGGAGCGGAGAGGCCTTACTGACCGGAGGCAGATGGATGGGCTGACCCATCCGAAATTGCCCCTGGGCCAGGAGCAGAAGGAACGGGTTTCCACTCCACCCGTTTTCTCACCCCGTCAGGCATGCGCCGATCCCACACCGTCCGGTGGCATCCCCCTTTCTGACCTCTGCGGCAAATTGCTCCACGGGAGCGGCACCATCACTAGTCGGTGAAACTGGCAGCTTTCCCCAACGGGAAGCTGTGTGTGGCTTGGCTGTGCATCTGCCCTGAAAGGGGAGGGCATCTGCTGTGGACGCCATTTTATTTTATTTGTCGGCCGACTGCCAGGTCGGCCCAACCATGGTGCCCACGGGTTCGGACGGGCCGTCAAAGAGCAGCCTGGCATCCCTTCTTGGGTGCCAGGCACTGGCCCAGCCAAAGCCCTCCCTGGTAGCCCAGTGGACCTAACTAAAATATCTGCAGAGTTCACAGCGGCCCTCCCCTTTAACTGAAGGGGAGAGACGTTATGACGCGTCAAAGCTGACATCATCAGCGCGGCACTGATGACTCTATGGGGCAGTCAACCCAACAGAACAACACTTCCGCCCTGCAGCCGCCCGGAACACTGCACCGCTCCAAAAAAAATTCAATCGGCTGAAAACTGATTGAGTCTCCGCCTCATGGGGTGGAGGAAAAAGAAAACAACCAGTAAGTGTGCCCCATTTTGGGCGGAGGGCAATTTCCACCCTCGCCCCCCCCCCCCAGAATGTTGTAGCCGGTGAGTTTAACAATTCCTGATTCATACAAATCAGGATGATCCCAGTTGCAATCCCGATCTAGGCTGAGGCAGCGGTACGCATGCTACAACTGGCCGCAACAGTCTTGGGTGTAGGATGTGAAAACTGACCAGAGTCACTGCTCCTGACCGTTACTCAGCAAGCCTTGCTGGAAGTGTATATGTGAGTGTGCATCATGTGGGGACTGAGTGTTCTTTGTTGCACATTCCAGGGTCAAGTAGCAGCCTGATGCTCAGTATTGATGCTCACTTAAGAAAATGGGTGTGGTA
This sequence comes from Pristiophorus japonicus, assembly GCF_044704955.1. NCBI lineage: Eukaryota > Metazoa > Chordata > Chondrichthyes > Pristiophoridae > Pristiophorus > Pristiophorus japonicus. The sequence goes on from NC_091980.1 coordinate 41,049,162, forward strand.
TCAGGGAACAACCATTCTGTGGCACTGTACCCAAGCAAGGAGTGAACGCTTTAAGGTGCTTAGATACTTTGTGAGCTTTCAAGATTTTTTGATTTTATTATTGAATCACATGTGATATGTTAGTCCTCATTCTGACCTTATTGATGTGACACCAAAATCTCTGCTGCTGCGTCAGTTTAAAAAAAAAAGAATATTAATTGGTTAATGCTGCAGTCTATGCACATCATTCTATATTAGCACTTCAAAGAGGGGCTGCATATATGTACAGTGTATCAATTTAACTTAATTATAGACCGATTCTCATCAGATAATCTCCCCACAGGCAGAAAATTAATGACCCTTTTTAATGTTTCTAAATAATATGTTAGGTAAATGAAATTTACAGAATAAGTATTATTTTTCTTCCACTAATGTTTAGCATTTCATTATTTAAATACACAATTAATATTTGTATTGCAGTCTTTAAGAAGGTATACAGTATAGGATGCTTTCCACTCTTTCACAAGCATCGAGATAAATTTAAATATGAATGGGGGATAAATATATCATTGAGAAAAGCTAATGCTTTGCATCTCCACATCAACTGAAAACACAAACTGGGGAAATAAAGTAACATTTTGAAAATGCCAGCAGCAGGCACGAGTCTGATTTTGTAAATGGAGCAGAAAAACCAAGATCAAAAGAAAGATATTATAATCTGGATTATCCACTTCGAGCCGGAGTTTTTCTGGGTTGGGACTCATTAGGCATGCACAGCAGGCTCCCAGCTAGATTGCCACCATCAAAAAGGAGTTGCTAGTGTCACCCAGAAAATTCCAGATCTGACAAAGAACATACAGAAACAGAAGTGCCCTATAGTTCAGAATGAAGCCTCCCACTGAAAGCTTTGGCCGAGAGGAGGCAGCTACAAGGCCCTCTCCATTAGAATATTTGCCATTGCTTCTTGGAGTCTGCTGTTATCTTCCATATGGAAGCCGGATGGAAGTTTTGCAAAGACCAGCAAAATCCATCGGGACGCCATATCCCACACTTCCGCCATCATTTACATGTGGCTGGTGGGGAAGGAGTCAGCAATCATGGTTTCAGAGGGGGCGGGGGGCAGAAAATAATAGTTGGGTGATGATGCTGCATGTTATGTCCTTGGATGCTCTGATAATGACTCCACGAGGCGATGTGTTGTACTTGAACTGTAGTGACCTTAGTCCTTTATTGATAACTCCCAAGTGAGGATCACACCTGGTGGCCTGCCTTTTATACTTGGCCAAGCACACCTGTACAGGTAACCTACAAGTCTCCCACTGCTGTGCCCTCTGGTGGCACACCTTGTGATGGTACAAACAGTAGCCATGTAGGATACATGACACAGCAGTAGGCCTCACAGCCTGAATTCCCCTACATGTTTTGCTTCAATCTTACATGGTTCTTAGGTATGCACATTTAAAAAATAAAGTGTGCTGCTGCTGGTTAGAACTTTGCCAATTACCAATAAAGACCATGCCAATTTGACATTGGCTGCGACTTTGCATGTTAAGTAGGCTCTATCTACATTTAGTGGCAGCCTCGTCCCCGCTATAAATATTATAGGGTGCGAATGGGGTCTGGTTGCTTGATCCCAATGTTTTAACAACCCCGTCCCCCCACTCTCTCCCACCAGTCGAGGACGTGATGTTTTAAAGTGCAGCCTTCACAAACTACCAATATGGAAACTGCAATTTTAATTTGGACTTTTAAGAGGACACTTAAGTGTCTTGTCATTTTATCAATTCTAACACTGATGCAAATACAGGTGGAAGTGTCAGTGTGACCTATTCAAGATAGTAATTTCACTTCAAGAATAACCTTTGAAAATAAATCAAGCATTATGAATTATTAAGGATGAGAAATTTATCAATTGGCTGGTTTCACTTCAACAACTTATGTATAAAAGAGCACCTTAAAGGAATATCCTGCAGGGATGTGGCTATTAGTCGACCAGAGAGATTTTTTAAATTTGTTTTGCCTTGTGTGTGATTGGAATACAGTTGAAACAGATCACAACAAAATCTTAAGCATATAAAACATATTTGAATTTGTGTTCTGTGTAGTAATTAGGATTCCTGATAATGGAAAGGACGCAACAGATGCATTCTCACCAAGTAACATCCTGGGACTCGGGGGCGTTTTTAATTTGTTTCTGTCATGTACGTAGAACATGTATACCAACTGTATAGTCACATAAGGTGTGCCACCAGAGGGCACTGCGATGGGAGACCTGAGGGTCACCTGCATAGGTGTGCAGGGCTAGTATAAAAGGCTGCCCACCAAGCTTGGCCTCACTCTGGAGTTACAATATATGGGACTAAGCTCACAACAGCTCAAGTACAATACTAGACCTCGTGGAGTCATTCATGAGAATATTAAAGACATAACAACTGGCGACGAGATTATGAACTTTCACGCAAAAATGACTAACGTTGGTGCATTAGAAAAGTTCTCAGAGGGTGAAGATTGGGAAGCCTTTACAGAGTGGCTCGACCAATATTTCGTAGCAAACGACCTGGTAGGCCATGATTCAGCCATGCTGGCAGATAAGCGCAGAGCTATCCTGTTGACCAGTTGTGGGCCCGCGGTCTACGGCCTCGTCAGGGACTTGGTGCACCAGAGAAAACAACGACCTAGTCATACGAGGAGCTGAAAGTGCTAATTCGGGACCAACTCAAACCGAAGGAGAGCATCCTCATGGCCAGGCATCGATTTTATACACACTGCCTCCCTGAGGGCCAGGAAATCGCGAAGTACGCTGCCGACCTCAGGAGGCTGGCAGGACCGTATGAACTTGATGCATCCCTCGTGATGCATTGTGGGACGTCTTCGTAATTGGCATCGGTCATGAGGACCTTCTTCACAGGCTACAGTCTGCCGAAACCACCGTCACTCTGCAGAAGGCCATCAGCATCAGCCAGGCATTCATGACCTCAAGCTGCAGCTCCAAGCAGATGATGACTCACTCTAGGACTCAAACCCGGCAAGTTTAAATAGAATGGCGCCTTTCACCGGCAGAACTGTTGAATGTGAATCTGCCCAGGGCAGAACGTACAGGCCCCCCCCGAGTCCTTTAACTCAGAGTCCGCTGAGGGGTGCAAACGTAAGTCGAGTAGCACCATGCTGGCGTTGCGGAGGTAATCATAGGGCTCATCAGTGTCGGTTCAGAGACTATATGTGCAAAGGCTGCAGCACAAAGGGCCACCTCCAGCGAATGTGCAAAAGAGCTGTGACTCACCACATGGAAAAGGAGTCAGCAGATGGCTGTGAATCCAGCGCGGATTTCGAGGAGATGGCTAGAGAGGCAACTCAGTCCCAGGACGAAGTGTATGGTGTATATACCTACACCACAGATTGTCCTCTAGTGATAATGGAAGTCGAGATAAATGGCGTTCCAGTCTTCATGGAAGTGGACACGGGAGTGAGTCAGTCAGTAATGAGGCAGGAAGCCTTGAGAGGCTATGCAACAATCAAGCTGAATGACCCAAGCTGGTTCCGGTTCAGGCAAAGCTGCGCACCTACACCAAGGAACTAATATCAGTTGTTGGCAGTACGGATGTAACTGTATCCCATGATGGCACGGTGCACAAATTACCATTGTGGATTGTTTCAGGTGATGGATCAACGCTACTTGTGAATGGGGAAGATTAATTGGAATTGGGAAGACTTCATCCCTCCAGCGATCAACAGCACCCGTGCTCAGAGGCAGAGCAAGCCCCCACCGATGGTTGGACCAGGCACCGTAGAGCAGATCCACGCAGCCCCCAAGGCACAGACCGCTCATCACAACTGCGTGGCGATGATCCGGCCGAGACGACCCGAATGCACCTTCCCAGTTTCAGTAGCAGGACACCTGGGGAAGAAGATTGGATCTGAGGGCGCTTTCCCAGCTTCAGTGGCAGAATCCCTGGGAAAGAAGATCAAGGCAGTCGACATCATGGACAGGGAAAAGATGGCATCCAAACATGAGATGCAGCGCTAATGGAGCAATGACACGTGGTTCCACACAAGGAAGACGATTGGGGTAAAAGTAGTAAGGCCATTTTAAAGGAGGCCAGCAACCCGCTATTTTTGAATGAACTACTTGAAATTGGTAACCAATATAAAAGTCCAACTGTAACAAGCAAAATATTGTTGAGCGATGTCGGGTGCAAATTGCAAACAGCCAATGTAGCAGGCGAACACCTAACGGTCGTATACAGGTCCAGCTGTAGCCTGCATCCCCGGGACCAGAACGATGTATCATAAAGTGTCCCCACAGCTGACAGAAGTAGACAAGCCGCAGAGTAAACGATCCCCAGAGAGCAGAGGCACTGCTAGCGATAACCTGCCTCAGATTGGTTTAACATTGCAGGCACCCGATGGTATGAACCGCCACGGGTCAGAAACAGTGAACTGTGCCTATGCTTGCAGTCGGCTACTGTCGCCCACCACCCGGGTGAAAAAGGCACAGCCCACAAACCCACTTGCCACCACGGCAATGCCCAACAGCGAAGGGTCACCCACAACGGCTCCTCCGAACGGGACCTGGACCAGCCAGGATCCCAAACTACAGATTGCTCACAACGGTGCCCTCAAGGAAAGCAAGTCAGCATTCCCCTGTGAACTGCTAAACAAGACGAGGCAGCCCCACCATCGCTTAGATGAAACGCTCATTCACTCAGACCGTTTCCCAGGGAGCTGCAGCGACACTGTGCAAACAAAAAGGACAGGGAGGTCACAGACACATCAGCTGTCTTTGGGCCTGGACGACACTAGGAGTAACGGCAAGCGTCCTGAACTCCGGCAACTTGAGCAAAATGAGTTCACCTCGCCCACAGACCCACTAGCATGGGGCGCTGCACCGCCACCAGACGACCCGGATCTCATCCGGCCATGCTGGAACTAGACTGTCCTTGTGTACCTGTACTGATGTACCTATACTGATCATGTAAATGTACCACACAAAAAGAAATGCAATTTTAATCTACCCAACAAATGTACCAAGAAGTAAATGTAAAACCCATGTGATGAACTTGAATGCAATTTGCATGTAACGGGCCATTAGCATGATCTCTGTGTGGCGGGGGGGGGCGGGCAGAATGGTGTAGTCATGGACTCAGAACCAGAAACCTCGGGGACCTCCACTGGCAACAAATCTCACTACCAACCCACCCAAGCTAGAAGCAACCCTCCAATGGTCAACCAGGAAGAGCAAAGCCCAGGTCACCATCAATGTACGAGTCAATTTGCGTTGAAGACTTGGGGGGAAGTGATATCATGTATGTAGACCATGTATACTAACTGTATAGTCACATAAGGTGTGCCACCAGAGGGCACTACGGTGGGAGGCCTGAGGGTCACCTGTATAGGTGTGCAGGGCCCAGTATAAAAGGCTGCCCCCCATGCTTGTGCTTCACTCTGGAGTTACAATAAATGGGACTAAGATCACAACAGCTCAAGTACCATATTAGACCTCGTGGAGTCATTCATAAGAGTATTAAAGACATAACAGTTTCATCTGGCGTTAATGGGTTGGTAACAGCTTCAAAATTAGGTCAGTAGCCTTATATCCCTATTACCCCTGATGATATGGATGGCACCATTTTAAAAAGAGCCTACAGCTGGGTGCCCAAAGCACACTTCTGTTTCAAATGCAAATAAGGGTACTAGGACCCCAATCGCCATTTTAGATTGGAAGTCGTTGGGCAATAGAGCAAGGATGCCCAACAAAGGTAATCTGGTTCGCTGCCACCCCGGGAACCCCTTCTTGATTGTGAACAAACCCCACGCACACTTAGCTTGATGGCGGCTGAGACAGTCTGATATTAGCCAGCCCATTATTAGCAGCTTGTCGGCCTGATATTAACGCCCAAAAGTCAGAATTGACCCTTATAAGTGAGGACTTCATGAGTGTGAACTTTTGGAACATCCATGTATGACTGGAATACATTTGTTATTCCATTATCCCTCATTGTATGTTCTCTTTTTATGGGCGTGAAAGAACTTAATTTCAAATAAGGATAGGTTGCGGGAATAGGTACCATACTTTGACACACACTAGTGCTTACACCCACATTTTTACCCATAGCAACTGGCATTGAATCCAGCCCAGGGTGAAGGGATGAGAGGTTAGTTCCAAAGGTCTCCATGAACATATATGCAATCTTCTGCATTGGCATTTCTACCATGGCCACACCATGCAGACTGCCCGAGTGCTGTCCTGCAGTGGGTATACTACATAAGGCTTTGCCAACAGTGTAATATGTAACATCATTCAAAAGTGGCTTAGTGAAAAAGTGTTGCAAACCACACTATTTAAGATTGCAACTATTGAAATTAAATCTTTCGTAAGAGAGTCTTACGCATTGTACTGGACTCCTGGTTGTTCTCAGAGAGGCTTCTTTTATTTCCAGTATTATTTGTTTGTGGATAACTGAGAGATAGGTTTCCCGATCAACAATTATTAACAGATTGTTTAGGAAGCAGAGGTTGAAGCTTGAAAACCGTCTCCTCTTTGGCTCGAGCTTCGAGAAACTATCTTCATATTCCTCTGAAGACTCCTCCCCTGAGACAGGCTGTCAAAAAGTCTGTACATTTCCAAACATTCCCTGATGCCAGTTACGGAGCAAGACTCAGAACTTAATAAATGCTCAGTTTGTTACAAGGTACAAACTGAGTACTGTTTAACTGAACAAGGTACAACCTTGGCTCTGCTTTATTACGGCCCAAAGTGCCTGACTCACAAAATGGCTCGCATCTTATACCAGAGCAGCAACATGTGCGTGCTGCTCAGTGGCCTCCAACAATGACACCATCTGGTGGCTACAAACAGCATGACAATACCCTCCTCTCAGAACTTATCACAGTCTTTCACAGGTTGAGATGGTCAGGTGCTTTACGCTCCCGGGTTGACCATCTCAGTTCGATTCCGGCCTTGGGTGAATGTGCGGAGTCTGTTGTGGCTGGTGACTGGATGGCTGACTTGTTGGGGGTGGCAGTGACCATGTCAGGAATTGCAAGTCCATTTTTATTGAAGAAGTCTGTGATTGAAATTCACTGATGACCCTTGAGTCCACTGAAGGTTGATTGGTCGTTGACGTTTCTTCATCCGACTGCTCTGGCTCGTTTGTGTGCCTCAGCTTTGTTTGATCCATGTGTTTCCTGCAAGTTTGCCCATTCTTGAGATTAATGACAAATACTCTGTTGCCCTCCTTGACCATGACCGTACCAGCGATCCATTTGGGACCCTGATTATAATTCAACACATATACAGGATCATTAACAGAAATCTGGCGTGACACAGTTGCGCAATCGTGGTACACTTGTTGACTCTGTCTTCTCTATTCAACATGATTACTTAAATCCGGGTGTACAAGAGATAACTTGGTCTTAAGACCTCTATTCATCATGAGTTCAGCAGGCGAGACCTCTGTGAGTGTCTGGGGTCTTGTCCTGTAACTCAGCAGTATGCAAGACAAGCGGGTCTGCAGTGACCTTGGGTTACTCTCCTCATGCTTTGCTTGATAATTTGTAATGCACGTCTGCTTGCTTGTTGGACGCAGGCTTAAACGGTGCTGACCTTACATGTTTTATGCCGTTAAGTTTTACCAAATCCTGAAACTCCTGACTGGTGAAGCACGACCCATTGTCGCTCACCACTATGTCAGACAGACCATGTGTTGCGAACATGACATTGAGACTCTCTATGGTTGCCCAGGACGTACTGGATGACATGATTATGCATTCTATCCACTTCAAATAAGCATCCACTACCACTAAAAACATCTTGCCCAGGAAGGGACCTGCAAAATCTACATGGATCCTGGACCACGGTTTGGATGGCCATGACCACAGACTCAGCGACGATTTCGCTGGTGCTTTGCTGAGATGCATGCAGGTGTTACACTGATGCACGCATGCTTCCAGCTCAGAATCAATTCCTGGCCACCATACGTGGGACCTGGCGATGGCCTTCTTCATCTCTATACCAGGATGTGTGCTGTGTAACTCACGCACAAACTTCTCTCTCCCTTTCTTAGGCATTACAACTCAATTGCCCCACAATATGCAATCTGCTTGAATAGACAGTTTGTCCTTGCGACGAATGTATGGTTTGGCCTCCTCGCACATTTGCTTAGGTATGGCAGACCAATACCCTTTGAGGATGCAACCCTTTGCCACCAATAATATCGGGTCCTGGCTGGTCCAGGTCTTAACTTGTTGCGCCGTGACAGGTGTATCTTCACTCTCAAAAGCATCCATGATTAACATTAAATCTGCTGGTTGTGGCGTTTCCACCTCCGGTGTGGGCAACGGCAACCGCCTCAACGCATCGGCACAATTCTCTGCGCCAGATCTGTGGTGAATGACATAATCACAGGCAGATAATGTCAGTGCCCACCTTTGGATGTGGGATGAAGCGTTGGTATTGATACCTTTGCTCTCGGAAAACAACGAAATGAGCGGCTTGTGATCGGTCTCTAATTCAAACCTCAGACCGAACAGGTATTGATGCATCTTTTTAACACCGTACACACACACTAAAGCTTCTTTTTCTACAACACTGTAGGCTCTTTCTGCTTTAGACAAACTTTTGGATGCATACGCGGCAGGTTGAAGTTTCCCCGATTCATGGGCTTGTGGTAACACGCAACCAATTCCATATGAAGATGCGTCATAGGCCAAGACTATACGTTTACATGAGTCATAATGTACCAGTAGCTTGATCGAGCAAAGCAGATTGGTGGCTTTCACGAAAGCTCTGTCTTGCAATGCGCCCCACACCCAGTTGTTGCCTTTTCTCAATAGCATGTGCAGTGGTTCAAGTAAAGTGCTCAACTTAGGTAGGAAGCTACCAAAGTAGTTGAGTAGACCCAGGAACGAATGCAGCTCCGTCACATTATGCGGCTTGGGTGCATTCTTGATGGCTTTGGTTTTCACGTCATCAGCAGCGATTTTCCTCCCGAGGATTCGACCTCCGATGCCATGAAGACGCACTTCGAGTATTTAAGTCTGAATCCCACTATGTCCAAACGCAGTAGAACCTGTTCAAGGTTGTTCTGATGTTCCTTGGACCGGTGATCAGGATGTCAGCTTGGAACACAACAGTTCTGGGAATGGACTTCCTCTGGAATATTGCTGCAACCGAGCGAATTCCAAACAGGCATCTGTGGTAAATAAACAGTCATTTGTGCGTGTTAATGCACGTAAGTCTCTTTGACATCTCGACCAACTCCTGTGTCATATAGGCTGGCGTCAAGTCCAGTTTTGTGAACGACTTCCCTCTGGCTCGCGTCACAAACAAGTCATCAGCCGTCGGTAACGGGTACTGATCTTGTTTCGAAACCCTATTGATCGTAGTCTTGTAGTCTCCATAAATTCTGACTATGTCATCACTTTTCAGCACAGGAACAATGGGGCTGGTCCATTAATTAAATTTGACCCGTGATATGATCCCTTCATGCTGGAGTCTGTCCAGTTCAATTTCGACCTTTTCCCTCATCATATACGGCATTGCCCGAGCTTTATGATGGATGGATCTTGCATCTGAGTCCACGTGGATCTGCACCTTGGCTCCCGTGAAGTTGCCGATACCCGGTTTGAACAGCGAGGGGAACTTGCTCAATAGTTGGGCACATGTATCTTCCTCCGATGACAACACCTTTATGATGTTCCAATCGCATCTGATTTTCTCCAACCAGCTCCTGCCAAGCAGCGCTGGGCCATTGCCTGGAACAATCCACAGCGGTAACTCGTGAACCGCACCGTTATACGACACATTAATTTGTGCACTGCCAATCACCTTTATCAGTTCTTTGGTGTACGTGCGCAGCTTGGAGTTAACAGGGCTCAGCCTGGGCCTCACAGTCTTAGTATTCCACAGCTTATTAAATTCCCTCTTCTTCATGATCGATTGACTCGCCCCTGTGTCCAGTTCCATCGATACAGGTATCCCGTTAAATTTCATGTTAATCAAAATTGGTTTACTCTTGGTTATGAAAGAGTACCGTCCGTACACTTCCTCCTCTGACATCTCGGATTGCATATCCAGATCCGTGCGAGTCTGACTTATCCTCCACATGGTGTGTCGCAGCTCACTTGCTCATCTGCGGATACTTGTGCTGGAGATGCCCCATTCTCAGACAGCCTTTGAAACTATATTGCTTAAATCGGCACCGCTGGTGCCGATGATCTCTCCCACAACGCCAACACGGAGAAATCGGATACATTCCCGCTGACGGATTTTGGGCAGCCACAGGTTTTGCAAACGCAGCTGGATAGGTCCTGCCATGTGCCACTCTGCCGAACGCCGAATCAATCAGAGAAACATAGAAACATAGAAAACAGGTGCAGGAATAGGCCATTCGGCCCTTCGAGCCTGCACCACCATTCAATATGATCATGGCTGATCATTCACCTCAGTACCCCTTTCCTGCTTTCTCTCCATACCCCTTGATCCCTTTAGCCGTCAGGGCCACATCTAACTCCCTCTTGAATTTATCTAATGAAATGGCATCAACGACTCTCCGCGGCAGGGAATTCCACAGGTTAACAACTCTCTGAGTGAAGAAGTTTCTCCTCATCTCAGTCCTAAATGGCCTACCCCTTATCCTAAGACTGTGTCCCCTAGTTCTGGACTTCCCCAACATCGGGAACATTCTTCCTGCATCTAACCTGTCCCGTCCCATCAGAATCTTGTATATTTCTATGAGATCCCCTCTCATCCTTCTAAACTCCAGTGAATAAAGGCCTAGTTGAACCAGTCTCTCCTCATATGTCAGTCCAGCCATCCCTGGAATCAGTCTGGTGAACTTTCGCTACACTCCCTCAATAGCAAGAACGTTCTTCCTCAGATTAGGAGACCAAAACTGAACACAATATTCTATGTGAGGCCTCACCAAGGCACTGTACAACTGTAGTAAGATCTCCCTGTCCCTGCACTCAAATCCCCTAGCTATGAAGGCCAACATACCATTTGTCTTCTTCACCGCCTGCTGTACCTGCATTCCAACTTTCAATGACTGATGAACCATGACACCCGGGTCTCGTTGCACCTCCCCTTTTCCTAATCTGCCGCCATTCAGATAATATTCTGCCTTCATGTTTTTGCCACCAAAGTGGATAACCTCACATTTATCCACATTATACTGCATCTGCCATGCATTTGCCCACTCTCCTAACCTGTCCAAATCACCCTGCAGCTTCTTAGCATCCTCCTCACGGCTCACACCGCCACCCAGCTTAGTGTCATCCGCAAACTTGGAGATATTACCCTCAATTCCTTCATCCAAATCATTAATGTATATTGTGAAGAGCTGGGGACCCAGCACTGAGCCCTGCGGTACTCCACTAATTACTGTCACCCATTCCGAAAAGGACCCGTTTATCCCGACTCTCTGCTTCCTGCCTGCCAACCAATTCTCTATCCACGTCAGTACATTACCCCCAATACCATGTGCCTTGATCTTGTACATCAGTCTCTTATGTGGTACCTTGTGAAAGGCCTTTTGAAAGTCCAAATGCACCACATCCACTGGTTCTCCCTTGTCCACTCTACTAGTTAAATCCTCAAAAAATTCCAGAAGATTTGTCAAACATGATTTCCCTTTCATAAATCCATGCTGACTTCGACCGATCTGTCACCGCTTTCCAAATGCGATGCTATTTCATCCTTAATAATAGATTCCAACATTTTCCCCACTACTGATGTCAGGCTAATAATTACCCGTTTTCTCTCTCCCTCCTTTTTAAAAAAGTGGTGTTACATTGGCTACCCTCCAGTCCATCGGAACTGATCCAGAGTTGATAGACTGTTGGAAAATGATTACCAATGTATCCACTATTTCTAGGGCCACCTCCTTAAGTACTCTGGGATACAGACTATCAGGCCCCAGGGATTTATTGGCCTTCAATCCCAACAATTTCCCCACCACAATTTCCCGCCTAATTAGGATATCCTTCAGTTCCTCCTTCTCACTAGACCTTCGGTCCCCTAGTACATCCAGAAGGTTATTTATGTCCTTCGTGAAGACAGAACCAAAGTATTTGTTCAATTGGTCTGCCATTTCTTTGTTCCCCATTATTAATTCACCTGAGTCCAACTGCAAGGGACCTACGTTTGTTTTCACCAATCTTTTTCTCTTCACATATCTACCGAAGCTTTAGCAGTCAATTTTTATGTTCTCGGCAAGCTTCCTCGCATACTCTATTTTCCCCCTCCTAATTAAACACTCCTCTGCTGAAATTTCTCCCCGTCCTCAGGCTTGCTACTTTTTCTGGCTAATTTACATGCCTCTTCCTTGGATCTAACACTATCCTTAATTTCCCTTGTTATCCACGGTTGAGCCACTTTCCCTGTTTTATTTTTACTCCAGACAGGGATGTACAACTGTTGAAGTTCATCCATGTGATCTGTAAATGTTTGCCATTGCTTATCCACCGTCAACTCTTTAAGTATAATTTGCCAGTCTATTCTAGCCAATTCACGTCTCATGGCATCAAAGTTAGCTTTCCTTAAGTTTAGGACCCTAGTTTCTGAATTAACTGTGTCACTCTCAATCTTAATAAAGAATTCTACCATATTATGGTCACTCTTCCTCAAGGGGCCTCGCACAACAAGATTGCTAATTAGTCCTTTCTCATTACACATCACCCAGTCTAGGATAGCCAGCTCTCTAGTCGGTTCCTCGACATATTGGGCAAGAAAACCATCCCTAATACACTCCAGGAAATCCTCCTCCACCGCATTGCAACCAGTTTGGTTAACCCAATCTATATGTAAATTAAAGTCGCCCATGATAACTGCTGTACTTTTATTGCACACATCCCTTATTTCTTGTTTTATGCTTTCCCCAACCTCACTATTACTGTTTGGTGGTCTGTACACAACTCCCACCAGCGTTTTCTGCCCTTTGGTATTCTGCAGCTCCACCCATACCAATTCCACATCGTCCAAGCTAATGTCCTTCCTTACTGTTGCATTAATTTCCTCTTTAACCAGCAATGCCACCCCGCCTCCTTTTCCTCTCTGTCTATCTTTCCTAAATGCTGAATACCCCTGGATGTTGAGTTCTCAGCCTTGGTCATCCTGGAGCCGTGTCTCTGTGATGCCAATTACATCATATCCATTAACTGCTATCTGCGCAGTTAATTCGTCCACCTTATTCCGAATACTCCTCGCATTGAGGCACAAAGCCTTCAGGCTTGTCTTTCTAACACACTTTGCCCCTTAAGAATTATGCTGTAATGCGGCCCTTTTTGTTTTTTGCCTTGGGATACTCTGCCCTCAACTTTTACTATTCTCCTTTGTCTCCCTTTTATTGCCCTCTGCTTCCCTGCATTGGTTCCCATCCCCCTGCCATATTAGTTTAACTCCTCCCCAACAACACTAGTAAACACTCCCCCTAGGACATTGGTTCCGGTCCTGCCCAGGTGTAGACCGTCCGGTTTGTACTGGTCCCACCTCCCCCAGAACCGGTTCCAATGCCCCAGGAATATGAATCGCTCCCTTCTGCACCACTCCTCAAGCCACATATTCATCTGAGCTATCCTGCGATTCCTACTTTGACTAGCGCATGGCACTGGTACCAATCCTGAGATTACTACTTTTGAAGTCCTACTTTTTAATTTAGCTCCTAGCTCCCTAAATTAATCTCATAGGACCTCATTCCATTTTTTACCTATATCGTTGGTACCTATGTGTACCACGACAACTGGCTGTTCACCCTCCCTTTTCAGAATGTCCTGCACCCGCTCCGAAACATTCTTGACCCTTGCACCAGGGAGGCACCATACCATCCTGGAGTCTCGGTTGCAGCCGCAGAAACGCCTATCTATTCCCCTTACAATCTAATCCCCTATCACTATAGCTCTCCCACTCTTTTTCCTGCCCTCCTGTGCAGCAGAGCCAGCCACGGTGCCATGAACTTGGCTGCTGCTGCCCTCCCCTGATGAGTCATCCCACTCAACAGTACCCAAAACGGTGTAACTGTTTTGCAGGGGGATGACCGCACGGGACCCCTGCACTACCTTCCTTACACTGCTCTTCCTGCTGGTCACCCATTTACTATCTGGCTGAGTGCCCTTTACCTGCGGTGTGATCAACTCGCTTAACGTGCTATTCACGTCATTCTCAGCATCGTGGATGCTCCAGAGTGAATCCACCCGCAGCTCCAGTGCCGCAATGCGGTCCGTCAGGAGCTGGAAGTGGATACACTTCCCGCACACGTAGTCGTCAGGGACACCGGAAGCGTCCCTGATTTCCTACATAGTACAGGAGGAGCATAACACGTGTCCGAGCTCTCCTGCCATGACTTAACCCTTAGATACAGTTAAGTTGGCAACAACAATGCTAAATGTAACATACTGATAAAGAAAGAAAAAGAAAAGCTACTCACCAATCTCCAGCCAATCACTTACCTCCTTGGCTGTGACGTCACTTTTCGATTACTTCCTACTTCTTTTTTGCCTTCTCCCTGCAGCTGCACAAGCCACGCCTCCGATCGAACGTGTGTATAAAACCTGTATCTTGAGATGATGATGCCGTCATCTGGCTTGAGGTGTTCCCGTACCAATGTACACAACTCCTTATACGTTTTCTCTGTTGGATCACTAGGCATGAGTAGATCCTTTATCAGACTGTAGATCTTTGAACCGCACACAGTGAGGATCATGGCCCAGCGCTGATCTGCATCGTCGAGCCCCTTCATTTTGTTGGCCGTGAAGTACCGGTTCAAACGGCTCACAAAGTCTGCCCAATCTTCTCCCTCCACAAACCGCTCTGAAAATCCAATCGTGCTCATTTTGCAAGGTTCTTGTATTCTTGTCGCCAGATGTTACGTATGCAATAAAGGTACAAACTGAGTACTGTTTAACTGAACAAGGTACAACCTTGACGCTGCTTTATTACAGCCCAAAGTGGCTGGTTTTTTTTACAAGAGCTGCACCATGTGCGTGCTGCTCAGTGGCCTGCAACAATGACACCATCTGGTGGCTGCAAACAGCATGTACCTACATGATTCAGTTCATCCAGCTGGTTTGTCATTTCTCTCTGGCAAACATTTAGCAGAGATTTCTTACCATCGTACAGGTATTGTAGAATTTTGGAAGCTTTCAAACAGAAAGCAGCAGGGTGGGAGGCACCTTGGATGTTTCTGACAGTACATCAGAAGAGGAAGACCATCACTATCAATGGCAGCGACAACGTGCTATGGTGGGATCAGCAAGTGCATGGGAGGAAGGTGCACAGGAGGGAGGTGCATAGGAGGGAGGTGCACAGGAGGGAGGTGCACAGGAGGGTGGAGCACAGGAGGGAGGTGCACAGGAGGGAGGGGCACAGGAGGGAGGTGTGCAGGAGGGAGGGGCACAGGAGGAAGGTGTGCAGGAGGGAGGGGCACAGGAGGGAGGGGCACAGGAGGGAGGGGCACAGGAGGGAGGTGTGCAGGAGGGAGGTGCGCAGGAGGGAGGTGCGCAGGAGGGAGGGGCACAGGAGGGAGGTGTGCAGGAGGGAGGGGCACAGGAGGGAGGTGTGCAGGAGGGAGGTGTGCAAAAGAGGAGCCGAGGTCGCAGGAGGGAGGGGCACAGAAGGGAGGTGTGCAGGAGGGAGGGGCACAGGAGGGAGGTGCACAGGAGGGAGGTGTGCAGGAGAGGAGCCGAGGTCGCAGGAGGGAGGGGCATAGGAGGGAGGGGCACATGAGGGAGGGGCACACGAGGGAGGGGTACAGGACGGTGGGGCACATGAGGGAGGTGTGCAGGAGGGAGGTGCACAGGAGGGAGGTGTGCAGGAGGGAGGAGCACAGGAGGGAGGGGCACAGGAGGGAGGTGTGCAGGAGGGAGGGGCACAGGAGGGAGGGGCACAGAAGGGAGGTGTGCAGGAGGGAGGTGCACAGGAGGGAGGTGTGCATGAGGGAGGGGCACAGGAGGGAGGTGTGCAGGAGGGAGGGGCACAGGATGGAGGTGTGCAGGAGGGAGGGGCACAGGAGGGAGGGGCACAGGAGGGAGGTGTGCAGGAGGGAGGTGCACAGGAGGGAGGTGTTCAGGAGGGAGGAGCACAGGAGGGAGGGGCACGGAGGGAGGTGCACAGAAGGGAGGTGTGCAGGAGAGGAGCCGAGATCATAGGAGGGAGGGGCACAGGAGGGAGGGGCACATGAGGGAGGTGCACAGGATGGAGGTGCGCAGGATGGAGGTGCACAGGAGGGAGGTGCACAGGAGGGAGGTGTGCAGGAGGGAGGTGCACAGGACGGAGGTGTGCAGGAGAGGAGCCGAGGTCACAGGAGGCACTACGGACATAACCAGATGTACAAAGTGAGACTCAGCTTCCTTGGCCTCTCGGAAGATCAGTGCTTTCACAAGCTGAGGTTGTCACATCAGATGGTTGCAGACGTCTGCAGCCTCCTAGAAGAAGACCTGGCTGTGAAGGTCATCACTGCTCTCAATTTTTTTACCTCTGGTTCCTTCCAGGTTGCTACCGGAGACATCTCGAGGGACCCGCACATAAATGCATAAGGCAGGTTCCCTGAGAGCTGTCATGGTACTTTCATATTGTGGCAGTCCAACATTCCAGACTTTTTGCTCCAGGAAGAACTGGTTCTCGGGGACAAGGGATACCCTCTTCAAACTTGGCTGATGACACCTGTGAGGGAACCACATCAATGAGGCGCAGGAGTGCAACAACATGAGCCACATAACCACCAGGTATGCCGCAGAGCAGCCACTGGAATGTTGAAGATGCAGTTCAGGTACTTAGATAAGTCTGGAGGTGCCCTTCAGTTCTCGCCAGCAAGGGTGTCCGAAATGATGGTGGTGTGCTGCGTCCTGCACAATATTACGCAGCAGACAGGATTGCAGGCGGAGGAGGATGAAGGCATCATCACTCATCTTCGGGTGAGAATATTGAAGAGATGGAGGAATATGATGATGGGGCACCCATCACCAGACCAGCTGCATATATTGCTGCCCAGGATTCCAGGGTGCCCTAATAGCTCACTTAGTGGTGACTCACACAGGAAAACACCACAAATGAAATCCTCTGGCCTTCTCTCACCACCAGCACCAACTCCCAGCCCTCCTTTTGCAGTAAACAATCCTTCAAGCACATATCTACCCATTGCACTTCCACCCAATGGGTCCTGTCATGTATTGACATTCATCATGAAACAAGTGAAAGGGTGAGTTGATACTCAGGATGCAGTAATAGATGAGATGTGGAAGTGGTGCTAAGCAATACTACTGGCTGAGAAATTGGGATTTTAGCACCGGTTATTAAGGCCGGTTTCGCAGAAAAAATGACATGCGCCTCGCTTCCGCGGAAGTGGCAGCCGCCATTTTGGGCAGGTCGGCAACGTTGCGGTTGCCTGCGCTCGCCGTCCATACTTAAATTATGCAGATCATAGGTCAATTGACGTGCAATGCTTGAATTGATGCACGATTTGTGATTGTCGATGTCGTCACTCTTAATAGCACCCTCACCAAACCTTGCACGGATGAACGTGCGGGCAGCAGTACAACAGAGACGCTGCCAGCGCTTCTTAAAGAGACAAATGCAATTTTCAGGTAAGTTTAGAATTTTGCTTTTGGACTTTTTTGCACTTTATTGGAGTAGTGGCTGGGTGCAATCTATTTTAAAAAGTTGTTAATGTGTGCAGTGAGTGCTGCTGGACAGTTGCAAGGCTTTGGATGTTAAAGGAAGGCCTCTAAGAAGTACACTTGCTCAGAGTCCTGGGGGCTCTAGTTTCAAATCTCCTTGGGCTACAGCATCATGTGGAGATGGAGCAGAGGCAGCAAAGGGGACAAGCGGCTCACAGAAGGAGGAGAAGCAGAAGAAAGAAAGAAACCCAGACAGCCCCTTTCTAGCCGGGATCGAATCATCCACCTGCAGTAACAGTGACCACAACCCCAATTCCCCATTCAATATTAGTCCCAACTTTACCTTCTATTACTAACCATCACAGTGCCCTCTTGGCCACAATACTGAAATAAAAGCCACCACAAAGAAAACTTTCCAATCCAACTTTATCCATATATGCATCCGATATTACATCAAAAATTAACTAACCACCCTTGTGCATTCCCTTGGTGATTGTCTTGCATGTGCCTTTGCCTATCCTAGTGCTCTTGCACAGTACTACCCCAGTGGCTGCAGCATAGCTGGTGGAAGGCTCCTGACGAGGACGATGTAGATGGCCTTGCAGGATGACCTCGAGGAGACTGAGGGTGTGAAATTGAGTGACAGTATTTCTTCTTCTTCTTCACTCTCCTTTCCCTTTTCTTAATCAACCACTGGCTGGGCGGGCTAGATTTCTTGGCTGTCTGAAATGAGGAAGGCACAAGGGTTGCGTTATGGTGAGGGGATGGGGGGGAAGCTAGAGATGCATGCTTACATCATGTGCAGCATTTAAATCAGAATAGATTGTGGGATGAGGGGGAAGTGGGATGTGAGAAGGTAGATAACAAATAAAGATATTGGCATCTTGTATTCTTTCAGCCCTGCCACTGGCCAAGGGCTCAGCTATGCCCCTGTTAAGAATGGCCAGCACCTTCTCTTACAATGGGGTGAGGTGAAGCTAGGAATATGAGGTGTGCCTTGTGTTTGGTAGAGATTATTGGTCGGTGAGTGATTGGCGTTGGGGGGGGTGGTGGTCCATGCATTGAGCAGTGTGTGAGGCTAGTGGCACAGTTGGTATGAGTCAGCTTTTCAAGATGCATCCACTGACCTTGACCACTAGTCTGAGGTCATGAATCTTCTTTGTGCACTGGAGCCGGGTCCTGGGGGTGACACGGTTGGCAGTAACAGCCTTGGCAATCTGGTCTCACATCTTTCTTTGTCGATAGTCTCCTGGCCCACTGTGGGTAGAGGACGTCTCATCTAGTGTTCACACCCTGCACAAAGCTGGAGTGCTGTGTCCCTGAGTGCCCTTTCCCTGGCATGTTGAGCCATTTTTAGCATTTAATCTGCAGGAGGCAGCTCAGCTTTCAGAGCTGCAGACTGCCGATTGCTGAAGGAGTTTTCATGTTTTTTTATGTGCAGAAGGCAGTTCAGCTTTAAGAGCTGCAGACTACCTTGAAAAGGAGCAGGCTACCTTTAAGTATAGCTAGCCTGGCTCCAGTGATGCGAACTTCAGCTTCCTGCTGAGCGCACAGTCTTTCAGCAGTGCATTCCTCGTTAGGCTGTGCTCTCCTACCATGTTAATTAGCAGGCAGCACCAAATTGATGCACTGCCTACAGTTTCTGAATTGGTGTGGGCATATCTCGCATCGTGGTGCCTGCGCCCATTTGATGGCATTATCGAACTTATGTGTTGATAGAAGAAAAGGAAATTAACAACATAACATTTTGTCAAACACCCTTGGTGAATTACAATAGCTTTCTCTTGTGCTTCCTACTGCTCTACGTGGTGCATCCTGTGTGGCTTCATCAAAAATTGAGGCACTCTGCTCAGATCCTTGCCCTGACTGCTGAGATGCATTTGGCCTACTCCCTCTGAGTTTTGGATTCCCTAAGGGCCATGTGAGCTGGACTATTTATTGCAGCCCACCACCTGTCCTTGCCCTCCCCCTTGCGTTTTGTGCTCTCTTCTCCTACAAACGGCCAAAAAAACAGTACACTTGGCAAGACAGAGTGAAAAGGGAGAGGTTTAAACCACAGGATGTAGGTGAATCAGTCTGGTTAGGTCATTAAATCGCTTCCTGCACTGCATCCAAGACCAGGGCACAATGCTCCTACTGCTCACCTCCTCAGCTACGACCAACCACACCTTTTTGGTGATAGCATAAGAAATAGGAGCAGGAATAGTCCTAAGGCCCATTGAGCCTGCTCCGCCATTCAATAAGATCATAGTTGATCATTGACCTCAACTCCACTTTTCTGCCCGATCTCCATATCCCTTGATTCCCATAGACTCCCAAAATCTATCGATCTCAGCCTTGAATATATTTAGAGAGTCAGCATCCACAGCCCTCTGGGGCAGAGAATTGCAAAGATTCACAAACTTCTGACTGAAAAGATTCCTCCTCATCTCCATCTTAATTGGTCTCCCCTTATCCTGAGATGTGTCCCCTAATTCTGGACACTCCAGCCAAGGGAAACAACCTCTCGGCATCTACCCTGTCAATCCCCTTCAGAATCTTGTATGTTTCAATGAGATCATCTCTCATTCTTCTAAACTCCAGAGTATAGGCCCATTCTACACAATCTCTCATCAGAAGATAGCCCTCTCATCCCAGAAATCAATCTAGTGAACCTCCGTTGTATTGCCTCCACGGCAAGTATAATCTTTCCTTAGATAAGAAACCAAAACTGTGCACAGTATTCCCGGTGTGGTCTCACCAAGGCCCTGTACAATTGTAGCAAGATTTCTTTACTCTTATACTCCAACCCCCTTGCAATAAAGGACAACATGCCATTCCTTATTGCTTGCTGTACCTGCATGCTAGCTTTCTGTGCTTCTTGCACAAGGACACCGAAATCTCTCTGAACACCAACATTTAAAAGTTTTTCACCATGTAAAAAATATTCTGTTTTTCTATTCCTCAACCAAAGTGAATAACCTTACATTTCCCTACATTATACTCCATCTGCCACCTTAGTGCCCACTCACTTAGTCTATCTATATCCCTTTACAGACACTTTGCGTTCTCCTCACAGCTTACTGTCCCATCTAGCTTTGTATCGTCAGCAAACTTGGATATAGTACACTCGGTCCCTTCATCTAGGTCATTAATATAGATTGTAAATAGCTAAGGCCCCAGCACTGATCCTGCGGCACCCCACTAGTTACAACCTGAAAAAGAGCCGTTTATCCCTTCCCTCCCCGCCATTTTTTAAATTAAAGCCCTATCCACAGCCCTAGTTGTCCGATTCGCCAGGATGCTGGACCCAGCCCAGTTTAAGTGGAGCCCATCCCGATGGAACAGATCCCTCTTTCCCCAGTACTGGTGCTAGAGCCCCATGACTTGAAACCCCTTCCTCCCACACCACTCTTTGGGCCATGCATTTAACTCTCTGATCTGCTTGACCCGATGCCAATTTGTGCATGGCTCAGGTAATAATCCAGAGATTGCTTATTAATTTAGCCCTTAGCTCCTCAAACTCCCTCAGCAGAACCTCATTCTTAGTTTTACCTATATCATTGGTCCCTACATGGACCATGACAACTGGATGCTCCCCACCCCACTCCAAGTTCTTCTCCAGCCATGAGGAGATATCCTTAACCCTGGCACCAGGCAGGCAACACAACCTCTGGAATTCCCTGTCACGGCTGCAGAGAACAGTATCTATCCCCCTGACTATACTGTCCCCTACCACGACCATATTCCTTCCTTCTCTGCCCCCACTTGGGTGGCCCCCTGTACCATGGTGCCATGGTCAGTTTGCCCATCCTCCCTGCAGTCCTTTTCCTCATCCATACAGGGAGCAAGTACCTCGTACCTGTTGGACAGGGTCAAGGGCTGAGGCTCCTCCGTCACTGCATCCTGGGTCTCCATACCTTCCTGACTCGCAGTAACACCATAGCTTGACTCTAAAGTACTATTGAACCTTAAGGATGTGACTGCCTGCTGGAGCAAAGTGTCCAGGTAACTCTCCCCCTTCCTGATGCATTGCAATGTCTGCAGCTCGTACTCCAGCTCAACAATTCTGAGCCGAATTTCCTCGAGTTGCAGACACTTACTGCAGATGTGGTTGCTCGGGATTGCGATGCTCTCCGTCAGCTCCTACATGCTGCAGTTACGACCCTGCCATCTCTAACCTTGTTTCATTTATTTATTAATTAGTTACATCTTTGACTCAATCGGGATTTTAGTTTTTAGGTTTAGTTTTTAATTTTGTTTAATTATTTTATGTTTTAAATTATTTGGGATAAATTCCAGTTGGAGGCTTCCTTTGGACGAATGCCTCCGATCCAAATTTGTTTTGCGTAAGCTCCTGGTGGTCCCGGAGGCACCTTCGATTGCAGTCGGAGGCTTTCATTCGATGCGTAGCGTACGGGGAGAGGACTTCCCCATACGCACAAGAAAGCTGGAGTCACGTGGACCTGGACCACCAATCATTGTCTAGTATTCTCATTGATAATAATGGAAACTCCGTTTTTACAAGTTCCCATTATTATCAATGAGAATAAGCCTCTGAAACAAGAAACACAACACAATAAATAAATAAAACACCTCACATATTTAAAATTAACTGAAATTAAAGTTAATTAAATATTTTAGAAAAAAAATATATTTTTTGAATTTATTTTATGCGTTTTAATATGGTTTAAAATAAAATTACCTTAATGGACAGAGTTTTTAAACATAAAAATGTGTTTTTAAGTTAATTTTCATCTGTTTTAAAACTCTTACACTGGTAAAAATAGGCTATGCCCCTGCTTTCACAGGTGTAAGAGTTTGAAGGACATTCACTGGGCATGAGTTGGGCAAATAGCCCAATCTCTCCCATGTGAATGTCCTTTTCCCGGGGATGTGGAGGATCTGTCGAGGCAAATCTTGACAGATCGGAAAAGCCGGTTCTTGGCGCGAGTGCATCACGCCCCAAAAAACAGCTTTTGCAAGACCTCGCCGTCCCGTCCACATCTCGTACGGACCCAGTGAGGCCGGAATTTTAGCACCATTAATTTAATAGCCTCAAGTTTCTTCCTCCTATTGCTGGGAAAAAAAGATGTCCATCCTCCTCCTCCTCCTGACTGCACCCAGCAGTAATTCCAATGATGCATCATGAAATCTGTTGCCCCTTCTCTCTATATTCTTCGTAATCACCTCCTGAATCCTCCAAATTCCATTTTTACATTGGCCTTTGGAGACATGAAGCCCGGAAGTCAAAATTTATTGCCTCAATCAAACTAAAAGCGGAGATTTCGAAGCGCTGACTTGACTTCCGGGTTTCAGCCATGCAATTCCATCCCCTCACTCGTAAGCCACCTTTGCATTAATATCAGGGCCACAGACACAGAACTGCTGATAGAGTGTTCTTTCTTGTGGATAAGACACAAAGCAGTGACCTATCTACTGTGGTGCAATGAATTGTTATTAAACTATTATTAATCATCTTTGAATTTAATGGTTGAGTGACTTAGAAAATGATTCCTGCCCAATACTTCAGATATTTATAGGTTCTTTTCTCAGTCCATCAACTTTAAAACAAATGATGCAAAGTAAGTATGGCTTTATATTTGATTTGCAGATTCTATAATAACATAATCATGCTTTATAATTTTTATTAGAAAATAATGAAAATTGGAAAAGTCCCAGAGATCTTCTGGATGAGAGACACAATTCACAGATAGTATATTATCAGAACCAGGTAATCTACCAGGAGCAAAGAATACCTCAGTACCTGAATAGAAACAGAAAATGCTTAAACTGTACAGAAGATCCACTAAGATTAGAAAAGAAAAAAAAGACAGGTTGATGTTTAGATTGAGACAAAATCGCATCTCCTTTCCTAGCATAGAATGTACTGCATCTGAGATCTTTTATTATTACTACTATTCTAACACAATCATCCAGACATGTTGTATAACTGGTTTGATCTGGGGCTCTTTATGAACAATGAAAGATTTCACAGCATTGCAAGTTCAATAACCCATTCGCCAGATATTATATCAAAAAGCAATCTAGATTATTAAAAAATCTTGTGTCTGTAATATTGTATGATTGCAATATTTTAATGAGACTCAAACATTGCTGACTGGCCCATGCTAGCTACATGATGCCATGGAGCAATCAGATTCTAACATCTATCTATACTAGCTACATAACATCAAGGAATTCTCTCAAACCCAGCCCTAACCTCCACACTCTCCTCCAGTCTTCTCACAATTCATCTCAGTCCCTGCTACCTTTCTCCATCCAGGTCTGCAGCCTCATGCTCCCTTCTTGCCCTAGCCTTAGGAAGCACTATGCCCTCCCAGCTTCCTTCCCAAACCCATGACCCCCTACCCACCCAAACAGCTTGCCTACTTCCTCCCAGGACAGACCACTGTCCCCTGTTCCCTTCCGTGCCTTAGTTCCCCGAATTTCTGTGTAACTCACACATATTACAATGACTTCCAGTTAAACCAGTCGCTGTCATGGCCATAGCACTGGATCAATTACAACTTTTGCAAAAAGGTCATTCAATCCACAGTAAGCCCACAGTAATCCTAAACACCAGCCCCACCCCATCCAGTCTAGGCCTCAACCCTCCAATCCCACCCAACATAAGATCATTTCTCATTTCCTTTCATACAACGATCCAGTTGCAAGCTGGCAGCAAAGCTATGCCGGGATGATTCATCTGCTAATGGGGCAGCTTCCCAAGGTCCTACCAATGGGTTCAGATTATTAATGATGAGGCATACTCTGCAAAGTCACATTTGAGCTTGGTACCCTCTGTTATGTCTGCAATTACCATCGAATAACTCCACGAGGCCTTGTACTGTGAGTAAGAGCTGTGTGACTTCAGTCTATTTCATACGACTGTAAAGTGAGGGGCAGCATGGCTGACCACCTTTTATATGCCCCTGCACAGCTGGGCAGGTAACCCCCTGGGGCCTCCAACAGCAGCGCCCTCAGGTGGTACATCATACATAGTTACAGAGTGAATACAAAGAGTTTGCACTCATGACATCATTCCCTCCAAAGTCTTTGACGCTAGTTGATTACAGGTTAAGGCAACCCGGAGCCCTCCGCTCCCTGGTTGACCATCTGAGTGTCGCTCCTGGCCTGGATGAGTTGGTTGGGCCACTGTTGTCTTGCAGCGCGACTGGTTCAGCTGGAATGTTGGGGATGATGGGATCATCCTTGTGTTTGGCAGCGAGGTCTGTTGTCGATTGGGCATGTGTCGGTGGGTCGCTGAAGATGAGGTCTGGCATAAATTTTTTACGCTGTGTATTTTATACTATGCTGGTACCACTAGAGGGTGCAACTGTGGGAGGCCCAGGCAGGAGCTGTATAAAAGGCTGGTCACCTCGCGGTGAAGGCAATCTACAGTTTGAATAAAGAGACTAAGGTCGCAACAGTTCAAGCTCAGCACTAGGCCTCGTGGAATTATTCTACAGATAAGTAGAGACATATTAACTGGTGACGGGTACAGATCACGGACTTACACATAGAGATGGCTGCCGTTGGTAGTTTGGAAAAGTTTACAGAGGGTGAAGCTTTTACTCGGGTTTCGCTGGCCAGGTATCGCTTCTACACACACTGCCGCACCGAGGGCCAGGATTTAGCGGAATATGTCGCAGACCTACGAAGGCTCGTGGAACCGTGTGAATTTGGTGAACTCCTCAAGAATGTGTTACGCGATGTTTTCGCGATGGGACGGGGCGTGAAGCGGACCATCACCTTAAGCCAGGCGTTCACGACTTCAACGTTGAGATTCTCCAAGAATCAAAACTCACTGGCAAGTACTGTGCAGAAAATAACTTGATCAAAGAATTAGTCCGACTCAGAGTCCGCCAAGGGGTGTAAATGTAAGTCGTTTAACATGCTGGCATTGCGGGGGTAACCATCAGGCCCATCTGTGTCGATTCAGACACTATGTGTGTAAAGGCTGTGGCCAAAAGGGCCGCCCACAGCGAATGTGCAGAAAAACTGCAACTCAAAACGTGGCAGAGTCGGCAGGAGGTTTCCGATCCAGCAAGGATCATAAAGTACAAGCTAGAGAGGCAACTAAGCCCAAGGAAGCAGTGCATGGGTGCACACCTTCACTACCAAAAGTCCCCTCATGATGATGAAAGTCAAGATAAATGGCATTCCTGTTTCCATGGAGTTGGGCACGGGGGCGAGTCAGTCACTTATGAGCCAGAAGGCATTTGCGAGGCTGTGGGGCAACAAAAAACAAAGACCCAAGCTGAGCCCGATTCAGACAAAGCTGCACACTTACACCAAGGTACTGATCCCAGTTATCAGCAGTGCGAACGTAAAAGTATCTTATGATGGAGAGATACACGAATTGCCATTGTGTGTTGTACCAGGCGACGTGCCAACGCTGCTTGGCAGAAGCTGGATGGGGAAGATTCGGTTGAACTGGGAAGATGTCAAAGCACTATCTTCAGTGGACGATGCTTCCTGTACTTAAGTGCTGAGCAAGTTCTCATCCTTGTTTGAACCAGGCATCGGTAACTTCATAGGCGCCAAAGTGCAGATCCACTTGGTCCCCGAGGCACAGCCTGTTCATCACAAGGCTCGAGCGGTCCCTTACATGATGAGGGAGAAAGTGGAGATCGAATTGGACAGACTTTAACGCGAAGGAATCATATCACCAGTCAAATTCAACGAGTGGGCCAGCCCGATTGTTCCGGTACTAAAGAACGATGGCACAGTCAGAATCTGCGACGACTACAAGGTAACGATCAACTGAGTTTCATTACAGGACCAGTACCCACTACCCAAAGGTGTTCACCAAGCTGGATTTAACTTCCGCTTACATGACCCAGGAGCTGGTTGAGTCATCAAAAAAATTAACATGCATTAATTTGCACAAGGGACTGTTTTTGTATCACAGGTGCCCGTTCGGGATCTGCTTGGCTGCAGCCACCTTCCAAAGGAACATGGAGAGTCTATTCAAATCAGTTCCACGCACCGTTGTATATCAGGACGACATCCTAATCACTGGTCGCAATACCACCGAACACCTGCGCAACCTGCAAGTGGTCTTAAGTCGACAAAACAGAGTCGGACTCCGGCTGAAACGATCCAAGTGTGTCTTCCTGGCACCGGATGTAGAATTCCTGGGGAGATAGATTGTGGCAGACGGCATCAGGCCCACAGACTCGAAGACAGAGGCCATCAAGAATGCACCCAGACCAGCGTTCGTTCCTGGGACTCCTCAATTATTTCGGTAACTTTCTTCCAGGGTTGAGCACCTTGTTCGAACCGTTGCACAAGTTGCTACGCAAGCGAGACAACTGGGTTTGGGGTAAAAATCAAGAGGCCACCTTCAAAAAGGCCAGAAACTTGCTATGTTCGAACAAATTGCTTGTATTGTATAACCAAGGTAAACGTCTAATTTTAGCATGTGACGCTTTGTCGTACGATGCCGGGTGTGTTTTACAGCAAGCAAATGTAACAGACAAACTCCAACCGGTTGCATATGCATCTAGATGTCTATCCAAGGCCGAAAGAGCCTACAGTATGGTTGAGAAGGAGGCTTTGGCCTGTGTCTATGGGGTAAAAAAAATGCACCAGTATTTGTTCGGACTCAGGTTCAAGATGGAAACCGACGACAGGCTCCTAATCTCACTGTTTTCAGAAAGCAAAGGCATAAACACCAAAGCTTCATCGCAAATCCAAAGATGGGCACTAACACTGTCGGCCTCCAATTATACGATCCGACACAGGCCAGGCACTGAGAACTGCGCTGATGCCCACCACCGGGGTGGAAATGGCACAGCCCGCAGACCTGCGCCTGGTCATGAACGTCTTCGAAAGCGAAGAGTCATCCGTAATGGCCTGCCAGATCAGGACCTGGACCAACCAGGACCCTGTGTTATCTCTTGTAAAAAGTTGCATCCTCAATGGGGCTGGTCAGTGGTCCCAAGAGAAATGCAAGACAAAATATAGCCATTTCACCGTCGTAAAGACGAAATGTCCATCTAATCAGATTGCCTCTGATGGAGCAACCGTGTCGTCCTGCCAAAAAAAGGCAGTGCAACCTTCATACGCGACCTACACAGTGCCCACCCAAGCATAGTCATGATGAAGGCTATCGCCAGGTCCCATGTCTGGTGGCTCGGCATTGACTTGGAATTGGAGTCGTGTGTGCACCAGTGTAACACTTGCTCACAATTGAGCAATGCCCCCAGGGAGGCTCCACTCAGTCTGTGGTCCTGGCCCTCAACCATGGTCCAGGATACACGTAGATTATGCGGGCCCCTTTCTAGGAAAAATGTTCTTCGTCGTATTGGACGCCTACTCTAAGTGGATCAAATGTGTAATAATGGCATCCAGCATGTCCACTGCCACCATTGAAAGTCTCAGGGCCATGTTCACCACCAAGGCTTGCCTGACATTCTGGTCAGCGACAATGGTCCTAGGTTCACCAGCTCGGAATTCAATGAATTCATGACCCGCAATGGCATCAAGCATGTCAGATCTGCCCCGTTCAAGCCCACATCCAACGGCCAAGTGGAGCGGGCAGTCCAAACCATAAAGCAGAGCTTGAAACGTGTCTTGGAAGGCTCCTTACAATCCCGCCTATCCCGGGTGCTGATCAATTACAGGACATGACCTCACTCGCTTACCGGGTTCCTCCCTGCGGAGTTACTGATGAAACGTGCACTCAAAACCAGGCTCTCCTTAGTCCACCCTGACCTCAACGATCAGGTGGAAACCAGGCGTTATCGGCAAAACATGTATCATGATCATGCGGCTGTATCACACGACATCACTGTAAATAACCCGGTGTTTGTGCTGAATCACAGTCATGGCCCCAAATGGGTTGCTGGCAATGTTTTCACCAAGGAGGAGAATAGAGTGTTTGTTGTCAAACTGCTTAACGGACAAACGTGCAGAAAGCATTTGGACCAGACCAAATTGCGATTTACAGGTAACCAGGAACTACCGGGAGAGGACCTTACCTTCAGTGATCCACCTTCACACACTTAATCAGCAACAGACCAAGCTGCCAACCACGAGGATGATCCCACCATCTCCAACAGTCCAGCCAGACCAACAGCGCTGCAAGACAGCAGTGGCCCGACCAACTCACCCATGCCAGAATTGACACTCAGACGATCAACCAGGGAGCGTAGAGTTCCGGATCGCCTCAACTAGTAACTAACTCGCATCAAAGACTTTGGGGGGGAATGTTGTCATATATGTATACTCTGTGTATATAATATGCTGGTACCACTAGAGGGTGCAACTGTGGGAGGCCCAGGCAGGAGCTGTATAAAAGGTAGGTCACCACGCGGTGAAGGCACTCTGCAGTTTGAATAAAGAGACTACGGTCACAGCAGTTCAAGCACAACACTAGGCCTCATGGACTTATTCTACAGATAAGTAGAGACATATTAAGGTCCTCATTCGGTGGTTCCTGATTATCTGTGAATCGTAATTTGGTTTGGTCCAAATTTTTTCTGAACATTTGACCGTTAAGCAGTTGGACAACAAACACTCTATTCTCCTCCTTGGCTAATACAGTGCCGGTGACCCATTTGGGGCCCTGACCGTAATTCAGCACTAACTCAGGGTCATTTACAGTGATGTCGTGTGATAAAGCCGCGTGATCATTGTACGTGTTTTGCTGATAACGCCTGGTTTTCACCTGATCAATGAGGTCAGGGTGTACTAAGGAGAGCCTGGTTTTGAGTGCTCGTTTCATTAGTAATTCTGCAGGGGGATCCCCGGTAAGTGAGTGGGGTCGTATCCTGTAGCTGAGCAGTACCCGGGACAGGCGGGTTTGTAAGGAGCCTTCCGTGACGCGTTTCAAGCTCTGTTTTATGACTTGGACTGCCCGCTCCGCTTGGCCGTTGGATGTGGGCTTGAACGGGGCAGATCTGACATGCTTGATGCCATTACGGGTCATGAATTCATTGAATTCCGAGCTGGTGAAGCATGGACCATTTCGCTGACAACAATGTCGGGTAAGCCATGCATGGCAAACATTGCCCTGAGGCTTTCAAAGGTGGATGCGAACGTGTTGGATGCCATTATTACACATTCAATCCATTTGCAGTAGGCGTCCACAACAACCAGGAACATCTTTCCCAGAAAAGAGCCCGCACAATACACATGGATCCTGGAAAATTGGTTTTGAGGGCCAGGACCAGGGACTAAGTGGAGCCTCTCTGGGAGCATTGCTCAGTTATGACCATGTGTTACACTGGTGCACGCACAACTCCAGGTCCAAGTCAATGCCGGGCCACCAGATGTGGGACCTGCCGATAGCCTTCATCATGACTATGCCTGCGTCGGTGCTGTGTAGGTCACGTATGAATGTTTCCATGCCTTTCTTTGGCAAGATAATGCGATTGCCCCATAAGAGGCAATCTGAATGGATCGACATTTCATCTTTACTACAGTGAAATGGCTTGATCTCGTCTTGCATGTCTCAATGGACCGCTGACCAGCTCCCATTGAGGACACAACTTTTACAAGGGATAGCAGAAGATCCTGGCTGGTCCAGGTCTTAATTTGGCAGGCCGTTACGGGTGACCCTTCGCTATCAAAGGTATCTGTTAAACTTGTATTTACTCTGTACAGCCACCAGAGGGCTCATCCCCTGGAGTCCCAAGGAATCCCATAATCTCTTGGGAGCACAGGTATTTAAGGAGGCTTCACAGGTTGGAGAGGCACTCTGGAGACCTGCAATAAAAGATTAAGGTCACATTTTACTTTGAGCTCACAGTGTTCAGTCTGACTCTTTCTCCATACACAACAACTGGCAACAAGATACAGATAGCAAACCCAAAGATGCAGAGAACAGTGGGCATCGAGGAGAAATTCTCAGAGGGAGATGATTGGGAAACTTTTGTCGACCAATACTTCATGGCCAACGAGCTAGATGGGGAAGAGAGCACTGCCAAACGAAGGGCGATCCTCCTCACCATCTGTGGGGCACCAACGTATGGCCTCATGAAGAATCTGCTCACTCCAGCGAAATCCGTGGAGAAATCGTACAACGATTTGTGCACACTGGCCTGAAAGCATTTGAATCCGAAGGAAAGCATTCTGATGGCGAGGTACCGGTTCTACACCTACAAAAGGTCTGAAGGCCAGGAAGTGGCGAGTTATGTCACCGAGCTAAGACGCCTTGCAGGGCATTGCGAATTTGAAGGACATTTGGAGCACATGCTCAGAGACTTTTTCATACTTGGCATTGGCCACAAAACCATATTTAGCAAACTTTTGACTGTAGAGACCCCAACCTTGAATAAGGCTATAGCGATAACAGGCATTCATTGCCACCAGTGACAATATGAAGTAAATCTCTCAGCACATAAGTGCTGCTGCAAGTACTGTGAACAAAGTGATGTTGTTTTCAAATTGTAACGTACAAGGCAGGTCACACATACCTGCAGCTACTCGTCCGAAGATGTCTCAGAGTCCACTATCAAGGGTGATGAATGCAAGGCCATTAACACCTTGTTGGCGCTGCGGGGGTGATCATCGTTTCCATTCATGCCGATTCAAAGAGTACGTTTGCAAGGGCTGCGGAACAATGGGACACCTCCAACGAGTGTGCAGGTGAGCTGCAAAGCCTGTTAAACCTGCAAACCACCATCTTGCAGAGGAGGGCAGATCCACAGAGGATCACAATGAACCAGAGCCTCAGGTCGAGGAGGCAGAGGTAAATGAGGTGCACACATTCACCACGAATTGTCCCCCGATAATGCTGAATGTTGACCTAAATGGACTCCTGGTGTCAATGGAGCTGGACACGGGGCACGAGCCAGTCCATCATGGGCAAAAAGACTTTCGAAAGATTGTGGTGCAACAAGGCCTCAAGGTAAGTCTTAACTCCAGTTCGCACGAAACTATGAACTTACATGAAAGAACTCATACATGTAATCGGCAGTGCTACCGTAAAGGTCTCCTACGATGGAGCGGTGCACAAGCTATCACTCTGGGTGGTACCGGGCGATGGTCCCATGCTGCTCGGCAGGAGCTGGCTGGGAAAGATACGCTGGAACTGGGATGACGTCCGAGCGCTATCGCCCACTGACGACACTTTGTGTGCCCAGGTCTTAAACAAATTTCCTTCACTGTTCGAACCAGGCATCGGGAAATTCCAAGGAGCAAAAGTGCAGATCCACCGAATTCCACGGGCGCGATCCATCCATCACAAGGCGAGAGCAGTACCGTACATGATGAGAGAAAGGGTAGAGATCGAGCTAGACTGGCTGCAAAGAGAGGGCATCATTTCCCTGATCGAGTTCAACGAGTGGGCCAGTCCTATCATCCCAGTCCTCAAGGAAGATGGCACCGTCAGAATCTGTGGCGATTACAAAGTTACTATCAATCGCTTCTCCCTTCAGGACCAATACCCATTACCACAGGCCGATGACCTCTTTGCAACGCTGGCGGGAGGAAAGACGTTCACGAAGCTGGATCTGACTTCGGCCTACATGACGCAGGAACTGGAGGAATCATCGAAGGCCCTCACCTGCATCAACATGCACAAAGGTCTTTTTGTTTATAACAGGTGCCCGTTTGAAATCCAATTGGCGGCGGCGATATTCCAGAGAAGCATGGAAAGCTTACTGAAGTTGGTCCCGCACACCGTGGTCTTCCAGGACGACATCTTGGTCATAGGTTGGAACACAGTCGAGCACCTGCAGAACCTGGAGGAGGTTCTTAGTTGACTCAGGTTAAAACGCCCGAAGTATGTTTTCCTGGCACCTGGAGTGGAGCTGGGAAGGAGGATTGCGGCGGATGGCATCAGGCCCACCAACACGAAGACGGAGGCAATCGAGAATGCACTGAGGCCACAGAACTTTCTGGGAATCCTGAACTACTTTGGTAACTTCTTACCGGGTCTCAGCACACTGTTAGAACCACTGCATGTCTTACTACACAAAGGGGACGAATGGGTTTGGGGCAAAAGGCAAGAAAATGCCTTTGTTAAAGCGAGGAAATTGTTATGCTCAAACAAATTGCTTGTATTGTATGATCCATGTAAGTGTTTGGTACTAGCATGTGATGCGTCGTCATATGGCGTCGGGTGTATTGCAACAAGCTTATGATTTCGGGAAACTGCAACCAGTTGCTTATGCATCCAAGAGTCTGTCTAAGGTTGAGAGAGCCTACAGCATGATTGAGAAAGAAGCGTTAGCATGTGTTTATGAGGTAAAGAAAATTCATCAATACCTGTTCGGACTAAAATTCGAATTGGAAACTGACCATAAGCCACTTATATCCCTGTTCTCCGAGAGTAAAAGGATAAATACCAATGCATCGGCCCGCATCCAGAGATGGCCACTCACGTTGTCCGCATACAACTACACCATCCGCCATAGACCAGGCACAGAAAACTGCGCCGATGCTCTCAGTAGGCTGCCATTGTCCACCACGGGTGTGGAAATGGCACAGCCCGCAGATCTAGCCATGGTTATGGAAGCATTTGAGAGTGAGCAATCACCGTCACTGCCCAACAAATCAAAACCTGGACAAGCCAGAACCCCTTATTATCTCTAGTCAAAAGCTGTGTGCTTCATCGGAGCTGGTCCAGTGTCCCAGTGGAAATGCAGGAAGAGATAAAACCGTTCCAGCGGCGCAAAGATGAAATGTCTATACAGGCAGACTGCCTTCTGTGGGGCAATCAAGTAGTGGTCCCGAAGAAGGGCAGAGACACCTTCATCAATGACCTCCACAGTACCCACCCAGGTATTGTAATGATGAAGGCAATAGCCAGATCCTACGTCTGGTGGCCCGGTATCGATGTGGACTTAGAGTCCTGCACTCACAAATGCAATACATGCTCACAGTTAAGCAATGTACCCAGGGAGGCGCCGCTACGTTTATAGTCTTGACCCTCCAACCGTGGTCTAGGCTACACGTCGACTATGCAGGCCCGTTCTTGGGTAAAATATTCCTTGTGGTTGTAGACGCATACTCCAAGTGGATTGAATGTGAGATAATGTCAGCTAGCACGTCCGCTGCCACTACCGAAAGCCTGCAGGCCATGTTTGCCACACATGGCTTACCTGATGTCCTGGTGAGCGACAATGGGCCATGTTTTACCAGTGCTGAGTTCAAAGAATTCATGACCCGTAACGGGATCAAACATGTCACATCTGCTCCGTTTAAACCAGCGTCCAATGGTAAGGCAGAGAGAGCAGTGCAAATCATCAAGCAAGGCTTGAAGAGGGTAACTGAAGGCTCACTGCAGACTCGCCTATCCCGAGTCCTGCTTAGCTACCGCACGAGACCCCACTCACTCACTGGGATCCCACCTGCTGAACTGCTCATGAAAAGGGCACTTAAGACATGGCTCTCGTTAATTCACCCTGATCTACATGAACAGGTAGAGAGCAGGCTGCTTCAACAAAGTGCATACCATGATAGCGCAAATGTGTCACGCGAGATTTAAATCAATGATCCTGTATTTGTATTAAATTAAGGACAAGGTCCCAAGTGGCTTCCCAGCACTGTCGTGACCAAAGAGAGGTGCAGGGTGTTTTGGGTCAAACTTTCAAATGGACTCATTCACCGGAAACACTTCGGCCAAATCAAACTCAGATTCACGGACTATCCTTAGCCTTGGAACCTTGGAACCTACCTTTTTTGATTCCCCCAACATACACACCAGTGGCAACCGCACCACGTTTGACCACAAAGCAGAACCCATCATCCACAGCAGCCCAGCAGCGCCCAACACACCAGGCAGCCCAGCAAGGCCAGCTGCACAGCAGCCCACGAGAGCCCAACAAATGATTCAACAATACCAGCTTTCAAACCAAGACGATCAACCAGGGCAAGAAGGGCCCCAGATTGACTCACATTGTAAATAGTTACACTATTGACTTTGCCGGGGAGTGTTGTTATATATTTAAACTTGTATTTACTCTGTACAGCCACCAGAGTGCTCATCCCCTGGAGCCCCAAGGGATCCCATAATCCCTTGGGAACACAGGTATTTAAGGAGGCTTCACAGATTGGAGAGGCACTCTGGAGACCTGCAATAAAAGACTAAGGTCACACTTTACTTTGAGCTCACAGTGTTCAGTCTGACTCTTTCTCCATACACAACAATATCCATGGCCAGTAGCAGGTCTGCGGGCTCTGCCGTTTCCACCCCAGTGGTGGGCAACAGTAGTCGGCTGAGAGCATCAGCGCAGTTCTCAGTGCCTGGCCTGTGGCGGATAACATAGTCTTAGGCAGACAGTGTTAGTGCCCATCTTTGGATTCGAGATGAAGCTTTGGTGTTTATGCCTTTGCTTTCCGAAAACAGTGAGATTAGGGGCTTGTGGTCCGTCTCTAACTCGAACCTGAATCCGAACAAATATCGGTACATCTTTTTTACACGGTAAACACAGGCTAAAGCCTCCTTTTCGACCATGCTGTAGCCTCTTTTGGCCTTTGATACGCTTCTGGATGCATATGCAACCAGTTGGAGCTTGCCCACTGCATTGGCTTGCTGCAAAACACACCGACACCGTACGACGATGCATCACATGCTAAAACTAGTTGTTCACATGGGTCAAATAATACCAGCAACTTATTGGAACACAGCAGGTTTCTGGCCTTCTCAAAGATGGCCTCTTGATTTTTAGCCCAAGCCCCATAATCTCCCTTGCATAACAGTTTGTGCAACGGTTCCAGCAAGGTGCTCAACCCTGGAAGAAAGTAACCAAAATAGTTGAGGAGTCTCAGGAACGAGCGCAGTTCCGTTACATTTCATGGTGTGGGTGCATTCTTGATGGCTTCTGTCTTCGAGTTCTTTCATGGTGGGGTGTATAAGGGATAACCTGGTTTTGAGCGTCCTTTTCATTCGCAGCTCTGCGGGTGGGACCCCTGTGAGCGAGTGTGGTCAGGATCTATTGGCCAACAGGAGGCGTGATAAGCAGCTTTGTAGGGAACCCCCTTGGATTCTGAGCATCCCCTGTTTGATTATCTGCACTGCTCATTCCGCCTAGCCATTTGAGGCCGGCTTGAAGGTTGCCGTTCTGACATGGTTGATGCCATTTCCTGCCATGAAGTCCTGGAATTCAATGCTTGTAAAGCACGGGCCATTGTCACTGACCAAGATGTCAGGTAGACCGTGGGCGGCGAACATTGCCTGTAGACTTTCTACCGTGGCCGAGGATGTGCTTGAATTGAGAATGTCACACTCGATCCATTTTGAGTAGGCGCCTACTACAACCAAAAACATTTTTCTCATGAAAGGACCTGCGTAGTCCACATGGATGTGAGACCATGGTTTGGCGGGCCAGGACCAGGGGCTAATGGGGGCTTCCCTGGGCGCGTTAACCAGCTGGGTGCATGTGTTGCACCTGCGAACACAAAGTTCCATGTCTGCATCTATCCCTGGCCACCAAACATGTGACCTGGCAATTGCCTTCATCATGACAATGCCCGGGTGCTCATTGTGGAGTTCTCTGATGAACATCTCTCTGCTCATCTGGGGCATGACTACTCGGTTTCCAAATAGTAGGCAATCGGCCTGAATCGAGAGTTCATCCTTGCGCCTGTGAAATGGTTTGAATTCCTCAGGGCATGCCCCGTATGTGGCTGCCCAGTCCCCATTAAGCACATATTCCTTGACTAAAGACAGTAGCGGGTCTCTATTTGTCCAGACTTTGATCTGACGGGCTGTCACGGGTGAGCCTTCGCTTTCGAAAGCTTCTACAGCCATGACCATCTCAGCAGCATGCTCGGTTGCCCCCTCGGTGGTGGCTAGTGGGAGCCTGCTGAGTGCATCGGCGCAGTTTTCAGTGCCCGGTCTGTGCCAAATTGTCCAGTCATAGGCGGCTAACATGAGTGCCCACCTCTGTATGCGGGCCGATGCATTCGCATTTATGGCCTTGTTGTCAGCCAAAAGGGACGTTAGGGGTTTGTGGTCTGTCTCCAGCTCAAATTTCCTGCCAAACAGGTACTGGTGCATTTTTTTTACTGCATATACACATGCTAGCGCTTCCTTTTCTACCATCCTGTAGCCCCTTTCTGCCCGGGACAGATTTCTGGAGGCATAAGCTACCGACTGTAACTGACCCTTGGCATTAACATGCTGCAACACACACCCGACCCCATAGGACGACACGTCGCACATTAAAACAAGTTTCTTACATGGGTCATATAGCGTTAAAAGATTGTTGGAGCATAACAAATTTTGCGCTCTATCAAAGCCCTTTCCTGGCTGTCCCCCAGACCCATTCACGACCTTTGAGTAGGAGCACATGTAGCGGCTCTAACAGCGTGCTCAATTTGGGAAGAAAGTTCCCAAAATAGTTCAGGAGCCCCAGGAACGAACGCAGCTCCGTCGTGTTACGGGGTCTGGGTGCTCTCTGGATCGCTTCTGTTTTGGACGCAGTAGGTCTGATCCTGTCTGCTGCTACCCTCATCCCCAGGAATTCTACCTCTGGAGCTAGGACGACGCACTTCGCCTTTTTCAGTCACAGCCCTACCCGGTCCAGTCTGCGTTGCACCTCCTCCAGATTGTGGAGGTATTCTTCAGTATCGTCTTGTAAAACCACTGTCCTTGGAATCGACTTGAGGAGGCTTTCCATACTGCGTTGAAAGATCGCGGTGGCCGAGCGAATCCCAAAAGGCATTCGATAAGGTGCCACACGAAAGGTTATTGCAGAAGATAAAGGTATGAGGAGTCAGAGGAAATGTATTAGCATGGATAGAGAATTGGCTGGCTAACAGAAAGCAGAGAGTCGGGATAAATGGCAACTGCACAGGGTATTGGTGAGGCCGCACCTGGAGTCTGCATGCAGTTTTGGTCACCTTACTTAAGGAAGAATATACTAGCTTTGGAGGGGGTACAGAGACGATTCACTCGGCTGATTCCGGAGATGAGGGGGTTACCTTATGATGATAGATTGAGTAGACTGGGTCTTTACTCGTTGGAGTTCAGAAGGATGAGGGGTGATCTTATAGAAACATTTAAAATAATGAAAGGGATAGACAAGATAGAGGCAGAGAGGTTGTTTCCACTGGTCAGGGAGACGAGAACTAGGAGGCACAGCCTCAAAATACGGAGGAGCCAATTTAAAACCGAATTGAGAAGGAATTTCTTCTCCCAGAGGGTTGTGAATATGTGGAATTCTCTGCCCAAGGAAGCAGTTGAGGCTAGCTCATTGAATGTATTCAAGTCAGAGATAGATAGATTTTTCACCAATAAGGGAATTAAGGGTTATAGGGAGCGGGCAGGTAAGTGGAGCTCAGTCCACGGCCAGATCAGCCATGATCTAGTTGATGGCGGAGCAGGCTCGAGGGGCTAGATGGCCGACTCCTGTTCTTAATGCTTATGTTCTTATGTTCTTATGACATCTGTTGCACTCAAACAACCCCTTGTGCATCGTGATGGTGGTCAGCTTCTTCGACTCACTCGCCAGCTCCTGGGTCATGTAAGCTGAGGTCAGGTCCAATTTTGAAAAACGTTTGCCACCGGATAGCGTCGCAAAGAGATCCTCCACTCTTGGTAGCGGATACTGGTCTTGGAGTGACACCCGATTGATGGTGGCCTTGTAATCACCACATATCCTGACCGACCCATCCGCCTTGAGCAACGGCACGATCAGGCTCCCCCAGTCATGAATTCGACTGGCGAGATGATGCCTTCCCTCAGCAGGCGGTCCAATTTGTATTCTATCTTTTCCCGCATCACGTACGGCACTGCTCTGGCCTTGTGGTGTACTGGCCTGGCGTCCGGGTTTTTGTGAATCACTACCTTGGTCTCCATGAAAGTGCCAATGCTGGGCTGAAATAGTGAGTCAAATTTGTCCAGGACCTATGAGCATGCTATTCGCTCCACAGAAGAAATTGCATTGACATCTCCCCATTTCCAGTTCATGAGAGCCAGCCAACTCCACCCCAGTAGTGTGGGACCGTCCCCCAGAACAATTCAGAGTGGCAACCTGTTCTCCAAATCTTTGTAGGTCACAACTACCATGGCGCTGCCGAGCACCGGAATGATCTCCTTTGTATATGTCCGTAGCTGTGCGTCAATCAGCAATAATTTTGGCCTCCTGGCCTTGGACGCCCACAACTTGTCGAACTGTTTGATACTCATCAGGGACTGGCTGGCCCCTGTGTCTAGCTCCATGGATACTGGGATGCCATTGAGGAGCACTTTCATCATTATCGGTGGCATCCTGGTGTATGAACTGTATATGTGCTCCACATGAACTCGCTGAACTTCAGCTTCCAGTAATTTCCCCCAGTGTCCATTTGGCCCCATAGGGCTTACATCATCCCCGTCCTCCTCGTACATCAACCTGACTGCAGGCTTCCTGCACATATGAGCCAAGTGACCGCTGACGTTGCAATTTCTGCAGGTGTATTGCTGATACCTGCAAACTCTGTCTGTGTGTTTGCCTCCACACCTCCAACATGAGCCGTTGTTGGAAACAAAAGGCCCATTACCAGTCGATCGTCTCTGATTGTCTGTGTAACTGTTTTTAAGCACATCATTAACAGGTGTTGATGGCCCCCTTACTGGCCGCATTGTCCCTTGCGATGGCGGGAATCGCCATTCAGCTAGCCATTGCCTCTGTTGAATTCCCCCTTTGGATTCGACTACATGCTTGGGAATGTCCGATTGCCACTGTCTGCCTGGGGAACTGTGAGTCGCGTTAACACTGTTGAGTCCCTGTCCATTTGCTGCATTTAAACTAAGATTTTTGTCAAACATCATTCTGGTCTCTTCCTCCCCTGAGATAACTGTGTGGGCCATCAAAGCCGCCGTTTCCAGGGTCAAGTCTTTGATCTCAATCAGTTTCCTGAAAATCCCAGCGTGCCCGATGCCCTCAATAAAAAAGTCTCGCAGCATCTCCGCTCTGTATGCATCTGGGAACTTACATAGGCTCGCCAGTCACCGGAGGTCTGCCATGAAGTCTGGAACGCTTTGCCCTTCTCGCCGCTGGTGCGTATAAAACCGGTGTCTCATGGTGTGCATGCTGCTCACCGGTTTAAAGTGTTCCCCGATCAACTTACTGAGCTCTTCAAAGGTCTTGTCCGCCGACTTCTCTGGCGCTAGAAGGTCCTTCATCAGGGAGTACGTCCTGGACCCACAAACCGTCAGGAGATGGGCCCTGCGTTTGTCGGCCGAATCCTGTCCCAGCCATTCCTTAGTGACGAAGCTTTGCTGTAGTCTCTCAATAAAGTTGTCCCAATCATCACCAACACAGTACCTCTTGTCTGTGCTGCTAGTGGCCATGCTCGCGTGGTTTAAATCCCAGTTTCTCGTCACCAATGATATGTCCTTACGATAGAGTACAAATGCATATGAGGCCCATGCTTGAGAGAAGGACACTCTATGACCAGCAACTTTTATTCCAGCACTGAAGTGATGAAGGTGGGTGGAGCTTCTCCTTTTATACCTGAAAGACCAGGTTCGGAGTGTCTCCCACAAGTTCACCACCTAGTGGTCAATGTTCTCACAGTGTACAACTAGTCAGTTTATACATGAGTTACAATGACAGTTAAATACATGACATACGGGACTGCTCGAGCCTTGTGATGAATGGGCCATGCCTCGGGGACAAAGTGGATCTGTTCTTTGGCGCCTGTGAAGTTGCTGATGACTGGTTCAAATAAAGATGGGAACTTGCTCAGCACTTGAGCACAGAAAGCATCGTCCACTGACGATAAACATAGAAACATAGAAACATAGACATAGAAACATAGAAACATAGAAAATAGGTTCAGGAGTAGGCCATTTGGCCCTTCGAGCCTGCACCACCATTCAATGAGTTCATGGCTGAACATGAAACTTCAGTACCCCATTCCTGCTTTCTCGCCATACCCCTTGATCCCCCGAGTAGTAAGGACTACATCTAACTCCTTTTTGAATATATTTAATGAATTGGCCTCAACAACGTTCTGTGGTAGAGAATTCCACAGGTTCACCACTCTCTGGGTGAAGAAGTTTCTCCTCATCTCGGTCCTAAATGGCTTACCCCTTATCCTTAGACTGTAACCCCTGGTTCTGGACTTCCCCAACATTGGGAACATTCTTCCTGCATCTAAACTGTCTAAACCCGTCAGAATTTTAAACGTTTCTATGAGAGCCCCTCTCATTCTTCTGAACTCCAGTGAATACAAGCCCAGTTGATCCAGTCTTTCTTGATATGTCAGTCCTGCCATCCCGGGAACCAGTCTGGTGAACCTTCGCTGCACTCCCTCAATAGCAAGAATGTCCTTCCTCAAGTTAGGAGACCAAAACTGTACACAATACTCCAGGTGTGGTCTCACCAAGGCCCTGTACAACTATAGTAACACCTCCCTGCCCCTGTACTCAAATCCCCTCGCTATGAAGGCCAACATACCATTTGCTTTCTTAACTGCCTGCTGTACCTGCATGCCAGCCTTCAATGACTGATGTACCATGACACCCAGGTCTCGTTGCACCTCACTTTTTCCTAATCTGTCACCATTCAGATAATAGTCTGTCTCTCTGTTTATACCACCAAAGTGGATAACCTCACATTTATTCACATTATACTTCATCTGCCATGCATTTGCCCACTCACCTAACCTATCCAAGTCACTCTGCAGCCTCATAGCATCCTCCTCGCAGCTCACACTGCCACCCAACTTAGTGTCATCCGCAAATTTGGAGATACTTTGATGTATTTCCAGTTCCACCGAATTTTCCCCATCCAGCTTCTGCAAAGCAGCATTGGCCCATCGCCTGGTACAATCCACAGTGGCAGCTCGTGTGCCTCTCCATCATAGGATATTTTTATGTTTGCACTGCCAATAACTGGTATCAGTTCCTTGGTGTAAGTGCGCAGCTTTATCTGAATCGGGCTCAGCTTGGGTCTTTGTGCTTTGTTGTTGCCCCACAGCCTTTCAAATGCCTTCTGGCTCATCATTGACTGACTCGCCTCTGTGTGCAGCTCCATGGATACAGGAACGCCATTTAATTTGACTTTTATCATCATGGGAGGACTTTTTGTGCAGAAGGTGTGCACCCAGCACACTGTTCCCTTGGGCTGAGTTGCCTCTCTAGCTTGTCCTTTGTGATCCACGCTGAATCGGGACTCTTCTGCTGACTCCTCTGCCACTTTGGTGAGTCACAGTTCATTTGCACATTCGCTGGAGGTGGCCCCTTGTTCTGCAGCTTTTGCAAGCATAGCCTTTAAATCGACATTGATGGGCCCCATGATTACCCCCGCAACACCAGCATTGTTTTAATGATTTAGCATTTACACACCTTGGTGGCCTAGCAGCAGCAGGCATGTAGGCTCTGCTCTGTACAATTCTTATTACTTCAACAGTTCTGCCTGTAATCGGCGTTATTTTAAGTACAGTACTTGCCAGTGAGCTCCGATTCTGGTAGGAAGTCATCTATATGGTAACGTGACTCGAGGACATGAATGCCTGGCTGATGGTGATGGCCTTCTTCAGGTCAACAGTTTCGGC
Organism: Pristiophorus japonicus; assembly: GCF_044704955.1. NCBI lineage: Eukaryota > Metazoa > Chordata > Chondrichthyes > Pristiophoridae > Pristiophorus > Pristiophorus japonicus. The sequence continues at coordinate 41,091,177 of NC_091980.1, forward strand.
AGCCAGTAGCTTGCGAAGGATATCCTTGTGGCCTATGCCTATCACAAAAATGTCTCACAATGCATCGTTCAAAAATCCCACGAATTCACACGGTCCCGCGAGCCGTCTTAAGTCGGCGACATACTTCGCCATGTCCTGGCCCTCCGGGCGGCAGTGTGTGTAGAAGCGATACGTGGCCGTTAAGATGCTCTCTGTTGGTTTGAGGTTTCCCGAATCAGCGTGTGCAGCTCTGTGTATGACTTCTCCGTTGGTTTCACTGGTGCAAGCAGATCTCTGATGAGGCCGTGGACCATGGGCCCGTAGCTGGTCAAAAGAATCGCCCTGCATTTTCCTTCCAGAGCCTCACCCTCCAGGTCGTTGGCCACGAAATGCTGCTCAAGCCGCTCAATAAAGGCTTCCCAATCTTCACTTTCTGCATACTTTTCTAAAATGCCAATGGTAGCCATGACTGCGTAAAAGTTTGTGATCTGTAATTCGTCGGCAGTTGTTATGTCTGCAATTACCATCGAATAACTCCATGAGGCCTTGTACTGTGAGTAGGAGCTGTGTGACTTCAATCCATTTAATATGACTGTAAAGTGAGGGGCAGCATGACCGCCTTTTATATGCCCCAGCACACCTGGGCAGGTAACCCCCTGGGGCCTCCAACAACAGCGCCCTCAGGTGGTACATCGTACATAGTGACATAGTGAATACAAAGAGTTTGCATACATGACATCCTCCAATAGGAGCAATCCTCCTCATACCTCAAGCACTGATGGAAGAGTGGGGCTAAAACAGCAGGCAAGAAAATAAAATGTTTAGTGTGGAGTAAACATATAGCTAAATGGTGTGATGACTAGAGTGAGTCAGAGGGAAAGAGAGAAGTAGATAAATGATCTAGCATCCAACCCAGGACATTTAAATATTCTTGTGGGATTTCGTGGCCACAGTTTTCTGTTTTTCCACTCCCCAGGCTATGATTTTCTTGTCCATTAAACTGAGTGGGAGGGAAATTGTGGGCTGGGGAGCACACAAGTGGAAATCCCAGGCCAGTGCCTTTGAGAGGTGGCAGGCATGCCAAGAAGATCTACCACCTATTTGTGGGAAAGATTCTTCCCTTTTTTCCAGGGCAGGGAAAACGATGATTGTATGGTGTCTCGCAATGGATAGACACGGGATTCCCAGTGCAATCCAAAATGCTTGATTCAATTAAGCTTCCCACAAAGTATCCAAAAGCATACAAAGCATTCATTTGTAAAACAGCTGACAGATGTATTGAAAGAAATGCAGTGAAATTAGAAAGGGGTCACTGACTGACAATGTAACTCTTTCTCCCAAATATCTATCCTCAGAATTAATAGCTATAAACCACCTCGGTAACGTAAAAGACTCCTTGACACGCTTCTGAATGACCATGCTGACAGAGGCTAAATTCACAAAGATATTTCTACTTGTAAAATCTCCCAACCCCTATCTTCCTTTCAAGCCTGCAAGCTCAACAGCATTTGGTGTCAAATGAACATCACATAGAATTAGGTCAGGAATCAGTGTGTGATTGTGACAGATAGGAAATGGAAAATAAATTGGATGTCAGATTCACCTAATGAAACACTCAGACTTTATTGTGCTTAGATATCATTTGGATTGCAGGTGTTTTGTGCCACCTTGATGTCTTATAGTGCCCTTCTATGATATTGTTGCACTGAGTTTGTCAAGAATAATAACTCTATTCAATAAGTATGCAATTAGAACGTAATACATTTTGATTCATTTGCTGCATCTCTCAGTATTAAAGTTAACAGCCACTGCTAGGAACTAGGATACATGAAAGCAGCAATTCCAGTGGTTCTGGATAGTGTCAGCTGTGGCTCAGTGGGTAGCACACTTGCCACTGTGTCAGAAGGCTATGGGTTCAAGTCCCACTCCAAGAGGCTTGAGCACAAAAATCTAGGCTGACATTCCAGTACAATACTGAGGGAGTGCTACACTGTTGGAGATGCCTTCTTTTAGATGAGACGTTAAACCGAGGCCCTGTCTGCTCTCTCAGGTGGATATAAAAGATTCCATGGTGCTATTTTGAAGAAGAGCAGGGGAGTTATCCCTGGTGTCCTGGCCAATATTGAACCCTCAATCAGCATCACGATAACAGATTATCTGGTCATTATCACATTATTGTTTGTGGGAGATTGCTGTGCGCAAATTGGCTGCCGCATTTCCGACATTGCAACAGTGACTGCACTTCAAAAAATACTTCATTGGGATGTTCAGTGGTTGTGAAAGGCACTATATAAATTCAAGCCTTTTTAAAGTGTACTTCCACTCTATTCATTTGGGGGCAGGGAATAAGGAAAGGAAGTAAAGAATGAAGCAAAATGAGAATGAAAAAAGGATGAAGGATGGGAAAGAACAGGAGGAAAGAGGAAGAAATGGAAGAAAGGAAAGAAATGAGAGGAGATAAAGGTAAAAAGGAAGAAAGATCACATAGCAGAAGAAGGAGGAAGAAATGATAGAGGATAGGAATTTTCAGTTTAAATGGTGTTATTATTAAAAATCAATTTCTAATATTTAGGTCGTCTTTATTTTAAAAAACTTTAAAGATGTTTTGCATTTTTAGTTTAACTTTCCGAAGAGCAGTGTAATTATGAAGGGGATATTATTTTATAATACTCCTTGATAAAGAAAGATTACCCTATTAAAAATAACATTAAATGGAAGAGTTAAAGAGTGAAGCTACTGAGTAGTTTGTGCGGCACAAAGGATGTTTACCTTTGCCATTCTCAGAGTGCAGCACTAAAATCTCCAAATGCTTTCTGATTTGTGCTCATTATTAACAGACGTTACAAGTTTTTGCAACTGGCTTTCTATCTCTAGTGGAATAAGCTCAATTCAATGTTCCAATGGAAGCATGTGATCAGTTCAGTGTCTTTTCATCTCAAAAAGTAAAATTTTAAAAAAATTACAATATCTAATCAACAGAGTACCTAAAAACATAATGAATGCAATAAAAATGCAAGCAACTATGCTTGTCACAGTTGATTTGTCACAGAGGTAAGATCAGGAGGGCTGCAGTCTTAAACATGAAAATAAAAATCCTTTATTATGTAAAAGATAAATAATGGCCAGTATTGCAAAGCAGTATAAACATAGGAATATATGACTGCAAGAGAAAATTGCAGTCCATCTTGTTGGTCCCAATTTTGAAATCTTACCTTGAACAGTAAATTTAGTAGGAACCAAATTTGAAATAAATACAGGGCTACAACACTATAGCACCAGTTCTCTGACTCATGCTCCCTTTGATCTTCACTCCCTTTGGGAGTGCACGATTTCTGAATTTACTTTTATTTCTCCCTTAATCATTTTCTCTGCCAAACATTTGTTCAGTTATCTGTAAAACAGCTGGCTCCATTACCTCCCAGTAACAGTAAAGGGCTCAGATGATGCCATAAAGTGAAATGTTGCCCAAATCTCCAAAAAAAGTTTATTGATAGCCTTGAATATATCACCAAATAGGAAATAGTTACTATTTAGGTTTGTATCAGGGATTCTATCATAATTTGTATCTTGTCTGATTGCCAATATTATTGAGTTTTTTAATACAAGCCAATATCACATGGCAAAAAGAGAATGCGGCCAAAATTGCCCCGACCGTAAAGGCATGTTAAGAGCGGAAATCAGTGGCCAACCCTGTGGAGTGCAATGGCTGCTGATTTTTCATGTAATGGTCGCCATTATCAAAATTCCACTCCTGCGGTTTCCCGACATTGAACAACTACCCCCCCACCCCCCCCCCACCCTGCCTCCCCGCCCCTCTCCCCACCCCTCTCCCCACCCCCGCCCTGTGCCCTCCGCTGGCCCGGCCGAACCCTCCCTGGTGACCCAGTGGACTGAACTTTAAAAATCGCTCAGGCTCTCCCCTTTAAGCGAAGCGGAGAGCCACACAGCACCCCACCCCCTGCCAACATCCACCCCCTCAAGTGTGTTCACCGCCGCAACGGGGTGGGAGCTCCGGGGCCTGGGGCGGGCAATTTCAGCCCAATGTGTTTTACAAATTTAGCACCAGACAGATGAAGTATGCTGACAGGAATAAATAAATAAATTCAAAGAAATCAAATGAAATCCTGGTGCTGGGCTTCCTGCAGGTGCTCCCCAGAAAATAATTTAAAAGATCCGCACCCACCTTTTTCTCCTGTGCCCTCCAGCGATCCCGGTCGGAGGCCTCCTCTCCCTGCGCATAGGAGCGCGTTCACATCATGCCAATGCGCAGGGAGAAGCTGGAGTCACATGGCACTGGACAGCCAATCAAGGTCAAGTATTCTCATTCATAATAATGGGAACTCCCCCCACCCCCGCCCCCACCCCCCCACACACACACACACCCAAACACCAATAAAAAAATAGGGAAAAAATGACATATTTAACACTAATTTAAATTAGTTAATAAATGTGTTATAAAAAAATATATTTTTCTGATTTAAAAAAAAAAAATTCCAGTTATGGTTTAAAATAAACTTACCTCAGTGGGCAGGATTTTTAACATAAAAATGTGTTTTTAAATGTTATTTTTTAATGTTTTTTATATGTTTAAAAACTCTTACGCTGTTAAAAGTAGGCTATGCGCCTGCTTTTACCAGGCGCAAGAGTTTTAAAGACATTCGCTGGGCAAGAGATGGGCAAATACTACAATCTTGCCCACGCTAATGCCCTTGCTGTTGAGATGCGTGCGATCTGACAAGCATTGCGCGCCAAAAAACGGCTTTTGCGATGCCTTCCCGGGTCCGTACACACTCAGCACTGACCCAGGGAGGCCGGGATTTCAGGGCCAATGGACTGTTTCGCTGTTATTACCCCTTTGAACCTGACCGCAACTTCAGGATTTAGCGCATGTGCATCCTAACGGGGAAATCCTGAAGTTGCGGTCAGTCATTCACTGCGGCAACACTGTCTGTACTGTCCCCCACTGTGATTGGGAGCTTAGACAGCTCCTTGACATCATAGCGCCTTGCGTTAGGGAATCCCCATTAACTTCTGCTGATTTCAACTGCACGTCGGAAAAGTTGAACTTCCCGCCACAGATATCGTGAAATCTTTGTGGGAATCTTACGTTGGAGCCAGCGGCAAAGTATAAATTAGATTTAAATCATGTACAGAAAGTAAAATAAAGATTGGGAAAGAAAGATTGGAATAAGAGAGAGAGAGATAAAAAAGATACAGAAAAAGTTTTTTAAATTCTCTGCTCTAAGGAGAACAACCCTAGCTTCTCCAGTATATCCCCATAACTGCAATCCCTTATTTCTGGAACCATTCTAGTAAATCTCTTCTGTACCCTCTCCAATGTCTTCATTTCCTTCCTAAAGTATGGTGCCCAGAATTGGATCAATGGGCCCAATATTACCCAGGAGTTGCACCGTCTTTTTTGGAGTAACTTGGTTTTTCTGGAGCATCTTAAAAATCCCCATTTTGCACATTCAATTTGCGCCAGTGTAAGTGAGTTAGTTAGGATTTTTTTAGTTTAGTTTTGTTTTATTCAAAAGGGGGCGTTACCAGCCACCTACGCCCGTTTTGGCCATTTAAGCCAGTTTGGATAGCTAATAGTTGCTCCAAACTAACTTAGGCCAGCGTATGTGGCCACTTGTGTCTGCACAGAAAACCCTTGCGGAGAGTTAAGGAATCAGCGCAGGTAGGTACTTAATGACGACTAAAGAATGTGAATAGGATCAAACAGCTATACAGGACTGACAAACTTTGCAAAGTTAATTTCTATACAACAGAAGCATTCATGGAAGATTAAACTACAAAAATAAAATAAGTAAAGAGACAAAACATATTTACATAATTTTTTCAAAATATCCAAATAAAAAATAGAAGTACCTCCTGCTCGTAGGAAAGTATTTTCATTAACCGGGTTAAGAAAAGTCTTGAGTAAGCTCATTAAAATTACTGGCTACACAGTTATCACACCCTTCCCCCCACCATCAAAACTCTCCTCTCTTCCCACCGCCATCAAAACTCTCCACTCTTCTCCCCAGAATCAAAACTCTTCTCCTTCTCCCCACCCCCCATCAAAACTCTCCTCTCTTCCCCTCCCCCCATCAAAACTCTCCTCTCTTCTCCACCCCCTCCCCCGACCATCGAAACTCTCCTATCTCCTCCCACCCAGATCAAAACTCTCCTCCTCCCCCCGCCCCCCATCAAAACTCTCCTCTCTTCTCAACCCCAGGATCAAAACTCTTCTCCTTCTCCACACCCCCCCCATCAAAACTCTCCTCTCTTCCCCTCCCCCCATCAAAACTCTCCTCTCTTCTCCACCCCCTCCCCCGACCATCGAAACTCTCCTACCTCCTCCCACCCAGATCAAAACTCTCCTCCTCCCCCCGCCCCCCCATCATAACTCTCCTCTCTTCTCACCCCCAGGATCAAAACTCTTCTCCTTCTCCACACCCCCCCATCAAAACTCTCCTCTCTTCTCACCCCCCCGCCATCAAAACTCTCCTCTCTCCTTACACCCCCGCCATCAAAACTCTCCTCTCTCCTCAGCCCCAGGATCAAAACTCTCCTCCTTCTCCACCCCGCCCCATCAAAACTCTCCTCTCTTCTCACCCCCAGGATCAAAACTCTTCTCCTTCTCCACACCCCCCCATCAAAACTCTCCTCTCTTCTCACCCCCCCGCCATCAAAACTCTCCTCTCTCCTCAGCCCCAGGATCAAAACTCTCCTCCTTCTCCCCCCTCCCAGCAAAACTCTCCTCTCTTCTCACCCCCCCGCCCCCAACCGCCATCAAAACTCTCCTCTCTCCTCACCCCCAGGATCAAAACTCTCCTCCTCCCCCCGCCTCCCCATCAAAACTCTTCTCTCTCCTCACCCCCAGGATCAAAACTCTCCCCCTCCCCCACCCCCATTAAAACTCTCCTCTCTCCTCACCCCCGGATCAAAACTCTCCTCCTTCCCCCACCCCCCGATCAAAACTCTTCCCCCCCGCCGATCAAAAGTCTCCTTGCACCAGCCTGTTTCTTGTAGCCCTCAGCGCGGAAAGGCAGCGGGCCAACCTGTGCAGCAGGTGACTTGGCCCGGGATGGGGCGGGATGCGTTGAGTCCCACGCTACAGGCACACATCATCATAATCATGGGAGGAGCAACTGCGCATGCGCGAACGCTCTACTGCGCATGCAGACAGCTGCTGGCACTCTTTTAAGCACAGGGCCCTAACTCCACCCCCCAATGGACTCGCCATGCCACACCAAGCCCCGAGGCCAGAATCCGGGGACATCTTTTTGGCGCCATTTGGATCGTAGGAAGTCGGCGCATCACACGTGTGTGCGCCGAAAAAACTGAAGGGCTAAGTTTGAGCCCAATACTCCAGCTGGGACCGAACTAGGTTTTTATATAGGCTTAGCATAATTTCCTGGCTTTTGTACTCACTGCCTCTATTTATAAAACTCAGGATCCCATGTGCTTTATTAACTGCTTTGTTAACCTGTCCTGCCACCTTCAAAGATTTCTGCACAAGCAACCTCAGGTCTCTCTCTTCTTGCACCCCCTTTAAAATTGTACCATTTAGCATGTACTGTCTCTCATTCTTCCTTCTAAAATTTATCACCTCACATTTTTCTGTGTTGAATTTCTTCTTCCATGTGTCCGCTCATTCCACCAGTCTGTGCCCTCCTGAAGTCTATTACTATCTTCTTCACAGTTTATTACATTTCCAAGTTTTGTGCCATCTGCAAATTTCAAAATTGTGCCCTGTACCCGCAAGTCCAAGTCATGAATGTTTTCTATCTGTTTTCTGTCCCTTAGCCAATTTTGTATCTATGCTACTATTTCCCTTTTACTCCATAGACTTCAATTTTGCTAACCAGTCTAATACGTGGTACTTTATTAAATGCCTTTTGAACATCCATATACATAACATCAATTGCATTGCCCTCATCCACCTTCTCTGTCATCTCATCAAAAAACATAATCACGTTAGTCAAACACGATTTTCCCTTAGCAAATCCATACTGGGTCTCACTTATTACTCCATGCTTCTGCAAGTGGCGGTTAATTTTCCCCCAGATTCTTGTTTCTTAAAACTTCCCCATCACCAACATTAAACTGAAGGGCCAGGTTTATTCTTCTCCCCGTTTTTGTACAAGTGCGTAACATTTGCAACAGCAAAGTGACAACGAACAGATTTTTTTTTTGTGATGTTGCTTCAAGGATAAATATTGGCCAAAATACCTCTACTCGTCTTCGAAATAATGCCATGGGATCTTTTACATTCACCTGGGAGAATAGATGGGGCCTTGGCTTAACATGGCATCCAAAAGATAATACCTCTGACAATGCAGCACACCCTCAGTACTGCACTGGAGTGTTAGCCTAGATTTTGTGCTCAGGACCCTGGACCCTGGACTTGACCTTTTGATTCAGAACCGAGAGTGCAGCTACTGAGCCATGGGTGTCATGGTGACTTCACCCCATTATATTGATTTTAGTGCCAACTCTATCAGCGACAACTATTACAGTGCAGTCTGTGGAGGAGCAGATTATCCCTGACAGCAACTTCCGGATTTCCGTGTTTAAATGCACATGTGCTGACGCCGGAAGTTGCTGTCCAATTTGCTCCATAATAACAGTGAGCACTGTTAGTCTCACCATTATTATCAACGCAAAACCAGGCCACTAGATACAAGGGAGCAATTGTCATTTTGTAATTTCATCTTGAGTTCAGGCATTTGTTACAAACCTCACAGCTTTACCCTTGACAACTGCAGTATTTTCTGAATCCCTCAATAAAATATTTTGTAACTGTATCTATTACTATGTATGCAGTCAACAGCATTCAGATGGAATCAATTATTAAGGATGTCATAGCAGCGCATTTGGAAAGAGGTGACATGATAGGTCCAAGTCAGCATGGATTTGTGAAAGGGAAATCATGCTTGACAAATCTTCTGGAATATTTTGAGGATATTTCCAGTAGAGTGGACAAGGGAGAACCAGTTGATGTGGTGTATTTCGACTTTCAGAAGGCTTTCGACAAGGTCCTACGCAAGAAATTAATGTGCAAAGTTAAAGCACATGGGATTGGGGGTAGTGTGCTGACTTGGATTGAGAACTGCTTGGCAGACAGGAAGCAAAGAGTAGGAGTAAATAGGTACTTTTCAGAATGGCAGGCAGTGACTAGTGGGGTACCGCAAGATTCTGTGTTGGGGCCCCAGCTGTTTACATTGTACATTAATGATTTAGATGAGAGGATTAAATGTAGTATCTCCAAATTTGTGGATGACACTAAGTTGGGTGGCAGTGTGAGCTGCGAGGAGGATGCTATGAGGCTGACTTGGATAGGCATGGCAGATGAAGTATAATGTGGATAAATGTGAGGTTATCCACTTTGGTGGTAAAAACAGAGAGACAGACTATTATCTGAATGGTGACAGATTAGGAAAAGGGGAGGTGCAACGAGACCTGGGTGTCATGGTACATCAGTCATTGAAGGTTGGCATGCAGGTACAGCAGGCGGTTAAGAAAACAAATGGCATGTTGGTCTTCATAGCGTGGGGATTTGAGTACAGGGGCAGGGAGGTGTTACTACAGTTGTACAGGGCCTTGGTGAGGCCACACCTGGAGTATTGTGTACAGTTTTGGTCTCCTAACTTGAGGAAGGACATTCTTGCTATTGAGGGAGTGCAGCGAAGCTTCACCAGACTGATTCCCGGGATGGCGGGACTGACATATCAAGAAAGACTGGATCAACTGGGCTTGTATTCACTGGAGTTCAGAAGAATGAGAGGGGATCTCACAGAAACGTTTAAAATTCTGATGGATTTAGACAGGTTAGATGCAGGAAGAATGTTCCCAATGTTGGGGAAGTTCAGAACCAGGGGACACAGTCTAAGGATAAGGGGTAAGCCATTTAGGACCGAGATGAGGAGAAACTTCTTCACCCAGAGAGTGGTGAACCTGTGGAATTCTCTACCACAGAAAGTTGTTGAGGCCAATTCACTAAATATATTCAAAAGGGAGTTAGATGCAGTCCTTACTACTAGGGGGATCAAGGGGTATGGCGAGAAAGCAGGAATGGGGTACTGAAGTTGCATGTTCAACCATGAACTCATTGAATGGCGGTGCAGGCTCGAAGGGCCAAATGGCCTACTCCTGCACTTATTTTCTATGTTTCTATGTTTCTATTCCCCAATAATATCTAATGAAATTATATCATTCAGTGTTAACCGTGTAGTACCATGACACTTCAAACTATGCAATTCAATTACGGAAACCTAACATCTGTCGAATTGCTTGGTTTGCCTTTCAATTGGCAATAATTAATATGTCCTTACTATACAGTATAAATGCACACGAGGCCCATACTTGAGAAAAGATCACTCTGTGACCAGTTACCTTTATTACCAAGACCTCAAGAGGCAGACGGTTGGTGGAGCTTCCCCTTTTATACCGCAAAGTCCAGGTTAGGAGTGTCTCCCACAAGTTCGCCGCCTGTGGTCATCGTTCTCAAGGTTTACAACTTTTGTCAGCTTATACATGGGTTACAATGACAGCAGAATACATGACAATAATGATGGTACCAATCAAGGACTGTCATAGCAACCACTATGGTTCTATTCATAGTCAAAGAATTGGATGTAAGTTTTTAGCCTTTTTGATATAACTTACAGTGTAAATGTTATGAGAACAGAATATTTATCAAAAGCAAATGAAATCTGCCTCAAAAATAATCTGCTGCCTTGTCATAGAAATACAGAGAAATTACAATATGGAAACAGGCCATTCGGCCCAGTCAGTCCATGTCAGCATTTACCCAATTTGTGAGCAAATAGATCAAATCACCTTCATCCACCCATCCAATCTAATCTCAAATGTTGACATAGTTTCTGCCTCAACCACAGATCCTGGAAGTGAATTCCATGACCTCACAATTCTCTGTGCAAAGATGAGCTCTAACTTAGTCCATCATAGCCGATCAACTTTAACTATATACTGAACATAAATGAATAAAACTGCTATAAATTCTTGAAAAATTGGAAAACAAAAGCTAACACCTCACTGGGACTCAATTGAATCTTTAAGTGACAAAGAGAAGCGCGTATGAAATACTCCTGCACTGTCTTTATTAAAAGAAAAGGCACAACTCAGACAACAGGCTGGATTTTTGGCTCATTTGCGCTCTGTTTAGCGCTTGGGCTGGGCGCAAAACCTTTTTGGGGCGTAAAATGAGGCACACAAGATTTTGCGCCCAGGCGGAATTTTCGGCAGTGGTTTTACGGCGGAGCTGAAACTTAGCACCACTTGAATGACATAAATCGTCGTGCAACGCTGCGTTAGCACCCTGGGCGGAACTTTCATGCATATCACCCGATTTAGCGTCCGCCCGAGAACCCACCAGAAAAAAGCAGGTGCACCCAGGCGCATTTGGAGTTAACGGCGCTATCTTGAAAAAGGAGAAAGGCGGAGTTATAAGTGCTTAAAAGGATTGGAAGAAGAAGGCTGCGTTTTTGATTGTGAAGTTTCATGTGAGTTTATAGTTCGTTTTGAAGGACATTTAAGGACATTTTAAAAGATGGGGGCTATACTATGTCAGCCAGTAATCCTGGCTGCTATATTTATATAGCGTCGAGCTGGAAGAAGGCTTATTGATGATATTTTCAACGTAATCGGAGAGGTCGCAGACGTATGGGGAGGAGGCTTTATCCTCCATGAGTTTACAGGGAACATCGTTCTCTGAGGCACAGTGCGTTCGAAGGCTGCGCTTTCAAAAAGAAGTGCTGACAGAGATATGCCAGCTCATAAAGGCAGACCTAAAGCCTACCAGCGCCAACAGGACTGCACTCTCCATCAAGGTGAAGGTGACTGGGGCACTTGCCTTCTATGCCTCTGGGTCCTTTCAGCCATCAGCGGGGGATATATGCTCCATCTCGCAGCATGCTATACATTGCTACATTCACCAGGTGACAACTGCACTGTACGCACACAGGATGGACTTCATAAACTTCCCAATGACCAAGGAGACCCAAAATGAGAGGGCTGTAGGTTTTGGACAAATTGCTGGCTTCCCCCGAAGGTTCAGGGTGCTTTTGACTGGATGCACATCTTCCTGCGAGCACCTTTACACAATCCAGAGGTTTACCGAAACCGAAAGGGATTCCACTCCATGAATGTACAGATCGCCTGCGACCATACTCAGTGCATCATGGCAGTCAATGCCCAATATCTAGGCAGCATCCATGCGCGAGAGCACTGTCTCAGGCATGTTCCAGCATCAACCACAAGGCCAGAGTTGGATGCTGGGGGACAAAGGCTATGACCTCACCACCTGGCTCGTGACCCCCTTTCAGAATACTCAGACAGAAGCCGAGCATCGCTATAATGAGAGCCATGCAACCACACGCAACATCGTCAAACAGACAATTGGAGTGCTCAAGCAGCACTTCTGATGCCTGGACCACGCTGGAGGCTGCCTGCAGGTCTCTGAGTTCATTGTCGTGTGCTGCATACTACACAACTTAGCCATCATGAGGGGACAGGATTTGACAATGGGGATTGCAGGACCGCCTCAGGAGAGAGGGGGAGGAGCAGAAGGAGGAGGAGGAGCCTGGTGAAGAACCCACCACCACCCCCACCACAACCACAGGGGAGGCATTGTGGGAATTTCGGTAATGCAAAATCCTTTCATCAGAAGCTAATAATTGAACGCTCTGCTTGAAGAGTGATCATCATCATCATCATAGAAACATCGAAACATAGAAAGTAGGTGCAGGAGTAGGCCATTCGGCCCTTTGAGCCTGCACCATCATGCAATATGATCATGGCTGATCATACAACTTCAGTACCCCATTCCTGCTTTTTCTCCATATCCCTTGATCCCTTTAAGGGCCACATCTAACTTCCTTTTGAATATATATAACGAACTGGCCTCAACAACTTTCTGTGGTGGAGCATTCCACAGGTTCACAATTCTCTGAGTGAAGAAGTTTCTCCTCATCTCAGTCCTAAGTGGCTTAACCCTTATGCTTAGACTGTGACCCCTGGTTCTGGACTTCCCCAACATCGGGAACATTCTTCCCGCATCTAACCTATCCAATCCTGTCAGAATGTTATATCTTTCTATGAGATCCCCTCTCATTCTTCTAATTTCCAGTGAATATAAGCCTACTCGATCCAGTCTTTCTTCAAATGTAAGTCCTGCCATCCCGGGAATCAGTCTGGTGAACCTTCGCTGCACTTCCTCAATAGCAAGAACGTCCTTCCTCAGATTAGGAGACCAAAACTGTGCACAATATTCAAGGTGTGGCCTCACCAAGGCCCTATACAACTGCAGTAAGACCTCCCTGCTCCTATACTCAAATAATCTAGCTATGAAAGCCAATATGCCATTTACCTTCATCACCGCCTGCTGTACCTGCATGCCAACTTTCAATGACTGATGTACCATGATTCCCAGGTCTTGTTGCACCTCCCCTTTTTCTAATCTGTCACCATTCAGATAATAATCTGCCTTCTAGTTTTTGCCACCAAAGTGGATAACCTCACATTTATCCACATTATACTGCATCTGCCATGCATTTGCCCACTCACTTAATCTGTCCAAGTCACCCTGCAATCTCTTAGCTTCTTCCTCACAGCTCACACTGCCACCCAGCTTAGTGTCATCTGCAAACTTGGAGATATTACATTCAATTCCTTCATCCAAATCAATGATGTATATTATAAATAGCTGGGGTCCCAGCACTGAACCCTGCGGCACCCCACTAGTCACTGCCTGCCATTCTGAAAAGGACCCATTTATTCCTACTCTTTGCTTCCTGTATGCCAACCAGTTCCCTATCCATGTCAATACATTACCCCCAATACCATGTGCTTTAGTTTTGCACATTAATCTCTTGTGGGACCTTGTCAAAAGCCTTTGAAAGTCAAAATACACCATATCCACTGGTTCTCCCTTGTCCACTCTACTAGTTACATCCTCAAAAAATTCTTGAAGATTTGTCTAGCATGATTTCCCTTTCATAAATTCATGCTGACTGAGACTGATCCTGTCACTGCTTTCCAAATGCGCTGCTATTGCATCTTTAATAATTGATTCCAACATCTTCCCCACTACCAATGTCAGGCTAACTGGTCTATAATTCCCTTTTTCGCTCTCCCTCCTTTTTTAAGAAGTGGGGTTACATTAGCTACCCTCCAATCTATAATAACTGTTCCAGAATCTATAGAATGTTGGAAAATGACCACCAATGCATTCACTATTTCTAGGGCCACTTCTTTACGTACTCTTGGATGCAGACTATCAGGCCCTGGGCATTTATCAGCCTTCAATCCCATCAATTTCCCTAACACAATTTCCTGATAAATTAGGATTTCCTTCAGTTCCTCCTTCTTGCTAGACCCTCGGTCCCCTAGTATTTCCAGAAGGTTATTTGTGTCTTCCTTAGTGAAGACAGAACCAAAGTATTTGTTCAATTGGTCTGCCATTTCTTTGTTCCCCATTATAAATTCACCTGATTCTGATTGCAAGGGACCTACATTTGTCTTCACTAATCTTTTTCTCTTCACATATCTATAGAAGCTTTTGCAGTCAGTTTTTATGTTACATGCAAGCTTACTCTCATACTCTATTTTCCCCCTCCTAGTTAAACCCTTTGTCCTCCTCTGCTGAATTCTAAATTTCTCCCAGTCCTCAGGTTTGCTGTTTTTTCTGGCCAATTTATATGCTTCTTCCTTGGATTTAACACTATCCCTAATTTTCCTTGTGAGCCACCTTCCCCGTTTTATTTTTACGCTAGACAGGGATGTACAATTGTTGAAGTTCATTCATGTGATCTTTAAATGTCTGCCATTGCCTATCCACTGTCAACCCTTTCTGTATCATTCGCCAGTCTATCCTAGCTAAATCATGTCTCATACCGTCGAAGTTACCTTTCTTTAAATTCAGGACCCTAGTCTCTGAATTAACTGAATCACTCTCCACCTTAATGAAGAATTCTACCATATTATGGTCACTCTTGCCCAAGGGGCCTCGCACAACAAGATTGCTAATTAATCCTCTCTCATTACACAACACCCAGTCTAGGATGGCCAACTCTCTAGTTGGTTCCTCGACATATTGGTCTCGAAAAACATCCCTAATACACTCCAGGAAATCCTCCTCCACCGTATTGCTACCAGTTTGTTTAGCCCAATCTATATGTAGATTAAAGTCACCCATGATAACTGCTGTACCTTTATTGCACACATCCCTAATTTCCTGTTCGATGCCATCCCCAACCTTACTGTTTGGTGGTCTGTACACAAGTCCCACTAGCGTTTTCTGCCCTTTGGTGTTCTGCAGCTCTACCCATACAGGTTCCACATCATCCAATCTAATGTCCTTCCTTACTATTGTGCTAATCTCCTCTTTAACACTACCCCACTTCCTTTTCCTTTCAGCCTATCCTTCCTGAATATTGAATACCCCTGGATGTTGCGTTCCCAGCCTTGGTCACCTTGGAGCCATGTCTCTGTAATCCCATTACATCATATCCGTTAACAGCTATCTACGCAGTTAATTCATGCACCATCCATCATCATCATAGGCAGTCCCTCGGAATCGAGGAACACTTGCTTCCACTCTTAGAATGAGTCCTTAGGTGACTGAACAGTCCAATACAGGAATTACAGTCTCTGTCACAGGTGGGACAGATAGTCATTGAGGGAAAGGGTGGGTGGACAGGTTTGCTGCAAGCTCTTTCCGCTGCCAGCGCTTGATTTCTGCATGCTCTCGGCGATGAGACTCGAGGAGCTCAGCGTCCTCCCGGATGCACTTCCTCCACTTAGGGCGGTCTTTGGCCAGGGACTCCCAGGTGTCGGTGGGGATGTTGCATTTTATCAGGGAGGCTTTGAGGGTGTCCTTGTAAAGTTTCCTCTGCCCACAGTTGGTTCATTTGCTGTGAAGGAGCTCCGAGTAGAGCATTTGCTTTGGGAGTCTTGACCGAAACCTGGCCACTCTATCCCACCATGTTGACTATTCCAACTCTTATTCTGCAAATGAGACACTACTCAGGAATGGTTAAGGTAAACAAAACAATTTATCAAATATTGTGAACTTTTAGAACTTTGTTAACATAATTTGAAAACTTTGAAAACTTTAATAAAATAACATAAAGTATCTGCATCCAGCAGTGTGATTAAACAACGTAGGGGTAAAAAGGAGGATTCTCTCCCTCAGGGCGGACTACCTGATATAGGTAGTCGACACCTCGCCCATCTGTTGGGGTAAAAGGAAGGCTTCTCTTCCTCGGGGTGGATTAACTGATATAGTTAATCGACACCTCGCCCAGCTCCCACTGTATAACGACCATGGAAGTAAACAAACAAAACCTCAGGTTTACCGGCTTTATTACGAGCAATGCACGGGACAGTTCAATCTAAACCTCCGAAATGCAAGAGTTTTCAAGTATAATTTATACAGGTTTTGGAGAGGAGCTACCCTACTACAAAATCATCGATAGGTCTATTGCTATCAGTGAAGTTACATTGATTTGTCGACTCTTATCAGACTGGCTCTGAGTGATATATGCAATTGTCCATCTCCCATCATTGTGTTGTTCCATTATTTGCCCTCTACCCCAGTCTTTGTGTCGCTTAGAGTAACTGTACCAAAATATTAGCTTCCTTATCTCTTCCTCAGAGACTTCTAATCAAAATCTGTTAACTTTAGCTGTTTAAGTGTTACTAAGGTTAAGGATACAGTTCAATGCATTATTGCTTTGTGTTATACCTACATAAGCAAGTGTTACATACATTGGCAATTTCTCAGACCTAATAATGATTAGTTCACTATCTTCAGCATTGTTCTGACCACCTATTTGCAACTCCTACAATTTATCCCTTACAATTTGCAACTCTTACAATTTATCCTTTACAATTCCCCCCTAATGGCCCTTGGCTATATGCCCAAGATAGGCCATTTCCCAATTAATTCCGCATGCGTGAGCTTCCAGGGTTGTCCTTTCGCTTGGGTAGCACTTCTTCCCGAGCAGCAGGATCTACCTGTTGGCTTTCCCATCAATGTTATACTAAGTAAGTCCTTTCTGCCAGATTGTCTGATTTCCCTTTATTGAATGTTTTACCAATAGTACGGGCTAGGGCCTGCCTCTTACATCGGTTACACCTTTTTACATGATAATATTAACAAGATGAGTTCCCTTGCACTACAACCAGTACATTTAGATCAGCATAATTCACGTATAAGTCCTTTCTAGCCAACATTTTCTCGCTGTTTGAATTATGCCCTGCCTGGGGTATCCTCTGTTTCTTCTATCTTTCCTCCACTTGGGGTCTTCTCTATTCTGCCGAATTTCTGCCCTGCCTGGGGTATCCTCTATGTGTAGTGTATGTACGCACCTTTAATAATGACTCCATTAGTCAGGGTATGATACTTGAACTGTGTAGACCTGTAGTCCTTTATTTGCAGCTCCTGAGTGAGGACAACACGCTGTGAGTTCCTTTTTATACTGGGTTACCTGCAGTGTGCAGGTAACCCTTAGGTCTCCAGCAGCAGCACCCTCTGGTGTACAGGTAAGATGTGTACAGTGTAAGGGTACATTCAGTGTGGCCTAACGGTGTTACAGACATCACACAGTAAACAGGCATGCATACACAACACTATGTTGTCTAATAGTGTCCAATTCAGTCGAGTCTGTTCCACATTCAGTTGGAGTATCGGTTTTCCTTACGGCCCGATGGCCATCGCTTAACCTCCTCAGGTAATGTCCATCATTGTCCCATTGATCTTTCCTCATTTAGTTCAGGGATTATAATAAATCAGTTTATATCTGTCTCGTCAAGCGGAGTAAAGCAGAAGTCAATATCCATAATGGTGCATGAGATGTTCCTTTCTTCATTTCAGTTGCCGTGGTGCTCACACAACAATCTCCATTTCCTCGTGGAACAGCGATAATTTTGTAATCCTGTGTTAGGGGGGGATACTCAAGGTGCACCCATAGACTTGGTCATATCCACAGTCAGCTTTGATCATTCGTAGTGGATCTCGACAAAAAGCAACTTGGTTATTTTTATAACAATCATCTATGCTGAGACTCTTATTTGTTCTCTTCAGTTACATAGTGGGTATAGATGTGGAAGGGCCTATTCTGGTCGGGTAATCACAGGACTGGAGCACTTATGAGAGCTTGTTTTAACCTTACAACTACAATTTCCTGATCTCGGCATTTCTGCAGTAGTTGAATAGCCCTAGTACTTGCCTGACCCCTTTCACAGTTCCTGGCCTGGGCATTGATCGAATTGCTTCCTTTCTGTCCTTAGGTGTCTATCTCTTCCCTTGTGGTATTATGTAACCTAGATATGTTACTTCACTCCTTCCCACCTGCACCTTCCTCGGATTTATTTTTAATCCTGCGCTCTGTATAGCTCCGAGCAATGTAGTTAAAGCTATTACGTGTTGGTGTTCTGTGCTGGAGGCAATAAGTATATCATCCACATACTGCAAAAGGGTGCTCCCTTCTTTCCCTGTTAGGGGCCTTCCTGCGCCTCCTCCCTTATTGCAGCTAAAACATATCAAGGGAGCTGCGCGGGGATGTGTCTCCTCCTGCTTCGTTTCTGCTGCTCCCACTGTTACTGCTATTTTAGCTATCTTCTCCCGTCGTTCTGACTTTAACTCCTCTACGTGTTGTTTTAAGAATAAATATTGGCCAGAAAACCCTTGCTCTTCTTCAAAATAGTGCCATGGGATCTTTTACGTTCACCTGGGAGAATAGACGGGGCCTCGGTTTAACATCTCATCCAAACGATAGCACCTCTGACAATGCAGAACACCCTCAGTACTGCACTGGAGTGTCAGCCTAGATTTTGTGCTCAGGACCCTGGACCCTGGACTTGACCTTTTGATACAGAACCGAGAGTGCTGCTACTGAGCCGTGGGTGACACGGTTGCTTCACCCCATTATATTGATTTTAGTGCCAAGTCTATCAGTGACAACTATTACAGTGCAGCCTGTGGAGGAGCAGATTATCCCTGACAGTAACTTCCGAATTTCCGTGTTTAAATGCACATGTGCTGAGGCCGGAAGTTGCTGTCCAATTTATTCCGTAATAACAGTGAGCACTGTTTGTCTTACCATTATTATCACCGCAAAATCCAGGCCACTCGATACACAGGAGCAATTGTAATTTTGTATTTTCATCAGATATGTGAAGAGAAAAAGATTAGTGATGACAAATGTAGGTCCCTTGCAGTCGGATTCGGGTGAATTTATAATGGGGAACAAAGAAATGGAAGACCAATTGAACAAGTACTTTGGTTCTGTCTTCATAAAGGAAGACACGAATAACCTTCCGGATGTACTAGGGGACCGAAGGTCTGGTGAGAAGGAGGAACTGAAGGATATCCTTATTAGGAGGGAAATTGTGTTGGGGAAATTGACGGGATTGAAAGCCGATAAATCCCCAGGGCCTGATAGTCTACATCCCAGAGTACTTAAGGAAGTGGTCCTAGAAATAGTGGGTGCATTGGTGATCATTTTCCAACAGTCTATCGACTCTGGATCAATTCCTATGGACTGGAGGGTTGCTAATGTAGCACCACTTTATAAAAAAGGAGGGAGAGAGAAAACAGGTAATTATAGACTGGTTAGCCTGACATCAGTAGTGGGGAAAATGTTGGAATCAATCATTAAGGATGAAATAGCAGCGCATTTGCAAAGCAGTGATAGGATTGGTCCAAGTCAGCATGGATTTATAAAGGGGAAATCATTCTTGACAAATCTTCTGGAATTTTTTGAGGATGTAACTAGTAGAGTGGACAAGGGAGAACCAGTGGATGTGGTTATTTGAACTTTCAAAAGGCTTTTGACAAGGTCCCACACAAGAGATTGGTGTGCAAAATCAAAGCACATGGTATTGGGGATAATATACTGACGTGGATAGAGAACTGGTTGGCAGACAGGAAGCAGAGAGTCGGGATTAACGGGTCCTTTTCAGAATGGCAGGCAGTGACTAGTGCAGTGCCGCAGGGCTCAGTGCTGGGATCCCAGCTCTTTACAATATATATTAATGATTTAGATGATGGAATTGAGTGTAATATCTCCAAGTTTTCAGATGACACTAAACTGGGTGGCGGTGTGAGCTGTGAGGAGGACGCTAAGAGGCTGCAGGGTGATTTGGACAGGTTAGGCGAGTGGGCAAATACATGGCAGTTGCAGTATAATGTGGATAAATGTGAGGTTATCCATTTTGGGGGCAAAAATACGAAGGCAGAATATTATCTGAATGGCAGCAGATTTGGAAAAGGGGAGGTGCAGCGAGACCTGGGTGTCACGGTTCATCAGTCATTGAAGGTTGGCATGCAGGTACAGCAGGCGGTGAAGAAGGCAAATGGTATGTTGGCCTTCATAGCTAGGGGATTTGAGTATAGGAGCAAGGAAGTCTTACTGCAGTTGTACAGGGCCTTGGTGAGGCCCCACCTGGAATATTGTGTTCAGTTTTGGTCTCCTAATCTGAGGAAGGACGTTCTTGCTATTGAGGGAGTGCAGCGAAGGTTCACCAGACTGATTCCAGGGATGGCAGGACTGACATATGAGGAGAGACTGGATCGACTGGGCCTGTATTCACTGGAGTTTAGAAGGATGAGAGGGAATCTCATAGAAACATATAAAATTCTGACGGGACTGGACAGGTTAGATGCAGGAAGAATGTTCCCGATGTTGGGGAAGTCCAGAACCAGGGGGCACAGTCTAAAGATAAGGGGTTAGCCAGTTAGGACTGAGATGAGGAGGAACTGCTTCACTCAGAGAGTTGTTAACCTGTGGAATTCTCTACCGCAGAGAGTTGTTGATGCCAGTTCATTGGATATATTCAAGAGGGAGTTAGATATGGCCCTTGCAGCTAAAGGGATCAAGGGGTATGGAGAGAAAGCAGGAGTGGGGTACTGAAGGAATGATCAGCCATGATCTTATTGAATGGTGGTGCAGGCTCGAAGGGCCGGATGGCCTACTCCTGCACCTAGTTTCTATGTTTCTATGTTGAGTTCAGGCATTTGTTACAAACCTCACAGCTTTATCCTTGACAACTGCAATATTTTCTGAATCCCTCATTAAAATATTTTGTAACTGTATCTATTACTCTGTATGCAGGCAACGGCATTCCCCAATAATATCTAGTGAAATTATTTTATTCAGTGTTAACCATGTAGTACCATGACACTTCAAACTATACAAGTCAATTACGGAAACCTAACATCTGTAGAATTGCCTGGTTTGCCTTTCAATTGGAAATAATGATGGTACCAATTAAGGACTGCCATAGCAACCACTATGGTTCTATTCATAGTCAAATAATTGGATGTAAGTTTTTAGCCTTTTTGATATAACTTACAGTGTAAATGTTATGAGAACAGAATATTTATCAAAAGCAAATGAAATCGGCTTCCAAAATAATCTGCTGCCTTGTACATAGAAATACAGAGAAATTACAATGTGGAAACAGGCCATTCGGCCCAATCATTCCAAGTCAGCACTTACCCAATTTGTGAGCAGATATATAAAATCACCTTCATCCACCCATCCAATCTAATCTCAAATGTTGACATAGTTTCTGCCTCAACCACAGAGGTCTTGGAAGTGAATTCCATGACCTCACAATTCTCTGTGCAAAGATGAGCTCTAACTTAGACCATCACAGCCGATCAACTTTAACTATATACTCAACAGAAATGAATAAAACTGCTATAAATTCTTGAAAAATTAGAAAACAAAAGCTAACACCTCACTGAGACTCAATTGAATCTTTAAGTGACAAAGAGAACCACGTAATGAAATACTTCTGCAAAGCTCCCAGTGTCCCTGACTACTATGTGTGCGGGAAGTGTATCCAGCTGCAGCTCCTGACAGACTGCATTGTGGCACTGGAGTTGCACATGGATTCACTCTCGTACATCTGCGATGCTGAGGATGTCGTGAATAGAATGTTTAGTGAGTTGGTCACACCGCAGGTAAAGTTTACACAGGCAGATAGAGAATGGGTGACCATCAGGAAGAGCAGTGGAAGGAAGATAGTGCAGGGTCCCCTGCAGTCATCTCCCTCCAAGACAGATATACTACCTTGGGTACTGTTGGGGGAGATGGCCAATCAGGGGAAGGCAGCAGCAGCCAAGTTCATGGCACCATGGGTGGCTCTGCTGCGCAGGAGGGCAGGAAAAAGAGTGGAGAGCTATAGTGGTAGGGGATTCTATTGTGAGAGAAATAGATAGGTGGTTCTACGGCCACAATCGAGACTCTAGGATGGTATGTTGCCTCCCTGGTGCAAGGATGTCTCGGAGCAGCTGCAGGGCATTCTGGAGGGGGAGGATGAATAGCCAGTTGTCATGGTGCATATAGGTACCAACAATATAGGTAAAAAGTGGGATGAGGTCCTACAAGTTGAATTTAGGGACCTAGGAGTTAAATTAAAAAGTAGGGCCTCAAAGGTAGTAATCTCAGGATTCCTACCAGTGCCACGTGCTAGTCAGAGTCGAAAATTGCAGGATAGCTAAGATGAATACGTAGCTTGGGGAGTGGTGCAAGAGGGAGGGATTCAAATTACTGGGACATTGGAACTGGTTCTGAGGGAGGTGGGACCAGTACAATCCAGACAGTCTGCACCTGGGCAGGACTGGAACCAATGTCCCAGGCTGTTGGGGAGGCTTTAAACTAATAGGCATGGGGATGGTAACCTATGCAGGGAGACAGAGGGAAGAAAAATGGAGTCAGAAGCTAAAGGTATAAAGGAGAAAAGTAAAATTGGAGGGCAGAAAATTCAAAGGCAAAAATCAAAAAGGGCCACATTACAACATAATTCTAAAAGGATAAAGAGTGTTAAAAAAACAAGCCTGAAGGCTCTGTGTCTCAATGCGAGGAGCATTCATAATACGGTGGATGAATTAACTGCGCAGATAGCTGTTAACGGATATGGTGTAATTGGGATTGCGGAGACATGGCTCCAGGGTGACCAAGGCTGGGAACTCAACATCCAAGAGTATTCAATATTCAGGAAAAATAGACTGAAAGGAAAAGGAGATGGGGTAGTGTTGCTGGTTAAACAGGAGATTAACGCAATATTAAGAAAGGACATTAGCGTGGATGAGGTGAAATCTGTATGGGTAGAGCTGCGAAACACCAAAGGGCAGAAAACGCTAGTGGGAGTTGTGTACAGACCACCAAACAGACATAGTGAAGTTGGGGATGGCATCAAACAGGAAATTAGGGATGTGTGCAATAAAGATACAGCAGTTATCATGGGTGACTTTAATCTACACATAGATTGGACTAAACAAACTGGTAGCAATACAGTGGAGGAGGATTTCCTGAAGTGTATAAGGGATGCTTTTCTCGACCAATATGTCAAGGAACCAACTAGAGAGCTGGCCATCCTAGACTAGGTGTTGTGTAATGAGACAGGATTAATTAGCAATCTTGTTGTGCGAGGCCCCTTGGGGAAGAATGACCATAATATGGTATAATTCATCATTAAGGTGGAGAGTGACACAGTTAATTCAGAGACCAGGGTCCTGAACTTAAAGAAAGGTAACTTCGACGGTATGAGACGTGATTTGGCTAGGAAAGACTGGCGAATGATACTGAAAGGGTTGACGGTGGACAATTAAAGATCATATGGATGAACTTCAACAATTGTACATCCCTGTCTGGCGTAAAAATAAAACGGGGAAGGTGGCTCAACCGTGGCTAACAAGGGAAATTAGGGATAGTGTTAAATCCAAGGAAGAGGCATATAAATTGGCCAAAAAAAGCAGCAAACCTGAGGACTGGGAGAAATTTAGAATTCAGCAGAGGAGGACAAAGGGTTTAATTAGGAGGGGGAAAATAGAATATGAGAGTAAGCTTGCAGGGAACATAAAAACTGACTGCAAAAGCTTCTACAGATTCGTGAAGTGAAAAAGATTAGTGAAGACAAATGTAGGTCCCTTACAATCAGAATCAGGTGAATTTATAATGGGGAACAAAGAAATGGCAGACCAATTGAACAAATACTTTGGTTCTGTCTTCAGTAAGGAAGACACAAATAACCTTCCGGAAATACTAGGGGACCGAGGGTCTAGCGAGAAGGAGGAGCAAAGGAAATCAATATTAGTCAGTAAATTGTGTTCCGAAAATTGATGGGATTGAAGGCCGATAAATCCACAGGGCCTGATAGTCTGCATCCCAGGGTACTTCAGGAAGTGGCCCTAGAAATAGTGGATCCATTGTTGGTCATTTTCCAACATTCTGTCGACTCTGGATCAGTTCCTATGGACTGGAGGGTAGCTAATGTAACCCCACTTTTAAAAAAAGGAGGGAGAGAGAAAACAGGGAATTATAGACTGGTCAACCTGACATCGGTGGTGGGGAAAATGTTGGAATCAATTATTAAAGATGTAATAGCAGCGCATTTGGAAAGCAGTCAGCATGGATTTATGAAAGGGAAATCATGCTTGACAAATCTTCTATAAATTTTTCAGGATGTAACTAGTACATTGGACAAGGGGGAGCCAGTGGATGTGGTGTATTTGGACTTTCAAAAGGCTTTTGACAAGGTCCCACACAAGAGATTAGTGTGCAAAATTAAAGCACATGATATTGGGGGTAATGTATTGACATGGAGAGAGAACTGGTTGGCAGACAGGAAGCAAAGTGTAGGAATAAACGGGTCATTTTCAGAATGGCAGGCAGTGACTAGTGGGGTACCGCAAGGTTCAGTGCTGGGAACCCAGTTATTTACAATATACATTAATGATTTAGACGAAGGAATTGAATGTAATATCTCCAGGTTTGCAGATATCACTAAGCTGGGTGGCAGTGTGAGCTGTGAGGAGGAAGCTAAGAGGCTGCAGGCTGATTTGGACAGGTTAGGTGCATCGGCAAATGCATGGCAGATGCGGAATAATGTCGATAAATGTGAGGTTATCCACTTTGGTGGTAAAAACAGGAAGGCAGACTATTATCTGAATGGTGACAGATTAGGAAAAGGGGAGGTGCAACGAGACCTGGGAGTCATGTTACATCAGTCATTGAAAGTTGGCATGCAGGTACAGCAGGCGGTGATGAAGGCAAATGGCATGTTGTCCTTCATAGCGAGAGGATTTGAGTATAGGAGTTGGGAGATCTTATTGCAGTTGTACAGGGCCTTGGTGAGGCCATATCTTGAATACTGCGTACAGTTTTGGTCAACTAATCTGAGGAAGGACATTCTTGCTATTGAGGAAGTGCATCTGCCTTCTTGTTTTAAAACACACATAAACACAATAAAATTAAATAAAATAAACCACATTATATTGTTAAAAATATTGCCCACTGAGGTAAGTTTATTTTTAACTCGAATTACAAAACTTTAAAAAAATCGGAAATATATTGTTTTTTTCTCAAGCATTTATTAACTTTAATTTCAATTAATTTTAATTATGTGAGGTCTGTTTTTTATTTTTTATTAGTGTGTGTTTGTTTTTTTCCCCCATTACTAGCACTGAGAACTCGTAATTACCTGTGAACTAGCTACCTGATTGGCTGAGCAGTCACACGTAATTGAATCTTTTGCGTCGGATCCCTCTGAGCGGGAGCGCACTTCACAACGTGGGAGGAGAAGGCCCCCCCCCATCGGAATTCAGGGCGCCTCCTAGATCACCAGGTAAATTCGCAAAAAATCCCCAGCGAGGAGGCAATTGCCCGCAGGAAGA
Organism: Pristiophorus japonicus; assembly: GCF_044704955.1. Classification (NCBI taxonomy): domain Eukaryota; kingdom Metazoa; phylum Chordata; class Chondrichthyes; family Pristiophoridae; genus Pristiophorus; species Pristiophorus japonicus. The sequence goes on from NC_091980.1 coordinate 41,116,858, forward strand.
CCCCCAGAGCAATTACTGCCCCAATGTCTTTAGATCATTCATGGCAAATAGGGTGCCAAACTAAGCCTACCTATGTGTCATGCATTTTAGGAGGCAATCCACAGAGTGCTGAGAGACAGCAACAGCATGAGAACAAATAGTGTGTCAGATTTGTAATTTAAGTAATGAAGGAGTGCATCAATAAAAATTGTACTCACTCTGACGACCCTCGAAAGATCACTGATTTTTTTTCGGCACTGTGTTGCACTCCTAACAACAGTGTCTGAGGCAGAGACCTCCTTTGCAATTTGCCTCCATATTCTGTTGAAAATGGATGGCAGAGGTCGAGATCCACCCCTCTTGTATAATTCTGGCCATCTCCGCTCCATAACCCCCACTAGAGCCTCATTAGCCTCTTGGCTAAATCACCTGGCACGCTGTCTGCTATCCTCCTCCTCCATCATCGAATTATAAAATGGCTGATTCACAGCCCTGCATTAGCGTTTGCGATCAGACAGCAGAACAGAAGCATGGGAAGAAGAAATAAATAAAAATTTGCGCATGTGCAAAACGGCCGATTTTTTTTTAGGGCCGCATCTTTCGGCTCCGGCGCACGAATTCTGTCATGCAACGTCGGAGTCAGCGTTAACGCTCATCATCAACTTTCATTTAGCGAAAGTTGTGCGCTCTGGTGCTAACGCTAATCCGGCGCTAAAAAAAAATTTCACCGCAATTTGTACCCGAAAACGGGCGAAATCGCCAAAAGCTGAAAATCCAGCCCAATGTTCTGTAACTGCTTCTGATCAGATCAACAGATAGTGTTCAATGACATTGCAATTCTAATGAACAATTAGTTCTGGTTCCATCATACTTGCTTACTGATTGTTTTTTAATTTCAACAATTGAACCACTTTTATTTTCTTTTGGGAAAATGGTAGAAATCCTTAAGCGTTTTTTTGCAACCCCATTGACATTAGTTTGTGATTGCATCATGCATATGCATAGTCTGATGGAAGGAAAATATGCATATTAATATGCTCAATCAAGATAAAATAGTGCATCAAAAGAATACATCGGAATAATTATATTTTGGTTGCTAATGAAAGTTAACAATATTGGATTTAGTACACCAACACAAAAACAGTTTGCTATTGGAGTGAAAATTCTTGATTTCTAATGGACTTTAGTAGCAATTTGGCAAGGGATAAAATTCAGACAATGGTACTGTTGTGTATGCTATAACTCAATAGACTGAATACTGTAAACTCCGAACAAGTACAAACCTGGCTCTACTTTATTAGGTCCCAAAGTGATTACAAGATGGTTGGCCTTTTATACCTGAGCCGCACACATGTGCGCACAGCCCAATGACCTCCGACAGTGGTGCCACCTGATGGCTAGTAAATCCAAGCATACATACATGACAATATCCCCCTTTAAGATATTAGGAATGGTCTTTTTACAAATTGAGACGGTCCGGGGCTTTCCGCTCCCAAGTTGAACGTCTCAGTTCAACTCCAACCTTGGGCGAGCGTTCTGAGTCTGTTATGACTGGGGGCTGGGTAGCCGATCTGATGGCAGTGGCAATGACCACGTCAGGGATTGAAAGTCCAGATTCATTGATGACAGTGGAACTGAAGGATATCTTTATTAGGCAGGAAATTGTGTTAGGGAAATTGATGGGATTGAAGGCCGATAAATCCCCGGGGCCTGATAGTCTGCATCCCAGAGTACTTAAGGAAGTGGCCCTAGAAATAGTGGATGCATTGGTGATTATTTTTCAACAGTCTATCGACTCTGGATCAGTTTCTATGGACTGGAGGGTAGCTAATGTAACACCACTTTTTAAAAAAGGAGGGAGAGAAAATGGGTAATTATAGACCAGTTAGCATGGCATCAGTGGTGGGGAAAATGTTGGATTCAATCATTAAGGATGAAATAGCAGCGCATTTGGAAAGCAGTGACAGGATCGGTCCAAGTCAGCATGGATTTATGAAATCAAGCTTGACGAATCTTCTGGAATTTTTTGAGGATGCACCAAGCAGACTGGACAAAGGAGAACCAGTGGATGTGGTGTATTTGGACTTTCAAAAGGCTTTTGACAAGGTCCCGCACAAGAAATTGGTGTGCAAAATCAAAGCACATGGTATTGGGGGTAATATACTGATGTGGATAGAGAACTGGTTGGCAGACAGGAAGCAGAGAGTTGGAATAAACGGGTCCTTTTCAGAATGGCAGGCAGTGACTAGTGTAGTGCCGCAGGGCTCAATGCTGGGACCCCAGCTCCTTACAATATACATTAACGATTTGGATAAAGGAATTGAGTGTAATATCTCCAAGTTTGCAGATGACACTAAACTGGGTGGCGGTGTGAGCTGTGAGGGGGATGCTAAGAAGCTGCAAGGTGACTTGGACAGGTTAGGTGAGTGGGCAAATGCATGGCAGATGCAGTATAATGTGGATAAATGTGAGGTTATCCATTTTGGGGGCAAAAACACAAAGGCAGAATATTATCTGAATGGCGGCAAATTAGGAAAAGGGGAGGTGCAACGAGACCTGGGTGTCATGGTTCATCAGTCATTGAAGGTTGGCATGCAGGTACAGCAGGCGGTGAAGAAGGCAAATGGTATGTTGGCCTTCATAGCTAGGAGATTTGAGTATAGGAGCAGCGAGGTCTTACTGTAGTTGCACAGGGCCTTCGTGAGACCTCATTTGGAATATTGTGTTCAGTTTTGGTCTCCTAATCTGAGGAAGTACATTCTTGCTATTGAGGGAGTGCAGCGAAGGTTCACCAGACTGATTCCCGGGATGGCTGGACTGTCATTTGAGGAGAGACTGGATCAACTGGGCCTTTATTCATTGGAGTTTAGAAGGGATCTCATAGAAACGTATAATATTCTGACGGGAATGGACAGGTTAGATGTGGAAAGAATGTTCCCGATGTTGGGGAAGTCCAGAACCAGGCGACATAGTCTTAGGATAAGGGGTAGGCCATTTAGGACTGAGATGAGGAGAAACTTCTTCACTCAGAGAGTGGTTAACCTGTGGAATTCCCTGCCGCAGAGAGTTGTTGATGCCAGTTCATTAGATTTATCCAAGAGGGAGTTAGATATGGCCCTTATGGCTAAGGGGATCAAGGGGTATGGAGAGAAAGCAGAAAAGGGGTACTGAGAGAATGATCAACCATGATCTTATTGAATGGCAGTGCAGGCTCGAAGTGCCCAATGGCCTACTCCTGCATCAATTTTCTATGTTTCTATGTTTCTTTATCCTCTGATGACTGAGGGTAGGTTGGTTGGTCACTGATTGTGTCTTCCTCAGACTGTTCCGGTTCATCCGTGTGCCGCAGCTTTATCTGATCGACATATTTCCTGCATGTTTGCCCATTCTTGAGCTTAATGATAAACACTCTGTTACCCTCCTTGGCCGTAACAGTACCGGTGATCCATTTGGGACCTTGACCATAATTCAGTACAAACACAGGATCATTGATAGAAATGTCGTGTGACACAGTAATGTGATCATGATTCCCTTGCTGACTTTGACGTCTGTATTCAACATGATTATTCAAGTCAGGGTGGACAAGAGAGAGCCTGGTTGAGACCTCTCTTTATCAATAGTTCAGCAGGGGAGACCCCGGTAAGCGTATGGGGTCTTGTCCTGTAATTAAGCAAAATGCATGACAAGCGAGTTTGCAGTGAAACTTGAGTTACACGTTTCATACTCTGCTTGATGGTTTGGACCGTACGCTCTGCTTGTCCATTGACTGTGGGTTTGAATGGTGCTGACTTCACATGTTTGATATCATTGAGTTTCATGAACTCTTTGGTGAAGCAAGATCCATTGTCGCTTACAATGATGTCAGGCATACGATGCGTAGCAAACATGACACGGAGGCTCTCAATGGTAGCTGTGGATGTGCTGGATGACATGACTATACACTCTATCCACTTGGAATAAACATCCAACACAACTAAGAACATTTTTCCCAGGAAAGTCGATGTGGATCCTGGACCATGGTTTAGATGGCCATAACCACAGACTCAGCGGCGATTCCGCTGGTGCTTTACTAAGCTGCATGCAAGTGTTGCACTGATGCACACATGATTCCAGATCAGAGTCAATTCTAGGCCACCATACATGAGACCTGCCAATGGCTTTCATCATGACAACACCAGGATGCGTGCTATGTAGATCAAGCACAAATTTTTCTTTGCCTTTTTTGGGCATAACAACATGATTACCCCACAGTATACAATCTGATTGAATGGATAGTTCGTCTTTGCGACGGATGTAAGGTTTGGTCTCCTCACATATTTGCTTTGGTATAGCATGATCAATCAGCACTAAGGATACAACGTTTCACAACCAATAATATCGGGTCCTGGCTGATCCAGGTCTTAACTTGTTGGGCCGTGACAGGGGTTCGTTCCTTCACTTTCAAAAGCATCCATGACTAACAGTAGGTCTGCTGGTTGTGGCGTTTCCACCTCCGGTGTGGGTAACGGCAGACGGCTCAATGCATCGGCACAATTCTCAGTGCCAGGTCTATGGCGAATGACATAATCATAGGCAGATAATGTCAGCGCCCACCTTTGGATGCGGGACGATGCATTGGTATTGATACCTTTGCTTTCTGAAAACAATGAAATGGGTGGCTTGTGATCTGTTTCCAGTTCAAACTGAAGACCAAACATGTATTGATGCATCTTTTTAAACCCACACACACAAGCTAGTGCTTCTTTCTCTACCATGCTGTAGGTTCTTTCCGCCTTTGACAAACTTTTTGAAGGTTGTAATTTGCCTGACTCATTAGCTTGTTGAACACGGAACCAACTCCATATGACAAAGCATCACAGGCCAATACTAGACGCTTACGTGGATCATAATGTACCAGCAGCTCGAACAAACATACATGACAGGTACCTAATCAGAATCAAGTCTTGCTACAGCTATATAACGTATTGGTGAGGCCACACCTGGAATACTGCGTGCAGTTTTGGTTTCCATATTTACGAAAGGATATACTTGCTTTGGAGGCAGTTCAGAGAAGGTTCTCTAGGTTGATTCCGGGGATGAGGGGGTTGACTTATGAGGAAAGGTTGAGTAGGTTGGGCCTCTACTCATTGGAATTCAGAAGAATGAGAGGTGATCTTATCGAAACGTATAAGATTATGATGGGGCTTGACAAGGTGGATGCAGAGAGGATGTTTCCACTGATGGGGGAGACTAGAACTAGAAGACATGATATTAGAATAAGGGGCCGCCCATTTAAAACAGAGATGAGGAGAAATTTCTTCTCTGAGGGTTGTGGATCTGTGGAATTCGCTGCCTCAGAGAGCTGTGGAAGCTGGGACATTGAATAAATTTAAGACAGAAATAGACAGTTTCTTAAACGATAAGGGGATAAGGGGTTATGGGGAGTGGGCAGGGAAGTGAAGCTGAGTCCAAGATCAGATCAGCCATGATCTTATTGAATGGCGGAGCAGACTCGAGGGGCCGTATGCCCTACTCCTGTTCCTATTTCTTATGTTCTTATGTTCTTATACTAAAGGAGAGGAGGGCCAAAGGGACTTTGAAGAACTTAGGAGAGAAGTAAAAGAAAATCAGGAAGGCAAAAATAATTACAAAATCAAATTAATAAGGGATATAAAAAGAAATAGTAAAGTGTTCTATCGACATATAAATAACAAAATGAAAATTAAGGTAGAGCTAGGACCACTAAAGGATGAGCAAGATAAACTCAATGACAGAGAAATGGCAAATGTATTAGCCCGAATTTTGCTGTACTAATAATGGCGAGGCTGTCAACTCTCGCCGTTATTACAGGATAAAACTGACAGCAACTTCTGGCATCTGCACATATACATGGAAGTTGGTGTCAGTGATACCCTGCTCCTTCACAGGTTGCTCTGTTACAGTCGTCACCGATGGAATCTGCACAGAAATCACTGTAATGGTGTGAACTTAGGCTAATTACCCATCAGTCTCATACTAAACACAGATGAAAAAGTTAGGGCTAGTGCAATCAGGAGTAACAGAGTTTTTAATGGCATAATAATTGATAATTACTGCTGAACAACCTTTCTGGTCCTGAAAAATTAATTTTACATTTGTGGAGTTTCATTCCCTCAGAAGAAAATTAATGTTGCAGATTTTAAAACATTTTTAAAGTTTTTGTGTTTTTCTTTTTTATGTCTTTCTCTTAATCCCCTGTATAAATAATTGATATTTCCTGTTTTAACGTCCTGCTTTGCAGTCTCCATGGCTCAGTGAGGACTCTTCAATCTGATTGGTTGAAGAACCTCCCTGCTGTTTTTACTGCTCACAGATACCACAGATCCTCTATCGAGGGTGCTGCACTAGAAATCTCTGCTGACAAGTCCGCAACAAGTCTCTGGCAACTGTACATGAGGTGAACGGCGAAAGCATTCCTTCACTGCTCAGCAAAATCTGAGCCAATAAATAATGACTTTGTCTCACTCTTTACTGAAGAAGATAACAAAATAGACATGTCACCAGAGAATGAGCTGAAAAAGAATATTAATACAGTTGGGATAGAAAGGGGGAAAATAATTGACAAACTAGCAAAACTAAAAGAAGATAAGACTCCTGGTCGAGGTGATATTCACTACGCTTACTCGGATAGTATGTACTGATATACCGCTGTTCTTTTATTGTCGTTGTGTCAAAATCCTGGAACTCCCTCCCTAACAACACTGTGGGAGTACCTTCACCACACGATTGCAGGGCTTCAAGAAGGAGGCACACCAATATGTTCCCAAGGGCAACTTGGGATGGGCAATAAATGCTGGCCTAGCTAGTGATGCCCACATCTCCCAAATGAATAGGCCTAACTACACACATTTCTTTCTATTTGGATAGTCTACCTGGACTTTATTACTTCTTGTGTGTCTTTGTCTTTAGATTAAATTTTACCTTATTTCTTTATTCATCCACAGTGCCCCATAATTATTTTGCTTGTTTTGGCTTTTAATGGAATACAATGCTCTTGAACTCTATTGATTTCTCTTTTAAAGATTTCCCATTGGTTTTCTGTCTCTCTGTTTTTCAAGATTTTCTCCCAGTTTATCTTCTTTAGTTCCACCCTCTTTTCTTCACAATTTGCTCTTTTCCAATCTATTACCTTTGTCTTTGTCATACTTATTTCACTCTCGATCCTAATCTTGAACCATAATATGTTGCAATCACTACTACTAAGATGCTCTCCTACTTTTACTTCCCTTACCTGTTCTGGTTCATTACCCATTACCTGTACACGATCCAGCAGTGATCATTTTCTTGTTTGACTTCTTAAATACTGAGTGAGAAAGGAGTCCTGTATACAGTGTAAAAACTTAACTCCCTTTTCTCCTTTTGCTACTTCTTCCTGCCACTTTATTTGTGGGTTGTTGAAATCTCCCATAATTATTATTTTATGCCTGCTTCTCACCTCAGATTTTCCTACATATTTCTTCCTCTATTTCCCTTCCACTATTTGGTGGTCTATAGTATACCTTTTTTGGGTGATGGATCCCTTTTATTTACTCCATATGGATTCTGTTCTATCTTACTGCCAGTTACATCCTTTTTTCTACTGCCATTATGTCATCTTTAACTAGTACAGTATCTCCACCTCTGCTCCTTCCTGCCCTTTGCTTCGTAAACGTGTTATATCCTGTAATATTTAGTTGCCAATCCTGGTCTCTATGTAACCACATTTCAATCATTCCGACTTTATTCAGATCCTCTCTACAAATCATTGCCTCCAGTTCATCCATTTTGTTTTGAATACTACGTACATGCTGTACCAACACTTTAAATTGTTTTTATTTATTATTCCTCTCTCTTTGTTTTGAGAAGTTATTTTATCTATGGTTTTATCCAATCTCTGGCTATTCATGTTATCTGTATTCCTTCCTTTAGTTTGTGCTTTACTCTGTTTTGCTGATTTTTTCATGGTTGGTTTCTGTAATTTCTAGCCATTCCATTGCCTCATGTTATTAGTTTAAAGTCTTATTTACAGCCCGACTTATCCTTTCCACTAGGATCTTTGTCCCAGCCCAGTTCAGGTGCAGCCCGTCCCAGTGGTACAGCTCATTACTGTCCCAGTCCTGGTGCCAGTGACCGTAATTTTCACCTTAGAGTCGGGGCAGGTGCATTGGGCCACTTGACAGGATGCCATCTCAAAGTTTTCAACAGCGTGTTCTGCACTGCGCGTTTAACTGAATTGGATCAATTGAAACAGCCATGCAGGTTTCCTCGCCAATTTAATGGAGCATGTCTGATGGCATCATTGATGACTCATTTTTGGCTTGGATATTTAAAAGAGCCTTGCGCACATCCCTTTTGAAAGTTGTTGGAGGAGGCAAGCAGGTGGTTGGGAGAGGTGGCTATTGGTCTATATCAAAGAGATATGTGTGAGTGCAAGCAAGAATGGAGTCACAGCATCAGAAGGCTGCGCCCAAGTTTTCGGATGCCTCCGTGGAAGTCCTGGTACAAGGAGTCAGAGCATGCAGGGAGGTCCTACTCCCTGGTAACAGCAGGAAGAGAGCAGCCAGTGAAACCAGGAAAGCAGGCTGGAGACCGCAGTGAGCAGCAGGGGTGTTATCAGGTGTTGTTAGCTGCTCCTGAATTAAATGCCACAAGAGATTTAATGATCTCATAAGGTCAGGAAAGGTGAGTACCATGCCACACTCAACTACATCCTGAGGTGCGAGTCACCCCAACCCCATCACTCTGCCTTCCCAAGCCTACTCCTGCACATCACTCCTCACACCAACCTACCTTGCAGCTGCACCCATCCCTCTCTGTCGATGCACCTACTCACATCCCCATCTGACTAACCACCACTGATGCTCACCCTCATCCTAATGCAATCCTAGAAAGTTAAGCCACAGAAGGAGGCCATTTGGCAATGTCTCATAGTCACCCTGTACAGATGTAGCCCATCCATTCCTTACGCTCATTCAATCACTCTCACTCAAAGTTCACTTCTTTCCCTCCTTGCAGGAGAAGAGAATACAGAACAGGAGAGAAGAGAAAGAACCAGAGGTGGCCTTCCAATATATACTAATTTGACACCACCGAGGAGGAGGCTCTCGAAATAAGCGGAGTGACAGAGCTGCTGGCGGTGGGAGACGGAGAGAGGGGGACCTCCTAGCAACCTAGTGACAGAATTAAATATTCCACATGGCATAAACAGGCACTCATGGTGACTGATGTGAGCAGCCATTGGAATATCATCATATGCATAATGGTAACGTTACACATTCTTATCATAAAAGGTCTCATTCATGTCTTTCTTTCCCACAGGTCCATCAACTGCGCCCCCCCCCCCCGCCCCACCCCTCCCCACCCACTGCCCAGCTGGAGGAGGAGGAAGCTCCATTCTCTGAGGGTGTTCCATCAACAGAGCTAGGTGTATACAGCACCAGCACAGATACACGCACCTCGGTGGGTCCTGCGAGACATAGTGTCACCTGGTGTCTCACACATCACAAGTGACCAAGAGCAGATGGTGAAGACAGGGACAGCAGTGGAGAATCCTTGCCAGAGGGCGCAGGACACTTCAAGCTTTGCTCAGCTGCATGCAGGTGTTGAACCTCAGGAGCTGTTGACAAAGAGGTTGATCTTGCAGGAGCAGCAACAAATGCGCGAGGCTCTGGCAATTTTTACAGCCACGATGTGCGCGATTGTACAGAGAATTGAGGAGTCTATCTGAAACATGAACAGCGCCATATCACAGGCGATGGCAGCGATGTGCTGTTCCATAGAAAGGATGGCCGCCTGCATAGAGCAGCTAATGCGGCTACCGAATGAGAGCATGCTTGATGGCAACGACAGATTGCAAACTTTTACTGACCTCATCCCTAGAAGGGATAGCAACATAGACTTGGGCATTCGTCGCCCCACTGATGTGCAGCAAGGTGCTCTCCAGCTCCTTGCTAGCAGGGAAGTGCAGGAGGCCAATGAGAAGGATGATGGTGCGAGGGAGCATGGATTTGGCAGCCCTTCTCAAAGTGCTCCTACGTCTCCCCCGTTGCCTCCCCCTCAATCAGAGCCCCACATTCTACCTCAGATCCCGATGGCCGAGTCTGCCCCTGCACAGTTGCAAGAGTACCAGTCTTTGGCGGGGTCCTCGCAGGCTCCAAAACCCAGAGGACGTCCGTCAAGAGTGCCAAAGCAGTCACAGCAGGGAAGTGAGCAGCCTGCCTCTACCTCTGTTGAAGCCACAGGGGTTGCACGTCATTGAAGCACTTAGAAAAGACAATTGTAGATCCACATGGGTGTTTGCCAAAATGTTAATATTAAGATTCAGTTCTATTTATGATGCACATAAATTTATTTATTTGCACTATTTTCTCGTCTTGTCCAATTTTGCCTGCTACCTGGGAAGTGGCCTTGTCACTTTGAGTGAATGGTGAGACATTAATTAAACTCGAGCAATGGGTGGTTGTTTGACAGGACTGGTTTGATCATTTTAGGACTGCTTTGTGGTGTTGGTGGCAAAGTGATGTGAGACTCCCAAAGCGAGTGCTCTACTCGGAAGTCCTTCACGGCAAACGAGCCAAAGGCGGGCAGCGGAAACTTTACAAGGATATTCTCAAAGCCTCCCTGCTAAAGTGCGACATCCCCACTGACACCTGGGAGTCCCTGGCCCAAGACGGCCCTAAGTGGAGGAAGTGCATCTGAGAGGGCGCTGAGCACCGCGAGTCTCATCGCCGAGAGCGTGCAGAAATCAAGCGCAGACAGCGGAAAGAGCATGCAGAAAACCTGCCCCACCCACCTCTTCCCTCAACGACTATCTGTCCCACCTGTGACAGAGTCTGTGGCTCTCGTATTGGACTGTACAGCCACCAAAGAACTCACTTCAGGAACGGAAGCAAGTCTTCCTCGATTCCGAGGGACTGCCTATGATGATGATGATTATCAGCAAGGGCAGACATCGACAACGAGGTTCAACACCGCCTCCAGTGCGCCAGCGCGGCCTTCGGCCTGAGAAAAAGAGTGTTCAAAGAACAGGCCCTCAAATCTGGCACCAAGCTCATGGTCTACAGGGCTGTAGTGATATCCGCCCTCCTGTATGGCTCAGAGACATGGACAGAGACTGTACAGTCACCTGAGAATTCATTTTTAGAGTGGAAGAGAGGCGGGAGTCGAGAGAGGCAGCGGCCTATAAAAGGCTCAGTAGTCCGGGGAGCGTCGAGAGAGGCGGGAGTCGAGAGAGGCAGCGGCCTATAAAAGGCTCAGCAGTCCGGGGAGCGTCGAGAGAGGCGGGAGTCAAGAGAGGCAACGGCCTATAAAAGGCTCAGCAGTCCGGGGAGCGTCGAGAGAGGCGGGAGTCGAGAGAGGCAGCGGCCTATAAAAGGCTCAGCAGTCCGGGTACCGGTGCAGCTCCAGCTGAGAGAAGTCAAAAAAGAAGTAGAAAGAAATCAAAAGGTGACGTCACAGCCAACGTGGTAAGTGATTGGCTGCTGATTGGTGAGTAGTTTTTCTTTTTCTTTATTAGTCAGTAACTTTTAACATTGTTGTCGGCAATTTAAGTGTATCTAAGGGTTAAGTCATGGCAGGACAGCTCGGTCACGTGATATGCTCCTCCTGTACCATGTGGGAACACAGGGACAACACCAGTGTCCCTGACGACTACATGTGCGGGAAGTGTGTCCACCTCCGGCTACTGACGGTCCGCGTTGCGGAGTTGGAGCTGAGGGTGGATTCACTCTGGAGCATCCACGATGCTGAGAATAACGTGAGTATCACGTGTAGCGAGTTGGTCTTACCGCAGGAGAAGGGTCCACAGCCAGCGAGGGAATGGAAGACTAGCAGGAAGAGTAGTGCAAGGAAGGTAGTGCAGGGGTCCCCTGTGGTCATCCCACTGCAAAACAGATACACTGCTTTGAGTACTGTTGAGGGGGATGACTCATCAGGAGAGGGCAGCAGCAGCCAAGTTCATGGCACCATGGCTGGCTCTGTTGCACAGGAGGGCAGGAAAAAGAGTGGGCGAGCGATAGTGATAGGGGATTCAATTGTTAGGGGAATAGATAGGCGTTTCTGCGGCCGCAACCGAGACTCCAGGATTGTATGTTGCCTCCCTGGTGCAAGGGTCAAGGATGTCTCGGAGCGGGTGCAGGACATTCTAAAAAGGGAGGGAGAACAGCCAGTTGTCGTGGTGCACGTTGGTACCAATGACATAGGTAAAAAAAGGGATGAGTTCCTACGAAATGAATTTAAGGAGCTAGGAGCTAAATTAAAAAGTAGGACCTCAAAAGTAGTAATCTCGGGATTGCTACCAGTGCCACGTGCTAGTCAGAGTAGGAATCGCAGGATAGCTCAGATGAATACGTGGCTTGAGCAATGGTGCAGCAGGGAGGGATTCAAATTCCTGGGGCATTGGAACCGGTTCTGGGGGAGGTGGGACCAGTACAATCCGGACGGTCTGCACCTGGGCAGAATCGGAACCAATGTCCTCGGGGAAGTGTTTGCTAGTGCTGTTGGGGAGGAGTTAAACTAATATGGCAGGGGGATGGGAACCAATGCAGGGAGATAGAGGGAAACAAAAAGGAGGCAAAAACAAAAGACAGAAAGGAGATGAGGAAAAGTGGAGGGCAGAGAAACCCAAGGCAAAGAACAAAAAGGGCCATTGTACAGCAAAATTCTAAAAGGACAGAGGGTGTTAAAAAAACAAGCCTAAAGGCTTTGTGTCTTAATGCAAGGAGTATCCGCAATAAGGTGGATGAATTAACTGTGCAAATAGATGTTAACAAATATGATGTGATTGGGATTACGGAGACGTGGCTCCAGGATGAGCAGGGCTGGGAACTCAACATCCAGGGGTATTCAACATTCAGGAAGGATAGAATAAAAGGAAAAGGAGGTGGGGTAGCATTGCTGGTTAAGGAGGAGATTAAGGCAATAGTTAAGAAGGACATTAGCTTGGATGATGTGGAATCTATATGGGTAGAGCTGCAGAACACCAAAGGGCAAAAAACGTTAGTGGGAGTTGTGTACAGACCTCCAAATAGTAGCAGTGATGTTGGGGAGGGCATCAAACATGAAATTAGGGGTGCGTGCAATAAAGGTGCAGCAGTTATAATGGGTGACTTTAATATGCACATAGATTGGGCTAACCAAACTGGAAGCAATACGGTGGAGGAGGATTTCCTGGAGTGCATAAGGGATGGTTTTTTAGACCAATATGTCGAGGAACCAACTAGGGGGGAGGCCATCTTAGACTGGGTGTTATGTAATGAGAGAGGATTAATTAGCAATCTCGTTGTGCGAGGGACCCTTGGGGAAGAGTGACCATAATATGGTGGAATTCTGCATTGGGATGGAGTATGAAACAGTTAATTCAGAGACCATGGTCCAGAACTTAAAGAAGGCTAACTTTGAAGGTATGAGGCGTGAATTGGCTGGGATGGATTGACGAATGATACTTAAGGGGTTGACTGTGGATGGGCAATGGCAGACATTTAGAGACCGCATGGATGAACTACAACAATTGTACATTCCTGTCTGGCATAAAAATAAAAAAGGAAAGGTGGCTCAACCGTGGCTATCAAGGGAAATCAGGGATAGTATTAAAGCCAAGGAGGTGGCATACAAATTGGCCAGAAATAGCAGTGAACCCGGGGACTGGGAGAAATTTAGAACTCAGCAGAGGAGGACAAAGGGTTTGATTAGGGCAGGGAAAATGGAGTATGAGAAGAAGCTTGCAGGGAACATTAAGACGGATTGCAAAAGTTTCTATAGATATGTAAAGAGAAAAAGGTTAGTAAAGACAAACGTAGGTCCCCTGCAGTCAGAATCAGGGGAAGTCATAACGGGGAACAAAGAAATGGCGGACCAATTGAACAAGTACTTTGGTTCGGTATTCACGAAGGAGGACACGAACAACCTTCCGGTTATAAAAGGGGTCGGGGGGGTCTAGTAAGGAGGAGGAACTGAGGGAAATCCTTATTAGCCGGGAAATTGTGTTGGGGAAATTGATGGGATTGAAGGCCGATAAATCCCCAGGGCCTGATGGACTGCATCCCAGAGTACTTAAGGAGGTGGCCTTGGAAATAGTGGATGCGTTGACAGTCATTTTCCAACATTCCATTGACTCTGGATCAGTTCCTATGGAGTGGAGGGTAGCCAATGTAACCCCACTTTTTAAAAAAGGAGGGAGAGAGAAAACAGGGAATTATAGACCGGTCAACCTGACATCGGTAGTGGGTAAAATGATGGAATCAATTATTAAGGATGTCATAGCAGTGCATTTGGAAAGAGGTGACATGATAGGTCCAAGTCAGCATGGATTTGTGAAAGGGAAATCATGCTTGACAAATCTTCTGGAATTTTTTGAGGATGTTTCCAGTAGAGTGGATAAGGGAGAACCAGTTGATGTGGTATATTTGGACTTTCAGAAGGCGTTCGACAAGGTCCCACACAAGAGATTGATGTGCAAAGTTAGAGCACATGGGATTGGGGGTAGTGTACTGACATGGATTGAGAACTGGTTGTCAGACAGGAAGCAAAGAGTAGGAGTAAATGGGTACTTTTCAGAATGGCAGGCAGTGACTAGTGGGGTACCGCAAGGTTCTGTGCTGGGGCCCAAGCTGTTTACACTGTACATTAATGATTTAGATGAGGGGATTAAATGTAGTATCTCCAAATTTGCGGATGACACTAAGTTGGGTGGCAGTGTGAGCTGCGAGGAGGATGCTGTGAGGCTGCAGAGCGACTTGGATAGGTTAGGTGAGTGGGCAAATACATGGCAGATGAAGTATAATGTGGATAAATGTGAGGTTATCCACTTTGGTGGTAAAAACAGAGAGACAGACTATTATCTGAATGGTGACAGATTAGGAAAAGGGGAGGTGCAAAGAGACATGGGTGTCATGGTACATCAGTCATTGAAGGTTGGCATGCAGGTGCAGCAGGCGGTTAAGAAAGCAAATGGCATGTTGGCCTTCATAGCAAGGTGATTTGAGTACAGGGGCAGGGAGGTGTTGCTACAGTTGTACAGGGCATTGGTGAGGCCACACCTGGAGTATTGTGTACAGTTTTGGTCTCCTAACCTGAGGAAGGACATTCTTGCTATTGAGGGAGTGCAGCGAAGGTTCACCAGACTGATTCCCGGGATGGCGGGACTGACCTATCAAGAAAGACTGGATCAACTGGGCTTGTATTCACTGGAGTTCAGAAGAATGAGAGGGGACCTCATAGAAACATTTAAAATTCTGACGGGGTTAGACAGGTTAGATGCAGGAAGAATGTTCCCAATGTTGGGGAAGTCCAGAACCAGAGGTCACAGTCTAAGGATAAGGGGTAAGCCATTTAGGACCGAGATGCGGAGGAACTTCTTCACCCAGAGAGTGGTGAACCTGTGGAATTCTCTACCACAGAAAGTTGTTGAGGCCAATTCACTAAATATATTCAAAAAGGAGTTAGATGAGGTCCTTACTACTAGGGGGATCAAGGGATATGGCGAGAAAGCAGGAATGGGGTACTGAAGTTGAATGTTCAGCCATGAACTCATTGAATGGCGGTGCAGGCTAGAAGGGCCGAATGGCCTACTCCTGCACCTATTTTCTATGTTTCTATGTTTCTATGTTTCCTCGATTACAAGGGACTGTATTTGTTGTTGTTGTTGGGGGGAGGGGTGGGGAGGAGCATCTGGGAGCCAGACAGATGTACTGGTGCAACTTAACTAAATCGTGTCATTATGAGGCCATCCCGGGGTCCCGGACAGCAATGTGCACCTCTGCTGGTGCCATCTCCACCTCATATTCCTCCTCCTCATCCTCCTCTTCTGAAGAGGCTGTGCACTGTACGCCTTGCTCCGCCAGCAGCTCTGATCCTCGCTGCTGCACTATGTTGTAAAGCCTCATTTGGCACTGCTGCTCAGTCATGTCCAGGAAGCTCATCCTCTGCCAGTATACCCTGTGTTGGGGGTATCACCTCTGGCAAGGTGCAGCCCTGTGCTGACCCCCCCCTCCTGTGGAGCATCTCCTGAGGAGAAAGCTACTGGTGTTGTTGCTGCTTCTGGTGTTGTTGATGTTGGGGCTCACCTTGGACGGAAACTAAGGTCCAAGGTGAAACAGCATAAGCTGCACCCATGCAGATCTGATAGATGGCTGGTAAAGTGGAGATCAGAAGCACAATCCTACATTGTAGTGAGAGTGACTTCTGAGGTAGCAAAAACCACCTACAACCTCCTGAAATCAAAATCTCTGCACAAACTGGTGTCAGAAATAACCTTTCCCTTCGGCAAGGAATCAGGTGTAAAGTTTGTGTATTTATGTGCTTTTTCCAGCTGTCACTGAAGTAGCGCAATAGCCACTGAGCTCCCATATTGCCTTCACAGGCGAGCTTCCCGAGGTCCGTGAATCCCGTGCGCAACCAGTTAAAGTTGAAATCTCGTATTAAAAAGGCTGTTAAGGGTCTCTCAATGGCAGTTGACTACCTCAATGAGATCGCCCGCCTCTCCCGAGCGGGTCCGTGGTGCGCTGGAAAAACGCACCCCAGCTAAACACAGAAGTTGGCAGGATGACGGCGGGTTCCTGATGGGCTGTCAATTTCAGCGCTTTTAACTGCCAACCTGCTCCCAAACCCGCACACTCTGAAATGTGAAAATTCTGACCAGTGTCCCATGAAATGGAACCCTTCCTTCCCACCCCACTCCTTTACCCACATGTTGACTTTTCTAATCTGTTTGACCCTATGCCAAATTGCACGTGTCTCGGGTAATAACACACTGCCAATCCATGGTAAGCGCGCCATCACCATGCGCACCGCTGATCTATCCCCTGACAGCAACATTTACCTCTGAAAATCTTCGGCCGATCTGGTGGTGCCAAATCTCGTTTTTTCCCGGTGGTCCACTGAGGCTGTGGCCTTCTGCAATGGCTGTGTGGCCTCCCTTAAAGGGAAGGATGCACTGCGGCTGCAGCCATTTTTTTTTTGTCGGCCAACTGCCATGTCGGCATGGCAATTATGCCCCCGGGTTTGGCCGGGCCACCAACAGGCAGCCTGAGACTCCCCCTCTTGGGTGCCAGACTGCTGGCCCAGTTGAAACCCTCCCTGGTGGCCCAGTGGACCGAAGTTTTAAAATCGCGGAGGCTCTCCCCTTTAAGTGAAGGGGAGAGCCGTGGTGAAGCGATGCCGTGATGACATCATAGCGGCGGTCACTGTGCACCGTCCCCAACTTCCGCCCCTCTCGTGTCGTCACTGCCCCCATTAAAAGCGACTTCCAGATCCAAGGGGAAAAAAACCAACAAATAGCCGAATGTCGCTCAAGAGGCAACCTGAACCACAGTTGCAGTAAAAACCATTCAAACGGGGTGTGTGGGCCCCGTTTTGGGTGGGGCCAATTTCTACCCCTAAATCTTTTCTAACTTAAGCTTAATGCTAACCACTAAAGATACTAAACTTACAAAGGTATATCTAGATACTTACTTATATCCCTATCTTAATTGCATCGGGTTCTGCCAATCCTCTGTGTGTGTTGATTATGATGTCACTTTCTCTATTTCCTCTGGTGTGATTATATACTTATTTATTGTTGCCCTTTGGTTTACATTGCTTTGTACCTCTTTCCCCCTCGGCCCTGAATTCACATTCTTGCCAAATTATCATTGCCACTCTGTTTAGCAAGACACTCTGTTTATCAGATTCTCCCAGCTCTGTGCATGCTAGCTTAAACATACTTTGAAAATCATCATCTAATATATACTTGTATTTTTAATGTAATACTTGTCTAATTCTTTGTCCTAGCTGCAAACTGCAAATATTAGAGTTACAGGACCTATTGTATAAAATTCTGTGATTTATAACTAGATAAACCACACTTTCCTGATTGACAATGAAGTGATTTTCATGATCTCACCCTCATTTTCTACTCTGTTGCTCTCTGCTCTTAGCTTCTCACCGACATTACAAATCTCATATTAATTAGGTGAATATAATTCTCTACTTATACCTTGAGGTAATTTGGGACCCATCTAATTTGCCATGCAAAAGATTATAGAAAACAAAATTTCTCATTTTAATGCAGTGTAGTAGCAATAGTCATTTTAATAAAATAAAATAGAACTGAACAATGCATTCTCATTAGGTAATTAGGCCAGTAATAGCACTGGATATGGATATGCACACACTACAGCTAGTTCATAACACAAAGTAGCTGTTTTGAGAACTCAAGGTGCGAAAGTGGCCTGCTGAAGTGTCCTGAGCAATGGAGGATGGTGCATATCAATGCTTTATACAGGCTTGTCTGACAATATCAGGAGTCTGCCGCAAAAATTGAATTCAAATAGGTGTTAACTTAGTGAGTGTTTTATGCTGTCTAAAATGTTTATTTTTATGTCATCCGGTGTTTATTTTGTATTATTCAGGAATAGAATAAGTAATCTCTACTGTGAAAAGGAACACTACAATAACTATGTGAACTATAGCCTTCACCATCAATTTTATTTTATTGAGTTGAATAAAAGGAAAAAAATAGGCATTGTATAGAATCTTTTTTTCCTTCTTGCTGTGAACAGGTGCCTGCTCTATGGATAATGTCATGTAATATCACTTGCATTTTGTAAATATGTGCACAAAGTTCCTATTTTTCTATATATATAAACTGTATTGTGTCTGTAAGCACTCCAGTAATGACTCCACGAGGTAAGTTATTGCACTTGAACTGTTGTGACCTTAGTCCATTTATTGCAGCTCCTGAATGAGGGTACAGTAAGGTGAGCTCCCTTTTATACCTGGTTACCTGCAGTGTGCAGGTGACCTCTAGGTCTCCACCAGTTGCACCCTCTGGTGGTAGAGGCATATTGTATACAGTGTGAAGATATATTCAATGGTCTTATGTAACTGTATATAAAGTGTACAGGGTATATACATACACAACATCATTCCCCCCTAAGTCTTGTGCCACTAGCCTTTGTACTGGGTGCTCTGGCCCAAGACTTGAGTGCCCAAAGCCCTTGCACTTTGTCTGTGCTTGGGAATGGCATTCTCCCTGTGGACCCCCATGTCCTTATTGCTGCGACATTGGGAAATGGTCAGCAGTGGACGGTTGGAGGTTGCAGTGGGGTTTGAGTGGGTTCCGGGTGTGATCTATGTGTGTCCATTGCTACATATATCCATTCCTCCCCCCACCCCGGCACCCCCCATACATAGACCATGTGTGTGGCTCGACATCTGCATTTGCTTACATGTATAGCGAATGAAAAAAAAATCAGATTGGTTACATCACTGTTTGGGTTTTGCAGAAGTGGAACGAGTACACATGACAGATAAGATACATACATGGTATTACAGCTTGCCCCTGGGGAGTAGGTGCAGGTGAGTGAGGACGCTAGTTCCAGAGTAACCGGACTGTGTCCAGGTTGTCTGATGGCGGCGCTGTGCCCTCTGCCAGCTGGGTGGGCTCGGATCGCTCCCCTGGCTGAGTCTCAGGGCCTTTATCGTTGCCTAATGGTGGGCAGAGCCACAGGAATGTGTGACCTCCCTGTCCTCCTTTGAGGGCTGCAGAGTGTCCCTGCTGCCCTCCAGCGGTAGTGGGTGCCTGGTCATCCCAGGTCCTGTCGGGAGGGCTGGAGGATGCTGGCCTCTTGCTCCCAGTACTGGCCCTGGTGGCCAGAGAGGTGGGGCCGATCTGGGGCAGGGTGGCAGTAGTGATGCCTGTGCCATCCGCTGATCGCTGGCCCTGCATTGGGTATGCTCCCACTGAGTGTGTCCATACTCCCTGGGGAATCACATTGGTCCCGGAGGCACAGGCTACATGATCAGGTAGCCCGCTGGACCTGGGTGCTTCCCACGGGAGGTTGCCCTTGGTTTTGTCGGCGTATATATTGAACCCGGCATCACACATTATTCTACCATTTATATTCATGATACATTGGCTCCGATCGCAATCACCCGACTCGACATTGTTGGTTGTCTTTACAAATTCACATTTGCCATTTACATCTTTTCCCTCAATTACATCTTTTCCCTGTGTACTACCGGCATCACTGTACAATATTACATTTAGATACTTATATCCATCAACTACATCTTTTCCACGCATCCTACTGGCATCGCTGTTCAAAGGTACATTTAGATACCTGCATTTGTTAATTACATCTCTTATATTAGTATCACGGCATCGCTGTACAAAAAGTGGAACTGTCCCTGTAAAGTCCTTACACAATACCACAAATCCACACGAGGCACATTCTATGGACAAGGTCACTCCATGACCTGAACCTTTATTCACAGGACCAAGAAGTGATGACCCTGCGTGGGACCTCCCTTTATATACCTGAGGAGTGTCTCCCACAAGTTCACCCCTTGTGATCAAGGTGTACATTTCTTACATATATACAGTATTGCAGTGTTGTTACATAAAGGTTACATACATGACATCACCTCCCCCTCAACATCTTATTGGGATCATAGGTTAAGTCTCTCGGGTGGTCTGTGCTCCCTCGTGGAGCGCCGCAGTTGGGGCTCTGGTTGTTGAGCCTTGGTATGCTTGTCTGTCACCTGTGGTGATTCCAGCCTGTCCGGGCTGACTGCAGGGACTGTGCATGCTGCTGAATGTTCTTGTTGCTCGTTCACTGGCGGTGGTGTGAATACCATCTCATGATCTTCCTCAGGTTTCTCAGTGTCCATGCTGAACCTTTTTTTTACTTGGTCCAGATGCTTGCGGCATTTCTGCCCATTGTTAAGTTTAACCACTATGACCCTATTCTCCTATTTGTCTATTACAGTACCCGCAAGTCATTTGGGCCCCAAAGCGTGATTGAGAACAAATACGGGGTCATCAATTTCTATACATCTCCCCCTTGAATTTCAGTCATGGTACTCGTTTTGGGACTGGCGCTTGCCCTCAAAAATGTCAGACAGGACTGGATGAATGAGGGACAGCCGAGTTTTGAGTGTTCGTTTCATGAGTAGCTCCGCGGGCGGGACCCCCGTGAGCAAGTGCGGTCGGGACCTATAGGCCAGTAGGAGGCGCGATAGGCGGCATTGAAGGGAGGATCCTTGAATCCGGAGCATGCCTTGTTTTATGATTTGGACCGCATGTTCCGCCTGGCCATTGGAGGCCGGCTTGAACGGTGCTGTCCTGACATGGTTAATGCCATTACCCAACATGAACTCCTGAATTCGTAGCTTGTGAAACATGGGCCATTATCGCTCACGAGGATGTCCGGCAAGCCGTGGGTCAAAAAGACCGCGCGCAGACTCTCCATGTTGGTGGATGTCGTGCACAAATTCAAAATGATGCACTCGATCCATTTTGAGTACGCATCAACCACAATGAGAAACATTTTTCCCATGAACGGGCCCGCGTAGTCTACATGAATACGTGACCATGGCCTGGTGGGCCAGGGCCACGGGCTGAGCGGGGCCTCCCTGGGGGCATTACCTAGCTGGGCACACATCGTGCACCTGCGAACACAGTGTTCCAGGTCTGAATCAATTCCCGCCCATCACACATGTGACCGGGCAATGGCCTTCATCAGCACAATGCCTGGGTGCTCGCTGTGGAGTTCCCTGATGAATGCTTCCCTGCCCCTCTGGGGCATGACTACCCGGCTGCCCCATAGTAGGCAGTCGGCTTGGATGGAGAGCTCATCCATCCATCTGTGAAACGGTCTGACCTCCTCAGGGCATGCTCCGTGTGCGGGCGCCCAATCCCCAGTCAGGACACATTTCTTAATCAAGGATAGGAGGGGATCTCTGTTAGTCCAGATTTTGATCTGGTGGGCTGTGATGGGGGAGCCTGCGCTGTCAAAGACATTGACAGCCATGACCATCTCAGCACTTTGCTCCGCTGCCCCCTCAGTGGTGGCCAGTGGAAGCCTGCTGAGCGCGTCAGCGCAGTTTTCAGTGACGGGCCGGTGCCGGATGGTGCAGTCATACGCAGCGAGCTTGAGAGCCCATCGCTGTATGCGAGCTGATGCATTGGCATTGATAGCCTTGCTGTCTGACAGCAGGGATGTTAACGGCTTGTGGTCCGTTTCTAATTCGAACCTCCTACCAAAAAGGTACTGATGCATCTTTTTCACCCCATAGACACATGCGAGTGCTTCCTTCTCAACCATCCCATATCCCCGTTCAGCTTGAGAGAGCGACCTGGAGGCATAAGCCACAAGTTGTAGTTGGCCCTCAGCATTACCCTGCTGCAACACGCACCCAACCCCATAGGATGATGCATCACATGTCAGAACCAATTTCTTATGGGGGTCGTACAGGGTCAATAACTTATTTGAACAAAGTAGGTTCCGCGCCCGGTTGAAAGCCCGTTCCTGACAGTCCCCCCAAAACCAATCGCAACCCTTACGCAGGAGCACGTGTAGCAGCTCCAACAATGTGCTTAAGTTCGGCAGAAAGTTCCCGAAATTGTTCAAGAGTCCCAAAAATGAACGCAACTCCGATGTGTTGCAGGGCCTGGGCGCTCGTCGAATCGCCTCCGTTTTGGATTCGGCAGGCCAAATCCCATCTGCAGCAACCCTCCTGCCCAGGAACTCAACCTCAGGAGCCAAAAATACACAGTTAGACTTCTTGAGTCGCAGGCCTACCTGGTCCAGTCGACATAGCACCTCCTCCAGGTTGTGGAGGTGTTCCTCAGTGTCACAACCGGTGATGAGGATGTCGTCCTGCAATACGACTGTTCCAGGAATGGATTTGAGCAGGCTTTCCATGTTTCTTTGAAAAATCGCGGCCGCTGATCGAATGCCAAACGGACACCTGTTGTAAACAAGAGTCCCTTGTGCGTAGTGATGGTGGTCAGTAGATAAGATTCGTCGGCCAGTTCTTGGATCATGAAAGCTGAAGTGAGGTCCAACTTGGTGAACAGCTTGCCGCCTGCCAGCGTGGCATAAAGGTCCTCCGCTCTCGGAAGCGGGTATTGGTCTTGTAGGGACACCCGGTTGATAGTGGCCTTGTAGTCGCCACAGATCCTGACCGAGCCATCCGCTTTTAGGACGGGAACGATGGGGCTCACCCAGTCGCTGAATTCAACAGGCGAGATGATGCCCTCTCTCAGCAACCGGTCCAACTCGCTTTCAATTTTGTCCCGAATCACATACGGCGTCCGGGGTGATGCGTATCACTACTTTGGTATCTTTGAATGTCCCGACGCCAGGTTGAAATAGTGACTCAAATTGCTGTAGGACCTGTGAGCATGAACTTCGCCCCACAGATGACATGGCGTGCACATCCCCCCATTTCCAGTTCACCTCAGCTAACCAGCTCCTTCCCAACAGTGCAGGACCATTGCCCGGGACAATCCAGAGCGGCAGCTGGCTCACCGATCCATTGTGTGTGACCACCAACATTGCACTGCCTAGCACTGGAATGATTTCTTTGGTGTATGTCCTTAATTGCATCTCAATGCGTTCTAGTTTGGGTCTACTGGCTTCGAGTGGCCACAGCTTTTCGAATTGTTGAACACTCATGAGTGACTGGCTGGCCCCCGTGTCCAGCTCCATGTGTACAGGGATGCCGTTTAATAGGACTTTCATCATCATGGGTGGCATTTTGGTATATGAGCTGTGAATGTTTGCCACATGAACCCACTGAACTTCAGCATCCATTGATTTTCCCCGAGCGTCATCCTGCCTCGCAGACCCCTCATCTGGTTCATCCGCCTCGTATATTAGCCTGGTTAAAGGCATTCTGCACATTCTGGCTAAATGGCCACTGAGGTTACAATTTCTGTAGACGAACTTTTGAAACCTGCAAGTCCTGGCAGCATGTCTGCCCCCACACCTCCAGCATGAACTGAGATTCCCATTGTTGTGAATAAAAGAGCTGTTACAAGGCATTCCTCGCTGATTGTCCCTTTGACTGCTCTTGAGCACCCTGTTAGTGGGTGTCAATTGCCCCATCCTGGGCCGCAATGTCCCCTGGGGGGGTGTAAATGTCCGTTCAGCCTGCCATTGTCTCTTTTGGAGACTTACTCTTGGGCCTATTGCTGCCTGGGGTGTGTCGAACTGCCCTTGCCTTCCTGCGGGGCTCTGTGTCGCGTTTATGATATTGACTCCCTGATTGGAGGCAGAATTGCGCGCGTATATTATCTAGGTTTCCTCCTCCCCCGCCATAAAAGTCTGAGCCATCAACGCCGCTGCTTCCAAGGTCAAGTCCTTGGTCTCAATTAGCTTTCTGAAAATCCCAGCATGACCGATGCCCTCAATAAAGAAATCCCTTAGCATCTCCCCCCTGCAGGCATCTGTGAACTTACAGAGGCTGGCCAAGCGCCAAAGGTCCGCAACAAAATCCGGTATGCTCTGTCCTTCCCGACGTCGGTGGGTATAGAATCTGTGTCGGGCCATGTGTACACTGCTCGCTGGTTTGAGGTGCTCACCGATTAGTTTGCTGAGGTCTTCAAAGGTTTTGTCTGCTGGCTTCTCGGATGCTAGCAGGTCTTTCATGAGCGCGTAAGTCTTAGGTCCACAGCTGGTCAGCAGATGAGCCCTTCGCTTGTCAGCCGCTGCATCTCCCAGCCAGTCCTTCGTGACAAAACTCTGCTGGAACCTCTCAATGAAATCACCCCAATCCTCACCAACACAGTACAGTTCATCTGTACTGCCGGTGGCCATTCTCATGGGTCGTTGATTCCCATTTCTCGTTGCCAATGTAAAGTCCTTACACAATACCACAAATTCACATGAGACATATTCTATGGACAAGGTCACTCCATGACCTGAACCTTTATTCACAGGACCAAGAAGTGATGACCCTGCATGGGACCTCCCTTTATATACCTGGATGACCAGGTGAAGAGTGTCTCCCACAAGTTCACCCCCTGTGGTCAAGGTGTGCATTTCTTACATATATACAGTATTGCAGTGTTGTTACATAAAGGTTACATACATGACAGTCCCTTTAATTGTTCTGGGTTGCCGTCTCCTTTAAGAGGGCCTTACAACCTTTACCCCAATCCGGGTCGCTGCTCGGCATCATGTGTTGCTCCCTCAAAGCTGCCCCTCGTGGGCTGGTCATGACCATCTTGATTTCAGACGTTTCACCGCGTGGTGGCTCCGGTGATCCATCTCTCCCCAGGTTCTGCCACTGAAGCCGGGAATTTACCTTCTGCGCCGATCTTCTTCCTCCGGAGTCCTGCCACTTGAGCCCGGAAGGTGAGGTCTGATCATTTGGATTGGATCATCTTGCCGTTGGGTAGTGCGGTCTGCGTCGTCGCCGCGCAGTCGAGTTGGACGGTATGATCTTCAGGTGCTGCGATGGATCCAAATTTGGCGCTGCATAGGACGTCGATCGCCGGGGCTTGGAGGCTTTCCCAGCTCCAACAGATTTGGATTTGTTTCATCCATCTTCTTCCTAGCAGCATTGGACCATCACCAGCAACGATTCACAAAGGTAGCTTGTGCATCGCACCACCGTAGGACACCTGGACATCCACCCTGCCAACAACTGGGATGGTGTCGTTTGTGTAAATGAGCAGCTTCACCTGGATTGATATCATTTTAGGTTGTTCGATAGGATTGTCCCAGAGTTTCTCGAAGACCGCCTGGTTCATCAGCGATTGGCTCGCCCCTGTGTCAACCTCCATCAAGACTGGAACACTGTTGATTTAGACTTCTATTTTCAATGGGGAACTCTCAGTGGAGCAGGTAAACACTCTACACCTCTTCCTGGGGCTGAGCTGCCTCCTGGACTCTCTCTTCTTCTTCATCAGCGCTGGAGCCCGGGTGATTGGTTAACTCTTCAACGACTCAGTGAGTAAAATTTATTTTACACATTCGCTGGAGATGGCCTTTGTGTTACAGCCTTTGCAAGTATAGTCTCTGTATCGGCACTGGTGGTCTCTGTGATTTCCTCCACAGTGCCAGCATGGGGCTGGCCGGTTGGCCCCCTGTGGCAGACTCAGGGTTGCGGGGCTCGGGGCCGCAGTCTTGCCTCTGAAAGGTGCCATTCGGTTCACTGTACTTGCCTTGTTAGAGTCCTGGGGGTGAGTCATCATCCTTCTGGAATCGCAGGCCGAGGCCATGGACGCCTTCTGCAGGGTAACCGTGGTATCCGCAGAGAGCAGCCTGTGGAGAAGGCCTTCGTGGCCGATTCCAATAACAAAGATGTCCCTCAGTGCTTTGGTGAGGTGATCGCCAAAATCACACAGTGCAGCCAATCGTCTCAGGTCTGCAGCATATTTTGCGATTTCTTGGCCTTCAGGCCGCCGGTGTATGTAGAACCGGTGTCTGGCTGTGAGGATGCTGTCTTTAGGCTTGAGCTGTTCCTGTATCATCATTACAAGCTCCGTGAACATTTTGGTTGTCGTCTTCTCTGGGGCTAGCAAGTCCCTGACAAGGCCATGAACGGTGGGCCCACAACTGCTGAGCAGGATAGCTCTGTGCTTATCAGCCAGCGAGGTCGTTCGCGATGAAGTAGTGTTCTAGCCTTTCCACAAACGCATCCCAATCTTCCCCATCAGCGAATTGTTGAAAGTTGCCAAGGTTAGCCATTTTTCACGTGGAAATTCGTATTCTCGTCGCCAGTTATTGTGTCTGTAAGCACTCTAGTAATGACTCCACAAGGTAAGGTATTGCACTTGAACTATTGTGACCTTAGTCCATTCATTGCAGCTCCTGAATGAGGGTACAGTAAGATGAGCTCCTTTTTGTACTTGGTTACCTGCAGTGTGCAGGTGACCTCTAGGTCTCCACCAGTTGCACCCTCTGGTGGTACAGGCATATTGTATACAGTGTAAAGATACATTCAATGGTCTTATGTAACTGTACAGTAAGTGTACAGAATATATACATACTGTATGTATGTAAACTAGGGTCTGCAGTTCACTTCTCTGAGCTCTCCCTCTCTCTCTCTCGCTCCCAGGCCACAACTGGAATGCCTCTACTTATTTATGCATTTCTTACATCCATGATGGAATACAGGGCACAGTTGGATTAGAGAAAATGTTTACTATAGCAAAGTAACAGCTAACAAAACGCAACACAAATTATTCTAATTTGCCTACATCAGCATAGTAAGGCTTACTCAGTCCATCGAACTTAGTTCTCTGTAAGTATTGGTATCACACAAGAGACCCTCTGGAAGGGGCAAGTTCTCTCTTCGTTTGGGGAGCCGAGCTATATTTGGCACATGAAATAGCTTGGTGTAATTCTGACTGTTAAGCAGAATATTTTACAGCTCACACTGAGAATTTTGGAAGTCAAAGTAATCAAGTTCTGAATTTCTAAGCCACAGGCATTTCCAAGGCATCCACTGAAGTCTTGAGTGGAATCAGCTACTAAGCAGAAAACTGCAGTGATTGAAGTTCTCGCTATCAAAAGGCACAGTAGTTCATTGATTTCTACATGGACCACAAGTAACAGGAGCAAAAGCAGCTGGAGTTTGGCCTGCTGACTTAATTTCCAACGTGCAGGGTATCAATTTCACAAATGTTCACCTCCTCAAATTCAGGACCATTTTTGAATCGGAAAGGTTCCAGATAGTTTGCATCACAAAATTCAAAGTTATGCATGCACTCAAGACAGCACAATTTATTCATTTTGTAGCAGTCCAAAGTAACTGAATTGTTTACATAAGAACATAAGAATATAAGAAATAGGAACAGGAGTAGGCCAAACGGCCCCTCGAGCCTGTTCCGCCATTCAATAAGATCATGGCTGATCTGATCATGGACTCAGCTCCACTTTCCCGTCCACTCCCCATAGCCCTTTATCCCCTTATTGTTTAAGAAACTGTCTATTTCTGTCTTAAATTTATTCAATGCCCCAGCTTCCACAGCTCTCTGAGGCAGCGAATTCCACAGATTTACAACCCTCTGCGAAAAGAATTTTCTCCTCATCTCTGTTTTAAATGGGCGGCCCCTTATTCTAAGATCATGCCCTCTAGTTTTAGTCTCCCCCATCAGTGGAAACATCCTCTCTGCATCCACCTTGTCAAGCCCCCTCATAATCTTATACGTTTCGATAAGATCACCTCTCATTCTTCCGAATTCCAATGAGTAGAGGCCCAACCTACTCAACCTTTCCTCATAAGTCAACCCCCTCATCCCCGGAATCAACCTAGTGAACCTTCTCTGAACTGCCTCCAAAGCAAGTATATCCTTTCACAAATATGGAAACCAAAACTGCACGCAGTATTCCAGGTGCGGCCTCACCAATACCTTATATAGCTGTAGCAAGACTTCCCTGCTTTTATACTCCATCCCCTTTGCAATAAAGGCCAAGATACCATTGGCCTTCCTGATCACTTGGGGTACCTGCATAATATCATTTTGTGTACTGCGGCACTTTGCAATCTTTCTCCATTTAAATAATAACTTGCTCTTTGATTTTTTCTGCCGAAGTGCATGACCTCACACTTTCCAATATTATACTCTATCTGCCAAATTTTTGCCCACTCACTTAGTCTGTCTATGTCCTTTTGCAGATGTTTTGTGTCCTCCTCACACATTGCTTTTCCTCTTATCTTTGTATCATCAACAAACTTTGCTATGCTACACTCGATCCCTTCTTCCAAGTCATTAATATAGATTTAAATAGTTGGGGTCCCAGCACTGATCCCTGCGGCATCCCACTAGTTACTGGTGGCCAACCAGAGAATGAACCATTTATCCCAACTCTCTGTTCTCTGTTAGTTAGCTGACCCTCTATCCATGCTAATATATTACCCCCAACCCCGTGAACTTTTATCTTGTGCAGTAATCTTTTATGTGGCACCTTGTCAAATGCCTTCTGGAAGTCCAAATGCACCACATAAGAACATAAGGACATAAGAATTAGGAACAGGAGTAGGCCATCTAGCCCCTCAAGCCTGCTCCGCCATTCAAAAAGATCATGGCCGATCTGGCCGTGGACTCAGCTCCACTTACCCGCCTGCTCCCCATACCCCTTAATTCCCTTATTGGTTAAAAATCTATCTATCTGTGATTTGAATACATTCAATGAGCTAACAGAAAGCAGAGGGTGAAATGTCATGGAAGGCTGCCCCCTGAAGATAAGGGTTATGTGCTGTGACCTGATGAATCCCAATTCTCAACCATCATAAGGTTGTATGAGGGGTAGTAGGAAGAGAGGGAACAACAGAATAATGAACAGCCAGCTCCAGAAGACCAGGCACTGTAAGCTGGCAGTAAGGTGCAGGAGGGCATTCGAGCCTAATTATTTTTAGTGGCCTCCCACTGATTGAAAATAGCTTTTTTTCCTAATGTGTAACAGACAAAATATGTTTTATCCTGTTTATTAAGAGTTGCACTTTCACCTTTTTGAAAAGACAAGTCAAAACCCACTTTCCATGTAATAAAATCACACAGCGCAGCTTTTAATAACAGGGTCATTCAATCCATATATGTATCTAACTTTCTATCTATTCCACTATCTGGATACAGGTTCCATGGATGGTGATTATCCACAGAGGCGGCGGACCAAAGTGGGACCTGAGCTAGGAGCGAGCGCCAGATAAAGAGCGCGGCAGAGGA
This sequence comes from Pristiophorus japonicus, assembly GCF_044704955.1. Taxonomy (NCBI): domain Eukaryota; kingdom Metazoa; phylum Chordata; class Chondrichthyes; family Pristiophoridae; genus Pristiophorus; species Pristiophorus japonicus. The sequence continues at coordinate 41,146,277 of NC_091980.1, forward strand.
GGCCTGAGAGCAAAGGCAGCGGACCTGAGCGGGACCACAGCTGGGAACGAGAGCCAGATAAAGAGCGCGGCAGAAGAGGCCCGAGAGCAAAGGCAGCGGACCTGAGCGGGACCACAGCTGGGAGCATCTCAACACAGGAAGAATTTGAAAGAGTGACGTCAAAGTAAAAAAAACTAAAGTGAGGTCAGAACAAGGGAAGGAGCTGATTGGTGAGTAGCTAGTGAGTGTTTTTTTTTAAGTTTTGTTTATTTCTGCTAAGTTAGATAATAGTCTACAAAATAGAGGCATGACAGGGCATCTCAGTCCCTAGGAATGCACATCTTGTGCCATGTGGTTGTCCAGCTGATGTCACTACGATGCATCCACAAGCCTGAGAGCTTCATGGAGAGCACGTTTCAGAAGGTGATCAACCTGCAGCTTAAGAGTGTGCAGGCAGGGAGCCCCACCAGGATGGCCTGAGGGCGCAACGCTTCTTCCTTGAACAGAGGCCCAACCACCACCCTCCTTCGCCTGGCTGAACTTGTTCTCACATTGAACAACTTCTCCTTTGAATCCACTCATTTTCTCCAAATTAAAGGTGGTGCTGTGGGAACCCGCATGGGCCCTAGCTATGCCTGTCTTTTTGTGGAATATGTGGAACATTCTTTGTTCCAGTCCTATTCAGGTAATGTCCCTCACCTCTTTTTCCGGTACATTGATGACTGTATCGGTGCCGTTTCCTGCTCTTGCCCCAAACTAGAAAATTTCATTCACTTTGCCTCAAATTTCCATCCTTCCCTCACCTTCACATGTCCATCTCCAACTCTTCCCTTCCTTTCCTCAACTTCTGTGCCTCCACTTCTGGGGATAGGCTTTCGACCAGTATCAACTATAAGCCCATTGACTCCAACAGCTACCTGTACTAAACGTTCTCCCGCCCTGCTTCCTGTAAGGACTCCATTCCATTCTCCCAGTTTCTCCATCTCCATCGCATCTGTTCTGACGACACCACCTTCCATACAAGTGCTTCCGATATGTCTTCCTTTTTATTCAACTGAGGATTCCCCTCTACCATGGTTGACAGTGCCTTCGACCGTGTCCACTTTATTTCCTGCACTTCTGCTCTCAACCATTCCCCTCCCTCCCGGAATCGATAGGGTTTCTCTTGTTCTCAGCTTTCACCCCACCAGCCTCCATGTTCAATGAATCATCCTCCGCTATTTCCGCCACCTGCAGCGTGAACCATCCACCAAACACATCTTCCCCTCCCCTCCCCTTTCAGCATTCCAAAGGGACCACTCCCTCCACGACACCCTGGTCCACTCTCAATCACGCTCAGCACCCGCTCCCCTTCCCACAACACCTTCCCGTGCAAACACAGGAGATGCAAGACCTGCCCTTTTAACTCCTCTCTTCCCACTTCCACAGCCCCAAACACTCATTCCAGGTGAAACACTGATTTACTTGTACTTCTTTGAATTTAGTATACTGTATTCGTTGCTCACGTTGCGGTCTCCTCTATATAGATCAAACGCAGATTGGGTAGCCATTTTGCAGACACCTCTGTCAATTTGTAAGCTTGACCCTGAGCTTCCGATCACCTATCAATTTAATTCTCTGTTCCACTCCCACTCTGACCTCTCTGTCCTTGGCTTTTTACACTGTTCCAATGAAGCTCAATGTAAGCTCAAGGAACAATACCTCATCTTTCGTTTAGGCACTTTACAGCCTTCTGGACTCAACATTGAGTTCAACAATTTCAGACCATAATACCTGCCTCTATTTTTTTTAATTGTTATTTTATTAGTTTTTTTCTGTTTTTTTTCTCTCTTTCCATTGGCAACTGCTAATGATTTTTCCATTTACACTCTACCTAGACTCATCTTTTTTCTTAACTTGGCCCATTTTGCCTTGCACCATCATCACTTTTGACACTTAATCTCTTCTGCCTTCTACCCTATCACAGACCTTCCCCGTCGTTCTTTTCTCCCCTCCCCCCTTTCCCTGCCCATACACTTGCTTAAAAACATGTTAAATCACTAACTTTTCCAGTTCGGACGAAGGATCATCAACCTGAAACATTAACTTTGTTTCTCTCTCCACAGATGCTGCCTAACCTGCTGAGTATTTCCACCATTTTCTGTTTATATTTCAGATTTCCAGGATCCGCAGCATTTTTCTTTTGTGTTTGTGAAATTGGAATCAAAAATTGGCAGGCAAAACTGTAATCGAATAATGGGCTGCCTTTAAAGAGGAGATGGTTCGGGTACAGTCAAGCCCGGGTGGGTGGGGGACTGTGGAAGGCGATCGGAAGGCATCACCAGACTGCACTACGCATCAAATGTAGCTCGGGCGGGGGGGGGTTAGGGGGGGGTGGTGGTGGGGGAATTCCCAATCACGGTGCCTGCTCAGACTTGGGTGTGGTCCATACAGACCTGTGGGGAGAGAAAACAAAGAACCTTGTCCTGCCTGCCTACCATTTTGAGCTTCCTGCAAAGGTCCAGAACTTAAAGAAGGGTAACTTTGAAGGTATGAGGCGTGAATTGGCTAGGATAGATTGGCGAATGATACTTCAGGGGTTGACTGTGGATGGGCAATGGCAGATATTTAGAGACCGCATGGATGAACTACAACAATTGTACATTCCTGTCTGGCGTAAAAATAAAAGGGAAGGTGGCTCAACCGTGGCTATCAAGGGAAATCAGGGATAGTATTAAAGCCAAGGAGGTGGCATACAAATTGGCCAGAAATAGCAGCGAACCTGGGGACTGGGAGAAATTTAGAACTCAGCAGAGGAGGACAAAGGGTTTGATTAGGGCAGGGAAAATGGAGTACGAGAAGAAGCTTGCAGGGAACATTAAGGCGGATTGCAAAAGTTTCTATCGGTATGTAAAGAGAAAAAGGTTAGTAAAGACAAACGTAGTCAGAATCAGGGAAGTCATAACTGGGAACAAAGAAATGGCAGACCAATTGAACAAGTACTTTGGTTCGGTATTCACTAAGGAGGACACCAACAACCTTCCGGATATAATAGGGGTCAGAGGGTCTAGCAAGAAGGAGGAACTGAGGGAAATCTTTATTAGTCGGGAAATTGTGATAGGGAAATTGATGGGATTGAAGGCCGATAAATCCCCAGGGCCTGATGGACTGCATCCCAGAGTACTTAAGGAGGTGGCCTTGGAAATAGTGGATGCATTGACAGTCATTTTCCAACATTCCATTGACTCTGGATCAGTTCCTATCGAGTGGAGGGTCGCCAATGTAACCCCACTTTTTAAAAAAGGAGGGAGAGAGAAAACAGGGAATTATAGACCGGTCAGCCTGACCTCAGTATTGGGTAAAATGATGGAATCAATTATTAAGGATGTCATAGCAGTGCATTTGGAAAATGGTGACATGATAGGTCCAAGTCAGCATGGATTTGTGAAAGGGAAATCATGCTTGACAAACCTTCTGGAATTTTTTGAGGATGTTTCCAGTAAAGTGGACAAGGGAGAACCAGATGATGTGGTATATTTGGACTTTCAGAAGGCTTTCGACAAGGTCCCACACAAGAGATTAATGTGCAAAGTTAAAGCACATGAGATTGGGGGTAGTGTGCTGACATGGATTGAGAACTGGTTGTCAGACAGGAAGCAAAGAGTAGGAGTAAATGGGTACTTTTCAGAATGGCAGGCAGTGACTAGTGGGGTACCGCAAGGTTCTGTGCTGGGGCCCCAGCTGTTTACATTGTACATTAATGATTTAGACGAGGGGATTAAATGTAGTATCTCCAAATTTGCGGATGACACTAAGTTGGGTGGCAGTGTGAGCTGCGAGGAGGATGCTATGAGGCTGCAGAGCGACTTGGATAGGTTAGGTGAGTGGGCAAATGCATGGCAGATGAAGTATAATGTGGATAAATGTGAGGTTATCCACTTTGCTGGTAAAAACAGAGAGACAGACTGTTATCTGAATGGTGACAGATTAGGAAAAGGGGAGGTGCAACGAGACCTGGGTGTCATGGTACATCAGTCATTGAAGGTTGGCATGCAGGTACAGCAGGCGGTTAAGAAAGCAAATGGCATGTTGGCCTTCATAGCGAGGGGATTTGAGTACAGGGGCAGGGAGGTGTTGCTACAGTTGTACAGGGCCTTGGTGAGGTCACACCTGGAGTATTGTGTACAGTTTTGGTCTCCTAACTTGAGGAAGGACATTCTTGCTATTGAGGGAGTGCAGCGAAGATTCACCAGACTGATTCCCGGGATGGTGGGACTGACCTATCAAGAAAGACTGGATCAACTGGGCTTGTATTCACTGGAGTTCAGAAGAATGAGAGGGGACCTCATAGAAACGTTTAAAATTCTGACGGGTTTAGACAGGTTAGATGCAGGAAGAATGTTCCCAATGTTGGGGAAGTCCAGAACCAGGGGTCACAGTCTAAGGATAAGGGGTAAGCCATTTAGGACCGAGATGAGGAGAAACTTCTTCACCCAGAGAGTGGTGAACCTGTGGAATTCTCTACCACAGAAAATAGTTGAGGCCAATTCACTAAATATATTCAAAAGGGAGTTAGATGAAGTCCTTACTACTCGGGGGATCAAGGGGTATGGTGAGAAAGCAGGAAGGGGGTACTGAAGTTGCATGTTCAGCCATGAACTCATTGAATGGCGGTGCAGGCTAGAAGGGCTGAATGGCCTACTCCTGCACCTATTTTCTATGTTTCTATGTTTCTATGTAAAATTTAAGCATGGGGCAATACTGACAATGCATACCTTGTGCGAGCCTTTTGCATGATGATGCTGCGGAGGAGACAATTGATTCGATGTCATCACAAGAGAAACCACAGAGCCCATAGGCCACATTACAGCAAAATTCTAAAGGGGCAAGGGGTGTTAAAAAGACAAGCCTGAAGGTTCTGTGCCTCAATGCGAGGAGCATTCAGAATAAGGTGGATGAATTAACTGTGCAGATAGCAGTTAACGGATATGATGTAATTGGCATCACGGAGGCATGGCTCAAGGGTGACCAAGGCTGGGAACTCAACATCCAGGGGTAGTCTACGTTTCGGAAGGATAGACAGAAAAGAAAAGGAGGTGGGGTGGCTGTAATGTCTGTAAGCTTATAATGCTTGTAGCTCCATACTGTGGATGTGGACGTATTGTGTACTGCAACTGTACAGTTAATCATTAAACAGAACAGGGTCTTTCCGGAGAGTTCTGAGAGAGCAGCCTGCATGTTAGGAAGCTGTGTGTGCTGTGCTCTGTGAAGATACCACAGTGGCGTTGCAAGTTAAAGAGGAAATTAATGCAATAGTAAGAAAGGACATTAGCTTGGATGATGTGGAATCAGTATGGGTGGAGCTACGGAGTACCAAAGCGCAGAAAACGCTAGTGGGAGTTGTGCACAGACCACCAAACAGTCGTAGTGATGTTGGGGACAGCATCAAACAAGAAATTAGGGATGCATGCAATAAAGATACAGCAGTTATCATGGGCGACTTTAATCTACATATTGATTGGGCTAACCAAACTGGTAGCAATGCGGTGGAGGAGGATTTCCTGGAGTGTATTAGGGATGGTTTTCTGGACCAATATATCGAGGAACCAACTAGAGAGCTGGCCATCCTAGACTGGGTGATGTGTAATGAGAAAGGACTAATTAGTAATCTTGTTGTGCGAGGCCCCTTGGGGAAGAGTGACCATAATATGGTAGAATTCTTTATTAAGATGGAGAGTGACACAGTTAATTCAGAGACTAGGGTCCTGAACTCAAAGAAAGGTAACTTCGATGGTATGAGACGTGAATTGGCTAGAATAGACTGACGAGTGATACTTAAAGGGTTGACGGTGGATAGGCAATGGCAAACATTTAAAGATCACATGGATGAACTTCAACAATTGTACATCCCTGTCTGAAGTAAAAATAAAATGGGGAAGGTGGCTCAACCATGGCTAACAAGAGAAATTAAGGATAGTGTTAAATCCAAGGAAGAAGCATATAAATTGGCCAGAAAAAGCAGCAAACCTGAGGACTGGGAGAATTTTATAATACAGCACAGGAGAACAAAGGGTTTAATTAGGAGGGAAAACATAGAGTATGAGAGGAAGCTTGCTGGGAACATAAAAACTGACTGCAAATGCTTCTATAGATATGTGAAGAGAAAAAGATTAGTGAAAAGAAACGTAGGTCCCTTGCAGTCAGATTCAGGTGAATTTATAATGGGGAACAAAGAAATGGCGGACCAGTCAAACATATAGTTTGGTTCTGTCTTCACGAAGGAAGACGCAAATAACCTTCCGGAAATACTAGGGGACCGAGGGTCTAGTGAGAAGGAGGAACTGAAAGAAATCCTTATTAGACGGGAAATTGTGTTAGGGAAATTGATGGGATTGAAGGCCGATAAATCACCGGGGCCTGATAGTCTGCATCTCAGAGTACTTAAGGAAGTAGCCCTAGAAATAATGGATGCATTGGTGATCATTTTCCAACAGTCTATCGACTCTGGATCAGTTCCTATGGGCTGGAGGGTAGCTAATGTAACACCACCTTTTAAGAAAGGAGGGAGAGAGAAAATGGGTAATTATAGACCGATTAGCCTGACATCAGTAGTGGGGAAAATGTTGGAATCAATTATTAAAGATGAAATAGCAGCACATTTGGAAAGCAGTGACAGGATCGGACCAAGTCAGCATGGATTTATGAAAGGGAAATGCCGCTTGACAAATCTTCTAGAGTTTTTTGAGGATGTTACTGGTCGGGTGGACAAGGGTGAACCAATGGATGTGGTGTATTTGGAATTTCAAAAGACTATTGACAAGGTCCCACACAAGAGATTGTTGTGCAAAATTAAAGCACATGGTATTGGGGATAATCTACTGACGTGGATAGAGTATTGGTTGGCAGACAGGAAGCAGAGAGTCGGGATAAACGAGTCTTTTTCAGAATAGCAGGCAGTGACTAGTGGAGTGCCGCAGGGCTCAGTGCTGGGACCCCAGCTATTTACAAGATACATTAATGATTTGGATGAGGGAATTGAGTGTAATATCTCCAATTTTCAGATGACACTAAGCTCGGTGGCGGTGTGAGCTGTGAGGAGGATGCTAAGAGGCTGCAGGGGGATTTGGACAGGTTAGGTGAGTGGGCAAACATATGACAGATGCAGTATAATGTGGATAAATGTGAGGTTATCCACTTTGGTGGCAAAAACATGAAGGCAGAATGTTATCTGAATGGCGGCAGATTAGGAAAAGAGGAGGTACAACGAGATCTGGTTGTCATGGTACATCAGTCATTTAAAGTTGGCATGCAGGTACAGCAGGCGGTGAAGAAGGCAAATGGTATGTTCATAGCTAGGGGATTCGAGTATAAGAGCAGGGAGATCTTACTGCAGTTGTACAGGGCCTTGGTGAGGCCTCACCTGGAATATTGTGTTCAGTTTTGGTCTCCTATTCTGAGGAAGGATGTTCTTGCTATTGAGGGAGTGCAGCGAAGGTTCACCAGACTTATTCCCGGGATGGCAGGACTGACATATGAGGAGAGACTGGATCAACTGGGCCTGTATTCACTGGAGTTTAGAAGGATGAGAGGGGATCTCATAGAAACATATAAAATTCTGACGGGACTGGATAGGCTAGATGCAGGAAGAATGTTTCCGATGTTGGGGAAGTCCAGAACCAGGGAACATAGTCTAAGGATCAGGGGTAAGCCATTTAGGACTGAAATGAGGAGAAACTTCTTCACTCAGAGAGTTGCTAACCTGTGGAATTCCCTACCACAGAGAGTTGTTGATGCCAGTTCATTGGATATATTCAAGAGGAAGTTAGATATGGCCCTTACAGCTAAAGGGATCAAGGGGTATGGAGAGAAAGCAGGAAAGGGTTACTGAGGTGAATGATCAGCCATGATCTTATTAAATGGTGGTGCAGGCTCGAAGGGCCGAATGGCCTACTCCTGCACCTATTTTCTATGTTTCTGTGTGACGGGCAGGAGGCCTTACCTACATCGGGTATATTGAGACAGGCATTTGTACCTGCAACTGAGTGATGCAGAATGTGTCAGAAGGCTGCCTTTTCGCAAAGAAGTTGTAACTGAGATCTATGAATTGGTAAAAGCAGACCTGCAACCTTGAAGCATCAGGAGGACTGCTTTCTCAGTTGAAGTGAAGGTTACAGCTGCACTTTGATACAATGCATCCGGATGGTTCCAAGCTACAACTGGGGATGTGTGCATCATTTCTCAACATGCAACACATGTCTGCATTAGGCAGGTGACTGCTGCACTATATGCCTGGAGGAATGACTCCATAAAGTTCCCCTTAACTGCCGAGGCAATGTGTGACAGGGCTGTGGGCCTCTGCAGGATTGCTGGCTTCCCAAAGGTACAGGGCTGCCTTGATTGTACCCACATCACCTTGCGAGCACATTTGGAGGATTCTGAGATATACAAGAACAGAAAAGGCTTCCACTCCATTAAAGTGCAGCTCGTGTGTGACGACATGCGTTGCATCATGTCAGTTGATACAAGATACATTGGGAGCCCCCCTGATGCGTTCATCCTACGCGAGACCATTATATCTGGCATGTTTCAGCAGCAGCCAGAAGGGCACAGCTGGCTAGTGGGAGACAAAGAGTACGGCCTCGCCACCTGGCTCATGACACCCCTATACATAATCCGGATGGAAGCTGACTGGGAATACAACATGTTGCATGTTGCAACGCACAGCATAATAGAGAGGACAATTGGCATCTTGAAACAACTTTTCCTGTCATGTATTCAACTGTCATTGTAACCCATGTATAAGCTGACCTAAGTTTATAACTGACCACAGGGGGCAAACTTGTGGGAGACACTCCTAACCTGGACTTTCCGGTATAAAAGGGGAAGCTCCACCCACCGTCTGCCTCTTGAGGTCTTGGTAATAAAGGTAACTGGTCACAGAGTGATCTTTTCTCAAGAATTGGGCCTCGTGTGCATTTATACTGTATAGTAAGGACATATCATTGGCGACGAGAAACTGGGATTTAAACCTCGCGAGCATGGCCACTAGCAGCACAGACGAGAGGTACTGTGTTGGTGATGATTGGGATGACTTTATTGAGAGACTACAGCAAAGTTTTGTCACTAAGGAATGGTTGGAACAGGATTCGACCAACAAATGCAGGGCTCATCTCCTGATGGTTTGTGGATCCAGAATGTACTCCTTGATGAAGGACCTTCTAGCGCCAGAGAAGCCGGCGGATAAGACATTCGAAGAGCTCAGTAAGTTGATCAGGGAACACCTTAAACGGGCGAGCAGCATGCACATGGCGAGACACCGGTTTTACACGCACCGGTGGCGAGAAGGGCAAAGCGTTCCAGACTTCTTGGCTGATCTCAGGCAAATGGCGAGCCTATGTAAGTTCCCAGATGCATGCAGAGCGGAGATGCTGCGAGACTTTTTTATTGAGGGCATCGGGCACACTGGGGTTTTCAGGAAACTGATTGAGATCAAAGACTTGACCTTGGAAGCGGCGGCTATGATGGCCCAGACAATTATCTCAGGGGAGGAAGAGACCAGAATGATTTGTGGCAAAAATCTTGGCTCAAATGCAGCAAACGACCAGGGAGTCAACAGTGTTAATGCGGCACACAGTTCTCTAGGCAGACAAGGGCAATCGGACATGCCCCAGCATGCAGTCGAACCCAAAGGGGGAATTCAACAGAGACAATGGCTAGCTGAACAGTGATTCATGCCATCGCAATGGACAATGCGGCCAGTAATGGGGCCATCAATACCTGTTAATGGTGCGCTTAAGGACAGTTGCAGAGACAGTCAGAGACGATCTATTGGTAATGAACCTTTTGTATCCAACAACGGGGCCTCCTCCTCATGGAGGTGTGGAGGCAAACACTCGGCCAGAGCTTGCAGGTATCAGCAATATACCTGCAGAAAGTGCAACGTCAGCGGTCACTTGGTGCGTATATGCAGGAAGCCTGCAGCCAGGTTGATGTGCAAGGAGTTCGGGCCCGATGTAAGCCCTACGAGGACAAATGAATACTGGGGGAAATCACTGGAAGCTGAAGTTCAGCGAGTTCATGTGGAGCACATATACAGTTCATATACCAGGACGCCATCGATAATGATCAAAGTGCTCCTCAATGGCATCCCAGTATTAATGGAGCGATACACGGGGGCCAGCCTGTCCCTGATGAGTATCAAACAGTTTGAAAGGTTGTGGGCGTCCAAGGCCAGGAGCACAAAATTATTGCCGATTGACGCACAGCTATGGACATATACAAAGTAGGTCATTACGGTGCTAGGCAGTGCCACGGTAGTCATGACCCACAAAGAGTCGGAGAACATGTTGCCACTCTGGATTGTCCCGGGGGATGGTCCCGCCTACTGGGGAGGAGTTGGCTTGCTGTCATCAACTGGAAATGGGGAGATGTCAATGCAATTTCTTCTGTGGAGCAAGTATCATGCTCACAGGTCCTGGACAAATTTGTCTCATTAATTCAACCCGGCATTGGCACTTTCATGGGGACCAAGGTAGTGATTCACATAAACCCGGACGCCAGGCCAGTACACCACAAGGCCAGAGCGGTGCCGTACATGATGCGGGAAAAGATAGAATGCGAATTGGACCGCCTGCTGAGGGAATGCATAATCTCGCCAGTCGAATTCAGTGACTGGGGGAGCCCGATCGTGCCAGTGCTCAAGGCGGATGGGTCAGTCAGGATATGTGGTGATTACAAGGCCACCATCAATCGGGTGTCATTCCAAGACCAGTATCCACTACCAAGCGTGGAGGATCCCTTTGCGATGCTATCCAGTGGCAAACTTTTTTCAAAATTGGACCTGACCTCAGCTTACATGACCCAGGAGTTGGCGAGTGAGTCGAAGAAGCTGACCACCATCACGACGCACAAGGGGTTGTTTGAGTATAACAGATGTCCATTCGGGATTCGTTAGTTCGCCGCGATCGTTCAGCGAAATATGGAAGGCCTCTTCAAGTCGATTCCAAGGACGGTGGTTTTTCAAGACGACATCCTCATCACGGGTCGCGATACTGAAGAACACCTCCACAACTTGGAGGAGGTGCTATGCAGACTGGACCCGGTAGGGCTGCGACTGAAAAAGGTGAAGTGCGTCTTCTTAGCTCCAGAGGTAGAATTCCTGGGGAGGAGGGTAGCAGCAGATGGGATCAGATCTACAGCGTCCAAGACGGAAGCGATATAGAGAGTACCCAGACCCCGTAACACGACGGAGCTGCGTTTGTTCCTGGGGCTCCTGAACTATTTTGGCAACTTTCTTCCAAAATTGAGCACGCTGTTAGAGCTGCTACACGTGCTCCTTAACAAAGGTCGTGGTTGGGTCTGGAGGGACAGCCAGGAAAGGGCTTTTGATAGAGCACGGAATTTGTTATGCTCCAACAAACTGTCAACGTTATATGACCCGTGTAAGAAACTAGTTTTAACGTGTGATGCGTCGTCCTATGGGGTCGGGTGTGTGTTGCAGCATGTGAATGCCAATGGTCAGTTACAACCGGTAGCTTATGCCTCCAGAAGTCTGTCCCGGGCAGAAAGGGGCTACAGGATGGTAGAAAAGGAAGCGCTAGCATGTATATATGCAGCAAAAAAAATGCACCAGTACCTGTTTTGCAGGAAATTTGAGCTGGAGACAGATCACAAACCCCTAACGTCCCTTTTGACCGACAACAAGGCCATAAATGCGAATGCATCGGCCCACATACAGAGGTGGGCACTTACGTTAGCCACCTATAACTACACAATTCGGCACAGACCGGGCACTGAAAACTGTGCCGATGCACTCAGCAGGCTCCCACTAGCCATCACTGAGGGCGCAGCTGAGCATGATGCTGAGATGGTCATACCTGTTGAAGCTTTCGAAAGCGAAGGCTCACCTGTGACAGCCCGTCAGATTAAAGTCTGGACAAATAAAGACCCGCTACTGTCTTTAGTTAAGAAATGTGTCCTGAATGGGGACTGGGTAGCCACGTACGGGGCATGCCCTGAGGAGTTTAAACTGTTTCATAGGCGCAAGGATGAACTCTCGATTCAGGCCAATTGCCTACTATGGGGAAACCGAGTGTCATGTCCCAGAAGGGCAGAGAGGTGTTTATCAGAGAACTTCACAATGAGCACCCGGGCATTGTCATGATCACCCAGGGAAGTCTCCCTTAGCCCCTGGTCCTGACCCGTCAAGCCATGGTCATGCATCCACGTGGACTACGCAGGTCCTTTCATGGGAAAATGTTTTTAGTTGTAGTAGACGCCTATTCCAAATGGATTGAGTGTGCCATTTTAAATTCAAGCACATCTTCTGCCACGGTAGAAAGTCTACGGGCAATGTTCGCCGCCCAAGGTCTACCGGATGTCTTGGCCAGCGACAATGGCCCGTGCTTCTCAAGCACTGAATTCCAGGACGTCATGGCAGGCAATGGAATCAACCATGTCAGAACGACACCGTTCAAGCCGGCCTCAAACGGCCAGGCGGAACGAGCAGTGCAGATAATCAAACAGGAGATGCTCAGAATCCAAGAGGGTTCCATACAAAGCCGCTTATCATGCCTCCTGTTGGCCAATAGATCCCGACCACACTCACTCACAGGGGTTCCACCCGCAGAGCTGCTAATGAAAAGGATGCTCAAAACCAGATGATCCATTATACACCCTACTATGAAATAAATTGTTGAGAGCAGGCATCAGTCACAATGTGACTACAATGCAGGAATGCGAGGGCGCGATGTATTGATGTCAATTATCCTGTTTTTGTCCTTAATTACGCTGCAGGGCCCAAATGGCTTGCAGGCACTGTGACTGCCAAAAATGGAAATAGGGTTTTGGTAGTTAAACTTACCAATGGACAAATCTGCCGCAAACACGTGGATCAAGCGAAAAGGAGGTTCAGTAACCCCATAGAAGAAGCAGAGGAAGAACACGACGTAGCGTTCACTCCACCACAGGTGACCGAACACAGGAACCAAGTGGAGGAGAGCCCAGTCACTATGGGCAGTCCAGACAGGCCTGAGGCACCGCAAACAGCAGACACTCAGGCCAGCGCCCAACAACCGGAGCCCCAACTCAGGGGCTCTACAAGGGAGACTTAACCTGTGACCCCAATAAGACTTTGGGGGAGAGGTAATGTCATGTCTTCAGCTGTCATTGTAACCCATGTATAAGCTGACCTAAGTTGTATACCTTGAGAACACTGACCACAGGGGGCGAACTTGTGGGAGACACTCCTAACCTGGACTTTCCGGTATAAAAGGGGAAGCTCCACCCACCATCTACCTCTCGAAGTCTTGGTAATAAAGGTAATTGGTCACAGAGTGATCTTTTCTCAAGTATGGGCCTCATGTGCATTTATACTGTACAGTAAGGACATATTATTTCTGATGCCTGGACCATTCCGGAGGCTACTTGCTATACACCCCTGAGATTGGCAGTCAGTTCACTGTTGTGTGCTGCATGCTGCGTAATTTAGCATTCATGAGGCAGCAGCAGCTGGTAGTAGAAGACCCACCTGAGGTGAGAGTGGCTGATGATAATGATGAGGAAGATGCAGGTGACGAGAAGGAGGAGGAGGATGAGGACGCCATGCAACTACCTGAACCTGGAGCAGGGCGGCGGAGGAGGGCGGGTCATCGTGCCCCTTTTGTAAAGTCCCGACCCTGCAGTACAGACTTACACGAGGCACATGCTGAAGTCAAGGTCACTCTGGACCTGCGCCTTTATTTCACAGCTCTCGAGTGCCACACTTGCCTGAGACCTGCCTTTATATACGTGTGTGGAACAGGTATCCAGTGTCTCTTGCAAGTGCACCCCTGGTGGTAAAGTATGCTTGTGGTTACAGGTCATATCTAGTTACAGTCATGTGTAGCATGGTAAGATACAGTTATGTACAGTAGTGTGAGATACATGACATCACCCTCCCCCAAGGTCTTATTGTCTTTATAGATTCAATCTCTCAGGTGGTCTACGCTCTCGCGTGGAGCTTCTTAGTTGTGGTTCAGTTGTTTGCCTTGGTGCCTGTTTTTCTTTCGGTGTGATTGCTGGTATCTCGCCTGGGCTGTCTGTTTCGTTCAATATGATTGCTGGTATCTCGCCTGGGCTGTCTGTTGAGACTGCCCTTTCCTCAGGTTGTTCCCTCTGTCTGTCCACCAGGTGTGGTGTGAGTTCCACATTGTAGTCTGCCTCTGATTCTGCAGTGTTGTTGGTGAATCTACTTTTTACTTGGTCTACATGCCTCCGGCAGGTTTGGCCATTGTCCATTTGTACAACCAGTAGCCTGTTTCCTTCCTTGCCTGTTACTGTCCCTGCAAGCCATTTGGGACCCTTGCCATCATTTAGCACAAACACTTTGTTCCCTATCTTATTCCACCTCCCCCTCGAATTTCGGTCATGGTACTCAGTTAGCTTTTGACGCTTTACCTCAACAATTTCATGCATGTCTGGGAGGATTAACAAGAGCCTAGTTTTTAAGGATCTGTTTAATCAATAGTTGCCTGGGGGGAACCCCAGTCAACGATTGCGGATGAGATCTGTATGCCAGCAGCAGTCGCGACAGGCGGCTCTGCAGTGTGGGACCTTGGATTTTTAGCATGCCTTGTTTAACGATTTGCACTGCTCGCTCCGCCTGGCCATTGGAGGCCGGCTTGAACGGTGCCGTCTTAACATGATTTATGCCGTGGTCAGCTATAAAACCCTGAAATTATGCGCTGGTGAAGCACGGACCATTATCACTGACCAATATGTCAGGAATTCCGTGTGTTGCAAACATGGTTCTAAGGCTCTCCACAGTGGTGGAGGTGGTGCTCGAGTTTAAAATGGTGCACTCGATCCCCTTTGAAAATGCATCGACGACTACGAGGAACATTTTGCCCATGAATGGGCCCGCATAGTCTACATGCACCCGCGATCACGGTTTGGTGGGCCAGGGCCAGGGGCTTAGGGGGACCTCCCTGGGGGCATTACTGAGTTGGGCACAAATGGTGCACCGCCGGACGCAGAGCTCCAAGTCTGCGTCAATGCCAGGCCACCAGACGTGGGATCTGGTGATGGCCTTCATAAGGACGATTCCTGGGTGCTCGCGGTGGAGCTCCCGGACAAACGCCTCTCTGCCTCGCAAGGGCATAACTACTCGGCTGCCCCATATCAGGCAGTCTGCCTGTAGTGATAGTTCATGCATGCGCCTATGGAAAGATTTGATCTCCTCGGGGCAGGCATCGTGAGCCTCTTCCCAGTCACCAGTTAAAACACATCTTTTGACTAAGGATAACGTGGGGTCACTGGTCGTCCAGGCTCTGATTTGGCGAGCCGTCATGGGCGAACCTGTGGATTCTAAGCGCGTCGGCACAGTTGTCTGTGCCTGTTCTGTGCCTTATTGTATTATCGTAAGACACCAGCATGAGTGCCCACCGCTGAATGAGCGCCGAGGCATTGGCGTTTATTGCCTTGCACTCGGATAGCAGGGACGTGAGGGGTTTGTGGTCAGTTTCTAATGTGAACTTGGCCCCGAAAAGGTATTGGTGCATCTTTTTGACACCGTACATGCACGCGAGCGCCTCCTTCTCAACCATACCGTACCCACGCTCCGCCTGCGAAAGTGACCTGGAGGCATAAGCAATGGGTTGTAATTTACCAGCATCATTGACATGCTGTAAGACGCACCAGACCCCGTACGTTGATGCATCACATGTAAGAACGAACTTTTTACCTGGGTCAAAAAAGGCTAAAACGCTGTTGGAACATAGAAGGTTGCGTGCCTTATTGAAGGCGCGTTCTTGGGTGTCCCCCCAAAACCAATCACACTCCTTTCTGAGTAGCATGTGGAGAGGCTCCAGCAGTGTGCTCAAGTTCTGCATAAAGTTCCCAAAGTAATTGAGTAGCCCAAGAAAGGCGCGCAGTTCCGAGACGTTCCGGGGCCTGGGTGCCAGACGAATTGCTTCGGTTTTGGATTGTGTTGGGCGGATTCCATCAGCGGCAATCCTTCTGCCCAAAAATTCAACCTCAGGCGCGAGAAACAGACACTTGGATTTCTTAACTCTTAGGCCTACCCGATCCAATCGACTTAGTACTTCCTTCAAATTGTGAAGATGGGAGTCGGTGTCCCTGCCCGTGATGAGTATGTCATCTTGAAACACAACCGTCCCCGGGATGGACTTGAGCAGACTCTCCATGTTGCGCTGGACTATAGCAGCTGCTGACCTGATGCTGAATGGGCATTGATTGTACATAAAAAGGCCTCGATCTGTGTTGATGGTGGTGAGTAGCTTAGACTCTTCGGTCAGTTCTTGCATCATAAAAGCAGATGTGAGATCTAGTTTCGAGAAAAGTTTTCCTCCAGCCAATGTGGCAAATAGATCCTCCGCTCTGGGCAGCGGGTATTGGTCCTTTAGGGAGACTCAGTTTATGGTAGACTTGTAATCTCCACAGATTCGTACGGATCCATCAGGCTTCATGACGGGGACGATGGGACTTGCCCAGTCGCTAAATTCCACGGGTGAGATAATGCCTTCCTGCAGAAGTCGGTCCAGTTCGTGTTCAATCTTTCCCCTCATCACATAAGGCACAGTTCTGGCCTTGTGATGGACCGGTCTGGCATCCTGTGTGATGTAGATTTTAACTTTAGCCCCTTTGAAGCTGTCCACACCTGGCTGAAAGAGATGTTCAAAACGACTTAGAACTGTTGAGCAGGAGGTCCGTTCCTCTGGCAACCTCCCATTTCCAATTTAGTTTTGCCAGCCAGCTTCTCCCCAACAGTGCTGGGAAATCTCCAGGGACAATCCACAGGTTCACTGTCCCTTTGTGTGTGACTGAGAGCATGGCGCTGCCAAGGACTGGGACAATTTCTTTGGTATAGGTCCTTAGTTTGGTTTCGATCCTTGTGAGTTTTGGTCTGTTGCTTTTGTGCGGCCACAGCTGTTCAAATTGTTGGATGCTCATAAGAGATCGACTAGCTCCCGTGTCTAGTTCCATGTTGACGGGTATCCCGTTGAGTAGGACCCTCATCATTATTGGAGGCGCCTTGTTGTAAGAACAGTGGACATTGTTCGTGTTGACCCGCTGTACCCCGGCGTCCTGGGCACTGTCCACACCGTCTTCTGTTCCACTCTCTGACCCTTCCAATTCGTATACCCGCTGAGCTCTGTTTTTCTGCACATGCGAGCCAGGTGCCCTGTATAGTTGCAGTTTCTGCAAACAGCATGTTAAAATCGACACCCCCTTGTTGAGTGCCTTCCCCCACATCTCCAGCACAGACCGCTTCCATTGTTTCCAAGGGATGAGCTGCGTCTGGCTGATCTCTCTTGAGCTTCTCTCAGTCTGTAGTTGATTGCTCGCATTGTGGGTTGATGAGGTGTGAACGACCGTTCATGTGGCCCTTGATGGCTTCTGGCGCCACTGCCTGCTGTTGAGGGCCTGTTCTCCTCCTTTGTCTGTGTGTGGGGGTAGCGGCTCGTTTCACGCTCCGTGAACCCCTTGTTCCGATGTTTCGTTAGTTGTCGTACCCACAGTATAGATCAACCTCGTTTCTTCTTCTCCTGCCAAGAATGTCTGTGCGACCAGTGCTGCTGCCTCTAGGGTCAAGTTCTTGGTCTCTATAAGCTTTCGGAATATGCCTGCGTGGCCTATTCCTTCAATAAAAAAGTCTCTCAGTACTTCTCTCCTTAGTTCATCGGAGAACTCACATAAACTAGCCAGCCTCCGAAGTTCTGCCACAAAGTCAGGTATGCTCTGGCCCACACAGCGTCTGTAGTTGTAGAATCTATGTCTGGCCATGTGTAGGCTGCTCGTGGCTTCAGGTGGTCTCTCACCAGTGTGCTCAACTCCTCAAACGACTTGCTTGCTGGTTTCTCGGGTGCCAGCAGGTCCTTCATTAAGGCATATGTTTTCGAGCCACAGCTAATCAAGAGATGGGCTCTTCTCTTGTCTGCCTTATCGTTGCCCAACCAGTCTTTGGTTACAAAGCTTTGCTGGAGCCTTTCTATAAAGTCCTCCCAATTGTCTCCAGCATTGTATTTCTCATCTGAGCCGTTGGTAGCCATTCTGTGGATTCTGTGATCCCATAACTCGTCGCCACTGTAAAGTCCTGACCCTGCATTACAGACTTACACGAGGCATATGCTGAAGTCAAGGTCACTCTGGACCTGCACCTTTATTTCACAGCTCTCGAGTGCCACACTTGCCTGAGACCTGCCTTTATATACCTGTGTGGAACAGGTATCCAGTGTCTCCTGCAAGTGCATCCCTGCTGGTAAAGTATGCTTGTGGTTACAGGTCATATCTAGTTACAGTTATGTATAGCATGGTAAGATACAGTTATATATAGGTGTGTGAGATACATGACACTTTTAACGCTTGCTTGAGCCTTGTGCCAGCAGCTCATCTGTAAACGCATTGCTGCCTGAAGGCTCAGGGCAACTATTTCACATGTACCATGTTTACTGATTGGACCTGTTCCGTAATGTTGTGTTGTGTTAATGGAACAAATGGTGGAAATGATTCTTATTTACTTGAAAAGATGTGTAAATAATCGAACAAATAATGAAAATTATTCTTCGAGTTCCAAAATTTGTGTTAATAATGGAACAAATAATGTAAATAATTCAGTTATAATTTTACCGATATATAAAACGGAAAAGAGTAACGAAAGTAAATGTTGGTCCCTTAGAAGATGAGAAGGGGGATTTAATAATGGGAAATGTGGAAATGGCTGAGACCTTAAACAATTATTTTGCGTCGGTCTTCACAGTGGAAGACACAAAAACCATGCCAAAAATTGCTGGTTACGGGAATTTGGGAAGGGAGGACCTTGAGACAATCACTATCACTAGGGGGGTAGTGCTGGACAGGCTAATGGGACTCAAGGTAGACAAGTCCCCTGGTCCTGATGAAATGCATCCCAGGGTATTAAAAGAGATGGTGGAAGTTATAGCAGATGCATTCGTTATAATCTACCAAAATTCTCTGGACTCTGGGGAGGTACCAGCGGATTGGAAAGCAGCTAATGTAACACCTCTGTTTAAAAAAGGGGGCAGACAAAAAGCAGGTAACTATAGGCCGGTTAGTTTAACATCTGTAGTGGGGAAAATGCTTGAAGCTATCATTAAGGAAGAAATAGCAGGACATCTAGATAGGAATAGTGCAATCAAGCAGACGCAACATGGATTCATGAAGGGGAAATCATGTTTAACTAATTTACTGGAATTCTTTGAGAATATAACGAGCATGGTGGATAGAGGTGTACCGATGGATGTGGTGTATTTAGATTTCCAAAAGGCATTCGATAAGGTGCCACACAAAAGGTTACTGCAGAAGATAAAGGTACGCGGAGTCAGAGGAAATGTATTAGCATGGATAGAGAATTGGCTGGCTAACAGAAAGCAGAGAGTCGGGATAAATGGGTCCTTTTCGGGTTGGAAATCGGTGGTTAGTGGTGTGCCACACGAATCGGTGCTGGGACCACAACTGTTTACAATATACATAGATGACCTGGAAGAGGGGACAGAGTGTAGTGTAACAAAATTTGCAGATGATACAAAGATTAGTGGGAAAGCGGGTTGTGGAGAGGCTGCAAAGAAATTTAGATAGGTTAAACGAATGGGCTAAGGTTTGGCAGATGGAATACAATGTTGGAAAATGTGAGGTCATCCACCTTGGAAAAAAAAACAGTAAAAGGGAATATTATTTGAATGGGGAGAAATTACAACATGCTGCGGTGCAGAGGGACCTGGGGGTCCTTGTGCATGAATCCCAAAAAGTTAGTTTGCAGGTGCAGCAGGTAATCAGGAAGGCGAATGGAATGTTGGCCTCCATTGCGAGAGGGATGGAGTACAAAAGCAGGGAGGTCCTGCTGTAACTGTACAGGGTATTGGTGAGGCTGCACCTGGAGTACTGCGTGCCGTTTTGGTCACCTTACTTAAGGAAGGATATACTAGCTTTGGAGGGGGTACAGAGACGATTCACTGGGCTGATTCCGTAGATGAGAGGGTTACCTTATGATGATAGATTGAGTAGACTGGGTCTTTACTCGTTGGAGTTCAGAAGGATGTGGGTGATCTTATAGAAACATTTAAAATAATGAAAGGGATAGACAAGATAGAGGCAGAGAGGTTGTTTCCACTGGTCGGGGAGACTAGAACTAGGGGGCACAGCCTCAAAATACGGGGGAGCCAATTTAAAACCGAGTTGAGAAGGAATTTCTTCTCCCAGAGGGTTGTGAATCTGTGGAATTCTCTGCCCAAGGAAGCAGTTGAGGCTAGCTCATTAAATGTATTCAAGTCACAGATAGATAGATTTTTAACCAATAAGGGAATTAAGGGTTACGGGGAGCGGGCGGGTAAGTGGAGCTGAGTCCACGGCCAGATCAGCCATGATCTTTTTGAATGGCGGAGCAGGCTCGAGGGGCTAGATGGCCTACTCCTGTTCCTAATTCTTATGTTCTTATGTTCTTATGTAAAAAATATCTTCTTCAAAAGTTTGACAAATATTTATTTGCACTTAACTTTAACAAACATAGTCTTGTATCAAACTTTAAAGTTTTCAGTTAAGATCACTTACAAACTTTAGATCACTTACAAACCCTAAGATCACTTTAAAACTTTAAGATCACTTACTAAATTTTAAACTTGTAAATTTACATAACTTACAAAAAACTTTTAATTTGACAACAGTTACAACAACAACAACAACAACAACAAAGAAAAGCTGCACCCATCTCTCATCTACCTTATTCTAAGACCACTCACTGCGCTTGGTCTTGGTGACTCCACCCTTGCCCGCAGGCAGTGGCGCAGCATTTCTTGGGTTGGTACAAGCTTATTCCTTCGTACATCTAGGGCAATGCGCACTTGTTGATGGGGGGGGGGGGGGGGGGGGGCGGGTGGGCACATAGTAATGTGGAAGGCCCAGCTTGGACCTCTTCAGAGGATGGTCTGGGGTTTGGAGTGGGAGATGCAGTTGATTCTGTCAATGGGTGCGGGGTCTGGCCGTGTTCCCTTATTGCAGCAGCTAACTCCAAAATGTCCTTCCTCTTGTGCCCTGACAGTGTCTCAACTACCTCCAACATGCCCTCCCTCATGTTCGTCAACAGTGTCTCAGCCACTTGTGACATGTCCTCCCTCATGTTGAGCAACAGTGTGTCAATTACCTGCAACATTCCCTCCCTCATGTTCACTGAGAGTGTTTTAACTACCTGCAACATTCCCTCCTTCATGTACACCGACATGGTTTCAGCTGATTGAGATATTCCCTCTCTCATGTTCCCGGACAGCGCTCCCATTTCTCATGAGAGTGTTGTTACTTCTCCCGACAGTCCCGTTACCTCATCACCCACCCCGCTGATGTGTCCAGGAGTGATCGTGTAAGGTCAATGCTCTCCGCACTCATTGCCATCACCTGAACCACATCTGTTAAATCCTGCACCTCAGGAGAGCGTGGTCGAGCACTTCTTCCCCTCCTCACCCTGGGTGTGGCTCGCAGCATCGCACTGGGACCCGCAGCCTGGGATGGTGGGTCCCTGGGTGTGCCTTGCTGCATCCCACTGGGACCCTCAGCCTGGGATGGTGTGGCCCTGAATGTGCCTCGCTGCACCCCTCTGGGACCCATAGCCTCGAACGGTGAAGCCTTGGGTGTGCCTCACTGCACCTCACTGGAATCCCCAGCCTCGGACGGTGGGAAACATTGAAATGTCCCACTAACACTCAAACCACTGCTCATGGAAGGGGCGGCACCTGCACATCCTCCAAAGTGAGTACAACAGTGGGGGCTTCATCCATTCCCTCCCCTTCCCCCTCACCCCCATGCGCTTGGTCTGGAAGGTGGGATTGGAAGATGTTCTGCTATTCAGGCTCGTCCTCATCTGAATCTTCTTCAGCATCATCAGGGTTGGCCTCAAGTTCTGCAAAATATAACAGAACAGACAAATGGTTAGCTGCTAAGGAGGGGCAGTGTAGACTCACACATCGCAGGTAGCAGGCTGAGTTGAAGGACCACGATGAATGATACCACATTGCATCAACCGAAGCGTAGCTGACGGAGACATCCCCATGTACCAAAGCATGGCTAGCCCACTCAATACTTAACATTTAGGAACGCCAGACTGTGGAATTTGCAAGACTTACCCTCTCCCTCGAGTGTGGTCCCAGCTTGTGCAGTGGTGGTTGCTTTTCTCCAGACAGGACCCATCAAAGCAGCAACCCTCACTTCCAAGGATGTCAGTGGGTCCAGTTTTGCCGGGCCTCCTCCTGTTCGAGTTGTTTCTCGTTTGTTGTGTGCCACCTTCGTCTGCAAAGATGAAAATATTACTTTTTAGAGGTGGTGTCTTTCTGCGGGGTGGGACATATACAGATGGTGACATTTACAATTGCAATTCTATTGAAAAATGAAAATATTACTTACACTGGCTACTTGATCAAGGTCCTGCAACCTCTTTTTGCACTGGCCGCCAGACCTCAGGGTGGTCACCGTTGCACATTAATCTTGTGCAAGTTGGTTCCAGCGTTTCTTCATTTCTTTGGGTGGAACTTTTATGTGATCTCTGCTAGTGTCCAGCTCCCTCATCTGCCCTCAATCACAGTAACTAATCCCTCCATTTCATCCTGTAAGTAATTCTTGGTCCTTGCGCCACATTACATCTTGTATTACAGCTCCGATTTTTCCACTGAGAATTAAAGTTCTCACACACAACTGGCTCTTTAAAAATGGCTGACTGCAGACCGGGAGCTATACTGCTCATGCACACCTATAGGAATCGCATCAAAAACATCCTTTTTTTTCGTGCATGTGCAGAAGGGGCTGCATCGTTTTTTTCAGCGCAGACAATAGGCTCCACCCCCCGAGGCTACAGGACAGGTTGCGCGGCACCAATTATGAAAAATAGAGCAGGGAAACTTGGCACATTTATTTTTGGACACCATCCAGCAGTTCTGGTACTGGTTTGTCCTCACACACCAGTACCGATTCCAAATATATATCAAATATGTACCTCACTAGTCAAATGTACTTGCCTCACAACTGTACCACAAATGTAATGATGTAAATGCAAATTTTCTTTTCTGGACTTGAATGTATATGAAGGTAATGAGCCACCGGCATAATCTATATGTGAGGGGGGGAGAGAATGGAGTGCTCATAGATGCACAAACAGAAACCATCAGCACCTCCACTGCTAACAAAACACCACCTACTCACCCAAGATGGAAATGACCTTCCAAGGGTCAACCAGATAGAGCTAAGCCCAGAGCACAGTCAATGCATGAAGGTGATTTGCACTAAAGGCTTGGGGGAGAGTGATGTCATGTATCCTACATGGTTACTGCTTGTACTATTACAAGTAGGTTACCTGTGCAGGTGTGCCAGGTCTAGTATAAAATGCAGGCCACTGGTGTGCTCCTCACTCTGGAGTTATCAATAAAGGTCACTACAGTTCAAGTACAACACATTGCCTCGTGGAGTCATTATCAGAGCATCTTAAGATATAACACCGACAGTGCAGTGCTCCCTCAATACTGCACTGGAGTGTCAGCTTAGATTTAGCCTGAGGAAGAGACTATTTTCCATACCTCAGGAGCCTACTGTCAGCAAGAGCAGACATTGACGACGAGGTCACCAATTTGTGCACAGCAAGGTCTCACAAACAGCAATGGGATAAATGACCAGATGATCCGTTTTTGTGATATTGGTTGAAGGATAAACATTGGCTAAGACCCCGCTCTTCTTCAAATCATGGCCTGGGATATTTTACACCCACCTGAGAGAGCAGATGGGGCTTTAGTTTGACATCTCATCTAAAAACACCTCCAATAATGCAGCACTATTTCAGTACTGAATTCTAATTCCTAAGAGACATACTTATGATCTTTTCCATGATTTAAAATAGAAATAATGCTACCCTTATAGTCACAGACTTATGTTGACTGTTCACAAGGGATCGTTTTGTACTTAGCCTGTGATAATTTCTAATTGGTTGATGTGCTTAAACACCCTTAGTATTCTACTAAGGTAAAATTGACTTTAAATTGAACTTTATTTATAATATTTAACCTAACAGTAGTTGCAGCACCTACATACAGAAAGATGAAATAAAGCCTGTATTCCTTATGCTGCCAGTGATTGTTATTCAAATTGTACCTAGACATTGCCATGGTAACCAAGAAATTTCAGTGAAAAAAATAAATATTCAAAAAAGTTAATTAACTGTTGCAGTATGAAAATTATTCTTGCAAAATAATATTACCTGTTTTTCTCATGGACTCAAATAAGCTATCCAAAAGAAAATACAAATTAGACACCAGAGTTGCAAATGTTTCAGTTTTATTTGTGGTCAGGGTTTTTTTTTTGTGATTTTCTTTGCTCGCCAAAATTAGGGATGTCAGGGCTGAGGAATAGAATGTTTCTCTTTTTTTGCACCCAGTGTTAACATTGGGCACTTCCTCATTAGGTACAATACAAATTAAATGCAAA
Source organism: Pristiophorus japonicus (assembly GCF_044704955.1). Taxonomy (NCBI): domain Eukaryota; kingdom Metazoa; phylum Chordata; class Chondrichthyes; family Pristiophoridae; genus Pristiophorus; species Pristiophorus japonicus. The sequence continues at coordinate 41,170,703 of NC_091980.1, forward strand.
CTAAAGCTTCAAATATAAGTCTGAATACCATAGTATAACATTCATTTAAATAGAGTTTTTTTTTAATTTGAAAGAAATATTGGTCAACTACTGATGATTACAATTTAAAAACCTTTTTATTCCGCTCTTTAGTTTTGGCAATGGTTAAATGGTCAGTACAATTTAAAACTATGTTGCATGAGTACAAGCATCTGATAAATCTAAAAAACAATTTTTAAAAAATTTTAAAATTAAAAGAAAGAGAATAATGGTGCGATCACTTCACTAGGCATTACTATTTCTCCTCCAAGCCCTTAACAGCAGGCCCATGATGGAACCAGAAAGTACAACAAAATGAAAAGTGTGAGTTAAATCAATCATAATTTTCTTCAGTTTCATGAATCGCAGTCAATAATGTCATGAATCCTTTCGAAAAAAACTTTTGAATCCAATTGTGAGACTGACCTGTTTAACTCATTCTCAAATTTCAGTCAACCTTGAATTAGAAGATCAGCCTCACTTGTGGAATAATATTAGTCATACTGATTACTGCACTGTATCTTCTATAAATGTCACGGCTTGGTTAATTAATCTTGACATTTCGTTTAAAAGAGCCAATTGAATGGAAGGCTGACATCACTAATGTAAAGCCAAGATGTCATTTCCTCCAGGTAGATATCCAATTGACTGGCTGTCGCTACGATTTTTGATAGTAAATGACAATCATTGGTGTACCCTTCCTCAGCCCACAAAAATAGGTTCAATAAATATTACAAATGTAACAAAGCTGAATGAATTCCTTTCTGATATGTCTGTCAAACCAAAACACATATAATGACTAAATTCACCCATGCAGATAAAATCTGCTATTTGAATGAGATCTATGTGTCAACCTTTGATACTAGTCATAATCATACTTAATTATTAAGGGATCAATATCTTCTTGTGACAATGAAAAGGCATTAAGACCTAGGAATGATTTCAGCAGCGGCAATTTTCCTTCTTAGAACACTCAACAAAAGTCTGTAAAGTTTTCAATGTCTTCTAATAAAATCAGAATTGCTAAATATCAAAATTGAATATCAATGAGAGATTACTACTTATCGTACCCAGTTCTACAATCTCTGGCAAATTTTGCTGTACCTCTTTGCTGTACCATTTTGTATATTAGGTAGCATAAAAATAGGGTGCAGTTGGAGGTAACAGTAACATTCATGATCGTTGCTAGCAGAAATAATATGGTGGATTTGTGTTAGGGAGCTAAGGGGCGAGATAAGAGCCTTCCCATGGCCAAATGAATGGTCCAACAACTCTGGTTCAGCAGAGAATGGCTTACGCTATGTTTGAACTTTAATACAGCAGAGAAGGATTATCAGGTAATAATACCATCCGAGAGAGAGTTCCAAAGGCAGAAGAGTGTGCAAAGCTTCACTGATCCACAGTGTTGAGATGCAGTTTAGGAATTCATGTGTTCTTTGTGTCAAAGTACAGATCTGGCTTAAACACTTGCAGCTCATACTGTAATTCCATGATCTTGTGGAGGGCTGATAGCCAAGCAATGGCCGAGAAATTCAATGATGTAGCGTTCATTTTACAGGTGTAGAATGGGTAACAAAGTGGCCAATATGGCATACTGTGAGCACATGCATATTCTGGGACAGAAGTGCGCCATCCACCATATTGGTCTAGGCATAAAAAGAGGCATCCAGGGCCCGCGCTTTTATCAAATTGGTTTACTCTGAACACAGCCAACAGAAAAGGTCAATATCTCAGCAATACTTCAGGGGTGGACTCTGACATGGAGTTTAAAGGTAAAAGCATATTTCAAACAAGAGCCAAGTCTTTCTGTTAGGAATAGATGGGTGAATGCAAATTACTACAATAGCGGATGCTGGAATCTGAAATATTATCAGAAAATGCTGGAAATACTCAGCGGGTCAGGCAGCATCTGTGGAGAGAGGAACAGAGTTAACGTTTCAGGTCTGTGATCCTTTGTTGGAATGGAGATTACTGTCTGCTTGGAGAACTGAGCTTGGATTACAATTTCATTAGCTTCCCTTAGAGGCCAAACTTGCCCATTTTTTCTGAGGAGGGAGGTGAAAGCGACCATAGAAACATAGAAACATAGAAAATAGGTGCAGGAGTAGGCCATTCGGCCCTTCAAGCCGGCACCGCCATTCAATGAGTTCATGGCTGAACATGCAACTTCAGATCCCCATTCCTGCTTTCTCGCCATACCCCTTGATCCCCCTAGTAGTAAGGACTACATCTAACTCCTTTTTGAATATATTTAGTGAATTGGCCTCAACAACCTTCTTTGGTAGAGAATTCCACAGGTTCACCACTCTCTGGGTGAAGAAGTTTCTCCTCATCTCCGTCCTAAATGGCTTACCCCTTAGACTGTGACCCCTGGTTCTGGACTTCCCCAACATTGGGAACATTCTTCCTGCATCTAACCTGTCTAAACCCATCAGAATTTTAAACGTTTCTATGAGATCCCCTCTCATTCTTCTGAACTCCAGTGAATACAAGCCCAGTTGATCCAGTCTTTCTTGATATGTCAGTCCCGCCATCCCGGGAATCATTCTGGTGAACCTTCGCTGCACTCCCTCAATAGCAAGAATATCCTTCCTCAAGTTAGGAGACCAAAACTGTACACAATACTCCAGGTGTGGCCTCACCAAGGCCCTATACAACTGTAGTAACACCTCCCTGCCCCTGTACTCAAATCCCATTGCTATGAAGGCCAACATGCCATTTGCTTTCTTAACCGCCTGCTGTACCTGCATGCCAACCTTCAATGACTGATGTACCATGACACCCAGGTCTCGTTGCATCTCCCCTTTTACTAATCTGTCACCATTCAGATAATAGTCTGTCTCTCTGTTTTTACCACCAAAGTGGATAACCTCACATTTATCCACATTATACTTCATCTGCCATGCATTTGCCCACTCACCTAACCTATCCAAGTCACTCTGCAGCATCATAGCGTTCTCCTCGCAGCTCACACTGCCACCCAACTTAGTGTCATCCGCAAATTTGGAGATACTACATTTAATCCCCTCGTCTAAATCATTAATGTACAATGTAAACAGCTGGGGCCCCAGCACAGAACCTTGCGGTACCCCACTAGTCACTGCCTGCCATTCTGAAAAGTACCCGTTTACTCCTACTCTTTGCTTCCTGTCTGCCAAGCAGTTCTCAATCCACGTCAGCACACTACCCCCAATCCCATGGACCAGTGGATAGACACTTCCCTGCAATGGTTGGGCAAACTCCAAATAAACTGATTAGGACTGAGTATTTGGGATATGTCCTGGGCTGGAAAACAGAACATGCTGAAAATACATAGGAGATCTGTTAGCATATGAAAAGGGAAAAGATAGGTTTACAGTTGGATCATGTGCCCTGATTTTTCCAGCATTTTTAGGTTTTATTTAAAATTTCCAGCATTTGCAGTTTTTTTTTCTTTACTTCTCAACTGTGTCACCCTCCCAAACAAGAATGCAGGAAACTTACTGTTGGGGTGACATTACAAAAATAATCATACTTATTAACCATTAGAGACAAGAAATAGAGACAAACGGAAGCAATAAACTACAGAATAAAATATAGAAAGGTTAGGTTGCCTTTCTGCAGTTCTACAGTTCTGCATGTCCAATCACATCACATTCCAAATGGCAACTGTGAATTTGGCCTACTGGTGACACAAAGAAGCCATTATGAATAGAAGAATCGTATCTGCATAATATTTAAACAGAGCCAAAACTTTTTATTTGTGCACAAGATGTAGGGATAGAATACAGGAGTGCACAAAAACAACAACAACTTGTATTTATATAACATCTTTAACATAGTCTCGAGATGCTTCAAAGGTGTATTATAAGACAACAACAAAAATCAACACCTTGCCACATAAGGAGAAATTAGGGCAGATGACCAAAAGCTTGGTCAAAGAGGTAGGTTTTAAGGAGAATCTTAAAGGAGGAAAGAGAGGTAGCGAGGCGGAGATAATTATACACATTGGAGGGTACATTGGAAAATCAAATTCCATAGTTCAAATCCTGCAACACAAGATGCTTAACAAATGTGCTAAAACAAATTTGTTATGAAATATTCACTGGAGTTTAGAAGGATGAGAGGGTATCTCATAGAAACATATAAAATTCTGACGGGACTGAACAGGTTAGATGCAGGAAGAATGTTCCCGATGTTGGGGAAGTCCAGAACCCGGGGACATCGTCTAAGGATTAGAGGTAAGCCATTTAGGACTGAGATGAGGAGAAACTTCTTCACTCAGAGAGTTGTTAACCTGTGAAATTCCCTACCACAGAGAGTTGTTGATGCCAGTTCATTGGATATATTCAAGAGGGAGTTAGATATGGCCCTTACGGCTAAAGGGATCAAGGGGTATGGAGAGAAAGCAGGAAAGGGGTACTGAGATGAATGATCAGCCATGATCTTATTGAATGTTGGTGCAGGCTCGAAGGGCCAAATGGCCTATTCCTGCACCTATTTTCTATGTTTCTATGTTTCTATTAGTATTCACATGTATTATTGTAGTTAACTGATGCACAGTCATAAACAACCTGCTATCATTTTCCGTGCAAGAATCTTGCTGTCAGCAGTAGTGGAGTATGTTTAAGCATTAGCGGTCTGTGTACAGATTTTTTCAGCTAACACTGGTTGTTATTTGTTCAAGAAATCTGTCAATCTTCTCTATATATTTTCCTTGTTTATGTGTGGACCAGAATTCATTTTATAACTACTGAAACAATAGATATGCTTTCATTGACTGCCAGATGGGAGACTGGTGCAGTCTATTGAAGTTGTTGCGTGTTACACCATGGAATGGTGCCTGCATGACCAGATTCAGGAGATCCCATTCACTGGGTTTCCAACCTCAGTCAGGCTGTTTGGTGAGGCAATTCTCCAATGGGAGGACTGAAAAATTGTCACATGATTCAACCCACACCAGCTGGGAAATTACAAACCATGGGGGAAAAATTAAGTACCTTAGCACCCCCTTTAGCACCAGCAGATGGCGATAATGGGGCGCTAGAGCATTATCGTGAGGGCGAGGTGAATCCAACACTGCATGCCAAAACCCTCCCCCACCACCGCCACAGCGCCGCTGCTAACAGTTATCGTTGAAAGCCTCAATCCAAGGTGGATCGTCACATCAGTGAGTGTGCAATGCTCACTGACTGACCGATCTGCTAAATTGATTGTTGCCACCTACCTTAGCGCCTGGAGGAAACAGTGATAGGGAGAGCTGGCATGAAGCAACAGGAAGCCGGCTCCAAAGTCATTATTTGAAGGGATCATTAGTAATGAGTCGCAGCTGTAGGTTGGTGGCGTTTCAGTGTTTTCTTGTCAGTTTCACAGTGAAACAGTCTCATTCTATAATTTCAATGTCATTTAGTATCAGGAGTGTTGTGGCAACTAAAAAGTAGCTACATTTATTTACATTCACGCCACATAAGTGCCAGGCAATGACCATCTCTAACAAGCGAGAGTCTAGCCACCTCCCCATAATATTCAACAGTATTATCATCGCAGAATCCTCCACCATCAACATCCTGGGTGTCACCATTGACCAGAAACATAAATATTGTGGCAAAAAGAGCAGATCAGCGGCTGGGTGTTCTGCAGGAAGTATCTTACCTCCTAATTCGCCAAAGCCTTTCCACCATCTACAAGGCACAAGTCAGGAGTCTGATGGAATACTCTCCACTTGCCTGGATGAGTTCCGCTCCAACAACACTCAAGAAGCTTGACACTATCCAGATCAAAGGAGCCTGCTTGATTGACACCCCAGCCACCACCTTCAACATTCACTCCGTCCATCACGGATGCACCATGCCTGCAGTGTGTACCCACTATAAGATGCACTGAAGCAACTCACCACGGCTTCTTCAGCAGTACCTCCCAAACCTGTGACCTCTACCAGCTAGAAGGACAAAGGCAGCAGGCACATGCGAGCACCATCACCTGTAAGTTCCCCTCCAAGTTACACACCACCTTGACACCATCTCGAAATATATCGCCGTTCCTTCATCGTCGCTGGGTTAAGATCTTGGAACTCCCTCCCGAACAGCGCTGTTGCAGTTCAAGAAGGCCGCTCACCACCACCTTCTCAAGAGCAATTAGGGATGAGCAATAAACGCCGGCCCACATCCCGGAACAAATTTTTAAAAAATTATTCTTAACAAAATCAAACTGCCACACTTGGTTACATTAATGGCAGCCGATTTCACCCTCCAGGATCTATAGCGGACGGAGCGCAAGCAGCGAGAAACACTGAAACATTTGGCCAGAGGTGGGAGGTGAGCCATCAGGAAGCCTTATCCTTTGAGGCTGTTCCAAGAGCACTTCTCCCACCTACAATTAAGCCAGGAGCAGTGTATTAGAAGGGTTCACTTCACCAAGGAGGTGGTCACAGAACTCTGCCAACTCCTGCAACCAGACCTCCAGCCTTAGATCAGGGTGACCACGGCTCTCCTAGTGGCAGTCAAGGTCACCGTCATCCTCAATTTCTTTGCCAACACATCTTTCCAGTCTGCAACAGTCTAACACCTCGCAGTTCACAGTCCACTATTGAGGTCACAGAGGCTCTCTACAGAAGGAGAAGGGACTACATTTCCTTCCCCATCACCAGAGAGAAGCAGGACAAGTGTGCATGTGACTTTGCCAGGATAGCGGATCTCCCCATGGTGCAGGGTGCCAGTGACTGCACCCATGTGGCATTGTGAGTACTGCACAACAATCCTGACTGGTGTGCCAGCACTCTTCCAACCACCAAGTCCTTTGGGGAAGGAAGCTTGCCGTCTTTATCCGGTCTGTCCTATATGTGACTTCAGACCCACAGCAATGTGGTTGACTCTTAACTGCCCTCTGAAATGGCCGAGCAAGCCTAGTTGTACCAAACCACGACGACAAAATCAGTACAAGGACTGCAGCGGTTGAAGAAGGCAGCTCACCACCATCTTCTCAAGGGCAATTAGGGATGGGCAATAAATGCCGGCCATGCCATCGATACCCACATCCTGAGAGTGAAATCTTATCTAAAAAGTCAAGCTCGCGGTTAGCTGGTCAGAAACAATGGCTATCTAGTCTCCAACTGGCTCATGATTCCCCTCCACAACCCCAACACTCCTGACCAGCACTCATATAATAAGACATGCTGCCACCAGGAACATCATCGAGCAGACCATCGGCTTTCTGAAGCAACGGTTCCGCTACCTTGCCTGCTCGGGAGAATCCCTCCAGTACTCGTTTGAGTGGATGTCCAATGTGTGGTGGTCTGCTGCATGCTTCAAAACCTGACCATCCTGAGGGCAAACCCTTGCCACCAGGGATTGCGAGACCACCTTGGGAGGAGGAAGAGGGAGAGGAGCAGGACGAGGTGGAAGAGAAAGACAAGGAGGATGAAGAGGAGGAGGAACAGGAGCGAGGGAGGAGGTAGCCACTCAATCGGCCTTCCAGAAGTGTCGCCTCATCAGATTACATTTTTGTGTCCAATAATCTGCAGCACTCTATTTTTCAGCACAGACTGTGGTTGGGTGTCAGCTTATTTCCTGCTCCCTCCTGTTGTGAGCCACCTTGGACTGCAAAAGAAAATAATAGTGTGGGAGTGAGTGTAGAGCAATGTGTTTGGGTTATGTGCCTGCCATTGTTGAATAGCTGCCATTGTGTGCAAGGTGTGAGATATGGGTGTGAGTGTTGCTAGGTACAGATTGGTGGTGGGTGAGTGCTCGGGGTATGGTGCTTTGGGCAGTGTTTGAAGACTGTGGTTCGGATGGTGGTATGTATAATTTGTTGAAGCATTCACTCACTCTAACCACCCAAGCGATGCACTGTGTGTGGTCCTGGGGACCACAGTGCTGCCCGAGACGAGCTGCACTATCTCCATCCACATGGTGTGAAAGACTTGCAGCGAGGGTCTCCTGCCATTTGCTGGGTGGAGCACCGCCCTCAGTGCCTCCACAGCAAACAACAACCTCCCCAATGCTTAATCGCAGCATCTATGGGCTCTCTCCCTGGAGCGTGGATCTGTCATGAGTACAGCTGCTTCAGTCCTCCGGCTCCTTCTCCTTGACCTGCTGCTGCTTACTGAGGCAACTGTACAGCCAGCAATACTGAGAATGAGATTCTTCAACTTCAATGAACCTCCCCTTTAAGAACTGAAAAAAGCCTGTGGCAATCATGACTTGTGATTAGACTGCACCTGATATTGATCCACCCTTTGAGTGTAACGGCAAGGAGTTTGGGCTTAAAGACTTGGGGAGCAAAATTGCCCCGGACCCCGACCAATTCCATCGATTGAGGGCGGTAACCTCCCGGGGCTGAGACTTTCAGCGCCCGGAGCGGGAGTTCTGCCCCTGATGCTGAATTGGGCCTACCGCCGCCCAAATGAAGCGGAGCGCTGTCTCCGGCGCTCCGATTCCTGTAGCGGCGGGTCCCGGGGCGCTACTGTGGTGCTGAGTCAAGTACTATGCGTATGCCCCTGGGCAACGTGAGACCGGGCCAGTAGCCAGCATCCAAGATGGAGTGCCGGGCTGCACGATGGAGGCCCAGACCACACTAGGGCCGCCATCATCGAGCCAACCCGAGAGTCGGCCGACAAACAAAGATGGTGGTTTGGGGTGCTGACGCCCTCCCCTTTAATCTGCACTCTAAGAGTGGATGTCCGCCAGCTTAGCAACCCGCGAAGCTGGCATTGACATCCACCCGTGCCAGCTTCGCAGCAATTTCCCCCATCATGTATTAAGAGGTTGGCATGGTGCGGTGAGGGGTTCCCCCCCGCGGAATTGGTCGGGGTTTTTGCCGAGGCAGTACGAGGTAGAGCCTCGCTCCTGTCGGAAGTGTCCCGGTTACACCCACTTACCGCCTGGCGGTGGCAATGACAGCCTCATCTGTCGAGTTGGAGTCGGGAGTCGGGTGGAGGAGCACGATTTAATTGCGCTATCTTGAAAAAAACATTTCGGCCATTACTCTTTGCAGCTTGCTATCACATAGACAGAGTGGCTGGTAGACCGATCGCAGTGATTTTGACTTCATGAACCGGTCTGCCTATGAACTATTTCCCTGTACCATTGAGGGCAGATTTGAAATCATAAGATTTATCTAGTTTCATGGGGGCTATATTGGCACTCGACTTCCTGCTCCGTGTCACCGTTGGAGGCTACTTAGATGAAGATAACGGCGGAGATAACTGCAGAGAGAAAAGCATAGAGAAAGGCAGAGAGGAGGACATGGAGCAAGACAGGGAGAAGCACAGGGAGAAAGGCAGCAAAATGTGGCCAGAGGGAGATAGCCCAACAGGGCTGGCTGGCAACAGGAGAACTTACCCGCTCAGGCTATTCCAGGAGCAGTTCTCCAGCTTCACTTTCACTGAGGAACTGTGTGTTCAAAGACTCCGCTTCAGCAAGGATGTGGTCACAAAGCCCTGTCATCTGCTGCAACCAGACCGCGAGCCTCAGGCAAGAGTGAGGACGGCTTTCTCAGTGGCAGTCAAGGTCACTATCGCGCTAAGTTTCAACAGCCATGGATCCTTCCAGGGAGCGACAGGATACATCTCCAACAACTCACAGTTTGCCTTCCATTGTTCCATCCGCGAAGTCACAGATGCTCTGTACAGAAAGAGGAAGGATTACTCATGATCTTTTCCATGACCAGAGAGAAGCAACATGAGTGTGCATGTGGCTTCGGTAGGATAGCGGGATTCCCCATGGTGCAGGGCGCCAGTGACTGCACCCATGTTGCTTTGCGGGCACCGGATCACAATCCTGAGGTCTTCCAAAACCGCAAAGATTTCCACTTACTGAATGTGCAGCTAATATATGACCACACATGCAGAATCCTCACCGTGAATGCCTGCTATCCTGGCAGTAGCCATGATGCCTTCATCCTGCGCCAGACCGGTGTGCCAGCTCTGTTCCAGCCACCACATCAAGCTGGTGGAGGGCTGCTCAGAGACATGGGCTACTCTCTCTCCACCTGCCTCTCCCCTTCGCAACCCCAACACTCCTGCCCAGCACTCACACTGTTATGTATGTAAACATTGTAACTGTGTAAGACTTGCCACCAGAGGGCGTAACTGTTGGAGGCCCAAGAGTCACTTGCACACCTCGTGCAAGGGTATATAAAAGGTTGTCTGCCATGCTGCTCAGGCACTCTGGAATTGTATTAAAGAGACTAACGTCAGATCAGTTTTAGCTCACAGTACTCAGTCTTGTGGAGTTCTTCCATACTTAACACACACAATGAGAGCCATGCTGCTACAAGGAACATCATTGAGCAGACCATCGGAGTGCTAAGGCAACGGGTCCACTGCCTTGACCACTCAGGCACTACTCACCTGAGCGGGTGTCCCTTTTTGTCATCGTTTGTTACATGCTGCACAACCTCGCCATGGCATGAGGGCACAGCCATTGTCAACAGGCAAAGCCGCACCACCTAAGGAGGAGGAGGAGCAGGAGAAGGAGCAAGAGGAGAGGAAGAGCAGGTGGAGGAGGAAGAGGAGCAGGAGCAGCAACAACAGCTTTGGAGAGGCAGCTAGTCCATGGCGATTCTGCAAGGAAGGTCCCTAACCGTCTCATCAGTTCCAGTGAATTCCATCCCATTTCCCATTTCCTCTGGATGTCCCCATCACTACATCCATTTTTCCTTCCATACCAAAGCCCCAAAACTGAAATGAGACACAACAGCAAAGATGAAACATTCCAATCCAAATTTATATCACACCAATAAACGCTTTCATAATGTATTTACCCTTCCTTATATCTCCTCTTTGCTTTAACTAATCTAGTGTTCCTCTGCAGTGCATCCCCTGTGGCTGCAGAACAGCTAGTGGAAGACTGCTGTGTGTCAGAGCCAGAGACTACAGATGGCCTTGCAGGACTCCCTCGACCAGCTCTGGGCCAAGAAGGCACGATCACCTCAGGCTGGGCGACGGCAGTCTGGGCTGGCTGGGTGACCGCCAGTGACAAATGCAATGGCGGAGTGGCAGTGGTAGGCTCAGGAATGCTGTCATCATGAGAGAGAACAGCAGGTTCCTGCTCCATTCACCCAGTGCCACTCCCCCAGGTAGCACCTCAGCATCCCCACCAATCTGCTGGAGCATAGATTGGTTGGCTGCTGCGACACTGTGAGATCCCGGTGGACTGCAGTGAACCCAGCGGCGATGGCAGCAGTCAGAACTTCCTCAGCTCCAGAAGGTTCAAATGAGCTCCCCTTTAAGAGCCAGATGGAGCTAGAGTCAAGGATTGAAGGCTGATTGCTGTATGGAACTCAGCTGAAATTGGATAACTGACTGTGAAACTCTTTTAGAGTCTACCTACAAAACATAAAACATTAAATCGTGCCAATAGTGCCCATGCAGCTCGCAGCTGAGGCCATTAGTGCCTCATTTACCGCCCCCTTCACTCCTGGGGCAAAAATGCTGAGTATCACACAATTTGGCAAGGCATCTAAAAGTAAAAAATTACTGCCCCAAATGGGGTGCTACCGAATTTCACCGCCTAAGTTTGCTGTACAAGTGTCAGGTTGGGGGCACAGTAATTTTGTCCTGAAGGCTCCCAGCAACTTTCATTGCTAATGCTCTTGTCTGCTAGACTGATTAAACTAAGCTTGTTGTAAAACAGAGGCCTCTCAGTGTCCAACTACTATGTACAAAAATGAGAACTGCACAAATAGCTTTTTTTTTAAACTTAACTGGGTTATCGGAACTTCAGCTTACATTTGCCGGAGTATTCTGCAACTAAAGGAAATACCTATGCAGCTTTTACCATTACCGTTATTAATAACTTCCGTAGCTGCATTGTAGCACACATTGCAATGCACACTTTACTACAATATAGTATTGGAGGTTGAGAAAGAGGCAGTCATGATGAAAGATATCAAAGAAAAAAATCCTGCTAATGGTAGGCAGGAGCAATACAGCCTCTGCCAAAAAGTGAATTACCATCTGATTATGAGCAATAAAACCTACCAGATATTCTTTTTTTTAACTTGGTTTGAGTGCTGTGAGTAAGGAACTATCACTGGAATCAGGAATGTGTCATTGTTTCTGTGAGAGTAAAATATCGATCTTATGCAGTAGCCAATTTTCCACTATTATTAATTTCAGCAGTAAATCCACACCAGCACACCCTGGGGAAAATTCCACCTATAATCACATTATGAACAAGAAGGATTAGTCAAGCAGAAATGTTACTCTTAACATGACACTGCTAAATCATAGAGCCTTCATATATTATATTTTGTCCAACATTTTAACAATTAAGTACTTATTCTGGATCATAAATTTACTGTTACAAATTCCTGTAACTGATTTAACTTTGAAGTAAAAGTCAAGAACGATTAAAGTGATACGCAATAATTCAAAAGCTTCAAAGAAAATTAAATGACATTGTATTAATAAATACCATTGAGCAGAAATTATCTAATTACTGTGTCTCTTTATTTATGCTACTTGGAAACAGGCTTAAACTCTTGTACTTTTTGGTTAAATAATTGTCGCATTTACGTGCCATGGTAAAAATCAATTAAAAGCAAAATGCTACGTTAATAGAAGTTACCAGAGGGATTGTAATTTTTTACAATTCATTTACTTAAGTTGTAACCAATTGCTATGTTGTATTTACAAATTGGCTCCATTGTTTGCTTTTTTTTAGTTATTGTAGTTATTGTTTCTAAGCATACGGGCCTGAGAAATTGGAGATAATAATTTATTTATTATTTATGTGAATAAGTGTCACCAAAGAGGAAGGAATAAACAGATGATGGAATGATGAAATGGAGCAGAGAAGAAATTAGTAACAGGTAGGACTGAAAGGAGAGATATGGGAAGGACTGATTGAGGCAAGAAGGAAGTATTGAAGAAAGGAGAAGTGAAATAAAGATGATGGAAATAACAGGTAAAGAACAATTAGTTTGCCTGAAATACCAAATTCCTTGACTATAATGATTACCTTGGATCAGTTCCAAGTAATTGATGGTTGTACCTTCACCTTGTTTAAAGACTATGGTCCCAAGTTTGCTTAAAACGACGCACCGCCGTGAGGTGCGGTGACTTTTTACAACAAAAACTGCACCTAAAACTTACCTAGGTATTCTCCCCGCTCCTCAGGACATCTTCGGCCTTGGCGTAGCTCCCCATAACCAGTGGGGGGGCAGAGCCAGGTAGTGCTGGGACCTCGGCACATGCATGCTAGAGTGTGCGCGCATGTGCAGCAGCTCCTCGCCCCCGAATCTCTGCAGACTGTGTGGGAGGTGTAGTGTCTCTGCACCTTGTTGCAAACTCACATGAGGCATGTATATATCAGACACGGTCACTCTGTGACCTTCACTTTATTCCCAGGACCATAGAGTGCTGACCCTGGGTGGGACCTCTCCTTTTATACCTGGAAACCCAGGTGAGGAGTGTCTCCCGCAAGCTCACCCCCTGTGGTCAGGGTGTGCATTTCAAGGGTACAGGTACAGTGTGCATGAGTTACAGTTACATAACTATTGTCATAGCAAGATGTTGAAATCCATGACATCAACTCCCCCCTTGAGTCTTTTAGTTTCAGAGGTTAAGTCTATCGGGTGGTCGACGCTCTCTCGTGGAGCGCCGCAGTTGTGGCTCTGGTGGCTGAGCCTCAGCACGCATCTCTGTCACTTGAGGTGATTCCGGCCTGGACGGGCTGGCCGCAGGGACTGTACATGCTGAGGGCTGTCTTTGTTGCTCGTACGCTGGCAGTGGTGTGGGTGCTATCTCATCATGCTCTTCTTCCAGTTCCTCCGTGTCTATGCTGAACCTTGTCTTTACTTGGTCCAAGTGTTTGCGGCATATCTGCCCATTGTTTAGTCTGACCACCATGACCCTGTTTCCTTCTTTGCCAATTACGGTGCCCTCAAGCCATTTGGGTCCCAAAGCATGGTTAAGAACAAATACGGGGTCATCTATTTCTATACACTTCCCCCTTGAGTCTCGATCATGGAGCTCGGTTTGGGACTGGCGCTTGCCCTCAACAATGTCTGCCAGGTCTGGGTGAATGAGGGACAGCCGCGTCTTGAGCGTGCGTTTCATGAGGAGTTCCACTGGCGGGACTCCCGTGAGCAAGTGCGGCCGGGACCTGTAGGCCAGGAGGAGACGCGATGGGCGTTACTGAAGGGAGGGTCCTTGGATGCGTACCATGCCCTGTTTTATGACTTGGACTGCCCATTCCGCCTGGCCATTGGAAGCCGGCTTGAATGGCGCTGTCCGGACGTGCTTGATCCCATTGCCCGACATAAACTCCTGGAATTGATGGCTGGTAAAACACGGGCCACTGTCGCTGACCAGGATGTCCGGCAAGCCTTGGGTCACGAAAACCGTACGCAGACTCTCCACAGTGATTGATGTCATGCACGAGTTCAATATGATGCACGCGATCCACTTCGAGTATGCATCGACTACGATCAATAACATTTTCCCCATGAACGGGCCCGCATAGTCTACGTGAATACGTGACCATGGCCTGGTGGGCCAGGGCCACGGGCTAAGTGGAGCCACCCTGGGGGCATTGCCCAGCTGGGCACACGTCGTGCACCTGTGAACCCAGTGTTCCAGGTCTGAGTCAATTCCCGGCCATCATACATGTGACCGGGCAATGGCCTTCATTAACACGATGCCAGGGTGCTCGCTGTGGAGATCCCTGATGAACGCTTCCCTTCGTTCTGGGGCATGACTACCCGGCTGCCCCATAACAGGCAGTCGGCTTGGATGGAGAGTTCATCCATCCGTCTCTGAAACGGCCTGACTTCCTCGGGGCACGCCCTGTGTACAGGCGCCCAATTCCCAGTCAGGACACATTTCTTTATCATGGATAGGAGGGGATCCCTGTTGGTTCAGAGTTTGATCTGTCGGGCTGTGATGGGGGAGTCCGCAGTGTCAAAAGCCTCAACGGCCATGACCGTCTCAGCGCTCTGCTCTGACACCCCCTCGGTGGTGGCCAGTGGGAGCCTGCTGAGTGCGTCAGCACAATTTTCGGTGCCTGGCCGGTGCCATATGGTGTAGTCATACGCAGCCAGCGTGAGGGCCCATCGCTGTATGCGAGCTGACGCGTTAGCGTTGACAGCTTTGCTGTCGGACAACAGGGATGTTAACGGCTTGTGGTCCGTCTCAAGCTCGAACTGTCTACCGAAAAGGTACTGGTGCATCTTTTTCACACTGTACACGCACGCGAGTGCTTCCTTCTTGACCATGCCATATCCAAGCTCTGCCTGGGAGAGCGACCTGGAGGCGTAAGCCACCGGTTGGAGTCGGCAGTCATCATTACCCTGCTGCAATACACACCCAACCCCGTAGGATGACGCATCGCATGTTAAAACCAGTTTTTTTAGAGGGGTCATACAAAGTCAACAGTTGGAACACAGCAGGTTCCTCGCCTTATTGAAAGCCCATTCTTGACAGTACCCCCAAAACCATTCACACCCTTTACGGAGGAGCATTTGTAACGGCTCCAACTATGTGCTTAAGTTCGGCAGAAAGTTCCCAAAATAGTTCAAAAGTCCCAGGAATGATCGCAACTCCGTCGTGTTGCCAGGCCTGGGCGCCCGGCGAATCGCCTCAATTTTTGATTCAGTGGGTCGGATCCCGCCTGCGACAACCCTCCTGCCCAGGAACTCGACCTCTGGGGCCAAAAACACGCATTTGGCCTTTTTCAGCCGCAACCCTACCCGATCCAATTGGCATAGCACCTCCTCCAGGTTGCGGAGGTGTTCCTCGGTGTCTCGACCCATTATAAGGATGTCGTCTTGGAACACGATCGTTCCAGGAATGGATCTGAGCAAGCTTTCCATGTTTCGTTGAAAGATAGCCGCTGCCGAATAAATGCCAAACGGGCACCTGTTGTAGACAAATAATCCCTTGTGTCTCGTGATTGTGGTCAGAAACTTGGATTCTTCAGCCAGTTCCTGAGTCATGTAGGCCGAAGTGAGGTCCAGCTTCGTGAACAGCTTGCCACCTGCCAGCGTGGCAAAAAGGTCCTCCGCTCTCGGGAGCGGGTATTGGTCTTGCAACGACATTCGGTTGATGGTGGCTTTGTCGTCGCCACAAATACTAACCGAGCCATCTGCTTTGAGAACAGGAACGATGAGACTTGCCCAGTCGCTGAATTCAATGGCCGAAATTATACCCTCCCTGAGCAGCCTGTCCAGTTCACTTTCAATTTTCTCACACATCACGTACGGCACTGCTCTGGCTTAGTGGTGCTCTGGTCTGGCGTCCGGAATGATGCGTATCACCACTTTAGTGCCCTTGAACGTACCGACACCGGGTTGAAACAGTGACTTGAATTTTTGCAAGACCTGCGAGCATGAACTTTGCTCCATGGATGAAATGGCATGCACATCCCCCCATTTCCAATTCATCTCAGCTAGCCAACTCCTCCCCAAAAGCGCGCGGCCATTTCCCTGAACAATCCAGAGTGGCAGCCGGTTCTGTGATCCATTGTGCGTTACCACCAAGTTTGCACTGCCCAGCACTGGGATGATCTCTTTGGTGTACATACGTAGCTGTGTCTCAATGTGTTCCCGTTTGGGCCTGCTAGCTTTGTGTGGCCATAGTCTCTCAAACTGTTGGGCGCTCATGAGTGACTGGCTAGCTCCCGTATCCAGCTCCATGTGCACCGGGATGCCATTCAGTAAGACTTTCATCATCATGGGTGGCGTTTTAGTGTATGAGCTGTGGACGTCAGCCACATGAACTCTCTGAACTTCCGCATCCATGGTTGTTCCCCAGGCCTCATCCTGCATTGCAGACCCCTCGTCTGGTTCCTCTGTCTCGCAGACTAGCCTCGCTACTACATTTTTGCACATCCTGGTCAAGTGTCCACTGATATTACAAATCCTACAGGTATAAAGCTGGAACCTGCAGCTTTTGGCAGTGTGTCTACCCCCACACCTCTAACATGAGCTGAAATTGCTGTTAACAAAAGGACTATTCCCAGGCATTCCTCTCTGATGGCCCGTTTGGCTGTTTCTAAGCACTCTGAATGGTCCCATCACGGGATGCATTGTTCCTCGTGCTGGCGTGAATTGCCGATCCCGTTTCCATTGTCCCTGTTGCGGGCCCACCCTGGAGCTTGTTGCTGCCTGGGCGGTGTCGAATTGCCCTTTCCTGCCTGCCTGGGCAGTGTCGAATTGCCCTTGCCTGCCTGCGGGGTTTTGTATCACTTTTACAACATTAGTTCCCTAGTTCATCGCAACATTAAAACCAGGGCTGCATGCATAAATTAGCTTGGTCTCCTCTTCCCCTGCCATAAAGGTCTGAGCTATCAACGTCGCCCCTTCTGAAGTCAGGTCCTTGGTCTTTATAAGCTTCCTGAAAATGTCGGTATGATTAATGCCCTCGATGAAAAAGTCCCTTAACATCGCCCCGCTGCAGGCATCGGAGAACTTACAGAGACTGGCCAAACGCCGCAGTTCCACCACGAAGTCTGAGACGTTTTGACCCTCCCGATGCCGGTGAGAGTAGAACCGGTGCCGGGCCATGTGTATGCTACTTGCCGACTTGAGATGCTCACTGATCAGCTGGCTGAGTTCTTCGAAGGACTTGTCCGCTGGCTTTTGGGGTGCGAGCAGGTCTTTCATCAGCGCATTGGTCTGTGGTCCGCAGCTGGTCAGTAGATGCGCCTTCCGCTTGTCAGCCACTGTCTCTTCCAGCCAGTCCTTTGAACAAGATCCTCAGGATACTGAAGTCCAAGGGGCTGGCTCCAGATCTTCCAGAGGATTTGTACTATTTGATCAAGAGGGTACTTCCACCTACCCACCCCACTCCTCTCCCCCTCTCTTCCCCCCCCCTCCCCCATTCACCGATGCCAAGTTGAGCCGAGCCTCCCGGTGTGCGTCTTACCACCCTTAGCCCTGGCCGAATGGGCTCTCTCATCGGCGGCCCATGGCCTTCCCTTCACATAAAGGTAGGACTTCTATTTTATATTTGTTATTGATTGATTGATTGCTTATTACTTTGGTCTTGGTGCTTTAGCTGCATAGAAACATAGAAAATAGGTGAAGGAGTAGGCCATTCGTCCCTTCGAGCCTGCACCACCATTCAATAAGATCATGGCTAATCATTCACCTCAGTACCTCTTCCCTGATTTCTCTCCAATACCCTTGATCCCTTTAGCCGTAAGGGCCACACCTAACTCCCTTTTGAATATATCCAACGAACTGGCATCAACAACTCTCTGCGGTAGGAAATTACACAGGTTAACAACTCTCTGAGTGAAGAAGTTTCTCCTCATCTCAGTTCTAAATGGCTTACTCCTTATCCTTAGACAGTGATCCCTGGTTCTGGACTTCCCCAACATCGGGATCATTCTTCCTGCATCTAACCTGTCCAGTCCCGTCAGAATTTTATATGTTTCTATGAGATCCTTTCTCATCCTTCTAAACTCCAGTGAATAAAGGCCCAGTCGATCCAGTCTCTCCTCATGTGTCAGTCCAGCCATCTCGAGAATCAGTCTGGTGAACCTTCGCTACACTCCCTCAATAGCAAGAACGTCCTTCCTCAGATTAGGAGACCAAAACTGAACACAATATTCCAGGTGAGGCCTCACCAAGGACCTGTATAACTGCAGTAAGACCTCCCTGCTCCTATACTCAAAACCCCAAACTATGAAGGCCAAATACCATTTGCTTTCTTTACCGCCTGCTGTAGCTGTATGCCAACTTTCAATGACCGATGAACCATGACACCCAGGTCTCGTTGCACCTTCCCTTTTCCGAATCTCCCACCATTCAGATATTATTCTGTCTTCGCGTTTTTGCCCCCAAAGTGGATAACCTCACATTTATCCACATTATACTGCATCTGCCATGCATTTGCCCACTCACCTAACCTGTCTAAGTCACCCTGCAGCCTCTTAGCATCCCCCTCACAGCTCACACCGCCACCCAGTTTAGTGTTATTTGCAAACTTGGAGATATTACACTCAATTCCTTCATCTAAATCATTAATGTATATTGTAAATAGCTGGGGTCCCAGCACTGAGCCCTGCGGCACCCCACTAGTCATTGCCTGCCATTCTGAAAAGGACCCATTTATCCCGACTCTCTGCTTCCTGTCTGCCAACCAGTTCTCTATCCACGTGAGTATATTACCCCCAATACCATGTGCTTTAATTTTGCACACCAATCTCTTGTGTGGGACCTTGTCAAAAGCCTTTTGAAAGTTCAAATACACCACATCCACTGGTTCTCCCTTGTCCACTCTACTAGTTACATCCTCAAAAAATTCCAGAAGATTTGTCAAGCATGAATTCCCTTTCATAAATCCATGATGACTTGGAGCAATCCTGTCACTGCTTTCCAAAGGTGCTGTTATTTCATCTTTAATAATTGATTCCAACATTTTCCCCACTACTGATGTCAGGCTAACTGGTCTATAATTACCCGTTTTATCTCTCCCTCCTTTTTTTAAAAAGTGGTGTTACATTAGCTACCCTCCAGTCCATAGGAACTGATCCAGAGTCGATAGAGTTCGGCTACCCTCCAGTCCATAGGAACTGATCCAGAGTCGATAGAGCTCCTTCAATTTTTTATTTGTTAATTGCTTATTACTTTTTGTGCTTTGCTTAGTGCTTTGTGAGTCTTGGTGCAGGTCCTCTCAGCTTCCTTGTATTTTTTATTTCATATTGAATGCTTATTGTTGTGCTTTGTTTAGTGCTTGGTGTTTTAAATGTACTGCTTTGTTTCGTGCTTAGTGCCTTAAATGTACTTATGCTTCTTTAATGTTGTTGTGAAGGTGTTTAGTGCTTTGGAAAATCCTCTAACTTCTATTCACCCCCGCTCCCGCCCCCCCGCCCCCCTCCCTCGCCCATCTCTGGCTACCTGCGCTGATTTCTTAAGTCTCCGCAAGGTTTTTCTGAGCGTACAAAAGTGGACACATTCGCTGGCCTAAGTTAGTTTGTAGTAACTTTTCATTGGCTAGACTTGCTTAAATGGCCAAAACAGGCGTAAGTGGCTGGTAATGCCCCCTTTTGAAAAAAATACTGAACTAAAAAGAAACTGAACTAACTCATTTAAATGAGGATGTCCTACAAGACGAATTTAGGGAGCTAGGAGCTAAATTAAAAAGTCGGACCTCAAAAGTAGTAATCTCAGGATTGCAACCAGTGCCACGTGCTAGTCAAAGTAGGAATCGCAGGATAGCTCAGATGAATACGTGGCTTGAGGAGTGATGCAGCACGGAGGGATTCAAATTCGTGGGACATTGGAATTGGTTCTGGGGGAGGTGGGACCAGTACAAACTGGATGGTCTGCACCTGGTCAGGACCGGAACCAATGTCCTAGGGGGAGTGTTTGCCAGTGCTGTTGGGGAGGAGTTAAACTATTATGGCAGGGGGATGGGAACCTATGCAGGGAGACAGAGAGAAGTAGAATGGGGGCAGAATCAAAAGATATCAAGAAGAAAAGTAAAACTGGAGGGCAGAGAAACCTAAAGCAAAAAGCAAAAAGGGCCACATTACAAGAAAATTCTATTGGGGCAAAGTGTGTTAGAAAGACAAGCCTCTGAAGGCTCTGTGCCTCAATGCGAGGAGTATTCGGAATAAGGTGGACAAATTAACTGCGCAGATAGCAGTTAACAGGTCTGATGTAATTGGCATCACGGAGACATGGCTCCAGGGTGACCAAGGCTGGGAACTCAACATCCAGGGGTATTCAACATTTAGGAAGGATAGACAGAAAGGAAAAGGAGGCGGGCTGGCATTGCTGGTTAAAGAGGAAATTAATGCAATAGTAAGAAAGGACATTAGCTTGGATGATGTGGAATCAGTATGGGTGGAGCTGCGGAATATCAAGGGGCACAAAACGCTAGTGGGAGTTGTGTACAGACTACCAAACAGTAGTAGTAAGGTTGGGGACAGCATCAAACAAGAAATTATGGATGCACACAATAAAGGTACAGCAGTTATCATGGGTGACTTTAATCTACATATTGATTGGGCTAACCAAACTGGTAGCAATGTGGTGGAGGAGGATATCCTGGAGTGTATTAAGGATGGAATTCTCGACTAATATGTCGAGGAACCAACTGGGGAGCTGGCCATCCTAGACTGGGTGATGTGTAATAAGAAAGGACTAATTAGCAATCTTGTTGTGCGAGACCCCTTGGGGAAGAGTGACCATAATATGATAGAATTCTTTATTAAGATGGAGAGTGACAAAGTTAATTCAGAGATTAGAGTCCTGAACTTGGGGAAAGGTAACTTCGATGGTATGAGACATGAATTGGCTAGAATAGACTGGCAAATGATACTTAAAGGGTTGATGGTGGATAGGCAATGGCAAACATTTAAAGATCACATGGATGAACTTCAGTAATTGTACATCACTATCTGGAGTAAAAATAAAATGGGGAAGGTGGCTCAACCATAGCTAGCAAGGGAAATTAAGGAAAGTGTTAAGTCCAAGGAAGAGGCATATAAATTCGCCAGAAAAAGCAGCAAACCTGAGGACTAGGAGAAATTTAGAATTCAGCAGAGGACGACAAAGGGTTTAATTAAGAGGCGAAAAATAGAGTACAAGAAGAAGCTTGCCGGAACATAAAAACTGACTGCAAAAGCTTCTCTAAATATGTGAAGAGAAAAAGATTAATGAAGACAAATGTAGGTCCCTTGCAGTCGGATTCAGGTGAATTTATAATGGGGAACAAAGAAATGGCAGACCAATTGAACAATACTTTGGTTCTGTCTACACGAAGGAAGACACAAATCACCTTCCGGAAGTAATAGGGGACCGATGGTCTAGTAAGAACGAGGAACTGAAGGATATCCTTATTAGGCGGGAAATTGTGTTAGGGAAATTGATGGGATTGAAGGCCGATAAATCCCTGGGGCCTGGTAGTCTGCATCCCAGAGTACTTAAGGAAGTGGCCCTAGAAATAGTGGATGCATTGGTGATCATTTTCCAACAGTCTATCAACTCTGGATCAGTTCCTATGGACTGGAGGGTAGCTAATGTAACACCACTTTTTAAAAAGGGAGGGAGAGAGAAAGCGGGTAATTATAGACCGGTTAGCCTGACATCAGTGGTGGGGAAAATGTTGGAATCAATTATGAAGGATGAAATAGCAGCGCATTTGAAAAGCAGTGACAGGATCACTCCAAGTCAGCATGGATTTATAAAGGGGAAATCATACTTGACAAATCTTCTGTAATTTTTTGAGGATGTAACTAGTAGAGTGGACAAGGGAGCACCAGTGGATGTGGTGTATTTGGACTTACAAAAGGCTTTTTACAAGGTCCCAAACAAGAGATTGGTGTGCAAAATCAAAGCACATGGTATTGGGGGTCATATACTGACGTGGATAGAGAACTGGTTGGCAGACAGGAAGCAGAGAGTTGGGATAAACGGGTACTTTTCAGAATGGCAGGCAGTGGCTAGTGGGGTGCCGCAGGGCTCCGTACTGGGACTCCAGCTCTTTACAATATACATCAATGATTTGGATGAAGGAATTGAGTGTAATATCTCCAAGTTTGCAGATGACACTAAACTGGGTGGCAGTGTGAGCTGTGAGGGGGATGCTAAGAGGCTGCAGGGTGACTTAGACAGGTTAGGTGAGTGGGCAAATGCATGGCAGATGCAGTATAATGTGGATAAATGTGAGGTTATCCACTTTGGGGGCAAAAACGCGAAGACAGAATAATATCTGAATGGTGGGAGATTCGGAAAAGGGAAGATGCAACGAGACCTGGGTGTCATGGTTCATCAGTCATTGAAAGTTGGCATACAGCTACAGCAGGCGGTAAAGAAGGCAAATGGTATGTTGGCCTTCATAGCTAGGGGATTTGAGTATAGGAGCAGGGAGGTCTTACTGCAGTTGTACAGGGCCTTGATGAGGCCTCACCTGGAATATTGTGTTCAGTTTTGGTCTCCTAATCTGAGGAAGGACGTTCTTGCTATTGAGGGAGTGCAGCGAAGGTTCACCAGACTGATTCCCGGGATGCCTGCACTGACATATGAGGAGAGACTGGATCAACTGGGTCTTTATACATTGGACTTTAGAAGGATGAGTGGGGATCTCATAGAAACATACAAGATTCTGATGGGACGGGACAGGTTAGATGCGGATAGATTGTTCCCGATGTTGGGGAAGTCCAGAACCATGGGACACAGTCTTAGGATAAGAGGTAGGCCATTTAGGATGAGATGAGAAGAAACTTCTTCACTCAAGCGAGTTGTTAACCTGCGGAATTCCCTGCCACAGAGAGTTGTTGATGCCAGTTCATTGGATATATTCAAGAGGGAGTTAGATATGGCCCTTACGGCTAAGGGAATCAAGGGGTATGGAGAGAAAGCAGGAAAGGGGTACTGAGGGAATGATCAGCCATGATTTTATTGAATGGTGGTGCAGGCTCGAAGGGCTGAATGGCCTACTCCTGCACCTATTTTCTATGTTTCAATTTTTCTAAACTGGAGCAAACAAAAGGGGAAGAATTGCGATTTTTAAGATACTCAAAAAAAAACTAGTTTCTCCAATAGTCCCAGAGATGGCTGCAAAAGGAAGAACAGGTGGAGAAGACAGACATTTTTCTTCACAACATCTTTGACTGTAATAAAAAGCCATATTTTCTGTTTGCTTTACGAGCGCTTCTCGTATTTATTCCCCTTTTCTGTTTAATGAATGTTTCTGTTTATGATAATATGGAATTGGATTCCCACCAGTACAACCAAATGCTAAGAAATGTAAAACTTGGTTGAGGCACAATTTTTTCTTTAAATTATTGGCCTGAATTTTGCAGTCAGCAGCGAAGTGACAGCACTTGCTGCTGACTTAGAGAAGGCTGCCCCCAAAGATCTAGCGATCTCGGTGGTGTAGATTTCACTTATCCTGGTGTTAATTTTATTCTGGTGCCACCTATTGGGGATCTCTGGTGTCCAGCAATAGTGATATCATCAAGCAGGCTAAACAGCCAGTCAAATTGAAGCATTCTCTCAGATAGCAAACCAAGAAATAAAAAACACTGCTTATCCTTCACTTTTTCAACATTTTACAGAGAGAAAAATAAAGATTGGGACATGCACATGCGATTAAGGTAGAAGCTGAAATATCTTAAACAAATTTTTAAAGTTACATGTTATTTTTTAAATCTATGGAATTTTTATTACAATGGAGAAATTTGACAATTCACATATATAAAATGTTTTTCGGGGCCAGAGAGGACGTTCAGCAGTAATTATGACTTAGTATACCATTAAAAACCCAGTTACACCTCATTCTATAAGGCTTAATTTTCTAGGGGTTTTTACACTGAGATTCGAGTGTAAAAAGTGCAAGTTCACGTCAATTCAAATGATTTTTAAGATTTCCATCTGCGATGACTTCAACAGCGCACCCTGTGGCGGAGCATAGTATCCCCACAGCAACCTCTGGATTTCCACATTTAATTGCGCATATGCAGACTCCAGAAGTTGCTGTCAGTTTCACACAGTAATGACAGTTTTGCCATCATTTCAACCTCAAAATCTGGGTCATTATTTCTCTAAACTGCAAGTAAAAACTGCCAGTTTGCAAATCCTTACCCACAATCATTCACACAGCAATTCAATCTCAACAAAAACAACAAAAAATCTTCAACTAAAATCTATCTTATACAATTGTGATTGAATTGTAAATTGTACTATTGTCTCCAGGTGAATGCTGGCATTTTCTCTGTGTAATCAGTGTGAACATCAAAACGCAGATACTGGGGAGCAAGTTCCATTTGTATTATGGTTTTGCATTTCAATATTATATTTTGATCAAATATGATAAAGGTGAATGGGGATTGGTTTAGTCCGATGGTATTCTATATGATGAAAATGATTAGGAAATAGCATTCAAAATCTATAAATGGATGATGCATATATTAACTAAAGTTGAATGTATAAGAAATGTTTATATTGAAGAATTATAAGAAAACTCAACACATTAACCACATCTGGTCATCACTTGATTATTTCCAGTTATACCAGCTTCTGACTGGATACTTTCAATATTTATACATTTGACAATGTTGCATTTCATTGACCAGCCTGCCTAATGCATTTGTTCAAATTGTTTTGAATGCTATCAATCTTGCTTACAATTGTATGGGAAAGATTGGATGGCTCAGTAGGTCTTTTCCTGTCCGATATTTTTCATATGTTTGTATTAAATATAAACATGATCCAGTGTAAAGTTTAACAATCTAATTACTTCTGTGTTTCAGTTAAGTGTTTTCTAGACTTTTTATTCAAATTACGTTTATTAACCGATCCATCACATAGGCAGAGAGGCACAGATTTCTAAACTGGGCTATTTTACCCTCACCCAATCATCACATTTTGTGGATAAGCATTTTCAGGATTTAGCAAGACTGGAAGGAGTGTGAAAAAGAATACTCTGAAAACGAGCATGGTGGTCATTGATACACTCATAATAAAAGATGAAACTGAGTACTGTGAGCAATGAGTAAGTGTGACCTGAGCTCCTTTAATAAGACTCCAGAGTGCAGGTACCACTTGGGTGGTCTGCTTATATACAGTGCTCCCAAGGGATGCTGGGATCCCTTGGGACTCCAACAGATAGGCCCTCTGATGGTGGTGTGATACAGGTTACCAAGAGTTAAACACATAACTGTCAGGATGCATTCAATCAAATGTGAAAAGATTTATTTACACTTTGGTTTTAACATCAAGCCACCTGCGAACACAGAAAATGAAATGTTGAAGTCGACTGTGTTCAGCTCAATAACTTTGCGAGATTGGCACAGCTTTATGACAGCCAAAGATTAAGCTCTTTTGCAGCTATATTATGTTAGTAATTCACACCAGATATCAAGCATATCATTGAAAGCTATGTTGCACAATCTCTCTCTCCCCTTCCCTCCCCCTTTTTCTATTAATTTTTATTCGAAGAGTAACTGTAAAAATAATGAGCTTCTGAAAATAAAGATCATGAAAACCAATATCCTAAAGTTTTGAAGGGATGAGTAGTATAGGCAGCTAGCATACTCTCCTTTTATCTAACAGACTCCAATTCAAATCCAACCCAGACAGATGGGATGAAAATGTTCTTACTTTAATGGCTGTACGAGCTCAAAGCAAAATGCATTTAATGCTATCTCAAATCAATCTAATAAGATGTGAGTCCAACCACACAAATTGGCACTAGTTGTTGCATCTCAGTCACAGAAACCACAGGATGGCTACACGTGGAAAGTAGATCATAGTTTTTAAAATTATTTTTAATCATATATATCTTCCAAATGAAGCCAATTATTCTTAATAATTTTTCTTCTATAGTTTTAAATATGCAGCCTTAAGGTCCAAACTGTTATAATCAATGAGAATCTCTGGGAGTAATCTTAGTCCTTTTGCAATACTGCATGCTCAACAGATTTTAATAGACCACTTAAACATTGAGGGGCAGGTGCATTTATTTTTTCACAAAAAATATAAAAATTGCTCAGTGGTCATTGTGAGGCCTGACGCATTCCAATTAAAGAAAGTAGACAGTGATACATCTCATACTTCATCATAATAGCTCTATGTTTTCTCTGAATGGATTATGAAATTTACAAATTACACAATTATGGAAAATAAACTGTCAGGAAGCATGATTTACATAATTCAAGTATTTGGCCAGGGAGCTGAAAATGAACAAATTTACAATTACATTTCATTTATGCAGACAGATTACATAATATGGCCGCAATTTTGCTTGGCAAGTCCGTGGCGGGCGACATCGGTGGCCAGTCCCGATCTTGCTGCTGGCTCCAGCCCGCTGTCTGAAATGAATTTCCCTTGATGGGACTTGTTAAGCCCGCACAGCGCGTTTGACGGCCAATTAGAGGAAGCGGGTCTGGTGACGTCATTTGATGACACATCATCAGCCGGTTTCCTTAAAGGGACCATGGCCAACTTTATTTTGGCATTTGTGCTGTCAGTATTCTACAACATTGAGGTGCTGCAAACACTGACAATGACTGCACAGAGGTGCAGGGCTACATTCAGGTTCTCTCACGACTCCCTCCATATGCTTATGGAAGGAGTCACAGCATGCAGGGACGTCCTCGTCCCTTCTCAGTGGAAAAGACCGCTCCAGTAGATCAACACAGCCTGGTTGCACATTGCAGAGGAGGACACAAGCAGGGATGTGGTCAGGAGGACCTGGGTGGAGTGCCACAAACATTTCAATGATCTCAGTAGATCACAAAACATGAGTACAAAGCCACAATCAACCTCATCCTGCTGTGCTTCTCATCACATCCCCATTACACTGCCTTCTCTATCCTACTTCTGCATACCCTCACTCACACCAACTTACCTGGGACTTCCACCCATCCCTCTCTATCTATATTATCACCTCCCCATCTCACAAGCCACCCCTCACACTCACCCTTATCCTATTGCAATCATACCAACTAATGACACACAAGAGGAGAAACTTCTTCACTCAGAGAGTTGTTAACCTGTGGAATTCCCTGCCGCAGAGAGTTGTTGATGCCAGTTCACTGGATATATTCAAGAGGGAGTTAGATATAGCTCTTACGGTTAAGGGGATCAAGGGGTATGGAGAGAAAGCAGGAAAGGGGTACTGAAGGAATGATCAGCCATGATCTTATTGAATGGCAGTGCAGGCTCGAAGGGCCGATTGGCCTACTCCTGCACCTATTTTTCTATGTTTCTATGTTTCTAGACGCTTGGGTGTTTTATGCAATGTTTATGTAACGTTTCTGTTAATGTGATGTCAAACACTGAAGCCTTTATTTTCAACACTTTGCATTTTTGGACAGATTTGTGTGCACCATTGGAAGTGGCTTAGTGAATTGCAGTGAATGGTGAGACATAATGGTACCACTGCCCCCCTCCCCCCCCCCACCCCTCCGCAACCCCCTACAATAGTGATGAGTGTGAAAGGAATGGCTTGGGCATAGTAGGGATGCTTTATGGTGTTGGTGTGGGTTGGTGCCAAGCTGGCGCATCATGTGGAAGCCAGGGTGTATAGCATCAAATGAATTAAATCTGGTCATGGTGAAGCCATCCCTGGCCTCCCGGGCAACAATGTGGTCGGGTGCTGATGCCCTCTGTCCTGTACAGCATCAGTTAGTTGCAGAGAAGGATTGGTGTTGTTGTAGGTGCTGCTGGTGTGCCTAGTGATGCTGGTGTTGGGGATGATTGTGGTGGGATTTGGAGGACCAAGGTGAGAGAGTATAAATGGTACCCATGCTGATGGAATAGATGGTAGGTGAACTTGAGATGACAGAGGCAATCTGTCAATGATGAGAGAGGTTGTTCCAATGAGGTGACACAGGATAGAGAGTTTGCTACAAACACGTAACTTGCATAAAGCTCAATCTTTGTTCCAAAATTCAGTAAACAACAGCTTCTGAGCTTGGAAAGTGAACAGCTGGGAGATGAGAGTTTTTATAGCACATTTCAAACTGTCAAGTAATCAGCTGATTAAATGGCCATTCATCTCCCGCCTCAGCTTAACAGATTTGATCCCCGAGCAGCGAGGACCCTGTGGGCGAGCACGTAAAATCAAAAGGTGAGCTCAAATGTATTCTTAATGATCTCTAAACTAGGTCATAATGACCTGAATTGAGTCCTCATGGCTGTGTGTTGGGTCTGCTCACACTGAAAGGCCCAACATTGGGGAAAGGCGCATGGTGGCGGGTTCACAGTGGGGTCCCAATAAAGCACTTTACCTCCTGACACACCGCCGATCACGCCCACTGACCCCCCCAGAAAATCTCGCCCTATGTTTCAAAACATTGGATTCACACTCTGAACTGTCAGGCATATAAGTTCCTATGGAAACAGGATGCAATATAGATTGGACAAATAAAATTGGCAAAGGTAGCCTAGACAAAGAGTTCATAGAGTGTATTAAGGATGGTTTCTTAGAACAATACATTGTGGACCCAGCCAGGGAGCAGGCAATTTTAGATCTGGTAATGTGTAATGAGATAGGGTTAATTAATGATCTCATAATAAAGAATCCTCTAGGGAAAAGTGATTGTAGCATGTTAGAATTTCAAATGAGGGTGAGAAACTTGGGTCTCAAACTAGTGTCCTGAACTAAAATAAAGAGGATATTTCCCCGTGGGGGAATCTAGAACTAGGGCATAGTTTCAGAATAAGGGGTCGCCCATTTCAAATGGAGATGAGGAGGAATTTCTTCTCTCAGAGGGTCATGAATCTTTGGAATTCTCTACCCCAGAGGCCAGTGGAGGCTGGGTCATTGAATACATTTAAGGTGAAAATAGACAGATTTTTGAATGATAAGGTAGTCAAGGGTTATGGGAAGTGGGATGGGAAGTGGAGTTGAGGCCAAGATCAGATCAGCCATGAAATGTATTGAATTGCGGAGCAGGTTTGAGGGGCCAAATGGCCTAATCCTGTTTCTATTTCTTATGTTCTTATGCTCTTATGTTCAATCTTCCAGAGGATGTATATTAGACAACATCTTCTTAAATTGTAAAATGGTGCTTCTGATTCGTTAGGAGTGTTCCATTGATCAACAACATGAATTCATAAAACACCATGGTCCTATCACAGAAATGGTAACTTGCCATATTTAGTGCAGAAGTCCAGAAGTAGAATTTCTACAGGCGTTCCATGATCTCTCGTCATAACTTCAGCAGAAGCCTCAGCAGCACAGGTACAATAATGGCCATGTTTGGCACGTACTTAGCAAACCTGCTGGTACTGCTGGGGATACAGGAGTTCCCTTCTCACTTTCACCACCGACACAAGCACCTTCAACATGGCATCTGAGAATCTGGGTCTTGCCTGCGACTTATTTCATAGAAGGTTCTTGTTTCAGCACCTCAGAAATGGAAGAAGCCAAGAGGGAATGAAACCTCACATTAAGTGGTGCACTCCCATTTTAAATAGTCCAAGAACATAAGAACATAAGAAATAGGAGCAGAAGTAGGCCATTTGGCCTTTCGAGCCTACTTTGACATACCTGGCTGATCTTCTACCTTTCCCCATATCTCTTGATTCCCTTGATCCAAAAATCTATCAATCTGTCTTGAATATACTCCTCTGGTCCTCCACAAATTATTCCCCGGTAGTGGGTGTGTTTCCCATCAGGTCAGCCTATTTAATGAGGCCCTGTGTATCACGGGTCTGTTTTGGGCTGAAGTGGCTGAGTTATAACCTGAAAGCAAATTCCTCCTGCCCAAAACTGACCGAGAGTTAAAATTGGGGCCAACTAGTAGCTTACTCTTTTGTCCTAACTTTCTTTGCTAATTTGGTGTTGGGTGTGTTAGTGTTAGTGTTTATCAGAAGAATCACTCAACACTCAGAGTCGGTTCCAACGCCAGTGCGGCCTTTATTTACGCCAGCGGGGAAGAAATCACAAGACTGAGTCCAGGCTTCTCTCCGCTGAACAAAGGGTTTCATGGATCTTTATATGTTTTACAACAGTTTACTACAGTTGCATACAACAGTTTACTACAGTTACATTAGACCAATAGCGTTAGTCTCTAAACGTAAAGTGGCTCATGTGTTGCCAAGAGATGTGTTGCTAAGGCGTGTGTTGCTAGGGATGACTCATGTGTCTTGTAACATGGCCTGGGCCTCTCTTATCTTACTTTCCTTGGATGCTGGCATTGGGTAGCCTCTTTATCTCCATCCTGCTACAGAGCCGTATTGTTACTAGAACATTTGGTTCTGAGGCCTAGCTGATTAGAGACACCTGCAGAGCTTGTGGGAAACAACAAGTATCAGTCTCCAGGAATGCGGTCTATTTCAGCTAACATAAATCCCTTGAGGCTTCACTGGTAGCCATTTTATGGTACAAGTTACATATTTAATTCTAACCTTATGCTACAGGTGCCGTTGCCCTAGGGTGTCTAATACCAACAACAATTCCCCCCTTTCGGTAAGGGGACTAGTCCTAGTCCCCCTTTAACCGACCGCCCTACTTATGTTTGATTTTGTGCACGGCCCGGTACTCCCTGCCTCAACGTGCTGGCCAGTCACGCGGTTTCAGGAGTCCCGGTTGCTTAGATTAAATTAACTAAGGTCAAATCCTCCTTCTCCTTTATTGGATAGGCTTGTTTATTATTTGGGGACCGATCCTGGGTCCCTCTTCATTGTGCATGGTGTCTGCATGCCTGGCAGGCCATTATGCCCCATGTTATTACTAAGATCAATTGTATCCCGACCAGTATGTGTGAAATTATACGAATCCAAGGATGGATGTTCACATTTATACCCCAGTCCCAGACCTTTCTCCACCAACTCTGACTTTGTAAGTCTATTTCGATATCTTCTTCCAGTACTTTGATTTTAGTTTGCAGTTGGTGGTAGAGCTTTACGGATTGACCCACCCTGAGCCTCAATTCTTGTAATACTTCCGTTAGATGTGGGATAGGGACCTGATCTGGCTCATCATAATCCTGCAAATGATCATGGAGCTGATCGGTTACCTCAATAACTTCAGGCTTCCGGCACCTAACCTGGGTGATATGTGCTTGTCCGATCGTGACAGGTCGTGGCAGCGTAAAGCAAAAGTTTGGCTGTGGTATAGGGCACTACAGGTTATTATACTGGTATGAACGCTCTGTGGTAGAGACGCAGTATCTTCCTTTTTCTCTATAACCTGACCTCGCGAAGTGCCTATGTGCGGGCACTATTTCTAGTACACACCCGTCGGTTCGGTTAAACCCGTACTCGTCTAGCTCCCCTCGGCCTACCGGGTGAGGGCATCTCCCCCCTTTGCTTGCAATCTGTTAGGGAAATCCCGGTAAGTATGTTGTTTCGACGAACGGCGGAGGTGGTGGTCAGATAGTAACGCATGGAGACATTTTCCCGTATTACTTCCGATATTCTCTAGTTGGTACAGGGGGAACGGCCCTGAGTCCGGCGTGGCTATAGGGATCATCAGGACTATCCCTATCCCCGTATTCCTACCCATCTGCAATCTGGAATTGCTGGGTATACTCGGGTCAGTCCCTTCAGAGTACAATTATCCAGTGTCCCCCTCTGGTTAGCCAACTGAGCCAGATGTGAACTGTCTATCCAATCGGGTACTTCCCCGCGTTGGATCTGGTCGAGATTGTGGCGGATCTGTCCCACCATCCACAGACCATAAGCGTGACAGAGTTGCCCCTGTCTTTGCTTTCCTGTATCTTCTTTTTCTCTATCAATGAGGTGATTGATGGTTTTGGCGTGAGCTTCCAGGACTAAAATGCCATCCAACTAGATTTCGGCACCCTCCTTTCCTAGGTTGGCTTGGTCTTCCTGTTTTTGCTCCACCCTCTCTAATAACGCCTTCATCACCCCTCTAAGCTGTTCCACCCTCTCATTTAATCCTTGTATGTCTATCGATTTTACTACGGAGGTCCCTATATTGAAAACGGTAGCAATATCATTAACTAGTTCCCTCTTTGCCCTGGGGGCTGACCCCTGTCCTCGGAATCTACTGGCACCCATTGCATCGGTAGCCTGCTGCATTACAACTTTACTTAATACATTGTACATTTTCCTTGACTGTTCTGTACAGTATTCTGGCATCTGGATTCCTGAAATATTGATCAGAACAGGCACAATTTCATGTTTAACATTATCATACAATAATTCCCCTTCGTTGTATATTACAATCCCATTTTCTGGTCCCTTAGTAGTCATGGGACAAGGCAGTTCCTCGGGCAATGTAGTGGTTCTTATGGGGCGCGCTGTCGGAGGGGGTGAGAAGCATACATACAATGATATTGCAGCCGCCCCCACCTCCTCGTAGTACTCACACAGCCCCACTCCCTTTTTGCGGATGACTGATTGCTGGGACTGTCCCGGAGGCGCACAAATTATGCCGAAAGTACATTCATCAGGCCCTTTGACATCCCTCTGTTTAATGCAGCTGCTCCTTATACCCGTGGAGCATTGTACACATACTCTTATTCTTATTAGGGTTTACTTGTAACCATGCATTAAAATAAGTCCTGCCCTTGCTCCAATCTTTAGTGGCTGGGACACATACTCCGTCCGTTAAATTGAATAAAACTCCATAGTTCATGTGATTGTTTATTTTCAGCGTGCTCTGCCGTCTGTCGGTGTCATCCAGGGTAAGTGCCTGTCGCAGGACTATCCATATTACGAGGAGTGCCATTCGTATTCCCATTCTGGTAGGTATTATCTATAATTTTAACAGACGGCCTGGTCATCACCAGGGGTTAGGTTTTGCTCTACGAGTATCCCTGTCACCCTGCGAAATCAGAAGCACAAGGTTATAATCGAACCATTTCGAGTTGAATCTGTGGGGCGTGCGCCCGTGTCTTTACCCACTTAAATATTACCCAAACTCCTATTATGACCAAGGCCAAAGCTATTCCTCCTAACATCGTTGTCTGCTTTACCGTTAGGTTGGGTTTGTGGACTACACCTACCCACCGTGGGGTACATTGGCTCTATTGCCAGAGGTGATGGTGCTATGGCTGCACACTGCACTATCCGTCTAGTCCCGTTATCTCTTCCAGCCTGTTTATCTTAGCTTTTAACTCTTCAATTTGTTTTATTGAGTATCTATTTCTTTATTGTATCAGGCAAGTATTAGTACATAAGCTAGTTCTGTTTTTATTTCATGTTTCCTCTGTTAGGTGAGTCTTTTTTTTCTATTAAGAAATCCAAACTAATAATGTTCAGTATCTTAAACGGCTGTCAATGGAAAGGGTTAACTCCTTTCCAGGTTTGTAAGAAGACCTGATGTCATTACGTGACTTCACGTAATCATCTGAAAAAAAAGTTTTTGTGCCTTCAAAACTGGCTTAGAAATTAGGAATCCGTTAAACAGCATAAATCATTAGAGTAAACTCCAATGTTTTCTTAACTTCTAATTCATGTACTTGCCAAAGAAATTTTTTTTTTTTAATTGATTTAAAACGAGACCACACATACAATAGCAATTTTGTTTACTGAAATTCAATTTTTTTTTTTTATTTCTCTCTTTCTCCTCGTTATCTTCAAAACCCTCCTGCTTGTTTAGACTGTTCGGGGCTTTTCTTGATAAACACTGTCCATTTTGGAAATCTCAAAATCCCAATTCAAACTTTGTAATTTCAATCTTTATTTAAAACCATTTTTTTTGTTAGAAGCTCTTTTTTTTTAAAAGCATTCTTTATTTCATTCCGAGACTAAATTTATGTCTTTCAACCCAATCAATCATTGCATGTTTTCTTTCGACAAGTAAATTCTTTTTTTTTAACCACCAGGACCATGTATTTTTTATCTTTTGCTCAACAAACCTATCCTTTGTACATTTCCTAGCTCCGTAACTTATCATCCGAATCATCCGAATAAATCCACACCTGCGTTTCTAACTTAAAATGTCTTAAAACCTCCCACATACAGGACAACACTACAAAGGGTTAGCTAAAATAAACAGACAATTGCATTCCTCTTCCAACCAGGCTTTCAGAAACATGACAACATAAAAATTCATTCCGCAGTCACAAAATCACACAGACACTTCTCATTTAAAACAGACGTTCACAAAAGTCCCTCTTCTTTCCTATTAATCTTTTTTTTGTTGGCCGGCTCTATTCCTCTTCCATACTTCACTTAAGACAATCACCATCCGTTTTTTTTATCTTAGCTTCTTATGTTAATTTACATGGGCTCGCAGTATCAACACCACAGCCTTTTTTTTTTGACTTTCCATTCCTTCTCCCACCATTCCCATTGCTTTGCTGGTAGTTCCTGAGGATTCCACCCTGCTCTAATCATTTTTTCGATTAGTTTCTTTTGCTTTTCCGGCAGATGGCGGG
This sequence comes from Pristiophorus japonicus, assembly GCF_044704955.1. Lineage (NCBI taxonomy): Eukaryota > Metazoa > Chordata > Chondrichthyes > Pristiophoridae > Pristiophorus > Pristiophorus japonicus. The sequence continues at coordinate 41,205,463 of NC_091980.1, forward strand.
TAATGGACCCTTCTGATCCCCACTCGAGTTTACTTGCTTTCATGGCCATTCCTGGGTAGGACTAGACCCGTTAGGTATCTACTCTCAGAGGTCCGCTTTCTACCTAGCGTAGCTTGTAGTAAACCGTCTCCTAGCTACTGTCAGGTCACAAGTTCTGCTGTTACACAGACTTATACAATTCTTAAAACGCGTTTAAGCAATTCCCGCAGTGCTTACGTTAACCTTAACGACCACCTACCACCGCTCTTGCCCGTTGGTCCGACCCTGTTCACAGGTTTGGATGCCGTTAGCCGCTGTACACCACTTGGTTCTACCCCGGGGTATATCTCAAATTACACTGCTGGGTCCGGAAGATGCCTTTCAGTATCACGATCCCACGGTCCAAGTGTGTTACCGGCACCTACTTAATTCCTGGCCGTCACGTGGGACTAAAGTCCTCTTAATTCAGGCTCAGGCTAGGTGTTTGAGATATTGGACCGTCTCCTCGTGTCGATCAACCAGCATCCACCTTCCGCACCCTTTATAATTAAAAATTGTTTTGTATACTCACCTGGGTTTTTCCAAGGGCGCCCAGCGACCCCGAAATCCTGTTCGTGACGCCACTGTTAGTGTTAGTGTTTATCAGAAGAATCACTCAACACTCAGAGTCAGTTCCAACGCCAGTGCGGCCTTTATTTACACCAGCGGGGAGGAAATCACAAGACTGAGTCCAGGCTTCTCTCCGCTGAACAAAGGGTTTCATGGATCTTTATATGTTTTACAACAGTTTACTACAGTTGCATACAACAGTTTACTACAGTTACATTAGACCAATAGCGTTAGTCTCTAAACATAAAGTGGCTCATGTGTTGCCAAGAGATGTGTTGCTAAGGGGTGTGTTGCTAGGGATGACTCATGTGTCTTGTAACATGGCCTGGGCCTCTCTTATCTTACTGTCCTTGGATGCTGGCATTGGGTAGCCTCCTTATCTCCATCCTGCTACAGAGCCGTATTGTTACTAGAACATTTGGTTCTGAGGCCAAGCTGATTGGAGACACCTGCAGAGCTTGCTTGCTGGTCCTGTGTGTGGGAAACAACAAGTATCAGTCTCCAGGAATGCGGTCTATTTCAGCTAACATAAATCCCTTGAGGCTTCACTGGTAGCCATTTTATGGTACAAGTTACATTTTTAATTCTAACCTTATGCTACAGGTGCCGTTGCCCTAGGGTGTCTAATACCTACAACAGGTGTATGTGCAGGTAAACATGTCCAATCAATCCCTATTTAGCTAGCATTCAGTATATGCAGTCATTGAGATTGTTCTTCATTCTTATACCAGACAAGTAAAATACAAACTTTTAGGATCTGAATCTTGGCTTTTCTGTTATAGAAGATTCCAGAGTGAAGGATCATGAATAGTAAGAACACTAAATGAAAAGGTTTATAGATGTGAAAAGCTAGTGTTGTACTAAAACTTTAGCACAATAATTTTGCTTTTTTTATTAGGCTGCTGTGATACGCTTTGGGACATTTTTCTATATTAAAGGTGTTATCTAAATGCAAGTTGTTGTTATTGTTAATGTTTCCAAAACAAGAGCCAGTTGGAGGTAGTTTGTAAACAGCCTACATAAGGAGTAGCCTGTGTGTACTATCACAATGCACAGTTAGGGTTGAACCATTGATGTTAATTTTAAGCAAGGGATTCTACTACTGACTTGGTGATGTAGCTGCTGCCAAATTTGGTAGCAAGCACTATTGGAAAGGAACTTGCTCTTCTTAGCACTTTCTGCACAATGGATAACCAATCAAAATGCAATGCCACAACCCAAATCCATGGTTTGTGTTTTGTATCACTTGTGTTTGATCATTTCTGTGCTCAAGACCAGGGATGTCAGTGCTGGGAATGGAAAATGCTTCAGCATTTACCACCCAGCGTCAAAATCAAGCAATTCGGATCAGGTGCAACAGGAGTTAAATGCAGACGAGGGCTCCGCATACAGTACCACTACAATATACCTTCACTACAACATTAGTCAACTGCCTTCTATTTTCCACAGCAGCTATCTCCAAACTCATTTTACTTCGGGCATTTATTTCATAGAAACATAGAAACATAGAAACATAGAAAATAAGTGCAGGAGCAGGCCATTTGGCCCTTCGAGCCGGCACCACCATTCAATATGATCATGGCTGATCATGCAACTTCAGTACCTCACTCCTGCCTTCTCTCCATACCCTTGATCCTTTTAGCCATAAGGGCCACATCTAACTCCCTTTTGAATATATCCAATGAACTAGACTCAACAACTTTCTGTGGTAGAGAATTCCACAAGTTCACAATTCTTTGGGTGAAAAAGTTTCTCCTCATCTCGGTCCTATATGGCTTACCCCTTATCCTTAGACTGTGACCCTTGGTTCTGGACTTCACCAACATCGGGAACATTCTTCCTGCATCTAACCTGTCCAATCCCGTCAGAATTTTATATGCTTCTATGAGATCCCCGCTCATTCTTCTAAATTCCAGTGAATATAAGCCTAGTCGGTCCAGTCTTTCTTCATGTCAGTCCTGCCATCCCGGGAATCAATCTGGTGAACCTTCGCTGCACTCCCTCAATAGCAAGAATGTCCTTCCTCAGATTAGGAGACCAAAACTGCACACAATACTCAAGGTGTGTACTCACCAAGGCCCTGTACAAATGCAGCAAGACTTCCCTGTTCCTATACTCAAATCCTCTCGCTATGAAGGCCAACATGCCATTTGCTTTCTTAACTGCCTGCTGTACCTGCATGCCAACTTTCAATGTGTGATGTACCATGATACCCAGGTCTCGTTGCACCTCCCTTTTTACTAATCTGCCACATAGAAACATAGAAACATAGAAAATAGGTGCAGGAGTAGGCCATTCAGCCCTTCTAGCCTGCACCGCCATTCAATGAGTTCATGGCTGAACATTCAACTTCAGTACCCCATTCCTGCTTTCTCGCCATACCCCTTGATCCCCCTAGTAGTAAGGACCTCATCTAACTCCTTTTTGAATATATTTAGTGAATTGGCCTCAACAACTTTCTGTGGTAGAGAATTCCACAGGTTCACCACTCTCTGGGTGAAGAAGTTCCTCCGCACCTCGGTCCTAAATGGCTTACCCCTTATCCTTAGACTGTGACCTCTGGTTCTGGACTTCCCCAACATTGGGAACATTCTTCCTGCATCTAACCTGTCTAACCCCGTCAGAATTTTAAATGTTTCTATGAGGTCCCCTCTCATTCTTCTGAACTCCAGTGAATACAAGCCCAGTTGATCCAGTCTTTCTTGATAGGTCAGTCCCGCCATCCCGGGAATCAGTCTGGTGAACCTTCGCTGCACTCCCTCAATAGCAAGAATGTCCTTCCTCAGGTTAGGAGACCAAAACTGTACACAATACTCCAGGTGTGGCCTCACCAATGCCCTGTACAACTGTAGCAACACCTCCCTGCCCCTGTACTCAAATCCCCTTGCTATGAAGGCCAACATGCCATTTGCTTTCTTAACCGCCTGCTGCACCTGCATGCCAACTTTCAATGACTGATGTACCATGACACCCAGGTCTCTTTGCACCTCCCCTTTTCCTAATCTGTCACCATTCAGATAATAGTCTGTCTCTCTGTTTTTACCACCAAAGTGGATAACCTCACATTTATCCACATTATACTTCATCTGCCATGCATTTGCCCACTCACCTAACCTATCCAAGTCGCTCTGCAGCCTCACAGCATCCTCCTCACACTGCCACCCAACTTAGTGTCATCCGCAAATTTGGAGATACTACATTTAATCCCCTCATCTAAATCATTAATGTACAGTGTAAACAGCTGGGGCCCCAGCACAGAACCTTGCGGTACCCCGCTAGTCACTGCCTGCCATTCTGAAAAGTACCCATTTACTCCTACTCTTTGCTTCCTGTCTGACAACCAGTTCTCAATCCATGTCAGTACACTACCCCCAATCCCATGTGCTCTAACTTTGCACATCAATCTCTTGTGTGGGACCTTGTCGAACGCCTTCTGAAAGTCCAAATATACCACATCAACTGGTTCTCCCTTATCCACTCTACTGGAAACATCCTCAAAAAATTCCAGAAGATTTGTCAAGCATGATTTCCCTTTCACAAATCCATGCTGACTTGGACCTATCATGTCACCTCTTTCCAAATGCACTGCTATGACATCCTTAATAATTGATTCCATCATTTTACCCACTACCGATGTCAGGCTGACCGGTCTATAATTCCCTGTTTTCTCTCTCCCTCCTTTTTTAAAAAGTGGGGTTACATTGGCTACCCTCCACTCCATAGGAACTGATCCAGAATCAATGGAATGTTGGAAAATGACTGTCAACGCATCCACTATTTCCAAGGCCACCTCCTTAAGTACTCTGGGATGCAGTCCATCAGATCCCTGGGGATTTATCGGCCTTCAATCCCATCAATTTCCCCAACACAATTTCCCGGCTAATAAGGATTTCCCTCAGTTCCTCCTCCTTACTAGACCCCCCGACCCCTTTTATAACCGGAAGGTTGTTCGTGTCCTCCTTCGTGAATACCGAACCAAAGTACTTGTTCAATTGGTCCGCCATTTCTTTGTTCCCCGTTATGACTTCCCCTGATTCTGACTGCAGGGGACCTACGTTTGTCTTTACTAACCTTTTTCTCTTTACATATCTATAGAAACTTTTGCAATCCGTCTTAATGTTCCCTGCAAGCTTCTTCTCATACTCCATTTTCCCTGCCCTAATCAAACCCTTTGTCCTCCTCTGCTGAGTTCTAAATTTCTCCCAGTCCCCAGGTTCGCTGCTATTTCTGGCCAATTTGTATGCCACTTCCTTGGCTTTAATACTATCCCTGATTTCCCTTGATAGCCACGGTTGAGCCACCTTCCCTTTTTTATTTCTATGCCAGACAGGAATGTACAATTGTTGTAGTTCATCCATGCGGTCTCTAAATGTCTGCCATTGCCCATCCACAGTCAACCCCTTAAGTATCATTCGCCAATCCATCCCAGCCAATTCACGCTTCATACCTTCAAAGTTAGCCTTCTTTAAGTTCTGGACCATGGTCTCTGAATTAACTGTTTCATTCTCCATCCCAATGCAGAATTCCACCATATTATGGTCACTATTCCCCAAGGGGCCTCGCACAACGAGATTGCTAATTAATCCTCTCTCATTACATAACACCATTCAGATAATAATCTGCCTTCCTCTTTTTGCCACCAAAGTAGATAACCTCACACTTATCCACATTATACTGCATCTGCCATGCATTTGCCCATTCACCTAACCTGTCCAAGTCACCCTACAGCCTCTTAGCATCCTCCTCACAGCTCACACTGCTACTCAGCTTAATGTCATCTGCAAACTTGGAGATATTACATTAAATTCCTTCGTCTAAATCATTCATATATATTGTAAATAGCTGGGGCCCAGCACTGAACCACTAAACACTGCTTGCTATTCTGAAAAGGACCGGATTATTCCCGCTCTTTGCTTCCTGTCTGCCAACCAGTTCTATATCCACGTCCATACATTACCCCCAATCCCATGTGCCTTAATTTTTCACACTAATCTCTTGTGTGGACATTGTCAAAAGTCTTTTGAAAGTCCAAATACACCACATCCACTGGTTGTCCCTTATCTACTAGTTATATCTTCAAAAAATTCTTGAAGATTTATCAAGTATGATTTCCCTTTCATAAATCAATGCTGACTTGGACCGATCCTGTCACTGCTTTCCAAATGCGCTGCTATTACATCTTTAATAATTGATTCCAGCATTTTCCCCTCTCTAGATGTCAGGCTAATCGGTCTATAATTCCCTGTTTGCTCTCCCTCCTTTTTTAAAAAGTAGGGTTACAATAGCTACCCTCCAATCCATAGGAACTGATCCAGAGTCCATGGAATGTTGGAAAATGACCACCAATGCATCTACTATTTCTAGGGCCACTTCCTTAAGTACTCTGGGTTGCAGACAATCAGACCCTGAGGATTTATCGGCCTTCAATCCGATTAATTTCTCTAACACCATTTCCTGACTAATAAGAATTTCCCTCAGTTCCTCCTTCTCGCTAGACTCTCAGTCCCCTAATATTAGGGAGGTTATTTGTGTCTTCCTTAGTGAAGACAGAACCAAAGTATTTGTTCAATTGGTCTGCCATTTCCTTGTTCCCCATTATGAATTTGCCTGATTCTGACTGCAAGAGATCTACATTAGTCTTCAGTAATCTTTTTCTCTTCATATATCTATAGAAGCTTTTGCAGTCAATTTTTATGTTCCCTGCAAGCTTACTCTAATACTCTATTTCCCCCCTCCTAATTAAACCTTTTGTCCTCCTCTGCTGAATTCTAAATTTCTCCCAGTCCTCAGGTTTGCTGTTTTTTCTGGCCAATTTATATGCCTCTTCTTTGGATTTAACACTATCCCTAATTTCCCTTGTTAGCCATGGTTAAGCCACCTTCCCCGTTTTATTTTTACGCCATACAGGGATGTACAATTGTTGTAGTTCATCCATGTGATCTTTAAATGTCTGCCATTGCCTATCAACCGTTAACCCTTTCAGTATCATTCGCCAGTCTATCCTAGCCAATTCACATCTCATACCATCGAAGTTACCTTTCTTTAAGTTCAGGACCCTAGTCTCTGAATGAATTGTGTCACTCTCCATCTCAATGAAGAATTCTACCAAATTATGGTCGCTCTTCCCCAAGGGGCCTCACCCAACAAGATTGCTAATTAATCCTCTCTCATTACACAAGACCCAGTCTAGGATGGCCAGCTCTTTTCTTGGTTCCGTGACATATTGGTCTGGAAAACCATCCCTGTACACTCCAGGAAATCCTGCTCTACAGTATTGCTACCAGTTTGGTTAGCCCAATCTATATGTAGATTAAAGTCACCCATGATAACTGCTGTACCTTTATTGCACCCATCCCTAATTTCCTGTTTGATGCCATCCCCAATCTCACTACTGTTTGGTGGTCTGAACACAACTCCCACTAACGTTTTCTGCCCTTTGGTATTTCGCAGCTCTACCCATATAGATTCCACATCATCCAAGCTAATGTCCTTCCTTACTATTGCGTTAATCTCCTCTTTAACCAGTAATGCTACCCCACCTCCATTTCCTTTCTGTCTATCCTTCCTGAATATTGAATACCCATGGATGTTGAGTTCCCAGCCTTGGTCACCCTGGAGCCATGTCTCCGTAATCCCAATTACATCATATCCATTAACAGCTATCTGCGCAGTTAATTCATCCATCGTATTACGAATGCTCCTTGCATTGAGACTCAGAGCTGTCAGGCTTGTTTTTTTAACATTCTTTGTCCTTTTAGAATTATGTTGCAATGTGGCCCTTTTTGATTTTTGCCCTTGATTTCTCTGCCCTCCACTCTTACTTTTCTTCTTTCTACCTTTTGCTTCTGCCCCCTTTTTACTTCCGTCTGCCTCCCTGCATAGATTCCCATCCCCTGCCATATTGGTTTAAACCCTCCCCAACAGCACTAACAAACACTCTGCCTAGGGCATCAGTTCCGGTCCTGACCAGGTGTAGACCGTTCGGTTTGTACTGGTCCCACCTCCCCTAGAACTGGTTCCAATGTCCCAGGAATTGAATCCCTTCCCCTTTCACCATTCCTCAAGCCACGTATTCATCTGAACTATCCTGCTATTCCTACTCTGACTAGCACGTGGCACTGGTAGCAATCCTGAGATGACTACCTTTGAGGTCCTACTATTTAATTTAACTCCTTGCTCCTTAAATTCAGCTTGTAGGACTTCATCCCACTTTTCACCATATCGTTGGTACCTATATGCACCATGACAGCTGGCTATTCACCCTTCCACTCCAGAATGCCCTGCAGCTGCTCTGAAACATCCTTGCCCCTTGCACCAGGGAGGCAATTACAACAGTAATTGTGGGCTGTATGATGGGCTGGAACAATGGGTTGGAACTGAATTCAGATCCCATAGATGAGAAGGGTGTGCTCCAGTCAACTACATACTCATGAGGGCTCAATTTTCCGTAGTTATCTGCGGCATTTTTTTGGTGCGCGTCGCTTTTTTGACGTAAATTAAAATATCCAAGTATCCCCAAAGTTTCTGCGCAGCGCAACTCAATTAGTTACGATTTTTTAATGTTAGTAATTTTTTGCGTCATAGGGGGCATAACCTGATGTCTGCACCAGTTTTTCACATTTAAGCAAGTTTGGCTAACTTACATTTTTCCTAGGACAGCGTATGTGACCACTCCCAAAAAACTTTCTGGGCACTTAAGAAAAACCAGCGCACATTAAAAAATCGGTGCAGAAACATGCCATTGTTTTTAGGCGAGGTTTTGGAGGGAGTCAGGAAGACAAAGAATATGTATCATGAAGCTTAATTTTTTCAACGTCAAAAGGGAGAAAATGGAAGTCTAATGCAATTCTTTACTTACTGATTTTTTTCAAAGTGCCACGCCACCACTGAACGTCTCCTCACCGGGCTCAAAGGTCGGAGCGTCAGCCAGCAGAATTGCTCCTTCATCCGGATACAGGGGCTCAGGGCTCAGCTTCAAAAGAAGCCCGGGCAGAGTGGGAGGGTGGGGTAGGGTGCAAACCAAACTGAAGGGATGAGAACCCTTATACATACAACAGCTGCAAAAGAAGCCTGGAGGGGGTTGTGGTGGATGTTTGTCGAGCCTCTGTGTCCGGGTGAGGGAGCAATTCTGCCGGCCGACCCTCGAGCTCGGTGAGGAGACGTTCGATCGGTAGTGGGGTGATGCTTGGAAAAAAATCTAAAATTAAAGAATGGATTTAGGCTTCGTTGCCCCAAATGTCTTCATTGAATGCCTAGCTTCCCATTCTAAGCAAGCCTATTGCGCATGCACAGACCAGGGTGTGGTCCATACTCGGGCATCAACTTTGGGGAGAACGAGAGGAAGAAGAAAGAAGTTTTAAGTCCTTTGTCTTGCCGTTTTGAGCTTCTTGCAAAGCAACAATTTAATTATGGGGGCAATACTGACAATGCCATACCTCGTGCAAGCCTTCTGCATGATGGTGCTGTTGAAACGATTGATTCAACATCATCGCATGAGGAACATCAGACCACGCAGGATGATGGGCAGGAGGCTTTATCCATGTTGGGTATATCGAGACAGGCATTCATACCTGCACCTGAGTGATCCAGACTGTGTGAAAAGGCTGCATTTTCGCAAATAAGTTGTAACCAAAATCTGTGAGTTAGTAACAGCAGACCTGCAACCTAGAAGCATTAGGAGGACTGCTTTGTCAGTTGAAGTAGAGGTTACAGTTGCACTTTCATTTTATTAATCTGGATCATTCCAGGCCACAACTGGGGATGGGTGCACCAATTCTCAACATGCAGCACATATCTGCATTCGGCAGGTGACTGCTGCACTATATGCCCGGAGGAGTGATTACATAAAGCTCCCCATGACTGCCCAGGCAATGCGTGACAGGACTGTAGGTTTCTCCAGAATTGCTGGCTTCCCAAAGGTACAGAGCTGCCTTGATTGTACCCACATCGCCTTGCGAGCACCTTTGGAGGTTTCCGAGATGTACAGGAACAGAAAAGGTTTCCACTCCATGAATGTGCAGATCGTGTGTGACAAAATGCATCGCATCATGTCAGTTGATACGAGATACCCTGGGAGCACCCATGATGCGTTTATGCTATGCGAGAGCACTGTATCTGCCATGCTTCAGCAGCAGCCAGAAAGGCAGGACTGGCAGCTGGGAGACAAAGGGTACGGCCTCGCCACCTGGCTCATGACGCCCCTACGCGTAACCCGGACAGAAGCTGACTGGGAATACAACATGTCGCACATTGCGACGCGCAGCATAATAGAGAGGACCATTGGCATCTTGAAGCACCGTTTCCGATGTATGGACCATTCCGGAGGCTACGTGCAATACTCCCCTGAGATTGTCAGTCAATTCACTGTTGCGTGCTGCATGCTGCATAACTTAGCCATCATGAGGCAGCAGCAGCTGGTAGTAGAAGACCCACCTGAAGTCAGAGTGACTGATGATGAGGAGGAATGTGCAGATGATAATGATGAGGAGGAGGAGGACGAGGAAGCCATGCAACTACCTGAACCCAGAACACGATGGCAGAGGAGGGCGGGCCGTCGTGCCTCTTTAAGTTAGTGAGTCGAGAGGTCGGTGAGTCGGGAGGTCGGCGAGTGATTCGGGAGGTCAGCGAGTCAGTGAGTCGGGAGGTCGGCGAGTTGGGAGTTCGGTGAGTCGGTAGGCCCTGTGAGGTCAACGAGTTGGGAGTACGGTGAGTCGGTAGGCCCTGTGAGGTCAGCGAGTTGGGAGTTCGGAGGCCGGGAGTTCAGAGGCCACAGGGGTCGGGAGTTTGGAGGCCGGGAGTTCAGAGGCCACAGACGTCGGGGGTTCGGAGGTAGTGAGTTCGGAGTCCGAGAGGTTGGGAGGCCACAGAGGTCAGTGAGTTCGGGAGGCCACAGAGATCAGTGAGGTGAGTTGGTAAATATCTCTCTCTTTATTTCTTTTTAATTAGATTTTAAACTAGAAAAGTCTAACTAGAGGGATGGCAGTGCAGCTCAGTCCCGTGGAGTGCACATCCTGCGGCATGTGGGAAGTCCTGGACACTTCGCGCAGCCTAAACAACCACGTGTGCAGGAGGTGTCTCCAGCTTCAACTACTCAAGCTCCGTGTTTCAGAGCTTGAGCGGCGGGTGGAGTCAATACGGTGCATCCGTGAGGCTGAGAGCTACGTGGATAGCACGTTTCAGGAGGTGGTCACTCTGCAGCTTAAAGGCATGCATGCAGAGGGGAAGTAGGTGACCACCAGACGTAGTAAGTGTGCTACGCAGGTAGCGCAGGAGTCACCCTGTGAGTCCATCTCGTTTTCAAACCGATATTCACTTCTGAGTATCACCAAGGACGATGGTGCCTCTGGGGAGTGCAGCCAGAGCCAATTCCAAGGCACCACGGGTGGCTCAGCTGCACAGGGGGGAAGGACAAAGAATAAAGGGGCCTTAGTGATGGGGGATTCTATAGTTATGGAAACAGATAGGCATTTCTGCGGCCGTAGGCGTGACTCCCGAATAGTTTGGTGCCCCCCTGGTGCCAGGGTCAAGGATGTCACAGAGCGGACGCAAGGCATTCTGGGGGCAGGGGAGGGTAAACAGCTAGAGGTTGTGGTCCATATCGGGACCAACGACATAAGTAAAATGAGGGATGAGGTCCTACAGGAAGAAGTCAGGGAGCTAGGAAGAAAATTAAAAGGTAGGACCTCAAAGGTAGTAATCTCTGGGCTACTACCGGTGCCACGTGCTAATGAGTATAAGAATAGGAGGATAGAGAGGATGAACACATCGCTGGAGAGTTGGTGTAGGAGGGAGGGCTTTAAATTCTTGAGGGATTGGAACTTCTGGGGGAGATGGGACTGGTAGAAACCGGACAGTTAGCACATCAACAGTGCTGGGACCAATGTCCTCACGGAGAGTTTTGCTGGTGCTGTTGGGGAGAATTTAAACTAGCTTGGCAGGGGAATGGGAACATGAGAACAAATTCAAAAGGGAAGTAAAGCAGAAAATGGATAGCAAGAATCAAGAAAGCAAATCTCTAAGACAGAGGAAACAAGGCTTATTAAGTAGTAAATATTGTGTTCCTAACACAGATGAGACTGCACACAGGGAGATTAAAGTAACAGTGACCTCAGTCTTTATTAAGACACTCCAGAGTGAGGAACAGGCCTTCGGGGCTGGCTTATATACAGTGCTCCCAAGGGATGCTGGGATCCCTTGGGACTTCAGGGGATGCGCTCCCTGGTGGCGGAATATGGGAGTGCATGCTTTACAGATACACAACATCATCCCCCCCAAAGTCAAGTGAAAACTATTTACAAGGTGAGGCGGTCGGGAGCCTTTCTTTCCCTGGTGGACCGCCTCGGTACAAATGTCTGTTCTGGTGTGTTGGCTGTGCCCTCGCTGGGCTGGCGTGTTGTTGGCCCTGCAGGGCTGCGAGGTGAGCCTGGCCTTGCTGGGCAGTTGGGCGTGATGGGTTCGATTTCCTGTCCGGGATGGTGCCTGCTGTGAGTTGTTCAGGGCAGTCTGTGAACCGCAACCTCGTTTGGTCCACGTGCTTTCTGCAAATTTGTCCATTGTCTAGTTTGACAACAAAAACCCTACTTCCTTCTTTAGCTATCACCATGCCCGCGATCCACTTGGGACCATGTCCATAGTTTAGCACATGCAGAGGGCCATTCAGATCAATTTCCCATGACACAGTGGCGCGACCATCGTTTACATTTTGTTGCTGCCGCCTGCTCTCTACCTGATCAAGCAGGTTGGAGTGAATCAGCAAGAGTCTGGTTTTAAGTATCCTTTTCATGAGTAGCTCAGCCGGGGGCACTCCTGTGAGCGAGTAGGGTCTCGTGCGGTAGCTGAGCAGTACTCGGGACAGGCAGGTTTGGAGTGAGCCTTCTGTGACTCGTTTAAGGCTCTGTTTGATTGTTTGTTTTGCCCGCTCTGCCTGTCCATTGGAGGCTGGTTTAAACGGGGCCGAGGTGACATGTTTGATCCTATTGCGGGTCATGAATTCTTTAAATTCGGCACTGGTGAAACATAGAAACATAGAAACATAGAAAATAGGTGCAGGAGTAGGCCATTCGGCCTTTCTAGCCTGCACCGCCATTCATTGAGTTCATGGCTGAACATGCAACTTCAGTACCCCATTCCTGCTTTCTCACCATACCCCTTGATCCCCCTAGTAGTAAGGACTTTATCTAACTCCTTTTTGAATATATTTAGTGAATTGGCCTCAACAACTTTCTGTGGAAGAGAATTCCACAGGTTCACCACTCTCTGGGTGAAGAAATTCCTCCTCATCTCGGTCCTAAATGGCTTCCCCCTTATCCTTAGACTGTGTCCCCTGGTTCTGGACTTCTCCAACATTGGGAACATTCTTCCTGCATCTAACCTATCTAACCCCGTCAGAATTTTAAACGTTTCTATGAGGTCCCCTCTCATTCTTCTGAACTCCAGTGAATACAAGCCCAGTTGATCCAGTCTTTCTTGATAGGTCAGTCCCGCCATCCCGGGAATCAGTCTGGTGAACCTTCGCTGCACTCCCTCAATAGCAAGAATGTCCTTCTTCAGGTTAGGAGACCAAAACTGTACACAATACTCCAGGTGTGGCCTAACCAAGGCCCTGTACAACTGTAGCAACACCTCCCTGCCCCTGTACTCAAATCCCCTCGCTATGAAGGCCAACATGCCATTTGCTTTCTTAACCGCCTGCTGTACCTGCATGCCAACCTTCAATGACTGATGTACCATGACACCCAGGTCTCTTTGCACCTCCCCTTTTCCTAATCTGTCACCATTCAAATAATAGTCTGTTTCTCTGTTTTTACCACCAAAGTGGATAACCTCACATTTATCCACATTATACTTCATCTGCCATGCATTTGCCCACTCACCTAACCTATCCAAGTCGCTCTGCAGCCTCATAGCATCCTCCTCGCAGCTCATACTGCCACCCAACTTAGTGTCATCCGCAAATTTGGAGATACTACATTTAATCCCCTCGTCTAAATCATTAATGTACAGTGTAAACAGCTGGGGCCCCAGCACAGAACCTTGCGGTACCCCACTAGTCACTGCCTGCCATTCTGAAAAGTACCCATTTACTCCTACTCTTTGCTTCCTGGCTGACAACCAGTTCTCAATCCATGTCAGCACACTACCCCCAATCCCATGTTCTTTAACTTTGCACATTAATCTCTTGTGTGGGACCTTGTCGAAAGCCTTCTGAAAGTCCAAATATACCACATCAACTGGTTCTCCCTTGTCCACTCTACTGGAAACATCCTCAAAAAATTCCAGAAGATTTGTCAAGCATGATTTCCCCTTCACAAATCCATGCTGACTTGGACCTATCATATCACCTCTTTCCAAATGCACTGCTATGACATCCTTAATAATTGATTCCATCATTTTACCCACTAACGATGTCAGGCTGACCGGTCTATAATTCCCTGTTATCTCTCTCCCTCCTTTTTTAAAAAGTGGGGTTACATTGGCTACCCTCCACTCCATAGGAACTGATCCAGAGTCAATGGAATGTTGGAAAATGACTGTCAATGCATCCACTATTTCCAAGGCCACCTCCTTAAGTACTCTGGGATGCAGACCATCAGGCCCTGGGGACTTATCAGCCTTCAATCCCATCAATTTCCCCAACACAATTTCCCGACTAATAAGGATTTCCCTCAGTTCCTCCTCCTTACTAGACCCTCCGACCCCTTTTATATCCGGAAGGTTGTTTGTGTCCTCCTCAGTGAATACCGAACCAAAGTACTTGTTCAATTGGTCCGCCATTTCTTTGTTCCCCGTTATGACTTCCCCTGATTCTGACTGCATTCCCCTGATTCTGACTGACTACGTTTGTCTTTACTAACCTTTTTCTCTTTACATATCTGTAGAAACTTTTGCAATCCGTCTTAATGTTCCCTGCAAGCTTCTTCTCGTACTCCATTTTCCCTGCCCTAATCAAAACCTTTGTCCTCCTCTGCTGAGTTCTAAATTTCTCCCAGTCCCCGGGTTCGCTGCTATTTCTGGCCAATTTGTATGCCACTTCCTTGGCTTTAATACTATCCCTGATTTCCCTTGATAGCCACGGTTGAGCCGCCTTCCCTTTTTTATTTTTACGCCAGACAGGAATGTACAATTGTTGTAGTTCATCCATGCGGTCTCTAAATGTCTGCCATTGCCCATCCACAGTCAACCCCTTCAGTATCATTCGCCAATCTATCCTAGCTAATTCACGCCTCATACCTTCAAAGTTACCCTTCTTTAAGTTCTGGACCATGGTCTCTGAATTAACTGTTTCATTCTCCATCCTAATGCAGAATTCCACCATATTATGGTCACTCTTCCCCAAGGGGCCTCGCACAACGAGATTGCTAATTAATCCTCTCTCATTACACAACACCCAGTCTAAGATGGCCCGTTGTCACTGACCAGTATGTCAGGCAGGCCGTGGGTGGCAAACATGGCCCTCAGGCTTTCAATGGTGGCGGTGGCGGTGCTTCCCGACATTATTTCACATTCAATCCATTTTGAAAAGGCATCCACCACCACCAGGAATATTTTACCGCGAAACGGGCCCGCATAGTCGACATGGATTCTCGACCATGGTCTGGAGGGCAAGGACCACAAACTTAGTGGTGCCTCTCTGGGTGCGTTGCTAAACTGAGCACACACGCTGCATTGCCGTACACAGGACTCTAAGTCAGAGTCGATACCGGGCCACCACACGTGGGATCTGGCTATCGCTTTCATCATTACTATACCCAGGTGTGTGCTGTGGAGATCCGAGATGAACGTCACCCTGCCCTTTTTGGGTAGGACTTCGCGGTTACCCCACAACAGGCAGTCTGCCTGAATAGATAGCTCGTCCTTTTGCCGCTGGAATAGCTTGATTAGCTCTTGCATTTCAACAGGGATGCTGGCCCAGCTCTCATGCAGTACACAGTTTTTTTACTCGGGACAGCAGAGGATCTTAGCTGGTCCAAGTCCTAATCTGGTGGGCCGTGACAGGTGATTTATCATTTTCAAATGCTTCCATGACCATCAACAAGTCTGCGGGCTTAGCCACCATCAACAAGTTTGAAGGCTGCGCCATTTCCACCCCTGTGGTGGGCAATGGTAGCCGACTGAGAGCATCCGCACAGTTCTCGGTGCCTGGCCTGTGGTGGATGGTATAGTTATACGCTGATAGCGCGAGTGCCCACCTTTGTATGCGGGCTGAGGCATTAGTATTTATCCCCTTGTTTTCAGCGAACAGGGATATGAGGGGTTTGTGATCGGTTTCCAGCTCAAATTTGAGGCCAAACAGGTACGGATGCATTTTCTTTACCCCGAACACACATGCTAATGCCTCTTTCTCAATCATGCTGTCGGTCCTCTCGGCCTTAGACAAGCTCCTGGAGGCATAGGCAACAGGTTGCAACTTCCCCACAACGTTAGCTTGTTGTAATACACACCCGACTCCGTACGACAACGCATGACATTCTAGCACAAGTCTTTTACACGGATTATACAATACAAGAACATAAGAACATAAGAACACAAGCAGCTTATTGGAGCATAAAATGTTTCTGGCTTTCTCAAAAGCAATTACTTGGTTTTTTTCCCCACACCCTGTTCTCACTTTTAGGCAATAACACATGTAGAGGCTCTAAGAGGGTGCTTAACCCCAGTAAGAAGTTACCAAAATAGTTGCGGAGTCCCAGGAACGACCGCAGCTCCGTGACGTTCTGTGGCCTGGGCACGTTCCTGATAGCCTCTGTCTTGAGTCTGTGGGCCGAATGCCGTCCGCCGCGATCTTTCTCCCCAAAAACTCCACTTCTGTTGCATTGAAGACGTATTTCGACCTCTTCAGCCGCAGCCCTACGCGATCCAGTCGCTGGAGGACCTCCTCCAGGTTTTGTAGGTGCTCGACGGTATCCCGACCCATGACCAATATGTCGTCCTGAAAAACCACCATGCGAGGTACTGACTTGAGGAGGCTCTCCATGTTTCTCTGGAAGATCGCTGCAGCCGACCGAATTCCAAACGGGCATCTGTTGTAAATGAACAGTCCCTTGTGCGTGTTGATGCTGGTGAGGCCCTTCAAAGACTCCTCCAGCTCCTGCGTCATGTAGGCCAAAGTCAGGTCGAGCTTGGTGAACGTCTTGCCTCCTGCCAGCGTCGCAAATAGGTCATCTGCTTTAGGTAGCGGGTATTGGTCCTGTAGCGAGAAACGATTAATAGTTACTTTATGATCGCCGCAAATCCTGACCGTGCCATCACTTTTGAGTACTGGAATAATTGGGCTGGCTCACTCGCTGAATGCCACTGGGGAGATGATGCCCTCGTGTTGCAGCCTGTCCAGCTCGATTTCCACTCTCTCCCTCATCATGTGAGGTATGGCTCACGCCTTGTGGTGAATGGGTCGTGCCTCTGGGACCAAGTGGATCCGCACCTTCGCCCCGGAAAAGTTTCCAATGCCTGGCTCAAAAAGGGAAGGAAATTTGTTCAGAACCTGGGTACATGAGGCCTGATTGACATGTGATACCGCTCGGATGTCATCCCAATTCCAGCAGATTTTGCCCAGCCAGCTCCTTCCAAGAAGTGTGGGGCCATCTCCCGGGACAATCCAGAGTGGCAGTTCATGCACCGTGCCCTCGGAGGTGACCTTGACCATGGTGCTGCCCAGGACAGTGATGAGCTCTTTGGTGTACATTCTCAGTTTCATGTGGATTGGGCTCAGGGTTGGTCTGAGTGCCTTGTTGCACCACAGTCTCTCAAACATCTTTTTCATCATGATGGATTGGCTAGCGCCAGTGTCCAGTTCCATGGCTACGGGTAAGCCATTCATTTTACATTTCCAGCATTATATATGGACATGTCGTCGAAAATATGTGCATCCCGTGTACTTCAGCATCTGCCGCCTCTCTCTGAGGCTCGAAATTGCTTTGATCCACCATGGACCGATCTTCCTCTACCACATGGTGGTTAGCAGGTTTTGCAGAGCTTACATCTCGTCTGCAAGCTCATTGGAGGTGCCCCATTGTTCCACAGCTCTTGCAAACATACCCTTTGAAGTGGCATGAATAGGCTGAATGGAAGCCTCCACAACGCCAACAAGGTGTGAATTGCCTTGCATTAATCCTTTGTTGCGGAGTCATCTGGGTCACCTGAGTCCTGCTGGCAGTTACAGACTCGTGGTTTCTGCCCTGTACATTTCTGCTTGCAAACACAGTTCCAGTTAATTTATGAACATTGCTCGCACTTGTGTGCTGAGAGATTTGTTTGGTGTTATCACCGGTGGACATAAACGCTTGTGCTATCGCAATGGACTTACTGAGGGTTGATGTCTCTGCAGTTAAAAGTTTTCACAGGATGGTCTCGTGGCCAATGCCCAGTACAAAAAAGTCTCTGAGGATCTGCTCCAGGTGGCATCAAACTCACATTGTCCTGCAAGTCGCCTTAGCTCGGCGACATAGCTCGCCACTTCCTGACCTTCAGATCGCTGGCACGTGTAGAACCGATACCTCGCCATCAGCACACTCTCCCTCGGGTTAAGATGCTCCCAAACCAGCACACACAGCTCCTCATACGACTTATCTGTGGGTTTCACCGGAGCCAGAAGATTCTTTATGAGGCTGTAGGACCAGCAACACAGAATACAAAAACCCAAAGCAGGAGGGTAGTCCCCTCCCCCCATATATTACAACAAATTGCATACACCCAGATGGAGATATAACACAGCCATCGCCTGCGGACATGCACCTCACTTTCCTTCCCCCCTCCCCTTCTTCTCCCCACCTCTACCCCTTCCCCTCATCGCTTCATGGCACCTGGCCGAGGAGCTCCTCGGGCAGTGTCTCATGGAGGGGGGGGGATGAAGGCAGATGCGGTGGTTGCACGGGTACGGGAGCAGGATGTGCACAACCTAGGGGTGGAGTGCCGCACTCTGGGACCACTGGGAGGCCTGTGCCAGCAGTGTTCATGGCTATCGCATCCATGGTCTCCGCCATCCGTCATGGTACTCAGTCATGGTGGCCAGCTGTCGGGATATGCCCCCCCAATGCTTTAATGAGCTGGTCACCAATGTCTACAGTCCTCCTGGACAACTGTACCATCTCTCTGCTCTCATGTGGCGCTTGTGGAACAGACCTGCCGTGTCCACGAGGCCTCCCCAGGGTCGGTGCCATCCTGGGGACAAATGGGGTGCCCTATGGCGAGGTGCTTGGGGCCGGTACCTCTAGAGTGGAGGCAGGAATGAACAGAGGACCACTAGAAGGCCTTGGGGTGGAATGGCTTCTGGAGCATGGCGATGCAGGTTCCTTGAAGTCTGCACTCTCATCCATGGAGAACAGACCCAGCGGATTGACGAGTGAGAATTGAACCTCCTCAGCACCAGATGTAAGATCATCCGGAGAGTCGGGCCCCGCGCCCCCACCTTCTGGCCTCTGTGGTCTTGCCTGGGGCCGCGCTGCTGGCTGAGCTGCAAAACACAAATGAGGTTATTAGAGGAGAAGGGGGTGCTAGGGTCACAAGATGAGTCCAGCGCTACACACAGCATATGCACGACAAAAGCACCAACGCTCTCAAGATCATCACAGACATCACATTTCATGACCATCAACACGTTTGCATTGCACCGATTTCATTAGGCCAGCATTATTTCTATGGCAATTTTAGAAATCATGATTGTTCGGATGTGAGTGGGTGTGTCATCTACTGACTTTACATTACGCAATGGTGTAAGCTTTACTCACGTGGCATCACTTCAGGGTCTGCAGATGCTTCCGTGGCTGGCCGGTTGTGCTTCCCCACGAGTGCGAGCACACGCTCCTCCATCTCAGTGATGTCGCTGGGGACTGGTGGCCCCCCCACCCGTTCGCCTCTGCATGGACCTCATCGTCGATAGCTTCTTCTGTAAAAGGTGACAGGACGACATGGCATGAGATCATTGCGTGATATCATTGCTAGATGCTGTCACAGAGACTGACACAACAAATAACCGACAGATGGAATCATGATTATTATGATAATTATCATTCTTTACCTAAAGACGTACACCGTGACTGCAGGCTTTGACTAAAACATTCCCGGTAAAAGTGTAAGACCTCACATCTGCTAATAGTCACTCATGACTGTTACAAATCAAATTATATAAACACATAAGTACATGTAAATCAATGAAATACTTACTATTGCGGATCCCATAAGGTCGTTCCATCGTTTGCGGCATTGATTGCCCTCACGCACCTCGTTGGTCGCCAACGAGACCATCCCTGCTATCTCAGTTCATACCTTCTGGTAGGCCTTTGCGGTGGGCTTCCCACGCCCTCCCTGGGTCAAATCACCCCATGTAACTCGACCTCCTGCAGGAGGGAGGCATTTGCCTCATCCAAGAACCTCCTACCTCTTTTGCGCCCTCCAATGTGCTCCTCTCCCGCCTCACTGCTCTCTCCAGCGTCAGTTTCCACAGTATGCTGTGATGCCTCCTCCTCTCCCTCCATTATAGGCCAAATTCGGGCAAATATGTGGCTGGTAACAGCTAATTTTTGTTTCCCTAGTTGCAGTGAAGCTCTAAAGTCTCCCTCCTTCCTCCCAAAGCAGCCACACCATACCCAGACAAGTCTTCAGGCCCTCTGAGCTCCCTTTCTCTCTGTCTCCTCTTCTGCGCATGTCATGATGACACTTGACCTCCTGAATCGCGGGAATCAAGCATTGCCATGCCGTTGCTAAGGACGCTGACACTTTACGGCAGAAGTTCAGCAAGATTTAATGCTACCGCCCATTTCATATCGCTCGCGGTAACGCCCATTTTAAAAACTGGAGGCTAGGTGATTTGAGAATGGGCAAGAAGCCAGTGATCTGAAAACCCATTTTTACCACCCACACCGGAAATAACGCTCATTTTTGGGCGATATGCACAAAAGTGGAAAATCTAGCCCCATGAGGGTAATCTTTGTGTGGAGGCGGAAGATGTTGCTAAGATTCTTTACGACTACTTTGCATCTGTTTTCATAAAGGAAAGGGGAAATGCAGATACTGCTATTGAGGAGGAGTGCGATATTCTGGATGAAATAAATATAGTGAGAGAGGAAGTATTGAGGGGTTTAGCAGCTTGAAAGTAGATAAGTCCCCAGGCCCAGATGAAATGCATCCCAGGCTGTTGAGCAAAGTAAAAGAGGAAATAGCAGAGGCCTTGACCATCATTTTCCAGTCCTTTTTGGATCTGGGCATGGTGCTGGAGGACTAGTACTGCTAATGTAGTACCCTTGTTTAAAGAAGGGAGAAAGGGATAGGCCGAGTAATTACAGGCCTGTCAGCCTAACCTCAGTGGTGGGAAAATTATTGGAAAAAATCCTGAAAGACGGGATAAATCTATATTTGGAAAGGCAAGGACTAATTAGGGACAGTCAGCACGGATTTGTTAAGGAAAGATCATGTTTGACCAACTTGATTGAATATTTTGAGGAGGTAACCAAGAGGTTCGATGAGGGTAGTGCATATGATATAGTATATATCGACTTTAGCAAGGCTTTTGATAAGGTCCCACATGGTAAACTGGTCATGAAGGGTAAAGCCCATGGGATCCAGGGCAAAGTGGCAAGTTGGATCCAAAATTGGCTTGGAGGTAGGAAGCAAAGGGTAATGATTGATGGGTGTTTTTGTGACTAGAAGGATGTTTCCAGTGGGGTTCCACAGGGCTTAGTACTGGGTCCCTTGCTTTTTGTGGTCTATATCAATGATTTAGATTTGAATATCGAGATATATGATTAAGAAGTTTGCAGATGACTAAAATTGGCTGTGTGGTTGATAATGAAGAGGAAAGTCATGGGCTGCAGGAGGATATCAATCTACTGGTCAGGTGGGCAGAGCAGTGGCAAATGGAATTTAATTCAGTGAAGTGTGAGGTGAAGCACTTTAGGAGGGCTAATAAGGAAAGAGTATACACATTAAGCGGTAAGCCATTTAATAATGTAGATGAACAAAGGGACCTTGGAGTGCTTGTCCACAGATCCCTGAAAGTAGCAGGCCAAGTGGATAAGGTGGTTAAGAAGGGATACGGAATGTTTGCCTTTATTGGCCGAGGCATAGAATGTAAGAGCAAGGAGGTTATGCTTAAATTGTATAATACTTTGGTTAGGCCACAGCTGGAGTACTGCGTGCAGTTCTGGTCGCCATATTATAGGAAGGATGTGATTGCATTAGAGAAGGTACAGAGGAGATTTACTTGGATGCTGCCTGGAATGGAGAATCTTAGTTATGAGGACAGATTGGATAGGCTGGGTTTGTTCCCATTGGAACAGAAGAGGTTGAGAGGAGACCTCATTGATGTGTACAAAATATTGAGGGGCCTGGACATAGTGGAGCGTAAGGGCCTATTTCCATTGGTGGAGGGGTCTATTACGAGGGGGCATAGTTTTAAGGTGGTTGGTGGAAAGTTTAGAGGGGATTTGGGGGGGAGCTTCTTTATGCATAGGGTTGTGAGGATCTGGAACTCGCTGCCTAGAAGAGTGGTGGATGCAGAAACCCTCACCACTTTTAAGAGATGGTTGGATGGGCACTTAAAGTGCCGTAACCTGCAGGGTTACCAACCCAGAGCTGGTAATTGGGATTAGACTGGATGACCTTTTATTGGACGGCGCAAATATAATGGTAAGTACTGCAGGGAATCGAATACGGCCAGGGTTATCTCCTGGACGGGTTTTGATCGCCTGGATGGGTCGGGGAGGAATTTTCCCAGATTTTTTCTCCCAAAATTGGCCTGGGTTTTTATCTGGTTTTTGCCTCTCCCAGGAGATCACATGGCTCCGGTTGGGGTGGAGTGAAGAATGTTTCAGTATAAGGGGTGTCGCAGTTGAGTGAGGAAGACAGGTTGGGCTGGGTGCTCTTTGCCTTTCCGTCATTGTTCATAGGTTTATATGTAAGCTTTAGGGCTGCTGACCAAGTGCTGTGCAGCTATTTGTCGGCCGGTGTGGACACAACGGGCCGAAATGGCCTCCTTCTGCGCTGTAAATTTCTATGTTTCTATGTTTCTATGTTTCTATGTTTAACGATTGCTCGAGCCTTGCGCCAGCAGCTCATCCATGAACACTTTGCTGCCTGAAGGCTCAGCGGCAACTATTCCAAATGGACCATGTTTACTGTTTGGACCGATTCCGTAGTGTTGTGTTGTGTTCCAAATAATGGAAATGATTCAGTTATAATCTAAAATATATTTTATTCAAAATGTTAACACTTGTTTGTACTTAACTTAATTTTAATAAAAATATTCTTGTATCAAACTTTAAAGTTTTCAGTTAAGATCACTTACAAACTTTAAGATGACTTACAAACTTTAAGATCACTTGCAAATTTTTAAACTTGTAAATTTATATAACATACAAAAAACTTTTAATTTGAGAACAGTTACAACAGTAACAACAATCATAATTACAACAACAAAAACAACAACAGCAAAGAAAGGCTGTATCCATCTCTCCTCCACCTTATTCTAAGACCACCCGCTGCGCTTGGTCTTGGTGACTTCACCCCTGCCTGCAGGCAGTGGTGCAGCGTTCTCGGGTTGGTACCAAGCTTATTCTTTCGAGCATCTCGGGAAATGCGCACTTCTTGATGGGGGAGCGTGGGGAGGCATTAATGTGGAAGGCCCGGCTTGGGCCTCTTCAGAGGCTGGTCTGGGGATTGGAGTGGAAGTGGCAGTTGATTCTCTCAATAGCTGTGGGGTCTGGACATGTTCCTTTATTGCAGCAGCTAATTCCAAAATTCCGTCCCTCATATGCACTGACAATGTCTCAACTACCTGCAGCATTCCCTCCCTCATGTTCGCCATCAGTGTACCAGCTACCTGCGACATTCCCTCCCTCATGTTCACCGACAGTGTACCAGCTGCCTGCAACATTCCCTCGCTCATGTGCCTGGACAGTGTTCCCATTTTTTGTGAGAGTGTTGTTACTTCTCCTGACAGTTCCGATACCTCATCATCCATCCCACTGATGGTGCCCAGGAGTGATCGTGTAAGGTCAATGCTCTCCGCACTCATTGCCATCATCTGAACCATATCTGATAGATCCTGCACCTCAAGAGAGCGCTGTTGAGCTCTCCTTCCTCTCCTCACCCTGGGTGTGGCTCGCTGCATCCCACTGGGACTTGCAGCCTCGGACGGTGGGGTCCTGGGTGTGCCTCGCTGCCTCCCACTAGGACCCGCAGCCTCAGACAGTGGGGCCCTGGGTGTGCCTTGCTGCACCCCACTGGAATCCCCAGTCTCAGACTGTGAGAATACAAAGAATATCCCAAAACTCACACCAATCAGGAAATGGGCTGGCATCTCAATAGGCGGCACCTGCCCCTCATCCAGAGTGAGTACAACAGTGGGGGCTTCATCCTCCCCTCCCCCTGCCCGTCCCCCTCCCTGTCACCCTCACCCCATGCTCTTTGTCTGGAAGGTGGGATTGGAAGATGTTCTCTTCTTCAGATTCGTCTGCGTCTGAATCTTCTGCATCGGCTTCAGCCTCGTCAGGATGGGCTTCAAGTTCTGCAAAATATAACAGAATGGTTAGCAGCAGAGGAGCGGGCAGGGTGGTTGGCATGAGTAGACTCACACAGCGCAGGCAGCAGGCTCATTTGAAGATGAATGATAGCACAGTGCATCAACCGAAACATAGCTGACGGAGACATCCCCATGAACTGAAGCATGGCTAGCCCGCACAGTGCTTAATATTTAGCAAAGCCAGACTGTGGAATTTGCAGGACTTACCCTCTCCCTTGAGTGTGGACCCAGCTTGTGCAGTAGTGGCTGCTTTTCTCTCGGCAGGAACCATCAAAGCAGCAACCCTGTCTTCCAAGTGTGTCAGTGGGTGCAGATTTGCCGGGCCTCCTCCTGTTTGAGTTCTTTCCCTTTTGTTGTATGCCAAGATGAAAATATAACTTTTTAGAGAGGATGTCTTTCTGCTGGGTGTGAAATACAAATGGTCACATTTACAATTACAATGCCAGTGAATAAATGAAAATATTACTTCTACTAACTACTGGACCAAGGTCCTGCCACTTCTTTTTGCATTGGCCTCCAGACCTCGGGGTGGTCACCATTGCACAGTAAACTTCTGCAAGTTGGTTCCAGTGTTTCTTCATTTCTTTTGGTGAAACTTTTATGTGACTTCTGCTGATGTCCAGCTCATGCCATCTAGCCTCAACCACAGTAACTAGTGCCTCCACTTCATCCTGTGAGAAATTCTTGGTCCTTGAGCCGTGTTGCAAATTGCAGCTCCGATTTTTTCACTGAGAATTAAAATTCTCACACTCAACTGGCTCTTTAAAAATGGACGAATGCAGACTGGGAGCTGTACTGGGCATGAGCGCCTATAGCAGTCATGTAAAAAAAATTTTTTTTTCCGTGCATGCGCAGAAAGGGGCAGCCATCGTTTTTTCGGTGCAGACATTAGGCTCCACCCCCGAAGCTAAAGGACAGGCTATGCGGCGCCAATTTCAAAAATTAGAATGGGGAAACTTGCAATTTATTTTTTGGAGTAGTCGGGACCAAAAAAAATGGGCATAACTCTTGTAATATGCTAAAAACGGCATTGGGGAAAATTGAGCCCAAAGTCTCCTTTTTAATATTTTACCCAATGCAAAAATTGGAAAGCAATGAATTAATAGAAGCAAAATATTTCATAAATAAAGTGAGTTAACAGATGAATTTTTAACAATGCTGGTTGGATGCGATTTCAGAGTCAAAAAAACATTTCCGTCCCCTTAATCACTATAGCAACTTGTTTCCTATGATTATAGAACTGGATAAAGGCTGTGAGCTCAGCATGCCATGCTCTGCTGCCCCTCACCAACACACACAAAAGTAAATCATAGAAAGTGCCTCTGTTAAAAGGGGTATTTCGATCACCAAATAAAATGGGTCACAATTGCAATTATGATCACTGAAGCACATAACAATATGCTGTGCATAATTAATAGGAGCTCAGTTGTTCGCCTAAAGTTTTTCTCAGTTCTAGCTATTTACAATTGAGTGTAAGTGGATTTAATTTCATACGTGGGAAGCAGTTGATCTTTGCATTCTTATGTATTAACCTGCACAGACCTTTTTCTTCCATTTCCAATTGATTATTCATTCCCTTTATTAGGATCCCCCTCCTCCATGAGAGAAACATGCCATGGACCGTCTCTTCCCCGTGATAGCACACTTTCAATTGTTAGCTTGGAGGAAAACATGACTAAGGACAGTGAGGAGCCAATGGAGTGATAGAGCATGAATATTGTTGTGTACATATATACCCTGTACACTCAATGTACAGTTACATAAGACCATTGAATGTATCTTTACACTGTATACAATATGCCTGTACCACCAGAGGGTGCAACTGGTGGAGACCCAGAGGTCACCTGCACACCGCAGGTAACCAAGTATAAAATGGAGCTCACCTTACTGTCACCTCATTCAGGAGCTACAATAAATGGAACAAAGTCACAACAGTTCAAGTGCAATACCTTACCTCGTGGAGTCATTACTAGAGTGCTTACAGACACAACAATTGGCGACGAGAATACGAATTTCCATGCGAAAAATGGCTAACCTTGGCAAATTTCAACAATTCACTGATGGGGAAGATTGGGATGCCTTTGTGGAAAGGCTAGAATACTACTTCATCGCGAATGACCTGGCCGGGAACAACCGACATCGCTGGCTGATAAGCGCCGAGCTATCCTGCTCAGCAGTTGTGGGCCCACCGTTCATGGCCTTGTCAGGGACTTGCTAGCCCCAGAGAAGACGACAACGAAAATGTTCCTGGAGCATTGATACAGGAACAGCTCAAGCCGAAAGACAATATCCTCATAGCCAGACACCGGCTCTACACACACCGGCGGCCTGAAGGCCAAGAAATCGCAAAATATGCTGCAGACCGGAGACGATTGGCTGCACCGTGTGATTTTGGTGACCACCTCACCGAAACACTGAGGAACATCTTTGTTATTGGAATCGACCACGAAGGCCTCCTCCATAGGCTGCTCTCTGTGGACACTACGGTCACCCTGCAGAAGGCAATTAACGTGAGCCAAGCATTCATGGCCTCGGCCTGCAATTCCAGAAGGATGATGACTCAACCCCAGGACTCTAACACGGCAAGTACAGTGAACCCAATGGCGCCTTTCAGAGGCAAGACTGCTACCCCGAGCCCCGCAACCCTGAGTCCGCCACAGGGGGCCAACCGGCCAGCCCCATGCTGACGCTGTGGAGGAAATCACAGAGCCCACCAGTGCCGATACAGAGACTACTTGCTGTAACACAAAGGCCATCTACAACGAATGTGTAAAAGAAATTTTACGAACCAAGTCACAGAAGAGTTGGCCAATCACCCAGGCTCCAGCGCTGATGAAGAAGAAGAGAGTGTCCAGGAGGCAGCCCAGCCCCAGGAAGAGGTATACGGAGTGTTTTCCTGCTTCACTGAGAGCTCCCCGTTGAAAATAGAAGTCGAAATCGACAGTGTTCCAGTCTCGATGGAGGTTGACACAGGGACGAGCCAATCGCTGATGAACCAGGCAGTCTTTGAGAAACTCTGGGACAATCCTATCAAACAACCCAAAATGCTACCAATCCAGATGAAGCTGCTCACTTATACAAACAACACCATCCCAGTCGTTGGCAGGGTGGATGTCCAGGTGTCCTATGGCGGCGCGATGCACAAGCTACCTTTGTGGATCATTGCTGGTGATGGTCCAATGCTGCTAGGAAGAAGATGGATGAAACAAATCCAAATCTGTTGGAGCTGGGAAAGCCTCCAAGCCCTGGCAATCGACGTCCTATGCTTCTGCAAGACTCAAACAGTGATGTAACCAATCCTAATTTTTTTTTCCATCCTCTGTACATATATGTAAATGCAGATGTCGAGCCACGCACATGGTCTATGTATGGGGGGGAGGGGGTGGGGGGAAATGGGGGTATGTAGCCATGGACACACATGGATCACACCGAGAACCCACTCAAACCACCAATGCAACCTCCTACTGTCAACTGCTGACCATTTCCCAAATCTGTAGTGGGGAAAATGCTTGAAGGTATCATTAAGGAAGAAATAGCGGGACATCTAGATAGGAACAGTGCAATCAAGCAGATGCAACATGGATTCATGAAGGGGAAATCATGTTTAACTAATTTACTGGAATTCTTTGAGGATACAACGAGAATGGTGGATAGAGGTGTACCGATGGATATGGTGTATTTAGATTTCCAAAAGGCATTCGATAAGGTGCCACACAAAAGGTTACTGCAGAAGATAAAGGTACGCGGAGTCAGAGGAAATGTATTAGCATGGATAGAGAATTGGCTGGCTAACAGAAAGCAGAGAGTCAGGATAAATGGGTCCTTTTCGGGTTGGAAATCGGTGGTTAGTGGTGTGCCACAGGGATCGGTGCTGGGACCACAACTGTTTACAATATACATAGATGACCTGGCAGAGGGGACAGAGTGTAGTGTAACAAACTTTGCAGATGACACAAAGATTAGTGGGAAAGCAGGTTGTGTAGAGGACACAGAGAGGCTGCAAAGAGATTTGGATAGGTTAAGCGAATGGGCTAAGGTTTGGCAGATGGAAT
This sequence comes from Pristiophorus japonicus, assembly GCF_044704955.1. Classification (NCBI taxonomy): domain Eukaryota; kingdom Metazoa; phylum Chordata; class Chondrichthyes; family Pristiophoridae; genus Pristiophorus; species Pristiophorus japonicus. The sequence goes on from NC_091980.1 coordinate 41,233,615, forward strand.
ACAATGTCGGAAAGTGTGAGGTCATCCACCTTGGGGGAAAAAAACAGTAAAAGGGAATATTATTTGAATGGGGAGAAATTACAACATGCTGCGGTGCAGAGGGACCTGGGGGTCCTTGTGCATGAATCCCAAAAAGTTAGTTTGCAGGTTCAGCAGGTAATCAGGAAGGCGAATGGAATGTTGGCCTTCATTGCGAGAGGGATGGAGTACAAAAGCAGGGAGGTCCTTCTGCAATTGTATAGGGTATTGGTGAGGCCGCACCTGGAGTACTGCATGCAGTTTTGGTCACCTTACTTAAGGAAGGATATACTAGCTTTGGAGGGGGTACAGAGACGATTCACTAGGCTGATTCCGGAGATGAGGGGGTTACCTTATGATGATAGATTGAGTAGACTGGGTCTTTACTCGTTGGAGTTCAGAAGGATGAGGGGTGATCTTACAGAAACATTTAAAATCATGAAAGGGATAGACAAGATAGAGGCAGAGAGGTTGTTTCCACTGGTCGGGGAGACTAGAACTAGGGGGCACAGCCTCAAACTATGGGGGAGCCAATTTAAAATCGAGTGGAGAAGGAATTTCCTCTCCCAGAGGGTTGTGAATCTGTGGAATTCTCTGCCCAAGGAAGCAGTTGAGGCTAGCTCATTGAATGTATTCAAGTCACAGATAGATAGATTTTTAACCAATAAGGGAATTAAGGGTTACGGGGAGCGGGCGGGTACGTGGAGCTGAGTCCACGGCCAGATCAGCCATGATCTTGTTGAATGGCAGAGCAGGCTCGAGGGGCTAGATGGCCTACTCTTGTTCCTAATTCTTATGTTCTTATGTTCTTATGGATGAAAATAAGTGAATTTAAGGGGAGGAAGAAAATAAAAGAACATCCTGTTGTAAACAATTTGTTTGCTATTTTATTTTTCATCATTTGAGACAAATGTTTTCTGATCACAAACTCGGCATTAAATCTTAGAAATCATAGAAAATAGGTGCAGGAGTAGGCCATTCGGCCCTTCGAGCCTGCACACCATTCAATAAGATCATGGCTGATCATTCACCTCAGTACCCCTTTCCTACTTTCTCTCCATACCCCTTGATCCCTTTAGCCATAAGGGCCATATCTAACTCCCTCTTGACTATATCCAATGAACTGGCATCAACAACTCTCTGCGGCAGGGAATTCCACAGGTTAACAACTCTCTGAGTGAAGAAGTTTCTCCTCATCCCAGTCCTCAATGGTTTACCCTTTATCCTATGACTGTGTCCCCTGGTTCTAGACTTCCCCAACACCGGGAACATTCTTCTTGCATCTAACCTATCCAGTCCCGTCAGAATTTTATATGTTTCTATGAAATCCCCTCTCATCCTTCTAAACTCCAGTGAATACAGGCCCAGTCGATCCAATCTCTCCTTATATGTCGGTCCGGCCTCCCGGGAATCAGTCTGGTGAACCTTCGCTGCACTCCCCCAATAGCAAGAACATCCTTCCTCAGATTAGGAAACCAAAACTGAACACAATATTCCAGATGAGGCCTCACTAAGGCCTTGTACAACTGCAGTAAGACCTCCCTGCTCCTATACTCAAATCCCCTAGCTATGAAGGCCAACATACCATTTGCTTTCTTCACCGCCTGCTGTACCTGTATGCCAACTTTCAGTGACTGATGAACCATGACACCCAGGTCTTGTTGCACCTCCCCTTTTCCTAATCTGCCGCCATTCAAATAATATTCTGCCTTCGTGTTTATGCCACCAAAGTGGATAATCCCACATTTATCCACACTATACTGCAACTGCCACTCGTTTTCCCACTCACCAAACCTGACCAAGTCACCCTGCAGCCTTTTAGCGTCCTCCTCACAGCTCACACTGACACCCAGCTTAGTGTCATCTGCAAACTTGGAGATATTACACTTTCAAATAGTGAAAATCTGATTTCAAAAATCTGTGGACAAAGATTGCCTAGGTCATGGCTAGGAGGGCAGCTATATTTTGATTAACCAATAACTCTCTCAACATAGATGACTGAGAGCAGGCGCAAGAAGAAATCATGGCCATGTCCGCCACCTGTAGACCCTGGAAGTATGACTTCAAAAGAAATGAACCAAGATAAATCTGGCTTTTAATCGCCACACACAGAAAACTTTGGATGATGGGACACAGGGTGCTAACACCACCAGAAGAAGCTATTGGTGAATTATTTAGCTGGCAGACGCTTGAGGGGGACAAATTGAAATAGGGAGAAATGCCAGTGGCTCTGGTAAATGTCTTCTGCGTTCCTGCAACTCAGAAATGAGCGCCTCCATATTCCTGATATCCATAACAGATTGGACAAATGGTTGGGTACATTGCAATCCACTAAGGAGTGAATGTCAACAAATATGGCAGCTACAATGGAAACCTAGATGACCCAGTTATTATCAGCACATGCATTACACTAGAATTCTTAGACTACCATTGTGTTCAATCCGACATCCTTGATACAAGGAACCATGTAGAGAGAACTATGTAGTAAGATTTACCTGCCCTATTTGAGGTAAAGTGGTTTGTCCTTAGAAAGATGACCAGCAGCTATGAGTGGAATAGTCGAACCAGATCTCAGATAATTGGAGCTGAATGCAACATCCTATCACTGAGGTCAGAAAGTCCTGACTTTAGTGCCCCATTCAAAGGTTGCTTTATAGAAACTGTTTGCCCTGATACCTCACCATTAGGAGTTCCAACTGATCCTTTCATCATATGTTTACTTCAGCACAAAAGATTCCCTTAACTAAAATGGATGAAAATCAATTATTTCTCCCAATCACTTGAAAGCATGATAGCAGCCAAATTGTTCTCTTTCTCACTTTAGAAAACAGTTCATCCCATTAATGTCAAGTCTTAAATCAATATCTTGACAAATCTTCACAGGCTCTTTCAGTGTCCAGAAGCTACAATGTGAGCTGCTTTAATTGATTTCACCTCCCCCCTCCAATAATGAGCTTACATGTTGGCAACAAGTTCATAACCCATTTCTGACATTAGAAAAGTACTTGATTGGCTGTAAAGTGCTTTGGGATGTCCTGAGGTCATAAAAGGCGCTACATAAAATGCAAGTCTTCCTTTTATATCAGCCACTCTTGTCACAACAGATGATTTTCTGGTGTGCACTGTCTGGTGCTTTCCAGGCATTGTTTGATTGTCAAATACTTTCCAACACCAGAAATTTTACCCCGTTGTTGACCAGAGCAGAGAGAGCTTTACTCTACATCCAGCCCGCAATATGCTGATCTGTAAGTTCTTGATACTGACACCGTACACACAAAGTGAAAAGGTGATCCATTCCCCAGCATGTCATAACTCACTTTGATGAAGATTAAAATTAGTAAAATTAGAAGAAATTGTTTGAAAGGATGTGGAACAGCATGTGCTGTTGTCAAGGTGACTACAATATCATTTGTCATTTACAGACTTTTGTTCATCTCATTAGTATTAAACTGTTATGTTGGAAGGAGAAGGCAGACATCTGTAATCTTTCAATATGATACAGAAGGTCACATTTTTATAAATCATATTTTCTCAAGCATTTCCATATTGTTTCAGCCTATTTTGCACATTTCTGCATTAATTCAAGCCAAGTTCCTCTCAAATCCAGGGAAATATATGTAATTGTAAACTGATGTTTCTGTTCTTTTTAATAGTACAATGTTTTGTTTTCAAGATGTTACTGGTATCCACGTCAGTGTTCTCGATCAGGCCAACATCCCCAGCATCGAAGCACTCGACCAGCTCCATTTGGCGGGCCACATTGTCCGCATGCCTGACACAAGACTCCCAAAGCAAACACTCTACTCAGAACTCCTATATGGCAGGCAATCCCCAGGTGGGCAGAGGAAACGTTTCAAGGACACCCTCAAAGCCTCCTTGATAAAGTGCAACATCTCCACCGACACCCTGGAATCCCTGGCCAAAGACTGCCCTCAGTGGAGGAAGAACATCCGGGAGGGCGCTGAGCACCTCGAGTCTCGTCGCCGAGAGCATGCAGAAAACAAGCACAGGCAGCAGAAGGAGCGTGCGGCAAACCAGACTCCCCACCCACCCTTTCCTTCAACGACTGTCTGTCCCACCTGTGACAGAGACTGTAATTTCCGTATTGGACTGTACAGTCACCTGAGACTCACTTTTAGAGTGGAAACAAGTCTTCCTCGAATTCGAGGGACTGCCTATGATGATGTGGCCATAGCTGGTTTACCACAATGTAATCAACTCAGCATATGTATATTATTCCAGGACATATCACACCCTGGTATGATCCAGATGGATTCAATTAAAGCATAGTGGGGATAAAATTAGTCGTCGTTGCTGGTGCAACACAGGTGATAATAAATTGGTAGCCTATTTACTCCCCGCCTGATTTTCTTTTCCATTGCCCATTTCGCGTTACTGCCGAATGCCAAATTCACCTCAGTAATTTTACATCTTCACTTACAAAGCATTGCTGACAACATCTTGAAAACGGGATGGGGAGCAGGTACCCTTTCTCTATTGAGTGAACTTCTCCTTTCCCTTCTCCTCTCACCAAAATGGGATATTATTAGGAAGTCAAAAAAACCTTACAAACTAAACATTGTAGAATGTCTCTCTTGCTCTGTATTTAAATGTCTAGGCATTGAATTTCAGAATGAGTTATTGGATTTTAATGTCTTTCCTGCTGTTATGGCAGAAGTAAAGTCAGCCACCTAAGAACTCATTTTAAGAGTGGAAGCAATCTTCCTCGATTCTGAGGCCCTGCCTATGACGATGACAGAACACAAAAATGAACATTACAATACAAATTAAAAGGTAGAAAAACGAACCCTACCTCGGATATAAACCACTTAATCCACAATGGAATTCATGAAAAATGTTCAAAATATTCCTTCAATTGGACCAGCTGATCCAGTTGAAATTATTCTGTCTTACTAAGCTCCTAAACCTATGCTTTTCAATTATACTTATCTGTTATGTATTAATGCTTGGGGGTCACCAGCGGGCGCCGCAGTCGGAGGTCATCGGGCTGTACGTATGTGGCATGTGTGCTTGGTCACCTGTATATAAGCTGGGTGTCTTTGTCATGCAGGCACTCTTGGGCTGAAATAAAGATGGATCAGGTTGCACCTGAATGAGTTTACAGAAACCAGACTCTTGAGTCATTACATTATCTAACTGCTAGTCAACTCGAAAGAAAAAGATACAACATTGATCACATAAACCCTAGGCAAAGGATCTTTTATTTACTCCTTCATCTTCCCCATCACACCCAGTGCCATACACAATTCCAAGAGCATGACTAGATAATACCAGACATTGCCAGTATATGCATAATAACATAAATCTCAAATTCTATCTGTATAATTAAAGATCTAGCATCCAGTATGTGTCCAAGGCATCACATGTATCAATGGTATTTCATCTGAAAGTATGTCAAGTGAGGAGTGACACCGTAAAAATATCACATCACCAAAGTATCACATCTCCATCGAATTAAAAAAAAACACACAATTGGCTCAAATAACCACTAATCACAATCAAATATTAATTGGCTAAATGTGAACAAATTAAAAGGAGCAAAATGTGAATTGCTAAGTGAATGTAAAATCCAAGCAAATCCTTTTTCACAAGCCAGCAAGTGTCAAAACATAAACCAATTACAGTTGATCAAATAATCTCTTTGCATTGCTTTTGACCACTATTTTCCTACTTTACCGAGATCAGTGTATATAACCAGAAATAACATTTAGAACATAATGGTCCAAAATTTGCTGCGGCAAGGCAATGAACGGTGTCCTCTGTTAGTTAGACTTGCCCTTGCTTGTTTGATGTCGACGATATTTTGCACCGCAAGTTGCTGAAAGTGCAAGATGGAAATGGTGCACTGTCCTCCACAGGGCATCTGGGATCTGAGTGAACAGGGAAAGCAACTGTGTCTCTCCTTAATCAATCAGATTGAAGGATTGTGAAATTAACAGCGCGTGGCCGGAGAAGGAAGTGTAAGTTAAAATAATGATTTCAATGTAAAATCATGAACTGGAAGAGAAATAAAGAGAGGGGGAATAGATTAGATTAAGAGAGAGAGAGAGAAAGAAGAGATAGAAAGAAAAACTGAAAAATGCTATTTAAAAAAAAATCTTCAATGACTATTAAAATCTAAAGGAATGAGACTCCACACTTGTAATAGTTGTTTTTCAATACCAGAGAAGTTGACTGGCAGTAATTAACAAATCATTAAAAGTGTACTTAGACTTGAAATGACTTGACTTAATTTTCTGTGGCGAATTTATTTTGTATCTACCATACAAGTACAGGAACTTCACACCACTCAATGCATTAGAATGGGGAGACAGACAGCAAAATGCCATTTGCAACAAGCTGAAGACAAAGCAGTGCATCTCTGACAATAACCTTTTAATTTCCGCGTTTAATCATTCATCTGCTCTTGCCTGAAGTTGCTGGGGCATTTGCGCATAAATAACGACGGCTCACCGTTATTTTGACAGCAAATTTTGGGCCAATAAACACATAAGTTTTATACAATTCTGAAAGGAGTTACAGTAATTCATAGATGGACTGGCCATGATAATTAGTGCGACTCATGGATAGGAGTAGCATTTGTAATTACTGCCAGTGATAATTACAGTGCCAGTAATGGATGGTCTGGCATTGATAATTACTGACATGGTAATTGCAGTAACTCATGGATCAACTGGCACTGGTAATTGCAGTAATTAATCGATGGACTAGCCATAATAATCATCATGACTCATTGATCGAGTGGTATTGGTAATTACTGGCAGTGGCAATTACAGCATCTCATGGATGGATTAGCACTAATAATTACAATAACTTATTGATGGGTGGGAACATAGGACCAGGAGTAGGCCATTGAGCCCCTCAAGCCTGTTCCGCCATTCAATGAGATCAAGGCTGATCTGCGACCTAACTCCATATAGCCACATTTGACCCATATCACTGAATACCTTTGGTCAACAAAAAGCTATCAATCTTGGATTTAACATAGAAACATAGAAACATATTTAAATTAACAATTGATCTACATCAATTGCCCTTTGCAGAAGAGAGTTCCAAACTTCAACCACCCTTTGTGTGCAGAATTGTTTCCTAATTCCACTTCTGAAAAGTCTGGCTCTAAGTTTTAGACTGTGCCCCCTAGTCCTAGAAGCCCCCAACCAGCGGAAATAGTTTCTATCTACCCGATCTGTTCCCCTTAATAGCTTGAAAACTTTGATCAGATCACCCCTGAACTATCTAAATTCTAGGGAATACAACCCTAATTTGTGTAATCTCTCCTCATAATTTAACCCTCAAAGTCTGTGGTAAACCTACGTTACACTCCCTCCAAGGCCAATATATCCTTCCTGAGGTGTGGTGCCCAGAATTGCACACAGTACTCCAGGTGTGGTCTAACCAAGGTTTTGTATAACTGCAGCATAACCTCTACCCCCTTGTATTCTAGTCCTCTAGATATAAAGGCCAGCATTCCATTCGCCTTTTTGATTATTTCTGTACCTGTTCATGACATTTTAATGATCTCGGGCCTGGATGTTCGGGTTTTCGCAATTTCGACTGTTTCCGGGCACAAAGCACGGCGAAATCAAAGATTGTGCGCTGGGTTAGCGTTAGCGCCAGAGCTCGCAACTTTCGCCGAATGAAAGTGCACGAGCAGCGTTAGCGCTAACTCCGGCGTTGCACCACCAACATTGTGCGTCGGTGCCACGCTTCTGGTTTGCCCTCCGATCGCAAACGCTCATGCAGGGCGCGGCCGCGCGCATGCGCAGTACACATGGGGTTGACTCAGCCATTTTACTTTGGGATTATCATGGTGGAGGATGACGATTCATGCCAACATGCCAGGCAATTCAGCCAGGAGGCTATCGAAGCTATCGTGAGGGCCGTCGAGAGAAGATGGCAGGAGCTGCATGTTGGGGGTGGATCCAGACCACTGTCATCCATATTTAAGAGGATCTGGAGGCAAATTACTGGGGAGGTCTCTGTCTCAGACACTGCGGTGAGGGCAGGCACATAATGCAGGAAAAAAAATTAATGATCTGACGAGCGTGGTCAGAGTGAGTATAATTTTAATTCATGCACTCCTTCATTACTTGACTTATAAATCTGACACACTATTTGTTCTCATGCTGTTGGTGCCTCTCAGCACACTGTGGGTTGCCTCCTAAAATGCATGATACATAGGTAGGCTTAGTTCGCCATCCTAATTGCCATGAATGATCTTTACACATTATTAAGATTGCTTTCTAAGATCGCATAAGATTGCTGCCCATTTCAATGTCCTTCTGATGAACCATGTGCAACTTCCAAGGCCATTAATCAGAGGACTGTATTACATTCACATGGTATGTGTAATGTCTGCAGCTCCATACTGTGGACGCCTGTGTTACTGCAGCTAGTGCTGTTTAATAATGCTGGGAGAAAATTAGAATTCAATAGAGGACAACTAAAGGTTTAATTAGGAGGGGGAAAATAGAGTATGAGAGGAAGCTTGCAGGGAATATAAAAACTGACTGCTAAAGCTTCAATAAATATGTGAAGAGAAAAAGATTAATGAAGACAAATGTAGGTCCCTTGCAGTCGGATTCAGGTGAATTTATAATGGGGAACAAAGAAATGGCAGACGAATTGAACCAATACTTCGGTTCTGTCTTCACGAAGGAAGACACAAATAACCTTCCGAATGTACTAGGGGACAGTGGGTCTCGTGAGAAGGAGGAACTGAAAGATATCCTTATTAGGTGAGAAATTGTGTTAGGGAAATTGATGGGATTGAAGTCGGATAAATCCCTGGGGCCTGATAGTCTGCATCCCAGAGTACTCAAGGAAGCGGCCCTAGAAATAGTAGATGCATTGGTGATCATATTTCAACAGTCTATCGACTCTGGATCAGTTCCTCTGGAATGGACGGTAGCTAATGTAACACCACTTTTTAAAAAAGGAGAGAGAAAACAGGTAATTATAGACTGGTTAGCCTGACATCAGTAGTGGGGAAAATGTTGGAATCAATCATTAAGGATGAAATAGCAGTGCATTTTGAAAGCAGTGACAGGATTGGACCAAGTCAGAATGGATTTATGAAAGGGAAATGATGCTTGACGAATCTTCAGGAATTTTTTGAGGATGTAACCAGCAGAGTGGACAAGGGAGAACCAGTAGATGTGGTGTATTTGGACTTTCAAAAGACTTTTGACAAGGTCCCGCACAAGAGATTGGTGTGCAAAATCAAAGCACATGGTATTGAGGGTAATATACTGACGTGTATAGGGAACTGGTTGGCAGACAGGAAGCAGAGAAACGGGATAAACGGGTCCTTTTCAGAATGGCAGGCAGTGACTAGTGGAGTGCCACAGGGCTCAGTGCTGGGACCCCAGCTCTTTACAATATACATTAACGATTTAGATGAAGGAATTGAGTGTAATATCTCCAAGTTTGCGGGTGACACTAAACTGGGTGGCGGTGTGAGATGTGAGGAGGATGCTAAGAGGCTGCAGGGTGACTTGGACAGGTTAGGTGAGTGGGCAAATACATGGCAGATGCAGTATAATGTGGATAAATGTGAGATTATCCACTTTGGTGGCAAAAACACGAAGGCAGAATATTATCTGAATGGCAGAAGATTAGGAAAGGGGGAGGTGCAACGAGACCTGGGTGTCATGGTTCATCAGTCACTGAAAGTCGGCACACAGGTATAGCAGGCGGTAAAGAAGGCAAATGGTATGTTGGCCTTCATAGCTAGGGGATTTGAATATCGAAGCAGAGAGGTCTTAATGCAGCTGTACAGGCCTTAGTGAGGCCTCAGCTGGAATATTGTGTTCAGTTTTGGTCTCCTAGTCGGAGGAAGGACGTTCTTGCTATTGAGGAAGTGCAGCGAAGATTCACCAGACTGATTCCAGGGATGGCTGGGCTGTCATATGAGGAGAGACTGGATCAACTGGGCCTTTATTCACTGGAGTTTAGAAGGATGAGAGGGGATCTCATAGAAACATATAAGATTCTGACAGGACTGGACAGGATAGATGCGGAAAGAATGTTCCCGATGTTGGGGAATTCCAGAACCAGGGGACATAGTCTTAGGATAAAGGGTAGGCCACTTAGGACTGGGATGAGGAGAAACTTCTTCACTCATTGAGTTGTTAACCTATGGAATTCCCTACCGGCAGAGAGTTGTTGATGCCAGTTCACTGGATATATTCAAGAGGGAGTTAGATATGGCCCTTACGGTGAAGGGGATCAAGGGGTATGGAGAGAAAGTAGGAAAGGGGTATGAAAGAAATGATCAGCAACGATCTTATTGAATGGTGGTGCAGGCTCAAAGGGCCGAATGGCATACTCCTGCGCCTATTTTCTATGTTTCTATATTTCTATAAAGAGCAGGTCACCTGACCAGCAGGTCAGAGGTTGCCGGAACCTGCAGCCACCTTACAAGTTGTGTTGTGTGTTTTACTGAAGATATCACATTTGCCGACAGGAATGGGATACAATCGGATAATACAAAGCTGAAATTTTTGTTGGTGAAGGATTCAGCCAGCTGACAGAGAGACTTTGAGAGCTTCTCTGTTTTTGGAAACAGCTACAAATCTGAGGTAAATTACGAGCACACTTGGTTAAACTGCCAGAGTCAAAATGGGAGTTATAGGGCCTTTGAGGGCATTTCAACGTGACCATGAAAGTTTCAGAGTGTATGTGGATCAGCTAGGAATGTTTTTCACTGCAAATAATATCATCGAAATTCCCGGTAATGAAGACAGTAACCAGGCGGTGTTGGAACGAAAAAGAGCTATATTCTTAACTGAGGCTGGGCCCGAGTTGCATGAAACGCTGATAAATCTACTTGTGCCTGACAAGCCAAAGGATTCAATGCTGAAACAGACAGATTCTAACTAAGCCAGAAGAACATTATAGCCCCGTTCCGTTAGAAATTGCTGAAAGTTATCGTTTTGGAATGCAAAATCGAAGTCCGAAGAAAATATCAATGAGTACATTGTAACATTAAAAAAGCTATATATTCACTGTAATTTCGGAGACATTCAGAACCGAGCATTGTGAGACCGCTTTGTTTTTAGGATGAAAAATGGTGCGATCAGAAGAAAGTCTAACTTGACTTTTGATTTAGCTTCTCAGTTAGGTCAATGTGCATGGCCGTCCAATATTCCCAAGAATTTCACACTAATTTCAGTCATCAGACAACTGAGGTGAATCGCCTGCAGATTCAAAGTAAAAGATGGTGGGATCCAAAAGACTCAGAAACTGGAAATGGAAACAGAGCATGGATGTCCTGCTATCGGTGCCTGGAACAACACATTTCTCAAAGTTGTCCATATGTGTAGAATGTTTCGTCTGCAGGAAAACTGGGCATCTTGTGAAGGCATGCCGACTGAAGGGTAAACGAGCTTACAAAGCTATGAGTAGAAATCCCCAGAGACTACATAGTATGGAAGAACAACAATAGGATGAGGAGATGTTAGAGTTAAACGTCATCAGGAGCACAAGGTTAACGGACAGCGATTCGAAAAGTACCATAATCCACATAGATTTTGCAGGATTCAAGATAGCCATGGAAATCGACACTGGTGCATCCATGAGTGTAGTACTGGAGCCGCAATACTGCGAGGATTTCCTGGAGTGTATTCGGGATGGTTTTCGAGACCAATATGTCGAGGAACCAACTAGAGAGAAGGCCATCCTAGACTGGGTGAAGTGAAATGAGAAGGGACTAATTAGCAATCTTGTTGTGCGAGGCCCCTTGGGGAAGAGTGACCATAATATGGTAGAATTCTTTATTAAGATGGAGAGTGACACAGTTAATTCGGAAACTAGGGTCCTGAACTTAAGGAAAGGTAACTTCGACGGTATGAGGCGTGAATTGGCTAGAATAGACTGGCAAAGGATACTTAAAGGGTTGACGGTAGATAAGCAATGGCAAACATTTAAAGATCACATGGATGAACTTCAGCAATTGTACATCCCTGTCTGGAGTAAAAATAAAACGGGGAAAGTGGCTCAACCGTGGCTAACAAGGGAAATTAAGGATAGTGTTAAAGCCAAGGAAGAGGCATATTAATTGGCTAGAAAAAGCAACAAACCTGAGGACTGGGAGAAATTTAGAATTCAGCAGAGGAGAACTAAGGGTTTAATTAAGAGGGGGGAAATAGAATACGAGAGTTAGCTTGCAGGGAATATAAAAACGGACTGCAAAAGCTTCTATAAATATGTGAAGAGAAAAAGATTAGTGAAGACAAACATAGGTCCCTTGCAGTCGGATTCAGGTGAATTTATAATGGGAACAAAGAAATGGCAAACCAATTGAACCAATACTTCGGTTCTGTCTTCACGAAAGAAGACATAAATAACCTTCCGAATGTATTAGGGGACAGTGGTTCAAGTGAGAAGGAGGAACTGAAGGATATCCTTATTAGCTGGGAAATTGTGTTAGGGAAACTGATGGGACTGAAGGCCGATAAATCCCCGGGGCCTGATAGTCTGCATCCGAGAGTACTTAAGGAAGTGGCCCTAGAAATAGTGGATGTATTGGTGATCATTTTCCAACAGTCTATCGACTCTGGATCAGTTCCTATGGACTGGACAGTAGCTAATGTAACACCACTTTTTAAAAAAGGAGGGAGAAAGAAAATGGATAATTATAGACCGGTTAGCCTGACATCAGTAGTGGGGAAAATGTTGGAATCAATCATTAAGGATGAAATATCAGCGCATTTGGAAAGCAGTGACAGGATCGGACCAAGTCAGCATGGATTTATGAAAGGGAAATCATGCTTGACAAATCTTCTGGAATTTTTTGAGGATGTAACTCGCAGAGTGGACAAGGGAGAACCAGTGGATGTGATGGATTTGGACTTTCAAAAGGCTTTTGACAAGGTCCCGCACAAGAGATTGGTGTGCAAGATCAAAGCTCATGGTATTGAGGGCAATGTACTGACGTGGATAGGGAACTGGTTGGCAGACAGGAAGCAGAGAATCTGGATAAACGGGTCCTTTTCAGAATGGCAGGCAGTGACTAGTGGGGTGCCGCAGGGCTCAGTGCTGGGACCCCAGCTCTTTACAATATACATTAACAATGTGGATGAAGGAATAGAGTGTAATATCTCCAAGTTTGCGGATGACGCTAAACTGGGTGGCGGTGTGAGATGTGAGGAGGACGCTAAGAGGCTGCAGGGTGACTTGGACAGGTTAGGTGAGTGGGCAAATGCATGGCAGATGCAGTATAATGTGGATAAATGTGAGGTTATCCATTTTGGGGGCAAAAACACGAAGGCAGAATATTATCTGAATGGCGGCAGTTTAGGAAATGGGGAGGTGCAACGAGACTTGGGTATCATGGTTCATCAGTCACTGAAAGTGGGCATGCAGGTATAGCAGGCAGTGAAGAAGGCAAATGGTATATTAACCTTCATAGCTAGGGGATTTGAGTATCGGAGTCGGGAGGTCTTACTGCAGGAGGCCTCACCTGGAATATTGTGTTCGGTTTTGGTCTCCTAATCTGAGGAAGGACGTTCTTGCTATTGAGCAAGTGCAGCGAAGGTTCACCAGACTGATTCCAGGGATGGCTGGACTTTCATATGAGGAGAAACTGGATCAACTGGGCCTTTATTCACTGGAGTTTAGAAGGATGAGAGGGGATCTCATAGAAACGTATAAGATTCTGACGGAACTGGACAGGTTCGATGCGGGAATAATGTTCCCGATGTTGGGGAAGTCCAGAACCAGGGGACATAGTCTTAGGATAAGGGATAGGCCATTCAGGACTGAGATGAGGAGAAACTTCTTCACTCAGAGAGTTGTTAACCTATGGAATTCCCTGCCGCAGAGAGTTTTTGATGCCAGTTCATTGGATATATTCAAGAGGGAGTTAGATATGGCCCTTATGTCTAACGGGATCAAGGTGTATGGAGAGAAAGCAGGAAAGGGATACTGAGGGAATGATCAGCCTTGATCTTATTGAATGGCGGTGCAGGCTCGAAGGGCTGAATGGCCTACTCCTGCACCTATTTTCTATGTTTCTATATTTTTATGACAAATTTCGGGTTTTCCCATTGGAGAAAGCCAAGATAGAGCTGCGGGGCTACTCGACAGAGAACATTCTGGTAGTAGGTCGTATCACCGTACTGATTAAATACAAGGATCAAGTTCAGAGCTTGCCTCTATTAGTAGTGGCAGGAGACAAGCCTGCATTACTAGGAAGAAATTGGAAGATCACTGAAGCTGGATTGGAGTGGTATTTTTAGTGTTGAAATGAGATTAGCGTCAAAGAATAATATCATCAAGAATTATCCGAAAGTGTTCTGCGAAACGGGCAGTCCGATCCAAGGCTTCAAAGGCGAATGTCAGGGTACAGAAGGACGCTAGATCGGTTTACTACAAGCCACGTTCCATACCATATGCACTCAAAGAGAAAGTTGAGCAAGAACTCAATAGATTAGAGACTGAGAACATTGGGTTTAAGTTGCCCCCCCCCCCTGCAAAAACGGCGCACCTCCGTGTGGTGCACCGAGTTTCTGGTAGAAAAAGTGTGCAGAAAAATGAACTCACGATTCTGGCCTATCCTTGGGTGTTGTTTACCCGCAGCGTGGCGCAGCACAATGAGAGGGGGGGGGGCGGAGCTAGGGCCGAGCTGGCTAAATAGATCCGGCACGAGGGTGGGGCTAGGGTCCAGCATCTGTTTCCGAGCCGGCAGTGTTGTGCATGCGTGATGGAGCGGTCGCGCATGTGCAATGGTGTATTAACATTGGCAATCGGCCATTTTTAAAGGAAAAGCCTTGCGAGTGATTTTTGTCGCCTGATTGATTTTTGGAGCCTGAAGGAGCCTGAAGATATGACACCTAAAAGTCTTTTGTTCTCTCCCCTTCCCCCTTCAGTCATGTGACTTCTCTCTCCCTCCTCGTCACCACCCACGACCCCCAGCCCTTCTCCCTAGCCTGCCGCGTCAAGCATTCTCCCTCACTCCCTCCCTCCCCCCCACAGTCTGCTGAGTTCAGCCGTCCCCCTCCCTCTCCCCGCTCAAGATGCCGTGTTCTCCCGCACCTACCCCAGGCCAAAGGAGCTCCCGCACCGGCCGGTGCGGGCCCGCAGTGCATCTCTTCCTTTCCCCCCTTAAAATGCAGCGTTTAGCACCCACCTCCCCCAGCCCCCCACCTCCTGCCTGCCGCGGTGAGCATTCTCCCGCCCTCCCTTTCTCCACCACCCCCCCACCCTTAAGATGCCCCGTTCTCCCGCACCTATCCCAGGCCAAAGGGACTCCCGCACGGACAGCCTCTGCCGACTTTAGTTCAAGGTAGGATTTACTTCAGTTCTTTACTTGATAATTTAATTATTTACTTCAGTTCTTTACTTTTTATTGAATGCTTATTACTTTTTGTGCTTTGTTTGGTGCTTGGTGGTGCTTTAAATGTAGTTACTTGCGCCGATTCCTAAACTCTAGGTAAGGTTTTTCTGTGCGGACAGAAGTGCCAACATACACTGGCCTAAGTTAGTATGGAGCAACTATTTGCTGGCCAAGCTCGCTTAAATGGCTAAAACAGGCATAAGTGGCTAGGAACGCCCCCTTTTGAAAAAAAAAACTAAACTAATAAAAACCTAACTAACTCACTTACACTGGCGCAAATTAAATGGCCAGAATTGCAACTAAAAAGATACTCCAGAAAAATCAAGTTGCTCCAAAAAAACTTAAGTCCGATGGTAAGGTAAGATTGTGTGGTGATTATAAAGTAACCGTAAACCAGGTTCTCGAAGGTAATGTCTCCAATACATTGCCAAATATAGAAGATTTGTACACAACACTGACAGGGGGTCAGATTTTCTCAAAGTTGGACCTTACAAATGCCTACTTACAGCTTGAACTAGATGAGGAATCCAAGTCATGCTTGATTATAAATACCCATCTAGGCCTATATCAATTTAATAGGCTACCATTTGGAGTGTCTTCCGCCCCTGCCATATTCCAAGGGGTAATGAACCAGATTTTGCAAGGTATTGAAGGGGTAGTATGTTATTTAGATGACATACTAATTTCAGCACCAAATTCGTAATAACGTATTGAATGAAGTCCTCAAACGGCTAGAGAAGCAGAGTACGAGTGTCTGCTCGCAAGTGTGAGTTATTTCAAAACTCAGTGGAGTACTTAAGGTACAGAGTAGACAAAGATGGTTTATATCCAACCAAGGAAAAACTGGATGCAATCAGAAATGCACCCACTCCCAAGAATGTCACTGAATTTTGATCTTTTTTGGGTCTTTTGAACTATTATGGGAAGTTCCTACCAAATTTGGCTACAGTATTATATCTACTGAATGAACCATTGAAAAAACAGGTCCATTGGAAGTGGTCAAAAGAATGCGATACAGCATTCAAAGAGTGTAAAAGCAACTTGGTAGAGAGCACCATGTTAGTTCACTATGACGTATCTCAGTATCTCAGGAGCTCAAGCTAGCATGTGATGCCTCTCCGTATGAAGTTGGGGCAGTAATCTCTCATGTATTACGTAATGGGGAGGAGAGACCAATTGCTTTTGCTTCACGCACTCTCAGTGTCATTGAGCGTAATTATGCACAAATCGAAAGGGAAGCTTTGGCATTAATTTTTGGGGTCAAGAAGTTCCACAAATACTTGTATGGTCGTAAGTTTATTCTCGTTGCGGACCATAAGCCCCTGACAGCAATCCTCCATCCAAAGTCCCCAGTTCCAACATTCACTGCAGCCTGAATGCAGAGATGGGCTTTCATTTTGTCAGCATATACAATATGATATTGAGTACAGATGACCAGCTGATCACAGTAATGCTGATGCTATGTCTAAATTGCCTTCCCCAACACAAGTTACACCCAATAGGGAAGAGGTGTTCTATTTTTCATACATTGATGAACTGCCAGTCACAGCTGAAGAGATTGGTAGAGCAATCAAACGTGACCCAGTTATGTTAAAGGTGTATGATTATATTGCAAACGGATGGCCAAACCAGGTAACAGACAAAGATATTTATCCATTCTTCATTCGTAGGAATGAATTATCAGTCAATAAAGATTGTATCATGTAGGTTGCAAGACTGGTTATACCAAATAAATTCAGGTTCAAATTATTATGAGACCTCCATGACCAGCATCTAGGAATGTGCTTAGAAACATAGAAACATAGAAAATAGGTGCAGGAGTCGGCCATTTGGCCACTAGAGCCTGCACCAACATTCAATAAGGTCATGGTTGATCATTCCCTCAGAACCCCTTTCCTGCTTTCTCTCCATACCCCTTGATCCCTTTAGCCGTAAGGGCCATATCTAACTCCCTCTTGAATATATCCAATGAACTGGCATCAACAACTCTCTGCGGTAGGGTATTCCACAGGTTAACAACTCTCTGAGTGAAGAAGTTTCTCCTCATCTCAGTCCTAAATGGCTTACCCCTTATCCTTAGACTTCCCCAACATCGGGAATATTCTTCCTGCATCTAACTTGTCCAGTACCGTCAGAATCTTACAGTTTCTATGAGATCCCCGCCCATCCTTCTAAACGCCAATGTATAAAGCTTGACCAAGAGTTTTGCACACAGTTACTTATGGTGGCCAGGTCTTGATAAAGATATAGAGTGCATCGTAAGTCAGTGTACGACATGTCAATCAGTAAGCAAGCAACCATCATCAGTACTATTACAGCCATGGAAATGGCCACCCAGGGTGTGGCAAAGGCTACATATTGATTTTGCTGACCTAGAAGGACAACAATTGTTCATTGTGATTGATAGCCATTCGAAGTGGATCAAGGAGTTTCCAATGTGGAAAATAACAACAAGTAAAACATTAGACATTTTGCGAAGATTATTTTCTTCATTTGGCTTCCCAGAAGAAATTGTTTCGGATAATGGACCACAATTGCATTCAGAAGAATTTGCACAGTTCATGAGCAAAAATGGTGTGAAACATACCACCCTGCTTCGAATGGTGCAGCAGAGTGCACATTACAAATTGTAAAACGTGCCCCCATCAAACAAATGTTGGATCTAAATCCAAAGAAACGACAGTTGTCATTGGACCACAAATTGGCTAATTTTCTAATAACGTATCGTAATACTCCTCACACAACTACTGGTAGAACACCAGCAGAGTTGTTTCTCAAATGACAGCCACGAACCAGATTCTTATTGTTAAAACCAAACTTGGCACAGTCCGTAGAAGAGACACAATTAAGACAGAAAGAGAATCATGATAGAGGTAGAGTAAAAGAGAGAAGTGTGAAATTAAATCAGAAGGTGAGTGTGAAGAACCATCACCATAAATGGGTAAAGTGGTTACCAGGAAGAGTGGTGAAGATATATAGTCCTCGCACCTATTTGGTCAAGATGTTTGATAATGGACAGGTTAGGTTTGTTCACATTGATCATATGTTACCCACAGACATGGAAGTAGTTGAGAGTGGGTGATTCAATTATTTCTGATTCATCAGATAGTTTTGATCAGTAGCATATGCTACATCCAATGTACTGGAAACAAATCCAAGAGAAAGTCAGAATTTAAGTCCGAGTCCGAGTCAGGAAAACAAAAAGTCTGAAGTTAGAGAGAGTTCAAATGGAAATCAAGGGCATCCCTTGGAGGAAAACTTCCCTCAGGATCAGCCTTGAATGAGTTGGAAGGTTCTGTTCAAGAGTTAAGGTATCCTCTTCGAAACAGAAAACAAGTGGTTAAGCTTGATTTATAAATACGGTAAAATAAGTCCATATCCTTTGTTATGTATAACCATGCAAGTTATGTATAATGATTGTTTGTTATAATAACTTCTTCATTAAGGAGGGAGAAGTGTAATGTCTATAGCTCCACATTGTGGACGTCTGTGTTACTGCAGCTAGTGCTGTTTAATAAAGAGCAGGTCACCTGACCAGCAGATCAGAGGTTGCCAGAACCTGCAGCCATCTTACAAGTTGTGTGTTCTGTGCTTCCCTGAAGATATCACAGTATGGTATAAGTGCTTTGGTGGCTATCTGTGCCACAAGAGGAGATGGACCATCTTGTAACTATTCCATTTTCATCTTTGCAGGCCAAGAAGTCACATAATCGCCACGAGCAGGTGCGGACAGGCGGCAGTCCACGTCAGACCCTGCCACTCACCGACATTGAAGAACGAGTGGCAGGCCTCATCGACATCACTGGTTGGGTAACTGTCACTGGGGGCACTGACTCCTGCTCAGATACTGAGGATAAGTCCTGCACACTCACTGGGCTGGGTTGGTGCAATGTCATGCAATGTCTCTAGACGAGATATAATGGAGTACCGGTGGTCCTTCAAATGAGCCTGTGCTATGCAACCTTCCTCATGTCACCCTGCCCTCTCCCCTGCTGCTAACCACTCATCTATTGCTTTCTACTTCAAGGTGACCAGCCACAGTCGCAGCAACCCTCAAGGCAACACTCCGTGTCAGGCCATCGTCTGGAGGAGGAGGATGAAGAGGAGGAGGATACCAGTATCAGCCAACTCCAGTGCAGATACAATCCACTCCTATTTTACCACCGGCACTCACTTCATCTGAGGACGACGATGCAACTTTCTCGCCGTTTGATAACTCCGAGGCTCCTGGGACTAGTAGCGTGCAGCAACGCAGTTCTAGGGTCGAATCCCGTATGCCATCTCTCCGGAGGATGAGTTGGCAAAGTCAATCTGTTGACAGTCAGGCAGACATGGAACTGGACATGGTGGGACTGTCCAGGGAGAGCATCCAGGTAAATCATCAGCTCCTTGATGTCTTGGAGCGGATTCCTGCAAGCATCAAGAGTCTCACACCAACCAACCATTACGGAGGTAGGGTCGCAGATTGTCGGTGCGAGCCGTGATACCTGCGAGGCCTTCAGTGCCCACACAAGGCTGAAGGCCTCCAGCAGTGACACTGGAGTCCCGGAGAGTGTGGCGCGAAGCCTTGCGGAATATGCGTGCATCCCAGGTGTTATGTCTTTAGCTGCTCTGATAATGACTCCATGAGGCAAAGTATTGCACTTGAACTGTAGTGACCTTAGTCCGTTTAATATAACGCCAGAGTGAGGATACCACATGGTGGACTCCATTTTATACCTGGGTACCTGTGGTGTACAGGTGACCCCTGGGCCTCCACCAATTGCGCCCTCTGTTGGCGCCATCATAGTGTATACAGTGTGAACCTTGTTGATGGTACCTCCTGATGAAACAAGTCTCCAGCTTATGCAACTATACAGTGATTACACAGAGAGTATATCTATAGAATGCATATATAACATCACTCTCCCCCAAGTCTTTTGTGCCAATACCTTTGCACTATGTGCTCTGGCTTGGCTCTCTCCCTGTTAACCCCCCCCCAAGTCCTTACTGCTACAATGTTGGGTAGTAGTTACCAGTTGGGATGGTTTGATGATGCAGTGGGACTTCAGTGGGTTCTGGGTGTGATCCATGTGTGTGTCCAATGCTACATGCATCCATTCTCCCCCCCACATGAAGATCATGCCGGTGGCTCATCACATTCATATATGTTCACATACATTCAAGTCCAGAAAAGGAAATTTGCATTTACATCATTGCATTTGTAGTACAGTTGTGAGACAAGTACATTTGCCTGGTGAGATACATTGATGGTACATCTTTGTGATCAGTGCTGGGGTCAGCACCGGTGCGTGAGGACAAGCTAGTTCCAGAGCTGCTGGATGGTGTCCAGGCAGCCTGGTGGCGGCGCGGTGCCCAGTGCTGGCAGTGGAACCCGGTTGGCTCAAGTTGCCCGCTCTCAGGGCCTTTGCCGTTGCTCCTAGCGTCGGGCGGGTTCACAGATGCCTGTGACCTCCCTGTCCTCTCCTTGCGCCCCAGGTCGCTGCTGCTCCCTGAGGAGCAGTCGTCTAGCAGTGCACAGGGAACTGCCATCTCGCTTGCCTGGGCATTATTTGGTTTGGGATCTGGCTGGTCCCAGTCCCAATTGGGAAAACCACCGCAGGTGACACCTTGCTCCCGGGCATAGCCTTGGCGGTGATGGGGTCTGGGGGCTGCGTCTTAGCGCAGTTTGCTCTTTCAGGCTCCTGGCGGTTGGTGCCATCGGGTGCCTGAGAGGTGAAGCCGATCAGGGGCAGGGTATCGATACCGGTGCCATTGCCCTCCTGAGATCGCTTGCTCTGCAGCTTGTCTATTTTAGCTGCTTGTGGCCACACCCCGTGGTGCATCAACCTGGTCCCAGGGCGCAGGTTACAGCATCGGGTAGCCCGCTGGACCTGTGTGCTTCCGATGGGTGTTTGCCCGCTACATAATCAGAATACAGTTGAAATCCTGCATTGCATAATGTTTAATTGCTTATTGTAGATAAACTGTAGCTCCGATCGCAATCGCCCGACTTTTCATTGCTTATTACACGTATAAAACTCTGATCATCGATTACAAGCTTTACATTTAGCTCACAGTTGTTATTACATTGTGTGAGAATGTGGGACTGTCCCTTTAAGTGTGGTGGGTTGCTGGCCTCTTTTAAGAGAGCCTTGCTATCTTTACCCCAATCCTCTTCTTCGCTTGGTACCACATGTTGCTCCATCAGCGCTGCACCTCGAGGTCTGACTGCCGCCATCTTTTCCTTCAGCGCTTCACCTCGTGGTTTGGGCGCCATCTTTCTTCCATCCACGATGGTGGATTCTGTGATCCTCTTCTGCCCTGGTTCTGTTACCGAAGCTGGGAAGTCGCCTTTGGATCCGATTTTCTTCCTCTGGAGTCCTGCCACTGGAGCCTGGAAGGTACCTTTGGGTCGTCTCAGCTGGAGCATCTCCGCGCAGTCGTGCTGAGCGGTCTGTGCCTCAGGCGCTGTGCTGGTCTGCTCTCTGGTGCCGGATCCAACCTCAGGTGGGGGCTTGCTTTGCCTCTGAGCGTGGGAGACGTCGATCGCTGGAGGGATGACATTTTCCCAGCTCCAATGGATCTTCTCCATCCACCTTCTTCCGAGTAGCGTTGGTCCATCACCTGCAACAATCCACAGTGGCAACTTGTGCACCGCGCCATCATGGAGTACATTAACATTCGCACTACCAACGACTGGGATGAGTTCATTGGTGTAACTGAGCAGCTTTGCTTGAACCGGGACCAACTTGGGTCATTCAGTTTGATTGTCCCATAGCCTCTCAAAAGCTTCTTGAATCATTACTGACTGGCTCACCCTCGTGTCTACCTCCATGAAGACTGGAGCGCCGTTTATCTCGACTTCCATTCTCAACAGAGAACATTCTGTGGTGCAAGTAAACATTCCGTACACCTTACCGTGGGGCTGAGCTGCCTCTCTGACCACCTCTTCATAATCCGCACTGGATTCATGGCCCTCTGCAGACTCTTCAACATGGTGAGTCCTATTTCTTTTACACATTCGCTGGAGGTGGCCCTTTGTGCTGCACCCTTTGCACACATAGTCCTTAAAATGGTACTGGTGAGCCCGGTGATTTCCTCCACAACGCCAGCATGGTGCTAACTGATTAGCCCCCCTCAGCGGACTCAGAGTTAAGTGACTCGGGGCCTGTTCTCTCTCCTCTGAGGAGATTCATGTTCTATAGTCCAGTCTTTAAAAGGCGCCAGTCTGTGTACAGTACTTGTCGGGTTTGAGTCCTGAGGATGAGTCATCCGCCGAGAGCCATAGGTTGAGGCCATGAATGCCTGGCTCATGGTAATGACCTTCTGCAGTATGGCTGTGGTATCCGCAGCTAGTAGCCTGTGAAGAAGGCCCCCGTGGCTGATTTCAATGACAAAGATATCCCGCAGCGTTTCAGTGAGGTGTTCGCTGAAATCAAACGGTGCCGCCAGCCTCCTGAGGTCTGCAGCATATTTTGTGATTTCCTGGTCTTCGGACTGTCGATGGGTGTAAAACCGGTGTCTGGCTGTGAGGATGCTCTCTTTGGTCTTGAGTTGTTCTTGGATCAGCATTACAAGCTCCTCGTACGTCTTGGTTGTTGTCTTCACTGGTGCCAGCAAGTCCCTGACGAGGCCATAGACGGTGGGCCCACAATTGGTGAGCAATGCACTTATCAGCCAACGTGGCCGGATCATCGCCTACAAAGGCATCCCAATCATCCCCATCAGCGAACTGCTGCGACATACCAAAGTTAGACATTTTTGCGTGAAAGTCCGGAATCTCGTCGCCAATTGATAATGACTCCACAAGGCAATGTAGCACTTAAACTGTAGTGACCTTAGTCCATTTAATATAACTCCAGAGTGAGAATTCCACATGGTGGACTCCCTTTTATACCTGGGTACCTGTGGTGTACAGGTGACCCCTGGGCCTCCACCAGCTGCGCCCTCTGGTGGTGCCAGCACAGTGTATACAGTGTGAACCTTATTGATGGTATCGCCAGTAAACAAGTCTCCATCTTATGCAACTATACAGTGACTACACAGAGAGTATATCTATAGTATGCATATATAATAGCAGGCACAAGCTCTGCTTCAGCTTGGACAGGTATATTAAAGACTTGGAAGAAGGGGCTAAGTGTAACGTAGCCAAGTTTGCTGATGATACAAAAATGGGAGGAAAAGCAATGTGTGAGGAGGACACAAAGAATCTGCAAAGGGATATAGACAGGCTAAGTGAGTGGGCAAAAATTTGGCAGATGGAGTATAATGTTGGAAAGTGTGAGGTCATGCACTTTTGCAGAAAAAAATCAAAGAGCAAGTTATTATTTAAATGGAGAAAGATTGCAAAGTGCCGCAGTACAACGGGACCTGGGGGTACTTGTGCATGAAACACAAAAGGATAGTATGCAGGTACAGCAAGTGATCAGAAAGGCCAATGGTATCTTGGCCTTTATTGCAAAGGAGATGGAGTATAAGAGCAGGGAAGTCTTGCTACAGCTATATAAGGTACTGGTGAAGCCACACCTGGAATACTGCATGCAGTTTTGGTTTCCATATTTACGAAAGGATATACTTGCTTTGGAGGCAGTTCAGAGAAGGTTCACTAGGTTGATTCCGGGGATGAGGGGGTTGACTTACGAGGAAAGATTGAGTAGGTTGGGCCTCTACTCATTGGAATTCAAAAGAATGAGAGGTGATCTTATTGAAACATATAAGATTCTGAGGGGGCTTGATAAGGTGGATGCAAAGAGGATGTTTCCACTGATGGGGGAGATTAGAGCTAGAGGGCATGATCTTAGAATAAGGGGCCACCCATTTAAAACAGAGATAAGGAGAAATTTCTTCTCTCAGAGGGTTGTGGATCTGTGGAATTCGCTGCCTCGGAGAGCTGTAGAAGCTGGGACATTAAATAAATTTAAGACAGAAATAGACAGTTTCTTAAACGATAAGGGGATAAGGTGTTATGGAGAGCAGACAGGGAAGTGGACATGAGTCCATGATCAGATCAGCCATGATCTTATTGAATGGCGGAGAAGGCTTGAGGGGCCGTATGGCCTACTCCTGCTCCTATTTCTTATGTTCTCATGTGATACAGTCCATAAACCCTCTCACCATACTCTCGGCATTGCCAACTGTCACACCCAAACCAAAACCACACGTGACTGTCGACGCCGGTGAGGAGACTTGCCAGCAGAAGTCGGGCCTTATACTCCACGAGCTGGTCCAGTGTGTCCCCAGGCCACGTCTCCATTGTCTCTTCCCCCCGACACTGCAGGGCTCTAACAAAGTTGCTGCACACCATCTTGGTACCACTAGGTTAGGTGCAGCAAGCAAGGGAGGGGAATAACTGTAAGGGGGGGAATAGCCGGTGGTAAAAGATGGTGGGGCAGGGGTGCTGCATTATGTTGTTGATACTGGATGCATCCTATGATTTACATTGTATTATTATTATGTTCTGGATTATGTTGTCGATAATGTTGTTGTTGAATGATCACACTGCTGGATTCAGCTAATTTATGTTATTTTATTAGTTTCACAGTTAAGTATACAATGTTGACAAAGTTTACAATGTTTAATAAATTATTTTGTTCATCTTAACCATTCCTGTCTCATTTGCAAAATAAGAGAGGGAATAGTCAACATCGTGGGATAGAGTGGCCAGGTAACTTCAAGCAAAGCGTTCAATTATAAGCTGCCGACATAAAGCTTTTGCAGTGGGGAAAGCTCCATTAGACGTCCCCTGTGGTTGCGGTTGTGGTGGTGGCATGGGTTCCTCGTCAAGCCCCTCTTCCTCCTCTTCCTCCTCCTGGTCCTCCTCCGCCACCCGCCCCCTCCTCTCTCCTGAGGTGGTCCTGCAATCCCCATTGGCAAATCCTGTCCCCTCATGATGGCTAAGTTGTGTAGCATGCAGTACACCACAATGAATTCAGAGACCTGCTGAGGGGAGTATTGCAGGCAGCCTCCAGAGTGGTCCAGGCATCGGAAGTGCTGCTTGAGTACTCCAATTGTCAGTTCGCTGATGTTGCGTGTGGCTGCATGGCTCGGCTTCCGTCTGAGGATCCTGGAGCGGGGTCATAAGCCAGGTGGCAAGGCTGTAACCTTTGTCCCCGAGCATCCAGCTCTGGCCTTGTGGTTGACGCAGGGATATGCCTGAGACACTGCTCTCACGCAAGAGGAAAGCATCATGGATATCAGGGCATGGATATTGGGCATTGACTGCCATGATGTGCTGAGTATGGTCGCAGACGATCTGTACGTTCATGGAGTGGAATCCCTTTCGGTTTTGGTAAACCTCTGGATTCTGTAAAGGTGCTCGCAGGGCGATGTGCGTACAGTCAATGTCACCCTGAACCTTGGGGAAGCCAACAAATCGTCCAAAACCTAAGCCCTCTCATTTTGGGTCTCGCTGGTCATTGGGAAGTTTATGAGGTCCATCCTATGTATGCACCTGGCGAATGCAGCAATGTGTAGCATGCTATGAGATGGAGCATATATCCCCCGCTGGTGCCTGAAAGGAGCCGGAGGCATAGAAGGCAAGTGCCTCAATCACCTTCATCTCGACGGGCAGTGCAGTCCTGTTGCCGCTGGTAGGCTGTAGATCTGCCTGGAGGAGCTGGCATATCTCTGTGACCAACTCTTTTCGGAAGCGCAGCCTTCTAAGGCACTGTGCCTCAGAGAGTTGGAGGTATGAGCGATGTTCCCTGTAAACTCATGGAGGGTAAAGCCTCCTCGAGATACGTCTGCGACCTCTTTGAGTACGTTGCAAATGATCATCAATAAGCTTTCTTCCAGCTCGACATCATATGAATATAGCAGCCAGCATTACTGGCTCCCAACAAAGCATGGCTCCCATATCTTTTAAAATGTCCTTAAATGTCCTTTAAAACAAACGAGAAACTCACATAAACTTCACAATCAAAAGTATGCAGTAACGCAGCCATCTTCTCCCAATGCTTTTAAGCACTCACAATTCCGACTTTCTCCTACGTTTTGAAGATGGCGTCGTTAGCGCCAGGTGCGCCCTGGGTCCGACTGCTTTTTCTTGATGGGTTCCCGGGCAGACTAATGCAGCGATGCACAATAATGCATCCTCCTCTTCCCCCACCACCCTCCTCCCCCGACACCCGATCCGGAACCAGAACCGGCCCCAAACACCATGTTGCCTGCTGAACCACCAGGCCGAGCCCTGAGCCGGTGGGAGAGGTGGCAGAACCAATCACCCGCAGCAGCCCAGCAGGACTGACCACACCAGGCAGCCCAGCAAGGCCAGCTGCACAGCAGCCCAGCAAGGGCCCAACAAACGATTCACCAAAACCAGCATTTGCACCAAGACGATCAACCAGGGAAAGAAAGACCCCAGATCGATTCACCTTGTAAATAGTTACACTATTGACTTTGGGGGGGAGTGTTGATATATATGTAAACCTGTAAATACCTTGTGTAGCCACCAGAGGGCTCATCCCCTGGAGTCCCACGGGATCCCACAATCCCTTGGGAGCACCTGTACTTAAGGAGGCCTCACAGGCTGGAGAGACACTCTGGAGACCTGCAATAAAAGACTATGGTCACACTTTACTTTGAGCTCACAGGATCTAGTCAGACTCTTTATTCATACATAACAGGGGGAGAGGGAGAGAGCCTGGTTGTTGGTGGTGGGGGGGAGAGAGAGAGCCTGGTTGTTGGGTGGGGTGAGGGGAGAGAGCTTGTTTGTTGGGGGGGCGGGAGAAAGAGCCTAGTTGTTGGGGGGGGGGGGAGGGGGGGTGGTGGTGAGAGTGCCTGGTTGGGGCCAGGGGGCGGGGGGAGAGAAAGCCTGATTTGGGGGGGTGGTGAGAGAGAGACTGGTTGGGAGGGGGTGGGTAGGCGGCAGAGAGAGAGCCTGGTTGCGGGGGGAGCGAGAGAGCCTGATTGTTGGATGGGGGTGGGGGGAGAGAGAGACAGGGTCAGGATGGGGAAGAGAGGGAACTCAGGCAAAACAAATCACGTTCTTCCAACCCCTTTGCACCCATACCTGACATCGTTGGAGTTGATGAAATCCAGAAGGCATGACACTGTTCACTATTCACTTCATACCCAATAAATGTGTTAACAATCCACAAACAATGCCCCATCTATGGAGTGGGGGGAGGTAACGTCATGCAGTTGCGCTTGGGTAAGGGACTTAGGCTGGGAGAGGGATGCACTTGCACTGTAGGAAGGTACTTTGGCTGGGGGAGAGTGCACTTGCACTGGGGTAAGGGACTTAGGCTGTGGGAGGGATGCACTTGCACTGGGTTAAGAGGGATGCCCTTGCGTTGGGGTAAGGAGGGACTTCAGCTGGGGGAGGGATGTGTCCTGTCTGACTTCTGAAGTCCAAATGGATCATGTTACAAAGTGCAAAGTTAGGCCGGATGGTTTCATTTACACATTCCAGAGAAACTTCAGGGTGTGGCTTATCCTCCAAGGGGACCAATCAGCAATAGGTCATGTGATAATGGAGAGCCAATCAGAGAAACGGCTGCAATTCAGTTAGTACAAATAAATGCATCCATATACCAACCATATTGGTTTGCACTCGATCTTGATAATTTGAAAGATTACGGATAAGTTCATCACAACACTAACCTCTTTTTCCAAATATCATTGTAAAATTCTTTGTATTGATTTTGACATCCCTTGCAAGTTTCTTTTCATATTGCCTTTTTGTAGCTATTACGATCTGTTTTGTGACCCTTTGCTGTTTTTATATCTTTGCCATTCACCAGGATCTGTGCTATTTTTTGCATTTTTGTGTGCCTTTTCTTTTAGTTTTGGAAACGGGATGAGGTCCTACAAGACAAATTTAGAGAGCTAGGAGCTAAATTAAAAAGTAGGACCTCAAAAGTAGTCATCACAGGATTGCTACCAGTGCCACGTGCTAGTCAAAGTAGGAATCGCAGGATAGCTAAGATGAATACTTGGCTTGAGGAGTGGTGCAGAAGGG
The DNA here is from genome assembly GCF_044704955.1 of Pristiophorus japonicus. Classification (NCBI taxonomy): domain Eukaryota; kingdom Metazoa; phylum Chordata; class Chondrichthyes; family Pristiophoridae; genus Pristiophorus; species Pristiophorus japonicus. Next base: position 41,261,937 of record NC_091980.1, read on the forward strand.
AGGAATTCAAATTCCGAGGACATTCGAACCAGTTCTGGGGGAGGTGGGACCAGTACAAACCAGACGGTCTGCACCTGGGCAGGACCGGAATCAATGTCATAACGGGAGTGTTTGCTAGTGGTGTTAGGGAGGGGTTAAACTAATATGGCAGGGGGATGGGAACCTATGCAGGGAGACAGAGGGAAGTAGAATGGGGACAGAAGCAAAAGAAGAAAAGTAAAAGTGGAGGTCAGAGAAACCCAAGGCAAAAAGCAAAAAGGGCCACATTACAGCAAAATCTTAAAGGGGCAAAGGGTGTTAAAAAGACAAGCCTGAGAGCTGGCCATCCAAGACTGGGTGATGTGTAATGAGAAGGGATTAATTAGCAATCATGTTGTGCGATGCCCCTTGGGGAAGAGTGACCATAATATGGTAGAATTACTTATTAAGGTGGAGAGTGACACAGTTAATTCGGAAACTAGGGTCCTGAACTTAAGGAAAGGTAACTTCGACGGTATGAGGCATGAATTGGCTTAAATAAACTGGCGAGTGATACTTAAAGGGTTGACAGTGGATAAGCAATGGCAAACATTTAAAGATCACATGGATGAACTTCAGCAATTGTACATTCCTATCTGGAGTAAAATTAAATGGGGAAGGTGGCTCAACCGTGGTTAACAAGGGAAATTAAGGATAGTGTTAAAACCAAGAAAGAGGCATATAAATTGGCCAGAAAAAGTAACAAACCTGAGGACTGGGAGAAATTTAGAATTCAACAGAGGAGGACTAAGGGTTTAATTAAGAGGGGGAAATAGAGTACGAGAGGAAGCTTGCAGGGAACGCAAAACTTCTATAAATATATGAAAAGAAAAAGATTAGTGAAGACAAACATAGGTCCCTTGCAGTCGGGTGAATTTATAATGGAGAAGAAAGAAATGGCAGACCAATTTAACAAATACTTCGGTTCTGTCTTCACGAAGGAAAACACAAATAACCTTCCGAATGTACTAGGGGACAGAGGGTCTAGTGAGAAGGAGGAACTGAAGGATATCCTTATTAGGCGAGAAATTTTGTTAGGGAAATTGATGGGATTGAGGGCCGATAAATCCTAGGGGCCTGATAGTCTGCATCCCAGAGTACTTAAGGAAGTGGCCCTAGAAATAATGGATGCATTGGTGATTATTTTCCAACTCTGGATCAGTTCCTGTGGACTGGAGGGTAGCTAATGTAACACCACATTTTTAAAAAGGGGGGAGCGAGAAAACGGGTAATTATACACCAGTTAGCCTGACATCAGTAGTGGGGAAAATGTTGGAATCAATTATTAAAGATGAAATAGCAGCACATTTGGAAAGTACTGACAGGATCGGTCCAAGTCAGCATGGATTTATGAAAGGGAAACCATGCTTGACAAATCTTCTGGAATTTTTTGAGGATGTAACTAGTAGAATGGACAAGGGAGAACCAGTGGATGTGGTATATTTGGACATTCAAAAGGCTTTTGACAAGGTCCCACACAAGTGATTGGTGTGCAAAATCAAAGCACATGGTATTGGGGGTAATGTACTGACGTGGATAGAGAACTGGTTGGCAGACAGGAAGCAGAGAGTCGGGATAAACGGGTCCTTTTCAGAATGGCAGGCAGTGACTAGTGGAGTGCCACAGGGCTCAGTGCTGGGACCCCAGCTCTTTACAATATACATTAATGATTCAGATGAAGGAATTGAGTGCAATATCTCCAAGTTTGCAGACGACACTAAGCTGGGTGGCGGTGTGAGCTGTGAGGAGGATGCTAAAAGGCTGCAGGGTGACTTGGACAGGTTAGGTGAGTGGGAAAATGCATGGCAGATGCAGTATAATGTGGATAAATGTGAGGTTATCCACTTTGGGGGCAAAAACACGAAGGCAGAATATTATCTGAATGGCAGAAGATTAGGAAAGGGGGAGATGGAACGAGACCTAGGTGTCATGGTTCACCAGTCATTGAAAGTTGGCATGCAGGTACAGCAGGCGGTGAAGAAGGCAAATGGTATGTTGGCCTTCATAGCTAGGGGATTTGAGTATAGGAGCAGGGAGGTGTTACTGCAGTTGTACAGGGCCATGGTGAGGCCTCATCTGGAATACTGTGTTCAGTTTTGGTCTCCTAATCTGAGGAAGGACGTTCTTGCTATTGAGGGAGTGCAGCGAAGGTTCACCAGACTGATTCCCGGGATGGCCGGACTGACATATGAGGGGAGACTGGATCAACTGGGCCTTTATACACTGGAGTTTAGAAGGATGAGAGGGGATCTCATAGAAACGTATAAGATTCTGACGGGACTGGACAGGTTAGATGCGGGAAGAATGTACCCGATGATGGGGAAGTCCAGAACCAGGGGACACAGTCTTACGATAAGGGGTAGACCATTGAGGACTGAGATGAGGAGAAACTTCTTCACTCAGTTGTTAACCTGTGGAATTCCCTGAGGAGAGTTGTTGATGCCAGTTCATTAGATATATTCAAGAGGGAATTAGATATGGCCCTTACGGCTAAGGGGATCAAGGGGTTTGGAGAGAAAGCAGGAAAGGGGTACTGAGGGAATGATCAGCCATGATCTTATTGAATGGTGGTGCAGGCTCGAAGGGCCGAATGGCCTACTCCTGCACCTATTTTTTATGTTTCTATGTTTCTATGCTTCGAAGGCTCTGTGCCACAATGCGAGGAGTATTCGTAATAAGGTGGACAAATTAACTGCGCAGATAGCAGTTAACGGATATGATGTAATTGGCATCACAGAGACATGGCTCCAGGGTGACCAAGGCTGGGAACTCAACATCCACGGGTATTCAACATTTAGGAAGGATAGACAGAAAGGAAAAGGAGGTGGGGTGGCGTTGCTGGTTAAAGATGAAATTAATGCAATAGTATGGAAGGACATTAGCTTGGATGATATGGAATCTGTATGGGTGGAGCTACGGAATACCAAAGGGCAGAAAATGCTAGTGGGAATTGTGTACAGACCACCAAACAGTAGTAATGAGGATGGGGACAGCATCAAACAAGAAATTAGGGATGCGTGCAATAAAGATACAGCAGTTATCATGGGCGACTTTAATCTACATATTGATTGGGCTAATCAAACTGGTAGCAATGCGATGGAGGAGGATTTCCTGGAATGTATTATGGATGGTTTTCTTGACCACTAGGTCGAGGAACCAACTAGAGGGCTGGCCATCCTAGATTGGGTGATGTGTAATGAGAAAGGACTAATTAACAATCTTGTTGTGCGAGGCCCCTTGGGGAAGAGTGACCATAATATGGTAGAATTCTTTATTGACATGGAGAGTGACACAGTTAATTCAGAGACTCGGATCTTGAACTTGGGGAAAGGTAACTTCGATGGTATGAGACATGACTTGGCTAGAATAGACTGGCGAATGATACTTAAAGGGTTGACGGTGGATAGGCAATGGCAAACATTTAAAGATCACATGGATGAACTTCAACAATTGCACATTCCTGTCTGTTGTAAAAATAAAATGGGGAAGGTGGCTCAAACGTGGCTAACAATGGAAATTACTGATATTGTTAAATCCAAGGAAGAGGTATATAAATTGGCCAGAAATAGCAGCAAACCTGAGGACTGGGAGAATTTTGTAATACAGCAGAGGAGGACAAAGGGTTTAATTAGGAGGAGGAAAATAGAGTATGAGAGGAAGCTTGCTGGGAACATAAAAACTGACTGCAAATGCTTCTATAGATATGTGAAGAGAAAAAGATTAGTGAAAACAAACATAAGTTTCATGCAGTCAGATTCAGGTGAATTTATAATGGTGAACAAAGAAATGGAGGACCAATTAAACAAATACTTTGGTTCTGTTTCCACGAAGGAAGACACAAATAACCTTCTGGAAATACTAGGGGACCGAAGGTCTAGTGAGAAGGAGGAACTGAAGGATATCCTTATAAAGCGGGAAATTGTGTTCGGGTAATTGATGGAATTGAAGGCCAATAAATCCCCGGGGCCCGATAGTCTGCCTCTCAGAGTACTTAAGGAAGTTGCCATAGAAATAGTGGATGCATTGGTCATCATTTTCCAACAGTCTGTCGACTGTGGATCAGTTCCTATGGACTGGAGGGTAGCTAATGTAACACCACTGTTTAAAAAAGGAGGGAGAGAGAAAATGGGTAATTATAGGCCGGTTAGCCTGACATCAGTAGTGGGGAAAATGTTGGAATCAATTATTAAAGATGAAATAGCAGCACATTTGGAAAGTAGTGACAGGATCGGTCCAAGTCAGCATGGATTTATGAAAGGGAAACCATGCTTGACAAATCTTCTGGAATTTTTTGAGGATGTAACTAGTAGAGTGGACAAGGGAGAACCAGTGGATATGGTGTATTTGGACTTTCAAAAGGCTTTTGACAAGGTCCCACGCAAGTGATTGGTGTGCAAAATCAAAGCACATGGTATTGGGGGTCATGTACTGACGTGGATAGAGAACTGGTTGGCAGACAGGAAGCAGAGAGTCGGGATAAACGGGTCCTTTTCAGAAAGGCAGGCAGTGACTAGTGGGGTGCCGCAGGGCTCAGTGCTGGGACCCCAGCTCTTTACAATATACATTAATGATTTAGATGAAGGAATTGAGTGCAATATCTCCAAGTTTGCAGACGACACTAAGCTGGGTGGCGGTGTGAGCTGTGAGGATGACGCTAAAAAGCTGCAGGGTGACTTGGACAGGTTAGGTGAGTGGGAAAATGCATGGCAGATGCAGTATAATGTGGATAAATGTGAGGTTATCCATTTTGGGGGCAAAAACACGAAGGCAGAATATTTTTTGAATGGCAGAAGATTAGGAAAGTAGGAGGTGGAACGAGACCTGGGTGTCATGGTTCACCAGTCATTGAAAGTTGGCATGCAGGTACAGCAGGCGGTGAAGAAGGCAAATGGTATGTTGGCCTTCATAGCTAGGGGATTTGAATATAGAAGCAGGGAGGTCTTACTGCAGTTGTACAGGGCCTTGGTGTTCAGTTTTGGTCTCCTAATCTGAGGAAGGACGTTCTTGCTATTGAGGGAGTGCAGCGAAGGTTCACCAGACTGATTCCCGGGATGGCCGGACTGACATATGAGGAGAGACTGGATCAACTGGGCCTTTATACACTGGAGTTTAGAAGGATGAGAGGGGATCTCATAGAAACGTATAAGATTCTGATGGGACTGGACAGGTTAGATGCGGGAAGAATGTACCCAATGATGGGGAAGTCCAGAACCAGGGGACTCAGTCTTACGATAAGGGGTAGGCCATTTAGAACTGAGATGAGGAGAAACTTCTTCACTCAGAGAGTTGTTAACCTGTGGAATTCCCCGTGGAGAGTTGTTGATACCAGATCATTGGATATATTCAAGAGGGAGTTAGATATGGCCCTGCGGCTAAAGGGATCAAGGGATATGGAGAGAAAGCAGGAAAGGGGTACTGAGGGAATGATCAGCCATGATCTTATTGAATGGTGGTGCAGGCCCAAAGGGCCGAATGGCCTACTCCTGCACCTATTTTCTTTGTTTCTATGTACTATTCATGGCATTTTTTCATGGCAAGTAGAGCTCTAGCCCCTCAGGGGAAAAAACTGATTCTGTATCACCTTGAATTCTTTTTTGAACATCTCCCACTGATCTTCTGTCATTTTACCCATTAACAGATTTGCCCAGCTTACTGTGGACAGTCTTTGTCTCATCCTGTTGAAGTCGGCCTTACCCAAATCAAAAATTTTCGTAGCTGTTGCGCATTTCTCACTTCAGAGCGGCATTGGTAAACAGTGGCTGTGGCAATTACAGTAATTCATGGATGGATGGGCATTGGTAAATACTGGCTGTGGCAATTACAGTAACTCTTTAATACAAAAACAAAATATGGCAGATGCTGGAAATCTGTTTCTTTATTTGTCCCAATACCATTCCCTTTTTGCCTTGTACCATCATCCCTTTTGTCATTTAATCTCTCCTGCCTTCCACCCTATCACAGACCTTCCCTTTTGTTATTTCCTCCCCTCCTCCGCTTTCCCTGCCTCTGTACTTGCTTAATACATGTTATATCTCTAAAATCTGACAAAATGTTGTCGACCTGAAACATTAACTCTGTTTTTCTCTCCACAGATGCTGCCGGACCTACTGAGTATTTCCAGCATTTTCTGTTTTTATTGCAGTAATTCATGGATAGATTTGCATTGGTAATTACTGGCCATGGCAATTATAGTAACTCATGAAAGGACAATAATAATTACGGTATCTCATGGATGGATTGGCGTTGGTGTGAATAGTAATGCAGTATTGCCCAAATATAAAGAAATAATCAAAGTCACATGGCAGTTTATACAGAAGTGACTTTATATAAATAGGTAATGCTGGAAATGCAGCACCTGTGGAGAGAACAGACAAGTTGACAGTTTATTTGTGGAAACTTCATCAGAACTGGAAAACATTACAGATCAACAGCATTTAAAAAGGAAAAAAATATCTGTAATACCTTCCAGTTCTAATGAAAAGTCCACACCTGAAATGTCAACTTGTCTGTTTCTCCACAGATGCTGACTGAGCAACATTTTTCTTTTTGTTTTGGATTTCCAGCATCTGTACTTTTTTACTTTTCGTAACTTTATGGGCTAGATTTTACACTTTTGTACAGATCGCCCAAAAATGGGCAGTATTTAAGGCATGGGCGGTAAAAATGGGTTTTCAGATCGCCGGCTTATCGGCCATTCTCAAAGCCCCTACTCTCCATTTTAAAAATTGGGTGTTACCACGAGTAATCTGAAATGGGCGGTAGCGTTAAATCTCTCTGACCTTCTGCCGTAAAGTGTCGCCATCCTTAGCAACGGCATGGCAACACTCGTTTCCCGCGATTCAGGAGGTCAGGGGTCATCATTATATGCGCTGAACAGGCGACAGAGAGAGAGGGAGCAGAGAGGGACTGAAAGCATGTGTAGGTGTGATGTGTGCTTGTTTGGCTGTTGTGGGAGGCACGAGGGAGATTCACCAGTAGCAAAAAGCCTACTAAGCACCCAGAACATAGTTGGAACGAATTTTTGTCCAACAAATAATATATAACATGGAAGGGATGGAGGAGGCCCTGGAGCTGTTAGCCAGGAACACTGGTGGCAGAGGGCTCCCTGTAGTCCCGGAGCACGGCACTGCACTGCAAGGTACCACACCCCCATTGCCAACGACACATGAGAGCCAGGAGCAACATCTTGCTTCTGGTTCGGAGCACGTTCCCACCTCAGGACCGTCCTCTCCCGTATCCGTCCAAGCAGCGGTTCTTCCGTCATCCCCCCAATGAAGCAGCACCTGAGGAGCTCCTCGGCCAGGTGGCTTGGAGTCAGGAGGGGAATGGGAAGAGGTAGAGGTGGGGAGGAGAAGTGGGGGGGGGGCGGGGGGAGGGTTGGTTTTTACAGATATGCTTATGATTTCAGACAAATGTTCGTTTTATAAGTTTTTTATTCAACATAACCTTGTTGAGCATTGGCTTAGATAACTGCCCCATTTCACACTGGTGATTTCTTATCAAAGGGTATAATTACACTTAACTTCAATCAACTTAAACTTTAACTATCGCCAAGGTGATGCCCACCATTGACGTATAACCTGCACACCCAGCAGCCTTGTAAATACCACCAATGTTCTTTCAGACAAAGCGCTCATTTATGAGCTCCTGACGAGAGAGTCTTGCAGCTATGATGCCACCACAGGCCCTTTCATGCGGTCTACAGGGGTCGGGGCATGGCTTCAGCGTCAGTCTGATTGGCTGGCCCGATGACAGCGTCCACCTCCTCGTCCTCCTCTTCCTCTCTCTCCTGGAGGTGGACCATCACACCCTTCTGGCAATTCTTGTCCACTCCTGATAACCAAGTTGTACAGCATGGAACACACCACTATGAATTGAGCTACCTGCTCAGGGTGGTATTGGAACTCATCTCCTGAGTGGTCCAGCATCTAAAGCGCTGTTTAAGCACTCTAATGGTTTTCTCCTTAATATTGCGAGTGGCTCTGTGGCTCTCGTTGTATCGCTTCTCGGCTTCAGTGTAGGTGTCGTGCGGGGGGGGTCATCAGCCAGGAGGCGAGGCCATATCCTTTGTCACCAAGCATCCAACATTGACCTTGTGGCTGATTGTTAAACAAGTCAGATACAGTGCTCTCATGCAGGATGTGAGCATCATGGATGCTGCCCGAAAATTTAACATTCACTGCCATAATAATTTTCTGGTGGTCGACAACAAGTTGGATATTCAGGGAGTGGAATCTCTTGCAGTTCCTGAAAACCTCTGCATTCTGAAAAGGTGCCCACATCGCAATGTGCGTACAGTCTATTGCTCCCTGCATCTTGGGGATGTTAGCAATTCAGTAGAATCCTAGAGCCCTCTCAGTCTGAGCCTCCCTGGTCATAGGGAAGCTGATAAAGTCCATCCTGTGTGCGTTGACCTGTCTAATGCAGCAATGTGTGACATGCTGAGACATACCGCAAATGTCGCCAGCTGAGGCCTGAAAAGAACCCGACGCATAGAACGACAATACCACGGTGACTTTGACCTCGTCGGACAATGTGGTCCTGATGGTGCTGGCAGGCTGCAGATCTCCCCTGATGAGCTGGTATATCTCACTGATAACCTCTTTGTGGAAGCGCAGTCTCCGAAGGCAAGTGGTGTCAGGCAAGTTGAGGTAAGACTGCTTCTCCCTGTACTTGCGGGGGTGTAACGTCTGGTCCTCCTCATCAGTCTGTCACATCTTACATTGGGCACATGATGCTGTCGAGCGTACCTTCTGCCATCTCAAGTCTGCAGCATGTAAGTGGTCATCAAGAGAGGGTGAGAAAGGACAGGCCCCATTCCAATAGCTATCCGTTTTCCACCAATTTGTCACAAAGAATGAATGTCCCCACGAAGACACCTATTAAATTCCAATCGTCCACAGTATGATAAAGATGTTTGTTCAGATGTTCACATCACCTCCAAAGACCTCCAGAGTACATCCAAACTCCCCCGAGGTTGAAGCAGAGCAGCCTTTTAAACTATTGCGACATGTGATTTAAAACATGGCATCCATACCGCTGTGAGTAGTTCTGGTTAGTTCCACTTTCTCCCGGTGGTTTTTTGGGCGAGCGATATTGTAGACGAGATGTGTGCAAGGTGGTGAAAGTGACGCTGGCCAATCTCCTGGGCATTAGTTTCGGCAACTGTGATCTTTATGACAAAATAAAGTGGGCAGTCGGTATTATTGAATGAGCTGAAAGTAACGCTGGGCGATGTTATCGGCGTTGGTTTCGCCCATTCTGATGATTCCGCCCAAAGAAAGTGGGCAGATGGTATTATTTTTTTCTGGCGTTACGTACATGGGGAAAGTAATGCTCGGCGATAAGTGTCCGAAAAATGGGCGTCAGTTTCCATTTTGTGGCAAAATGGGCGATATCTGGGCGTTATACCTCATTTCAGCAGTAAAATAGACGTTAAGTGGGCTTTATGCATGCAAAACAAGTATAAAATCTAGCCCTATATGACTTAGACTGTGAACAAGGTAAGAAAAATGCATTCCCTGAGTGAAAAATAATTATTCATGTAACAGAACTAAATAAACCGCTGAAATTATTGAGTTCACACAAGTTAGCACAACAGATGTACTTAGAAAATGCTTTGCATTTTTCAATGTTTTTTCACAACAGAAATATTCACTTTTTGCTTGTTCACTTAAGTGCAGCCGACCTTGTCACCAAATTCACAGTTTAAACGCTGATGAGATAATGCTAAACAATAGCACACACAAGTGACAGTTACATGAAATGCATCTTTCTCCCATAATAATATGTTATATTTTCAAAACATGGTGCAAAATAGTAACCTTGTTGTTTTAAGGATGTTTAATTTAATTACTGTTTATCTAATTAGGTGGTAATGCTCAGCACTGACTATTAACTCACAAAATGAATTAGCCATAATAATGTATAATAAGAATTTTTGTTGACAAACCCAAAGCAATCCCAGCAACAGCATGCACAGGATATTAGGGCTGTCCAGTGAGCTAAGGCACAGAATGATAACACGTAATTTCACACGTATTTCTGGTCCCTGGCCATGACATAAAGGAGGAGCAAATACATGTGTGATCTGTTGAGGGAAGTAGTAAGATAATGCTTATTTCACAATATATCATTATCTACAATAGTGGAACAGAATAAGTGACAGTTATTTTAATACAATATTACTTGTAAAGACTTTTCAATTTATTAGCAGGGATTGTAAGTCATTGGGTACTTTACTGGCCTTAGAGGGAGTGCTGCGTAGATTTGCTAGAATGATACCTGGGCAAGGAGCAGGAATGTTTACCCCCCGGCACCTCAAACAAAACTTCTGCCTTGATTGGCCAACACCACCTCCACCCGATCACCCTGCCTCCCGATTGCCTGTCCGACTGCCCCTCACCAACGATTCCCGGCTACAGCCTTCCACCGCTGGCTTTCACACACGGCAGCCGACCAGCCTGTCACTTTGGTCAGCTGCCGGGCGGGAAACGGAGTACAAATTGATAATGAGGACCTGCCGCTGAATTCAGCAGGGCCTCCACGTTCCTGGCATTTCTGGGTATCTTTCTGCCTCCCCCCCACAAACACACGCCTCCGCTCCCTCCCACCTCCTCGTAAACATCGGGGTCTTGTCAGAAGATTCATTCGTATTTGACAGATTAACTTCATTATATCTCCGAATGAGTAAAATAATTTTTCAGAGGCAATAATAATGAAATATATTTTACAATTTGTAGGTTGTTGATAGTGGTTAGATGTAGAATAAACACTCTTTGATCAGTATATTAAAAACTCATTGCAGCAAAGACTATTGTTGTTGCACAGATGAATGGGTTGAGAAATGTTTTTGTGAGCTATACATGGCTGCATCAGTGAAGCACGCACTAACCTAATAGCGCTGCTTAATTATTCTGCTCAGTAACTGGCTCCTAAAAATTTTCAGGACAGCTTTGGTGGCCTAATGAAGATTCTGATGAAAATGTGCGCAGTGCATACAAATGAAGGGAATAGCACTCACTGCAGTCTTATCACTGCAAGGCAAGAGGGCTAGAGAACTTTGTGTCAGTCACTTTGACAGACAGCCTTTTTCAACCAGCAATCTGTTTAAAAATGATAAAATAACGAGCTCCCTTTATCATTTGGTTAATTTCTATTTCCAGATTAACTTCTTCCTCCACTTCTTTTTTGTTATCTCATTGAGTATTTTATTGCAAGGTGAAGCTTATAGTGTCCTTCAAACTTACACTTCTGTCCATAGTTGTGCTTAATATTTTATTTGAAAAACAAAGTGAAGGAGTTAGTACCCTGCACAGCAGTAATTTGGTCTACTGTAGGGGTTAGAAGAGCAAATATTTAAAACATCATCCAATCTAAACAGATCATGCTTTTGGTACCCAAGAAGGTGTGAATTAAAATTTAAGCAACAAGGGAGATGGGAGATGGGCAATGAGTGAAAGGGCAGAGGGGAGTGAGGAGGAGAGGGGGAAGGAGAAGGAGGGGAGAGAGCGAAAGAGCAAAGAAGGAGATGAAAGGAAAGATCGGGACGGAAGGACCAATGGGAAAGGTGAGGAGAGGCTAGTGGAGAGGGGGAAGGGGAAAGAGGGATATGGGAGGAGAGAATGGTAGAGGAGAGGGGGGAAAGTGGGGAAAGGGGGGACGGCAGAGGGAGTGTGGGATTGGAGAGGGAAGAGGGCTGAAGGGATACGTGTACTGTGCTGGCCTACCCTCTGCAAGGCATACATTTCCATCTGTCTGCCTCAGTAAATTGTTCATTTATATTCCATACTTTGGCATTCTTTAGAGCAGGAAATAATTTTCTGAGTGTGTCAAACCAAAATTGATGATGCCAGTGGTGGTACTTCAGCCTTGCCGACATTTTGTTGGTTCTAAGAAGACGCACGCAGTTGGGTTGACAAACAGCGCTTGTTCTGGTTGGTAAACTGCTGGGAGCTGCACAGACCTGAGGGTTTGTTTGTTCAAGTTCCCACTGAGTGGGAAGTTTAGGGAGGCAACTATTTTTAAAACATTTTGGAACTGCCGCTATAAGGTTGACAGCCAGAAACATGACGAGGTTGAAACCTGTCATGGGTACATATCTCTCTTGGAGGAGGGTTGAGCGGTGGGGGGGCAATTAATATTATTGGGGAGATTACATACACTCTTTGTATTGAGCTGAAGTTGACAGGGGTGAGAGGAATAGAGGTGGGAAGGGGAGAGGCGTGATTTTTTGGGGGACTTGAGTAGTAATTTTGTGACATTGAATTCATATGAAATAAATGATTTAAGTTTCAGGCAACAGTGTGCACTTATTTTGGTAAAGAAATGGGCTAATTTTAGGGTTTTTAAAACAAATTGTTGCATGACATTTACCCACACCACTAGCCTCTGTTAGCACCCCGGAGGGGTGGTATAGGTTGTCGGTAAAGGGTGTCGAAATGCTTGCCCCCGGGTGGCCAGCTTTTACTGCCAGGCCAGAAAATTCGACTCAGGGTTACTGGTGGTGCAAAAACTTACCGCCCAACCCTGTTGTTTCATTCAGATCATGATGTCAATCGTCGTGCAATGTTCCGCTAGTGCACGTTTGCAAAATGAGATGCTAACGCCGCATTTAACATCTGCCCCAAGTGACGCCTGAAAAGCCAGGCAGTCCCAGGGTCGAGTAGATACGATTTGCCATGTGTTTAAATTGAGGGAGGAGGATCCTAAATCAGAGATCAGATTGACTGCAACGTTTGCGCTCAGCTACTGCGTCAAGCTCAGACTTTAAAGCGGCAGACATTACAGTGTCCTTACAATTTCAGTGCAATAATTTAATGGGGGCATTACTAGTTCGCCAGCGTATCCTGCTCCATGCTATTGCTAGGCGGCATCAAGATAGAAGGGCTCTTGGCCATGTCGGCCCATGGATGAGGAAATGCAGAAGACATCTGGGGAGGAGGCCTTACCCCCCACGGGTTTACAGGCAGCAACATTCATACCTCCAGCTCTCTAAGGAACAGTGTGTGAGAAGGCTGCGCTTCTGAAAGGAAGTGCTGACAGAGATATACCATCTCCTACAGGCAGACCTGCAGCCTTACAGTGCCAACACGACTGTGCTGCCCGTCACAGTGAAGGTGACTGTGGCGCTGGCCTTCTATGCCTCCGGCTCCTTCTAGGCTGCAGCAAGGGACATATGCAGCATCTCTCAATATGCTGTACATCGCTGCATTCGCCACAGCACAAAGGCTCTCTAAAGCCGCAGAATCGACTTCATAATGTTCCCAATGAGCAGGGAGAGTCAGAATAAGCGGGCATGTGGGTTTGGCAGGATTGTGGGCTTCCCAAGGGTTCAAGGAGCCATTGACACAATGCAGAGGTATCCAGAAATCGAAAGGGATAACACTCCCTAAACGTCCAGCTGATGTGCGACCACACACTGCTCGCAGTGAATGCCCGCTATCCAGGAACTCACATGATGCTTCCATCTTGCGTGAGAACACTGTCTCATGATTGTTTCAGCCACCACGGGAACGGTGCGGCTGGCTGCTTGGGGACAAAGAATACTGCCCAGCCACCTGGCACATGACCCCCTCTCCGCAACCCCATCACAGAAGCAGAGCATCGCTACAATGAGAGCCATGCGACCATCCGCAACATCATCGAACAGCCAATAGGAATGCTGAAGCAGTGTTTCTGATGCCTGGACTTGCTCTGGAGGCAGCCTTCAATACTCCCCTCAACAGGTCTCGGAATTCATTGCGGTGTGCTGCATGCTAGATAACTTGGCCATCATGAGGTGCCAGGCATTGCCAGTGGGGATTGAGGCCCACCTCAGGAAGAGGAGGACGACGACCAGGAGCCTGGCGAGGGCCCAAATGGCCAACCACACCAGGAGGACCACCATCCACGGTGGAAGCAGCATGGAGATGATGCCAGACCAACAGCCACACATCACCAGCTCATAATGGATCTGTTCTCTTGAATGGAGGAAGCTGAGGGATGCAGCTAATATTGGCCGCACTATGTGCCACCATAATGGCACTTCTCCAGTTAACTATATAGTGATACACAAGATGACAATGGCAAACGATCAAAGAAACATCTTACTCAAACAAACAACCACACAACCTATCACCCCCAAAAAAACAACATCCTGTTACAATGCACTCAACCACAATGAAGTGCAGCAATGTACCTTAACTATTTACAGGCCTGATTAACAATTTTCAGTGCATGTCCCCAACGTGGTGTCAGTCCTTCATCAGACTTGGCCTGACACCCCCCGCCCCAAACCTTTATCCCCCCTCCCATGCCTAATGTTCCTCCTCAAGGAGGCCTCAGTGCCTACAGCAACATAGAAACATAGAAACAAAGAAAATAGGTGCAGGAGTAGGCCATTCGGCCTTTGGAGCCTGCACCACCATTCAATAAGATCATTGCTGATCATTCCTGCAGTACCCCTTTCCTGCTTTCTCTCCATACCCTTTGATCCCCTGAACCGTAAGGGCCATATCGAACTCCCTCTTGAATACATCCAATGAACTAGCATCAACAACTCTCTGCGGCAGGGAATTCCACAGGTTAACAACTCTCTGAGTGAAAAAGTTTCTCCTCATCTCAGTCCTAAATGGCCTACCCCTTATTCCCCTGATTCTGGACTTCCCCAACATCGGGAACATTCTTCCTGCATCTAACCTGTCCAGTCCTGTCACAATTGTATACATTTCTATGAGATCCCCTCTCATCCTTCTAAACTCCAGTGTATAAAGGCCCAGTTAATCCAGTCTCTCCTCATATGACAGCCCAGCCATCCCTGGAATCAGTCTGGTCAACTTTCGCTGCACTCCCTCAATAGCAAGAATGTCCTTCCTCAGACTAGGAGACCAAAACTGAACACAATATTCCAGGTGAGGCCTCACTAAGGCCCTGTACAACTGCATTAAGACCTCCCTGCTCCTATATTCAAAGCCCCTAGCTATGAAGGCCAACATACCATTTGCCTTCTTTACCGCCTGCTGTACCTGCGTGCCCACTTTCAGTGACTGATGAACCATGACACCCAGGTCTCGTTGCATCTTCCCTTTTCCTAATCTGCCGCCATTCAGATAATATTCTGCCTTCGTGTTTTTGCCCCCAAAATGGATAAGCTCACATTTATCCACATTATACTGCATCTGCCATACATTTTCCCACTCACCTAACCTGTCCAAGTCACCCTGCAGCCTCTTAGCGTCCTCCTCACATCTCACACCGCCACCCAGTTTAGCGTCATCCGCAAACTTGGAGATATTACACTCTATTCCTTCATCCAAATCGTTAATGTATATTATAAAGAGCTGGGGTCCCAGCACTGAGCCCTGCGGCACTCCACTAGTCACTGCCTGACATTCTGAAAAGGACCCGTTTATCCCGACTCTCTGCTTCCTGTCTGCCAACCAGTTCTCTATCCACGCCAGTACATTACCCCCAATACCATGCGCTTTGATTTTGCACACCAATCTCTTGCGTGGAAACTTGTCAAAAGCATTTTGAAAGTCCAAATACACCACATCCACTGGTTCTCCCTTGTCCACTCTGCCAGTTACATCCTCAAAAAATTCCAGAAGATTCGTCAAGCATGATTTCCCTTTCATAAATCCATGCTGACTTAGTCTGATCCTGTCACTGCTTTCCAAATGTGTTGCTATTTCATCCTTAATGATTGATTCCAACATTTTCCCCACTACTGATGTCAGGCTAATCGGTCTATAATTACCCGTTTTCTCTCTCCCTCCTTTTTTAAAAAGTGGTGTTACATTAGCTACCCTCCAGTCCATAGGAACTGATCCAGAGTCGATAGACTGTTGGAAAATGATCACCAATGCATCCATTATTTCTAGGGCCACTTCCTTAAGTACTCTGGGATGCAGACTATCAGGCCCTGGGGATTTATCGGCCTTTAATCCCATCAATTTCCCTAACACAATTTCCTACCTAATAAGGATATCCTTAAGTTCCTCCTTCTCACTAGACCCACTGTCCCGAGTACATTCGGAAGGTTATTTGTATCTTCCTTCATGAAGACAGAACAAAGTATTGGTTCAATTGGTCTTCCATTTCTTTGTTCCCCAATATAAATTTACCTGAATCCGACTGCAAGGGACCTACTTTGTCTTTAGTAATCTTTTTCTCTTCACATATTTATAGAAGCTGTTGCAGTCAGTTTTTATGTTCCCTGCAAGCTTCCTCTTGTACTCTATTTTCCCCCTCTTAATTAAATCCATAGTCCTCCTCTGTTGAATTCTAAATTTCTCCCAGTCCTCAGGTTTGTTGCTTTTTCTAGCCAATTAATATGCCTCTTCCTCGGCTTTAACACTATCCTTAATTTCCCTTGTTAGCTATGGTTGAGCCACCTTTCCCGTTTTATTTTTACTCCAGACAGGGATGTACAATTGCTGAAGTTCATCCATGTGATCTTTAAATGTTTGCTATTGCTTATCCACCGTCAACCCTTTACGTATCCTCTGCCAGTCTATTCTAGCCAATTCACGCCTCATACCGTCGAAGTTACCTTTCCTTTAGTTCAGGACCCTAGTTTCCGAATTAACTTTGTCACTCTCCATGTTAATAAGGAATTCTACCATATTATGGTCACTTTTCCCCAAGGGGCCTCGCACAACAAGATTGCTAATTAGTCCCTTCGCATTACACATCACCCAGTCTAGGATGGCCAGCTCCCTGGTTGGTTCCTCGACATATTGGTCTAGAAAACCATCCCTAATACATTCCAGGATATCCTCCTCCACCGCATTGCTACCAGTTAGGTTAGCTCAATCAATATGTAGATTCAAGTCGCCCATGATTACTGCTGTACCTTTATTGCACACATCCCTTATTTCTTGTTTGATGCAGTCCCCAACCTCACTACTACTATTTGGTGGTCTATACACAACTCCCACTAGCGTTTTCTGCCCTTTGGAATTCCGCAGCTCCACCCATACTGATTCCACATCATCCAGGCTAATGTCCTTCCTTACAATTGCATTGATTTTCTCTTTAACCAGCAACGCCACCCCGCCTCCTTTTCCTTTCTGTCTATCCTTCCTAAATGCTGAATACCCTTGGATGTTGAGTTCCCAGCCTTGGTCGCCCTGGAGCCATGTCTCCGTGATGCCAATCACATCGCATCCGTTAACTGCTATCTGTGCAGTTAATTCATCCACCTTATTCCGAATACTCCTCGCATTGAGGCACAGAGCCTTCAGGCTTGTCTTTTTGACACACTTTGCCCCTATAGAATTTTGCTGTAATGTGGCCCTTTTTGCTTTTTGCCTTCGGTTTCTCTGCCCTCCACTTTTACTATTCTCCTTTCTATCTTTTGCTTCTGCCCCCATTCTTTTTCCCTCTGTCTCCCTGCATAGGTTCCCATCCCCCTGCCATATTAGTTTAACTCCTCCCAAACAGCACTAGCAAACACTCTCCCTAGGACATTGATTCCGGTCCTGCCCAGATGCAGACCGTCTGGTTTGTACTGGTCCCACTCCCCCAGAACCGGTTCCAATGTCCCAGGAATTTTAATCACTCCCTTCTGCAGCACTCCTCAAGCCACGTATTCATCTGAGCGATTCCTACTCTGACTAGCATGTGGCACTGGTAGCAATCCTGAGATTACTAATTTTGAGGTCCTACTTTTTAATTTAACTCCTAACTCCATAAATTCATCTCGGAGGACCTCATCCCGTTTTTTACCTATGTCATTGGTACCTATATGCACCACGACAACTGGCTGTTCACCCTCCTTTTTCCACATGTCCTGCACCCGCTCCGAGACATCCTTGACCCTTGCACCAGGGAGGCAACATACCATCCAGGAGTCTCGGTTGCGGCCGCAGAAATGCCTATCTATTCCCCTTACAATTGAATCCCCTATCACTATCGCTCTCCCACTCTTTTTCCTGCCCGCCTGTGCAGCAGAGCCAGCCACGGTGCCATGAACTTGGCTGCTGCTGCTCTCCCCTGATGAGTCATCCCCCTCAACAGTACCCAAAGCGGTGTATCTGTTTTGCAGGGGGATGACCGCAGGGGACCCCTGCACTACCTTCCTTGCACTGCTCTTCCCGTTGGTCTTCCATTCCCTATCTGGCTGTGGACGCTTTACCTGCGGTAAGACCAACTCGCTAAACATGCTATTCATGTCATTCTCAGCATCATCGAAGGTACCTTTCCTTAAGTTCAGGACCCTAGTTTCCGAATTAACTTTGTCACTCTCCATGTTAATAAGGAATTCTACCATATTATGGTCACTTTTCCCCAAGGTGCCTCGCACAACAAGATTGTTAATTAATCCAGAGTGAATCCACCCGCAGCTCCAGTTCCGCAACGTGGTTCGTCAGGAGCTGCAGGCGGATACACTTCCCACACATGTAGTCGTCAGAGACACCGGAAGCATCCCTGACTTCCCACATAGTACAGGAGGAGCATAACACATGTCCGAGGTCTCCTACCATGACTTAACCCTTGGATTAACTTAATTGGGCAACAACAATTCTAAAAGTTCCTTACTGATATGAAAAAGAAAAAGAAAAACTACTCACCAATCACCAGCCAATCACTTACCACCTTGGCTGTGACGTCACCTTTCGATTTCTTTCTACTCCTTTTTTGCCTCCCTGCTGCAGCTGCACCGGCTGGCCTCTCCGACCCCAGACTTGCACTGCTCGACTGCCCGAACTCCTCCTCCAATGAGCCTTTATAGGCCTCTCCGACCCCAGGCTCGCGCTGCTCGACTGCCCGAACTCCTCCTCCGACGAGCCTTTATAGGCCTCACCGACCCCAGACTTGCTCTGCTCGACTGCCCGAACTCCTCCTCCTACGAGCCTTTATCGGCCTCTCCGACCCCAGACTCGCGCTGCTCGACTGCCCGAACTCCTCCTCCGACGAGCCTTTATAGGCCACTCCGACCCCGGACTTGCGCTGCTCGACAAGGCTTCTTCAAGTATGTCGATGCTCTGCGGGACCCTACCCAATGCACCCATGAGATCACAGTGCATTTCTGTGTTCTCCCTGGACATAGCCACCAAGTCCAAGACCACGTCAGCCTATCTCTGAGCAGAACTACTGGGCTGACTCACCCTCCGTGGTGCTGGCCTTCGAACTTCCCCTCCCGCTCGGCCTTGCTGTAGGCCAATGGTGCCAGGAGCCTCAGAATCATCAAAATCCTCAAAGGAAACGTTGTCCCCCGATGTTGTGTCCCCATTTGGTGGGACTGATGGGGTCTCCCACTCAGGGAGCACACTGTCATCTCCTCCCTTGTCATCTCCCCCGTCCTCAGACATCGACGGCTCATGGAAGGCTGCTGTGCTTCCAGCTGGTCATCTGTAAGTACAAAGCAACAGACGTGTGGTTAGCAGCAGGGGAGGGGGCAGGCTGAAAGAGGAAGGTGGCATTGGACATCTATATGTAAAGGGGCTCGGCCGCTTGATATTAGGGGTCACTCACATCAATCGCAAAAGCCAATCGCATACTATCACTATCCATAGGGGGCTCTGCCTCGCCGCCGGCCACTGGCGAACTGGGGTGCCCATGAGGGCCGACACTCACTGCTCCACCTCGGTGAGGTCCTGCAGGTCAGGCTTTCTGCCTCCGGTCCCACCGATTAGGCGCTAACTTGGCCTACATTAGGAGGAAGAAGAAGGTTTGAGTAAGTGTGCAGCTCCTCGTGCCACATGTGCCTTCCATAGTAGAATAGCTGCTACTCTCTGGAAGTGCAAATTTGTTCATTATAATCTGCGTGGCTGCAGACTGAGCATGTGGAAAGACTGGAAAAAGGTGAGAGCCAGCTAGCACTGTGGCTCAGGGTGATGTTTGGCCAACGTACATCAAGAGTGGAAGGGGAGTGCGAGGTGGGGTGACAATGATTAAGGGACAAGAGGGTCTGCACTGCCTAAATGCACAGGGATTAGCTGGTGAACTGAGCCGCCAGCTTTCAGGTAGCTTTACCATCCCACACCATGGCCTGGAACACATTGAGAAGGGGCAGCTCCGTCAAAGACTTTACATTGTGTGAGACAGTGATCTTGCAACCATGGCAGGGGTCCATAAATGTTAAGGGCACTCACCCTGACGAACCTCATGAGGTTGTTAATTTTCTTGCGGCATTGGGTGGCAGTTCTAGCCACCGTGTCTGCCGCTGACACCTGCAGTGCTATGTCCCTCCAAAACCCCCTGAACCTCCCACGAGATGCAGTGCAGGCTACCTCCTCTCAATGGCCTAAACTCAGGCCTCAGCGGTCATTGTAGAGAAGCGGCAGGCTCTCTGGCGTCCCTCCTGCTGCACCATGTCTCCCACCCTGAGCAAAGCGGGCCAGTGGATTTGCGCATGCGCAAACAAAATCTGCGCACCCTAAAGCTTCGTCTGGGCTAGGGAAGAATCGAGCGGGTCGGAGCATGCTCAAAGTTTAGTGTGTTTGTGCTGCGGTTTTCGGCTGAGGCGGCCAAGCACAGGTGTGTAATGCCTGATTTACTGCCCCTGATCATTGAACCTCAATTTCAGGCAAATTGTCCGGATGGAGCCGTAAACTTTTTCCAGGCGCTATCAGTACTGCCCCACTGTGATTAATGCTCCAAAATCACCAAACCCAAAAATCCAGCACAGTGTCTTTGTATTGGAACCTTCTATTACCCTGGCAGGCATTTAATACTGTAAATATTAATCACACCACCACAGGCATAACAGGTATTGTAAGTAAATGTTAACTTTTAAAATAGGTTTTCCCCCATCACTACCTCTACCTCTTCCACTTTGAAGTAACCATACAACCTTTTATTGTCCTCTCCCTTTGTTTTGCTGGGTTTTTTGCCCCACCCTAAACCCTCCACTCACTCTCTCCAAACTATGTGATAAGAGACCATAGTGCCCCTCAAGTCATTTCTTTCCTTCACCAACTTCCTTCCTGTTTCCCTCAAAAAAGCTCCTTTTGCTTTCCGAATGCAACTTGTTATATAAAAATAAAACACATTACAATGGTGAAAGAATATTCTGATCTGCCTTTCTCTGTACATCTTTATCTCTCTCTCTCTCACTCTCTCTCTCTGTCTCAGATGTGTTAGAATCCCTATCTCACAGGTGTGGGCCATCAGCATTGATCCTTTTCCAACAGTCAACAAAACACAAGTAAAAGATCCTAGTAAAAGATCCTCTCGGAAAAAGATCCTCTTGGAATGAGTGATCACGGTATGGTTGAATTTGTAATACAGATTGAGGGTGAGGAAGTAGTGTCTCAAATGAGCGGACTATGCTTAAACAAAGGGGACTACAGTGGGATGAGGGCAGAGTTAGCTAAAGTAGACTGGGAACACAGACTAAATGGTGGCACAATTGAGGAACAGTGGAGGACTTTTAAGGAGCTCTTTCATAGTGCTCAACAAAAATATATTCCAGTGAAAAAGAAGAGCGAGAAGAGAAGGGATAACCAGCCATGGATAACCAAGGAAATAAAGGAGAGTATCAAATTAAAAACCAATGCGTATAAGGTGGCCAAGGTTCGTGGGAAACTAGAAGATTGGGAAAATTTTAAACGACAACAAAGAATGACTAGGAGAGCAATAAAGAAAGGAAAGATAGATTACGAAAGTAAACTTGCGCAAAACATAAAAACAGATAGTAAAAGCTTTTACAGATATATAAAACAGAAGAGAGTGACTAAAGTAAATGTTGGTCCCTTAAAAGATGAGAAGGGGGATTTAATAATGGGAAATATGGAAATGGCTGAGACCTTAAACAATTATTTTGCTTCGGTCTTCACAGTGGAAGACACAAAAACCATGCCAAAAATTGCTGGTCACGGGAATGTGGGAAGGGAGGACCTTGAGACAATCACTATCACTAGCGGGGTAGTGCTGGACAGGCTAATGGGACTCAAGGTAGACAAGTCCCCTGGTCCTGATGAAATGCATCCCAGGGTATTAAAAGAGATGGTGGAAGTTATAGCAGATGCATTCGTTATAATCTACCAAAATTCTCTGGACTCTGGGGAGGTACCAGCGGATTGGAAAGCAGCTAATGTAACGCCTCTGTTTAAAAAAGGGGGCAGACAAAAGGCAGGTAACTATAGGCCTGTTAGTTTAACATCTGTAGTGGGGAAAATGCTTGAAGCTATCATTAAGGAAGAAATAGCAGGACATCTAGATAGGAATAGTGCAATCAAGCAGATGCAACATGGATTCATGAAGGGGAAATCATGTTTAACTAATTTACTGGAATTCTTTGAGGATATAACGAGCATGGTGGATAGAGGTGTACCGATGGATATGGTGTATTTAGATTTCCAAAAGGCATTCGATAAGGTGCCACACAAAAGGTTACTGCAGAAGATAAAGGTACGCGGAGTCAGAGGAAATGTATTAGCATGGATAGAGAATTGGCTGGCTAACAGAAAGCAGAGAGTCGGGATAAATGGGTCCTTTTCGGGTTGGAAATCGGTGGTTAGTGGTGTGCCACAGGGATCGGTGCTGGGACCACAACTGTTTACAATATACATAGATGACCTGGCAGAAGGGACAGAGTGTAGTGTAACAAAATTTGCAGATGACACAAAGATTAGTGGGAAAGCGGGTTGTGTAGAGGACACAGAGAGGCTGCAAAGAGATTTAGATAGGTTAAGCGAATGGGCTAATGTTTGGCAGATGGAATACAATGTCGGAAGATGTGAGGTCATCCACCTTGAAAAAAAAACAGTAAAAGGGAATATTATTTGAATGGGGAGAGATTACAGCATGCTGCGGTGCAGAGGGACCTGGGAGTCCTTGTGCATGAATCCCAAAAAGTTAGTTTGCAGGTGCAGCAGGTAATCAGGAAGGCGAATGTTGGCCTTCATTGCGAGAGGGATGGAGTACAAAAGCAGGGAGGTCCTGCTGCAACTGTATAGGGTATTGGTGAGGCCGCACCTGGAGTACTGCGTGCAGTTTTGGTCACCTTACTTAAGGAAGAATATACTAGCCTTGGAGGGGGTACAGAGACGATTCACTAGGCTGATTCCGGAGATGAGGGGGTTACCTTATGATGATAGATTGAGTAGACTGGGTCTTTACTCGTTGGAGTTCAGAAGGATGAGGGGTGATCTTATAAAAACATTTAAAATAATGAAAGGGATAGACAAGATAGAGGCAGAGAGGTTGTTTCCACTGGTCGGGGAGACTAGAACTAGGGGGCACAGCCTCAAAATACGGGGGAGCCAATTTAAAACCGAGTTGAGAAGGAATTTCTTCTCCCAGAGGGTTGTGAATCTGTGGAATTCTCTGCCCAAGGAAGCAGTTGAGGCTAGCTCATTGAATGTATTCAAATCACAGATAGATAGATTTTTAACCAATAAGGGAATTAAGGGTTATGGGGAGCGGGCGGGTAAGTGGAGCTGAGTCCACGGCCAGATCAGCCATGATCTTTTTGAATGGCGGAGCAGGCTCGAGGGGCTAGATGGCCTACTCCTGTTCCTAATTCTTATGTTCTTATGTTCTTATGTTCCTATGTAAAACAGTCAGCTTCAAAATTCAACTGTTTTTTAAAAATGAAAGATTTCATTGTTCTCTCACTCACTTCCTCACTCTCACTTTCTAAAGTTTAAAACAAAAACGGCAAGAGGTGTGCAATCAGAACATTGTTATATGTTTCTCTCACACACAGCCTTTCTGTTTAAATTCAATATGAATTTCACCTTATTGAAGCTTTTGAAATTGTCCTCTATTTTTCTTCAAATAATTTTGAACTACTTTTGAGCAGAAACTGCCAGAAGCTAAACAAAAGAAATTCCACATTATAGCAGCACTGATGTATCCTGTGAAATTAGGTATACTGCTTATATTCAAAACTGTCCACAGTTCCAAATTCAGAATGTCACAGGTCTGGGCAAATATAAACACTTCTATCGTAGGGCAGGTATTCCCTGCCGATGCATCTTGACACATTATTATGGCTCCTTCTCCAAGCTAAAGAGCAATTCAACAGAATTTACTGCAACTCAAAAAGGGTACAAAAGTACACCAAGTATTTCAGGCACACAGGCATCTATAATCACCTGTTCCATATGGTGCAAATCAATAGTTCCAGGAGGTATTTGGATCGTTCTCAGCAAGTGTCTCCTCATCCATTTTCCAGTTTTTTTCTTAAATTACAATGGCTCTTCTGTTGTTCTGACATCTTTTTTACCATCATAATGGAAGAGGAAAAGAAGGAGGAGCAATAAAAGGAGAAGGCTCAGGAGGGTGGGAGTAAGGGAGTAGTGTTAGGGGAGGGAGGAAGGGGGAGTGGAGGTGAGGGCGGGGGGAGGGGAGGGTGCGGGGGGGGAGGGGAAGGCTGAAGGCTGGGTTCCTGTCGTGGAGCTTGGAGAGATAGCAGGTGCACATGTGCTCACCTGCCTGTGAACTGTCCTCCCCCACCTCGGCTTCCATCGTGGCCAGAGTGGTGCTCACCTTCTCCTAATGGGAGGTTAGAGCCCTGAGGCTTGCGATTCCAGCCCCCTGCCCCCAACCCACCACCCACCCTATGGTCTCTCTCTCTGGTGCTGTGCGCCAT
This sequence comes from Pristiophorus japonicus, assembly GCF_044704955.1. Taxonomy (NCBI): domain Eukaryota; kingdom Metazoa; phylum Chordata; class Chondrichthyes; family Pristiophoridae; genus Pristiophorus; species Pristiophorus japonicus. Next base: position 41,286,484 of record NC_091980.1, read on the forward strand.
CTTGCTTTGCAAAGACAAGGTGTTGTATATGCAGACTATGGATGCACTCTCTGTGTAGTCACTGTGTGGTTCCATAAGATGGAGACTTGTTTACCTGATGTACTATCAATAAGATTGACACTGTGTATATACATGCTGGCACTACAAGAGGGTGCAACTGGTGGAGACCAGGGGTTTCTTGCCCTGATGGCAGGGCACAGTATAAAAGGCTGCCCACCATACTTGTGCCTCACTCTGGAGTTTGGAATAAAGGACCAAGGTCACTACAGTTTGAGTATCACACATTGCTTCGTGGAGTCATTCATAAGTACATTACAGACATAATAACTGGCAACAAGAATACGGACTTTCATGCGATCATGGCTACCTTTGGCACACTAAAAGACTTCGCAGAGGGTGATGATTGGGATGCCTTCATGGAAAGGCTTGAACAATATTTCGTGGCAAACAACCTGGCAGGGGAGATGGACACATTGACGAAGAAGCGCAAGGCTATACTGCTGACCAGTTATGGGCCCGAGATCTACCGCCTCGTCAGGGATTTGCTGGCATCCACGAAGGCCAAGGATAAGACATATGATGAGCTGACTGAACTAATTCGCAACCAACTGAAATCAAAAGAGAGCATCCTCACGGCCACGTACAGATTCTACTATCACCGCAGACCTGAGGGCCAGGAGATTGAAAAATATGCTGCCGACCTCAGGAGACTTGAGGCACCATGTGATTTTGGCACACACCTCAACGAAGCATTGCGAGACATCTTCATTATGGGAATCGGCCACGAGAGCCTCCTTCACAAGCTATTTTCTGCTGACACCACAGTCAACCTGCAGAAGGCCATCAGCATCAGTCAGGCGTTCATGACCTCGACCTGCAGCACCAAGCAAATCATTCATCCTGTGGACTCAAACCCAACAAGTATTCTACACAGAATGGTGCCTTTCACAGGAAAGTCTGTAGAACGTGGCTCTGCCCACGGCAGAGAGCACTGACCTCAGGGTTCCAGAACTCAGAGTTCGCCGAGGAGTGCTAATCGACTAGCACCATGCTGGCATTGCGGAGGAAACCATAGGGTTCACTAATGTCGGTTTGCTGAGTACGTATGCAAAGCCTGTAACACGAAGGGCCACCTCCAGCGTATATGTAAAAGGAATACGACTCACCGTCTAGCAGAGGAGTCGGTAGATGACTTTGAATCCAGCGGGGTGTATGAGGATTTAGCCAGAGAGGCAGCTCAGCCCAAGAAGAAGTGTATGGAGTGTATACCTGCCCCACCGATTGTCCTCCAGTCGAGATAAACGGCGTTCAGTCTTCATGGAAGTGGACATGGGAGCAAGCCAGTCAGTGATGAGCTAGGATGCCTTTGAGAGGCATGCCTAGAGAGAAAACTGACCCGAGCTGGTTCCAGTACAGGAAAAGTTGCGCACCTACACCAAGGAGCTGATCCCAGTCCTTGTAGTGCGGATGTAAGTGTAATCCATAATGGCATGGTGCATAAGTTACCTCTGTGGATTGTTGCAGGTGATGGTCCAGTACTACTCGGAAGAAGGTGGATGGGGAAGATCCAGTGGAAATGGGAAGACCTCTTCACTCCAGCAATCAATGTCCCCCATGCTCAGAGGCAGAGCAAAACCTCACCTTTGCTTGGGTCAGGCACCAGAGAACAAACCAGCGCAGCACCTGAGGCACAGACCATCCATCATGATTGCGTGGCAATGATCCGACCGGAACGACCTAAAAGTACCTTCCCAGCTCCAGTGGCAGGACTCCTAGGGAGGAAGATCAAATTCACAGGCACTCTTCCAGCTTTTGTGGCAGAATCGCGGGAGAGAAGGATCAAGGCAGTCGACCTCGAGGACAGAGGCAAGATGGCATCCCTGCTGCAGCGAAGGACAGCGTGGCTGAAAAAAAAGATGGCCGCAGCAATATCACAAGGTGCAATGCTGAGAGACCAACACATGGTGTCTAACAAATGATTTGACTGGGGTAAAGCCAGCAGAGTTTCCTTAAAGGAGACCTGCAACCAACTGAACTGAAAGAGACATTGTACACATGGCAATCAATGTAACGAACCGATTAAGATTGTGAACAAAATGTTGTTGCGAATTGTCAGTACTATTCCTAATGTAAAGAACAAAATGTTGTTGCGAGATGTCAGTAATAGAGTGTCCCCAAAAGTAGCAAGCGAGTGACTTCAGGAGGGTGAAGGCACTGATCCTGATACCCTGCCCAGGTGTATCCCACGCTGCAGGCACCCGATGGCACTATTTGCCATGGACCCGGAAACGAAAACAGCGCCAATACGCGCAGTCGGCCGCCGTTGCCCACCACCCAGGTGGAGACGGCGCAGCCCCCAGACCCAGTCGCTACCTCGGCCATGTCTGGGAGCGAAAGGTCAGAACCAACGAGTTCCCCAAACGGGACCTGGAACAGCCAGGTGCCCAACACCGTTAGAGAGCAGGCAGAAGATTCTGCAGTCCTCAAAGGAGGACAGGGAGGTCACACATATCTGTGGCTCTGCCCACCACTAGGCAGCAGCAGAGGCCCTGAGTCCTGGCAAGGTGAGCGAACCAAGCCCACCCCGCTAGCAGGGGGCGCAGCGCCACCATCAGACGACTAGGACCCGGTCTGGTTGCTCTGGAACTAGCATTCTTGCATACCTGTACTGCTACCTCAGTACTGACCATGACTGAACCATGAATACAATCTACCCAATCCTGGCGCACGACCATAAAACTTAACGAATGTAAGTCACTGAACCAAGGTGTCATGACACAAACTGTAAAAAAAAATGTTCTTCCTTTCTTTGTAATTGCACTGTGCCCGATCCTGTATGTTAATGTAATAGGCCAGCTGCATGATCTCGCTGTGGGAGGGGGAAAATGGATGTATGTAGCCATGGACACACACATGGATCACACCCAGAACCCACTGGAACCTCCACTATATCATCGAAACATCCAATCTGATAACCACCATCCAACGTTGTGGCAAAAGGACTTGGGGGTTAACAGGGAGAGAGCCAAGCCAAAGCACAGCCAAGGTGCAAGGGCTATTGGCACTTAAGTCTGGGAAGAGCTAAGCCAGAGCACATAGTGCAAAGGTAATTGGGACAAAGGACTTGGGGAGAGTGATGTTGTATATGCAGACTATGGATGTACTCTCTGTGTAGTCACTGTGTGGTTGCATAAGATGGAAACTTGTTTACCTGATGTACTATCAATAAGGTTGACACTGTGCATATACATGCTGGTACCACTAGAGGGTGCAACTGGTGGAGACTGGGGGGTTTCCTGCCCTGGTGGCAGGGCCCAGTATAAAAGGCAGCACACCATGCTTGTGCCTCACTCTGGAGTTTGAAATAAAGGACCAAGGTCACTACAGTTTGAGTACAGCACATTGCCCCGTGGCGTCATTCATAAATACATTATAGACATAATAGAAGGGAAGAAAAATTACGCCTGCTGTACATCACATTGTGTCATTGCAACACTGGTGGTGTGCAACATTGGAAGATACAATGGGAGACGAGGTATGCTACTACGTCACTGATCAGGGAGTGTCAGTTCAGTGATCTGAATGTGGTGGTGGCCACAATCAGTGAGGAAGCAAGACTTTTTTACCTCCCCTGCTCTGGTCAGCTCAGTACATTTCTTGCATCGTTGCTTCGCCATCCTGGGGACAAAGGAGGTGGCACTCAGTGCCTCTGCCACCACCCTCTAAGCCCAACTCCTGACTGCATGCAAGGGCTGGGATTTGGAGGAGCTGAGATGCCGGTCCCGCATTCCCTCAATTTTGTCCAAAAGGGCTATAGGTTGTCCTCAATGAAGCTGCTTGATATTCTGCCTACATTTGTCCAGCATTGTAAGGGATGAACTCGGGAATAGCCAAATCCTACAATATTGCATCAGAGCGGCCATAAGCATTGTAGAATACTGATTTTGATGCAGTGATAAGTATGGCTGCCTTGAGGGGACTCTTCATTCTTCTACATTGTTTCCAGTAATATTCTCTACTTGTTTGCATCAAAGTAAATCAGATGTGATCAACAAACTAGTGAACTGAATGGTAAACAGAAAGTGTTGGAAATACTCAGCAGGTCAGGCAGCATCTGTGGAGAGTGAAAACAGAGTTAACGTTTCAAGCCTGTGGCCTTTTGTCAGAACTAGAAAATCTTACAAATGTAACAAACACAGAGGCAGGGAAAGATGAAGGGAGGAAAGAGCAAAAGGGAACAAGAGCAGTAGGGTGGAATAGGGTAGAAGGCAGGAGTGATTTAAATGACAAAAGGGATAAAAGTGCAAGGCAAAATGGGTTGATAATGAGACAAGAAACAAAATATGGCTTTAGTGGAGCAGCAAATGGCAACAGCAGAATCATTTCAGCACCTGCTATCCGAAAAAATGGGAGCAGTGGTTATGATCTGAAATTGTTGAACTCGATGTTGAGTCCTGAATGGCTAAAGTAACAGCTGAAAATGGTGGAGCAAAGGTAGAGGCATGCACAAGAGGCCAGTGTCAGAAGAATTGAGAGTGCTTAAGGAGTTGAAGGATTTGAAGAGGTTACAGGGAAGGCAAGGTCATGAAGGGGTTTAAACACAAGGATTATAACTTTAAATTGGAAGCATTGGGATCAGGGACCCAATGTAGGTCAGCAAGAACGAGAGTGATGATTGAGCGAGACCTGGTGTGGAACATGATACGGGCAGCAGAGTTTTGGATGAGTGAGGTTTAGCTTGGAAGATGGAAGGGCAGCAAGGAGAACATTGAAATAGTCAAGTCTGAAGGTGACAAAGGCATGTATGAGGGTTTTAGCAGCGGATGGTCTGAAGCAGGGACAGAGGCACAAAAATGTTCAAGGTGGAAGTAGGTGATCTTTATGATGGAGAGGATGGGGGAGGAAAAGCATTGGAGGAGGATGGTGTGATCATCTAATCTAAGGCTCCAGAGAGGTCGAGACAGAAGCGGAAGGATAATATAGATACGATCACAGTCAGAGGACCAATAAATAATAGACTTTGAATGATAAGCGATTCATTGGACTGTCTAAAAGAAACACCCATTATTTTGGAAAAGTCCATGATTCCTTTTCTGGTTGTGAATAATGAAAGATGAACAGAGAATACAGACATAGGCAGTCAGTCATTTTTTTTAAATGGGCAGCAAAGGTTGCAAAAGGTTTGTAATTCAAGTGAAAGTAGTCAGAAATCATTTTGTTTGGGTCGAGTCAGACCATCCGCTGATGTGGCAAAGTGCAGCATTATTTTGTGAAGACCAATTGTACTGATTGAACCGAATGAATATGATCATAACTGTTGCTCAATATGTATATATTAAAGCTGCTTAACGACTATTTCTGAGCCTCACTTCACCAGATTTTTGCTCAGTCTGACTTCAGAGAGATTGAAGAAGCGCATGTGGGAAAGTTACGAATATCCAATTCAGCTCACAAGGATATATTATTGTTACACCTCAGGTCATGCTGTCGTGTAAGTAGCTGTAGCACATTGCAAGTTAACTCCCATGAAAGTAAAATACTCAGACTGCTTGGCTCCTGGTTAAGTAACACCTCAATTTCAAATTGCTCATCCTTGTTTTCAAATCCCTCCATGTCCTCACCCCTGCCTATCTCTGTAATCTCCTCCAGCCCGACAACCCAACCCCCGCCCACCGAGATATCGGTGCTCCTCTAATTCTGCCCCCTTGAGCATCTCTGATTATAATTGCTCAATCATTGGTGACCATGCATCGGTTGCCTAGGCCCTCAGCTCTAGAATTCCTTGCCTAAACCTCTCCACATCTCTACCTCACTTTCCTCCTTTAAGACGCTCCTTAAAACCTACCTCTTTGACCAAGCCTTTGGTCACCTGCACTAATTTTTCCTTATGTGTATCGGTGTAAAAATGTTTGTCTTATAATATTCCTGTGAAGCGCCTTGGGACACTTTATATGTTAAAGGCGCTATATAAATAAAAGTTGTTGTTTTTCTTGCTTACAGGAGCCAACTAACGGCACTGAACCCCAGAAGGTACCGAAGGCAATATCCAAAATTTTAGCACTTCCCACCCCAGGATTTCATTGCGGACACTTAAATAAGGGATCCCAGTTTAAAATTCCATGATCAATGCACATTCATAGACTAAGATGTTGATCATGGGGGGAACTTGGTGCAGCTAGTGCGACTAAAACTCAGGAGGAGATGGTTGGTCTTCTTCTTGCTTTGAAGAGGTGATCTTATCGAAACATATAAGATAATGAGGATGCAGAGAGGATATTTACACTCATAGGGGAAACTAAAACTAGGGGACATAGGGCTCAATTTTCTCCGGTGATTTGTGCCGTTTTTTTGGCGTAAGTTTTTTCATTTTCCGCAAGGAATCTGCGCTAGCGTAACATAGAAACATATAAAGTAGGTGCAGGAGTAGGCCATTATGCCCTTCGAGCCTGCACCACCATTCAATAAGATCATGGCTGATCCTGCAACTTCAGTACCCCATTCCTGCTTTCACTCCATACCCCTTGATCCCTTTAGCCGTAAGGGCCACATCTAACTCCCTTTTGAATATATCTAACGAACCGGCCTCAACAACTTTCTGTGGTGGAAAATTCCACAGGTTCACAATTCTCTGAGTGAAGAAGTTTCTCCTCATCTCGGTCCTAGATGGCTTACCCCTTATCCTTAGTCTGTGATCCCTGGTTCCGGACTTCACCAACATTGGGAACATTCTTCTTGCATCTAACCTGTCCAATCCCGTCAGAATTTTATATGTTTCTATGAGATCCCCTCTCATCCTTCTAAATTCCAATGAATATAAGCCCAGTTGATCCAGTCTTTCTTCATATGTCAATCCTGCCATCCTGGGAATCAGTCTGGTGAACCTTCGCTGCACTCCCTCAATAGCAAGAATGTCCTTCCTCAGATTAGGAGACCAAAACTGCACACAATACTCAAGGTGTGGTCTCACCAAGGCTCTGTACAACTGCAGTAAGATCTCCCTGCTCCTATACTCAAATTCCCTCGCGATGAAGGCCAGCATGTCATTTGCCTTCTTTATTGCCTGCTGTATCTGCATGCCTACCTTCAATGACTGATGTACCATGAACGCAGGTCTCGTTGCACCTCCCATTTTACTAATCTGTCACCATTCAGATAATAATCTGCCTTCCTGTTTTTGCAACCAAAGTGGATAACTTCACATTTATCCACATTATACTGCCCTGCATTTGTCCATTCACCTAACCTGTCCAAGTTCCCCTGCCGCCTCCTAGCATCCTCCTCGCAGCTCGCACTGCCACCCAGCTTAGTGCCATCTGCAAACTTGGAGATATTACATTCAATTCCTTCGTCTAAATCATTAATGTCTATTGTAAATAGCTGGGGTCTCAGCACTGAACCTGCGGCACTCCACTGGTCACTGCCTGCCATTCTGAAAAGGACCCGTTTATTCCTACTCTTTGCTTCGTGTCTGCCAACCAGTTCTCTATCCATGTCAATACATTACCCCAATACCATGTGCCTTAATTTTGCACACTAATCTCTTGCATGGGATCTTGTCAAAAGCCTTTTGAAAGTCCAATTATACCACATCCACTGGTTCTCCCTTATCCACTCTACTAGTTACATCTTCAAAAAACTCTAGAAGATTTGTCAAGCATGATTTTCCTTTCATAAATCCATGCTGACTTGGACCGATCCTGTCACTACTTTCCAAATGCGCTGCTATTACATCTTTAATAATTGATTCCAACATTTTCCCCACTACCGATATCAGGCTAACCAGTCTATAATTCCCTGTTTTTGCTCTCCCTCCTTTTTTAAAAAGTGGGGTTACATTAGCTACCCTCCAATCCATAGGAACTGAACCAGAGTCGATAGAATGTTGGAAAATGACTACCAATGCATCCACTATTTCTAGGGCCACTTCCTTAAGTACTCTGGGATGACTAATACATTTCCCCTTCTCACTAGACCCTCGGTTCCCTAGTATTTTCAGGAGGTTATTCGTGTTTTCCTTAGTGAAGACATATCCAAATTATTTGTGCAATTGGTCTGCCATTTCCTTGTGCCCCATTATGGAATTCCACTGATTCTGACTGCAAGGGACCTACATTAGTTTTCACTAATCTTTTTCTCTTCACATATCTATAGAAGGTTTTTCAGTCAATTTTTATGTTCCCTGCAAGCTTACTCTCATAATCCATTTTCCTCCTCCTAATTAAACTCTTAGTCCTCCTCTGCTGAATTCTAAATTTCTCCCAGTCCTCAGGTTTGCTGCTTTTTCTGGCCAATTTATATGCCTCTTCCTTGGATTTAACACTTTCCCTAATTTCCCTTGTTAGCCACGGTTGAGCCACCTTCCCTTTTTTATTCTTACGCCAGACAAGGATGTACAATTGTTGTAGTCCATCCATGTGATATTTAAATGTCTGCCATTGCCTATCCACCGTCAACCCTTTAAGTATCATTCTCCAGTCTATCCTAGCCAATTCATGTCTCATACCATCAAAGTTTCCTTTCTTTGAGTTCAGGACCCTAGTCTCTGAATTAACTGTGTCACTCTCCATCTTAATGAAGAATTCTACCATTTTATGGTCACTTTTCCCCAAGGGGCCCAAACGACCAGATTTCTAATTAATCCTCTCTCATTACACAAGACCCAGTCTAGGATGGCCTGTTCTCTAGTTGGTTCCTCGACATATTGGTCGAGAAAACCATCCCTTATACACTCCAGGAAACCCTCTTCCATAGTATTGCTACCAGTTTGGTTAGACCAATCGATATGCAGATTAATGTCATCCTTATTGCACGCGTCCCTAATTTCCTGTTTGATGCCATCCCCAACCTCCCTATTACTATTTAGTGGTGTGTACACAACTCCCACTAATGTTTTCTGCCCTTTGGTGTTTCGCAGCTGTACCCATATAGGAGCCAAGTTTCGGCCTGAGTTGCTCCTGTTTTTTTGGAGCAACTGGTTTAGAATGGAGTATCTTAGAAATTTGAATTCTACGCATTTAGTTTGCTCCAGTTCTAGTCAGTTAGAACAGTTTCACTTTGGAACAGAATTTTTTTTTCAAAAGGGGGCGTGTCCGGTCACTTACGCCTGTTTTCAAAGTTTAGGCAGTGAAAACTTACTCCAAACTAACTTAGAATGGAGTAAGTGAAGATTTTTGTACGTTCGAAAAAACCTTGTCTACACTTTAAAAAATCAGGCGTAGGTTACAAATTAGGCGTAGGGAATGCAGGGAGGGGCGGGGGGGGGGGTTTAAAGGGAAGTTTACAAACATTAAACACTTCAGTTTTACAAATAAAGATCCATCATCAATAATAAATGATAAATACATCAATAAATCAACCAATAAATCAATCAAAAAAAATTAATAAAAAACAAAAAAAAATTAAAAATCAATAAATAAAACATTTTCTATTTACCGACTGCAGCACCGGGAGTCCTCCAACAGCGTGCTGGGGCGGCCCCCCCAGTGTGTCTCTGTCAGTGTCTCTATCTCTCTGTCTGTCTGTGTGTGTCTCTCACTCTCTGTCTGTCAGTGTCTGTGTTTCTGACAGCGAGGGGAGGGGGAGAAGGTGGGTGGGAGGGGGAGGGGGAGAAGGGGAGTGGGAGGGGGAGCGGGAGAAGGAGGGTGGGGGGGAGGAGGAGGGTGGGGCTGGGGGAGGAGGTGGGGGGGGAGGAGGGGGAGGAGGAGGAGGAGGGGGTGGGGGGGAGGAGGTAGGGTGGGGTGGGAGGAGGAGAGGAGGGACGAGGAGAAGGGGGAGAAGGAGGGTGGGGGGGAGGGGGAAAAGGGGGTGGGGGGGAGGGGGAGGTGAAGGGGAGAAGGGGATGGGGGGAGAGGGGGAGGAAGGAGGAGGGAGATAGAGGGGGTGGGGTGTGGGTGGGGAAGGAGGGAGGGAAGGAGAGAGGAGGGAGGGAAGGAGAGAGGAGGGAGGGAGGGTAGGAGAGAGGAGGGAGGGAGGGAAGGAGAGAGGAGGGAGGGAGGGAAGGGAGGGAGGAGGGAGGGAGGGAAGGAGAGAGGAGGGAGGGAGGGAAGGAGAGAGGAGGGATGGAGGGAAGGAGAGAGGGGGGAGGGAAGGGAGAGAAGGAGGCTGAACGGCCGGTGCCAAGACTTCGGGCTGGATTTACAGGTAGTCTCGGGTCTCGGGGGGGAGTCGCGGAGGTCCGGGGGGGGGGGGGGAAGAGTCGCGGAGGTCCGGGGGGGGGGGAGAGTTGCGGAGGTCCAAGGGGGGGGAGCGGAGGTCAGGTCGCCGGGGGGGGCGTGAGTCGGGTCGCCGTGGGGGGAAGCAGAGGTCGAGTCGCGGAGGTCCGGGGGAGGGGGGAAGAATCGCGGAGGTCCGGGGGGGGGGCGAGAGCGGGGGTCCGGTCGGGTGGGAGGAGCCTTATCCACGCCGCCCCAGTGAGGCCATTCGGCCAGGGCTAGGGGCTGCATGCTTCGGGCCCCTCCAACAGTTTTGGGCACCTGGAGCTACTGCACATGCGCACCCACTGTCACGCGCATGTGCAGAGGTCCCGGCACTGTTTTCAGCGCAGGGACCTGGCTCCACCCTCTACAGCTCGTGCTGCGCCGCGCCCAGCTCCAGAGGGCCTGCAGGGAGCCGGAGAATCGTTACGTTTTTTTTAGGCGCACTTTCTGGCGCCTAAAACGGGCGTCCAGGTCCGGGCTGCGTCGTTTTAGGCGCGACCCGAAACTTGGACCCATAGATTCCACATCATCCACACTAATGTCCTTCCTTACTATTGCATTAATCTCTTTAACCAGTAACGCTACCCCACCTCCTTTTCCTCCCTGTCTGTCCTTCCTGAATATTTAATACCCCTGGATGTTGAGTTCCCAGCCTTGGTTACCTTGGAGCCATGTCTCCATAATGCAATTACATCATATTCATTAACAGCTATCTGTGCAGTCAATTCATCCACCTTATTACGAATGCTCCTCACATTGAGACTCAAAGCCTTCAGGCTTGTTTTTTTAACACTCTTTGTCCTTTTAGAATTATGATGTAATGTGGCCCTTTTTGATTTTTGGCTTGATTTCTCTGCTCTTCACTCTTGCTTTTCTCCTTCCTACCTTTTGCTTCTGCCTCCCTGCATAGATTCCCATCTCCCTGCCATTTTAGTTTCAACCCTCCCCAACACTCCGCCTAGGACATTGGTTCCGGTCCTGCCCAGGTGCAGACCGTCCGGTTTGTATTGGTCCCACCTCCTCCAGAACCGGTTCCAATGTCCCAGGAATTTGAATCCCTCCCCCTTGCACCATTCCTCAAGCCACATATTTAGCTGAGCTATCCTGCAATTCCTACTCTGACTAGCATGTGGCACTGGTAAAAATCCTGAGATTACTACCTTTGAGGTCCTACTTTTTAATTTAACTCCGAGTTCCCTAAATTCAGCTTATAGGACCTCATCCCATTTCTTTCCTATATCGTTGGTACCGATATGTACCATGACAGCTGGCTGTTCACCCTCCCCCTCCAGAATGCGCTGCAGCAGCTCCGAGATATTCTTGACCCTTGCAGCAGGGAGGCAACATACCATCCTGGTGTCTCGTTTGCGGCCGCAGAAACGCCTATCTATTCCCCTTACAATAGAATCCCCTATCACTATAGCTCTCCCACTCTTTTTCCTGCCCTCCTGTGCAGCAGAGCCATCCCTGGTGCCATGGACTTGGCTGCTGCTGCCTTCCCCTGATGTGTCATCTCCCCCAACAGTACCTAAGGTGGTGTATCTGTTTTTGGATGGAGATGCCTGCAGGGGACCCCTGCACTACCTTCCTTCCACTGCTCTTCCTGATGGTTAACTATTCCCTATCTGCCTGTGTAACCTTTACCTGCAGTGTGACCAACTCACTATACGTGCTATTCACGACATCCTTAGCATCGCGGATGCTCCAGAGTGAATCCATGCGCAGCTCCAGTGCCGCAATGCGGTCTGTCAGGAGCTGCAGCTGGATACACTTCCTGCACATATCATCATCAGGGACACTGGAAGCGTCCCTGACTTCCCACATAGCACAGGAGGAGGATGACAGGGTTCTGGGTTCTTCTGCCATGACTTAACCCTGAATTACTTAATTTGTCAACAATGCCAAAGGTTTCTTGCTGCTAAGAACAAGAAAAAAGATAAAGAAAAAGAAAACTACTCACCACTCAACCAGCCAATCATTTACCCTCTTTGCTGTGGCGTCACCCTTTGATTACTTTTTACTTCTTTCTTACTTTTGACCCTGTTGCAGCCGACCCCAGACTGCCATTGGGCCTTTATAGGCCGCCGCTGCTCCTCCTCCGGCCACTGAGTTGTTACAATTTTTTTAGGTTTTTTTTTCGCCATAGAGGGCATAACCCGATGTCTGCGCCAGTTTTTGTCAGTTATGGAAGTTTGCCCCCAAAAATTTCTCCCAGGTCAGCGTATCTGACCACTCCCAAAAAACCTTCTGGTGATTTATGAAAAAGCAGTGCACATTGAAAAATCGGCGCAGAAAGACGCCATTGTTTTTCAGCAAAATTTTGGAGGGAGTCAAGAAGATTTAAGTATACATACTAAAGATTTTTTTTTAACCTTATAACGCAGTAAATGGAAGTTTGATATAATTCTGTAACTTTTCATATTCTTTCAATTGACACGTCACCACCTGTCTGCAAACAGAGCTGGAGTGTTGGAGCGCGGCCGGCAGAATCGGTCCCACGCCCGGACACAGGGGCTCAGGGTTTGGCTGCAAAAGAAGCCCGGGGTGGGAGGTGGGCCATGGAAGGTGATCTGAAGGCATCAGAAGCCTGCACTCGCCACCAAATGTAGCCCAAGGTGGTTGGGGGGGGAGGGGGCGTTTGGTGGGGGGTGGGGGGAGCTGCTGTGGAAGGTGATCTGAAGGCATCAGAAGCCTGCACTCGCCACCAAATGTAGCCCAAGGTGGTTGGGGAGGGGGGGGCGTTTGGTGGGGGGCGGGGGGAGCAGCTGTGGAAGGTGATCTGAAGGCATCAGAAGCCTGCAGTACCTATCAAATGTAGCCCTGGGGTTTGGGGTGCTGAGGAAGTGATCAGAAGGCATCAGAAGCCTGCAGTACCCATCAAATGTTGAGGTGGGGTGGGGGGCGCGGTGTTCGCGATCACTGCGCCTGCTCAGACCTGGGCGTGGTCTAAAATTTAAGCATGGGAGCAATACTGACAATTCCATACCTTGTGTCAGCCTTTTGCATCATTGTGCTGCGGAGGAGACAATTCATTCAACATCATCGCATGAGGAACCTCAGAGCCCATAGGGTGATGGGAGGCCTGACCTACATCAGGTATATCGAGACAGGAGTGATGTAGACTGTGTCAGTAAGCTGCGTTTCCGCAAAGAAATTGTAACTGAGATCTGTGAGTTGGTGAAAGCAGACCTGCAACCTAGAAGCATCAGGAGGACTGCTTTGTCAGTTGAACTGAAGGTTATAGCTGCACTTTCATTCTATGCATCCGTATCCTTCCAGGCTACAACTGGGGATATGAGCGCCATTTCTCAACATGCAACACATGTCTACATTTGGCAGGTGACTGCTGCACTATATGCTCAGAGGAATGACTACATAAAGTTCCCCATGACCGCCCAGGCAATGCGTGCCAGGGCTGTGGGCTTCTCCAGGATTGCTGGCTTCCCAAAGGTACAGGGCTGCATTGACTGTACCCACATCACCTTGCAAGCACCTTTGGAGGATTGTGAGATGTACAGGAACAGAAAAGGCTTCCACTCCATTAATGTGCAGTTTGTGTGTCACGACATGCATCGCATCATGTCACTCCAACCCTGAGGTCAAGCAGAGACCATTGCTTCCTTGAGTATGAATTGAAACATAATTAAAGTTACATGCATTGTTGAAGATTTTGTTCATGGGAATAAAACTTATTTTATTGTAGGAGAGATCAATTTCAGATAACATTTTTGTTTATGTACCCTGGGAGCACCCATGATGCGTTCATCCTAGGCAAGAGCGTTATATCTGCCATGTTTCAGCAGCAGCCAGAAGGGCAGAGCTGGCTACTAGAAGACAAAGGGTACGGCCTCGCCACCTGGCTCATGACGCCCTTACGCATAACCTGGATGGAAGCTGATCGGGAATACAACATCTCGCACATTGCGATGTGCAGCATCTTAGAGAGGACCATTTGCATCTTGAAACAGTATTTCTGATACCTGGACCATGCTGGAGGCTACTTGCTATACTCCCTTGAGATTGTCGGTCAGTTCATTGTTGTGTGCTGCATGCTGCATAACTTAGCCATCATGAGGCAGCAGCAGCTGGTAGTAGAAGACCCACCTGAGGTGAGAATGGCTGATGATAATGATGAGGAAGATGCAGATGACGAAGAGGAGGACGAGGACGGGGAAGCCATGCAACTACGTGAACCCGGAGCACGATGACGGAGGAGGGCGGGCCATCATGCCCCTTTAACGATTGGTCGAGCCTTGCGGCAGCAGCTTATCCATGAACGCTTTGAGGCCTGAAGGCTCAGCGGCAACTATTCCACATGGACCTGTTTACCGTAATGTTGTGTTGTGTTAATGGAACAAATGATGGAAATTATTGTTGTTTACTTCAAAAGTTGTGTTAATAATCGAACAAATAATGGAAATGATTCAGTTATAATTTAAAATATATTTTATTCAAAAGTTTAACACTTAGAACATAAGAACATAAGAAATAGGAACAGGAATAGGCCATACAACCCCTCGAGCCTGCTCCGCCATTTAATATGATCATGGTTGATCCGATCATGGACTCAGCTCCAACTTCCCTGCCCGCTCTCCATAACCCCTTATCCCCTTATCGTTTAAGAAACTATCTATTTCTGTCTTAAATTTATTCAATGTCCCAGCTTCCACAGCTCTCTGAGGCAGCGAATTCCACAGATCCACAACCCTCTGAGAGAAGAAATTTCTCCTCATCTCAGTTCTAAATGGGCGGCCCCTTATTCTAAGATCATGCCCTCTAGTTCTAGTCTCCCCCATCAGTGGAAACATTCCCTCTGCATCCACCTTGTTAAGCCCCCTCATAATCTTATACGTTTCGATAAGATCTCCTTTCATTCTTTTGAATTCCAATGAGTAGAGGCACAAACTACTCAACCTTTCATCATAAGTCAGCCCCCTCATCTCTGGAATCAACATTGTGAACCTTCTCTGAACTGCCTCCAAAGCAAGTATATCCTTTCATAAATATGGAAACCAAAACTACACGCAGTATTCCAGGTGTGGCCTCATCAATACCCTGTATAATTGTAGCAAAACTTCCCTGCTTTTATACTCCATCCCCTTTGCAATAAAGGTCAAGATTCCATTGGCCTTCCTGAACACTTGCTGTGCCTGCATACTAACCTTTTGTGTTTCATGCACAAGTACCCCCAGGTCCCGCTGTACTGCAGCACTTTGCAATCCTTCTACATTTAAATAATAGCTTGCTCTTTGATTTTTTTCTGCCAAAGTGCATGACCTCACACTTTCCAACATTATATTCCAGCTGCCAAATTTTTGCCCACCCACTTAGCCTGTCTATGACCTTTTGCAGATTTTGTGTGTCCTCCTCACACATCGCTTTTCCTCCCTGCGCATGCGCGTCCATAGGAATCAGTTCAATAACGTCTTTTTTTCCCCGCGCATGCACAGAAGGGGCGCCGCGTTTTTTCAGCGCAGACAGCAGGCTCCAGCCCCCGAGGCGACTGGACAGGCTGCGGGCCGCAAAATTTGAAAAACAGAGTGGGGAAACTCGGCACGTTTATTTTTGGAGTAGTTCTGGCCTAGAAAAACAGGTGTTACTCTGGCAACATGCCAAAAAACGGCTTTGGGCAAAATGGAGCCAATAGTCTAAAACTGTGATGAGGAGGAATTTCTTCTCTCAGAGGGTTGTAAATCCATGGAATTCTCTGTCCCAGGGAGCTGTGAAGGCTGAGTCATTGAATATATTTAAGGTGGAGATAGACAGATTTTTGAGCGATAGGAGAATAAAGGGTTATGGGGAGCGGGCAGGGAAGTGGAGCTGAGTCCATTATCTTATTGGCCTACTCCTGCTCCTATTTCTTATGGTCTTATGTTCTAAGAAATCCAATGAAGCAAATTAGCTTCTACTTCAATGCAAACTTCAGTGGATCAAACCCCTTCCCCTTCATTCTTGTTGTACAAGATCCCTGACCAGTTTACCAATGAAACACAAAATTAATACAAATATGAAATAGCTCCCTATTAACATGGAATATACTGCACAGAAATAGGCCATTCGGCCCAACCAGTCTATGCCGGCATTTATGCTCCACTCGAGCCTCCTTCCATCCTTCCGCATCTAACTCAATCCGCATAATGCTCAATTCCCTTCTCCGTCATATGCTTATCTAGCTTCCCCTTAAATGCATCTATACTATTCTATTATTCTTTCATGGGATGTCAGTTGGCAAGGCCAGCATTTAATGTGCATCCCTAATTACCCTTGAGAAGGTGGTGGTGAGCCGCCTTCTTAAACTGCTGCAGTCCGTGTGGTGAAGGTACTCCCACAGTGCTGTTACGGAGGGAGTTCCAGGAGTTTGACCCAGCGACGATGAAGGAATGCCGGTATACTTCCAAGTCAGGATGGTGTGTAACTTGGAGAGGAACCTGCAGGTGATGGTGTTCCCATGCGCCTGCTGCCCTTGTCCTTTTAGGTGGTAGAGGTCACAGGTATGGGAGATGCTGCCGAAGAAGCCTTGACGAGTTGCTGCAATGCATCTTGTAGATGGTACACAATGCAGCTACTGTGCGCCAGTGGTGGAGGGAGTGAATGTTTAAGGTGATGGATGGAGTGCCAATCAAGCGGGCTTGATGATGTCAATGTTGTTGGAGCTGCACTTATCCAGGCAAATGGAGAGTATTCTGACTTGTGCCTTGTAGATGGTGGAAAAGTTTTGGACAGTCAGAAGATGTGGCACTTGCCACACAACATCCAGCCTCTGACCTGCTCTTGTGGCCACTTTATTTATGCGGCTGGTCCAGTTAAGTTTCTGGTCAATGGTGACCCCCAGATGGTGGAGCATTCAGCAATAGTAA
Source organism: Pristiophorus japonicus (assembly GCF_044704955.1). NCBI lineage: Eukaryota > Metazoa > Chordata > Chondrichthyes > Pristiophoridae > Pristiophorus > Pristiophorus japonicus. The sequence goes on from NC_091980.1 coordinate 41,303,537, forward strand.
TGCAGTTGAATGTCAAGGGGCAGTGGTAGCGGGTTCCACACTCTCAACACTCTCTGGGTAAAGAAGTTCAGAAAGTTCGGCTATTGATTTGCACCAGCGCAAAAACTTACCGCCCTGCCCTCTGTTTTCAGTGTGATTATGATGTCAATCGTCGTGCAAGGCTGCACCAGTGCCCCGGATGGAATTTTTGGACATAACGCCTCATTTAACGATCGCCCTAGGAAACACCTGAAGAAGCAGATGGTCCCAAGGTGCAGCAGGCGCTACTGGTAGCATATTTAAAGGGAGATTGGAGGATCTTATATCACAGTTGTCAGTGACTGCTACAGTTGCGTGCAGAACGCTGCGTGAGGCTGCGAGTTGCAAAAGGCACTATTTTGTGCCCTAACACTTTGCTTACAAGGTCAATGAGAGATTTCAATAGGGGAACTACTAGTTCACCACCATATCATGCTGGTTGCCATTGGCAGGCAGCTTCAAGCTGGAAGAAGGGTTCTTGGCCATGTTCGGCCACGGATTCGAAGAGATCGTAGACGTTTGGGAAGGAGGCCTTAACCCCCATGCGTTTACAGGGAACATCACTCATACCTCCACATTTTTGAGGCACAGTGCATTAGAAGGCTGCGATTCCGAAAAGAAGTGTTGACAGAGATATGCCAGCTCCTACAGGCAGACCTACAGCCTACCAACTCCAGTTATAAAAGGGGTCGGGGGGTCTAGTAAGGAGGAGGAACTGAGGGAAATCCTTATTAGCCGGGAAATTGTGTTGGGGAAATTGATGGGATTGAAGGCCGATAAATCCCCAGGGCCTGATGGACTGCATCCCAGAGTACTTAAGGAGGTGGCCTTGGAAATAGTGGATGCGTTGACAGTCATTTTCCAACATTCCATTGACTCTGGATCAGTTCCTATGGAGTGGAGGGTAGCCAATGTAACCCCACTTTTTAAAAAAGGAGGGAGAGAGAAAACAGGGAATTATAGACCGGTCAGCCTGACATCGGTAGTGGGTAAAATGATGGAATCAATTATTAAGGATGTCATAGCAGTGCATTTGGAAAGAGGTGACATGATAGGTCCAAGTCAGCATGGATTTGTGAAAGGGAAATTATGCTTGACAAATCTTCTGGAATTTTTTGAGGATGTTTCCAGTAGAGTGGATAAGGGAGAACCAGTTGATGTGGTATATTTGGACTTTCAGAATGCGTTCGACAAGGTCCCACACAAGAGATTGATGTGCAAAGTTAGAGCACATGGGATTGGGGGTAGTGTGCTGACATGGATTGAGAACTGGTTGTCAGACAGGAAGCAAAGAGTAGGAGTAAATGGGTACTTTTCAGAATGGCAGGCAGTGACTAGTGGGGTACCGCAAGGTTCTGTGCTGGGGCCCCAGCTGTTTACACTGTACATTAATGATTTAGACGAGAGAATTAAATGTTGTATCTCCAAATTTGCGGATGACACTAAGTTGGGTGGCTGTGTGAGCTGTGAGGAGGATTCTATGAGGCTGCAGAGTGACTTGGATAGGTTAGGTGAGTGGGCAAATGCATGGCAGATGAAGTATAATGTGGATAAATGTGAGGTTATCCACTTTGGTGGTAAAAACAGAGAGACAGACTATTATCTGAATGGTGACAGATTAGGAAAAGGGGAGGTGCAACGAGACCTGGGTGTCATGGTACATCAGTCATTGAAGGTTGGCATGCAGGTGCAGCAGGCGGTTAAGAAAGCAAATGGCATGTTGGCCTTCATAGCAAGGGGATTTGAGTACAGGGGCAGGGAGGTGTTGCTACAGTTGTACAGGGCATTGGTGAGGCCACACCTGGAGTATTGTGTACAGTTTTGGTCTCCTAACCTGAGGAAGGACATTCTTGCTGTTGAGGGAGTGCAGCGAAGGTTCACCAGATTGATTCCCGGGATGGCAGGACTGACCTGTCAAGAAAGACTGGATCAACTGGGCTTGTATTCACTGGAGTTCAGAAGAATGAGAGGGGACCTCATAGAAATGTTTAAAATTCTGACGGGGTTAGACAGGTTAGATGCAGGAAGAATGTTCCCAATGTTGGGGAAGTCCAGAACCAGAGGTCACAGTCTAAGGATAAGGGGTAAGCCATTTAGGACCGAGATGCGGAGGAACTTCTTCACCCAGAGAGTGGTGAACCTGTGGAATTCTCTACCACAGAAAGTTGTTGAGGCCAATTCACTAAATATATTCAAAAAGGAGTTAGATGAGGTCCTTACTACTAGGGGGATCAAGGGGTATGGCGAGAAAGCAGGAATGGGGTACTGAAGTTTCATGTTCAGCCATGAACTCATTGAATGGCGGTGCAGGCTAGAAGGGCCGAATGGCCTACTCCTGCACCTATTTTTCTATGTTTCTATGTTTCTAAATCCAAAAAGCCTAAAATCCAGCCCTTACTCTCTGCCTACTCTATCAATATCTTTCAGAATTTTTGAAGACTTCTATTAAATTACCCCTCAGCCTTTTTTTTGCAACAGAAGAGACCACCAGCCTGTTCATCCTTTCCTGAAAGATATAACCTCGCAGTTCTGATATCATCCTTGAAAATCTTTTTTGCATCCTCTCCAGTGCCTCTATATCCTTTTCATAATATGACAACCAGAACTGTACACAGTACTCCAAGATAATAAAAACAGAATACGGTGGGAATATTCAGCAGGTCATGTAGGATCTGTGGAGAGAGAAACAGTTAACGTTTCAGATTGATGACTTTAACTCTTTTTCTCTTTCCACAGATGCTGCCTGACTTCCTGAGTATTCCCAGCATTTTCTGATTTTATTTCAGATTTCCGGCATCCGCAGCATTTTGTTTTTACACAGTACTCCAAGTGTGGTCTAACTTAATGATCCTACTTTAATGTTCACGAAAGTAAAACCATCCCACTCCTATATTTGCAGCTTGAGAAGGTAACACAATTTCAAAGTCAAAAATTTCTGGATCAAAAAAAAATACTTTAATGAAGAATTTTCTGCATTTTTATTTTGATTGATAGCTAACTTAATGATTTAATGAGCTGAGAAACAAATATTTTTAACTAATTGCATCTTCTCTGTCGCTTTTACAAATCCTGATCAAAGGCATACTTTTTCTTGACACACTGATAACGTATTTATCAGAATTTACGTACACATAGATTTTAACGCCATCACAACCAGAAGTTAAATAGAAATGCCAATTAGATCAAAAGCAAATGAGTTTATTAATTTATTATTTGATGCAAAGCAGTCAATTTCACAAGTTAAGTGAATCATCGGTGGATGAGCAGACCAACTAACATCTGCCATTTCTAATTTTCTTACCTTCTTGATTTCGGCGCTAATAAATCATATTGTAATGAAGTCACCTTCAGACGATGACCTTTCTCTTTGAAATAGCTATGAATTATTGCAGAGTTAATCCCGGTTCGGCTGAAGCAGAGCAGCTTTTAGATTAACTACATTCAAACAAATTTGTCAATAACTACAGTTTATATAGGAAGGGTATATATTTGGTTGTGGCAGGTGCAATGCATAACCCAGATAAAAGCAGACAGTTCAAACTCATCTGGACCAGTCTGGCCTAAATGTGGCTTAGTATATAGTACATATTGGCTACATTCACTCACATCTGAATTTCTTTGCTGATGCATTTAAAGTTCACACTGGCTAAAAGTTGACAAGTTGCCCACGTTTAGGCTTTGATTTGTGCATGGAACATGTAACGTAGCCAAGTTTGCTGATGATACAAAGATGGGAGGAAGGGCAATGTGTGAGGAGGACATAAAGAGGCTGCAGGAGGACATAGACAGGTGAGGTGAGTGGGCAAGAATTTGGCAGATGGAGTATAATGTTAGAAAGTGTGAGGTCATGCACTTTGGCAGAAAAAAATCAAAAGAGCAAGTTATTATTTAAATGGAGAAAGATTGCAAAGTGCTGCAGTACAGCGGGACCTGGAGGTACTTGTGCATGAAACACAAAAGGATAGTGTTAAGTCCTGACTCTAATGTACTGACTTACACGAGACACATGCTGAAGTCAAGGTCACTCAGGACCTGCACCTTTAATTCCAGCTCTCCAGTGCTGCACTTGCCTGAGACCTCTCTTTATATACCACAGTGGGACAGGTATGGAGTGTCTCCTACAAGTGCACACCTGGTGGTAAGGTATGCTTATTATTACAGGTCATATCCAGTTACAGTCATGTATAGCATGGTAAGATACAATTATATACAGTAATGTGAGATACATGACATCACCCTCCCCCAAGGTCTTATTGCCTTTATAGATTCAGTCTCTCAGGTGGTCTGCGCTCTCGCGTGGAGCGTCTTAGTTGTGGTTCAGTTGTTTGCCTTGGTGCCTGTTTTTCGTTCGGTGTGATTGCTGGTATCTCGCCTGGGCTGTCTGTTGAGGTTGCCCTTTCCTTAGGTTGTTCCCTCTGTCTGTCCACCAGGTGTGGTGTGAGTTCCACATTGTACTCTGCCTCTGGTTCTTCAGTGTTATCAGTGAATCTACTTTTTACTTGGTCTACATGCCTCCGGCAGGTTTGGCCATTGTCCATTTGTACAACCAGGAGCATGTTTCCCTCTTTGTCTGTTACTGTCCCTGCAAGCCATTTGGGACCCCGGCCATAGTTTAGCACAAACACTTTGTCCCCTATCTCATTCCACCTCGAATTTCGGTCATGGTACTCAGTTAGCTTTTGACGCTTAGCCTCAACAATTTCATGCATGTCTGGGAGGATTAACGAGAGCCTGGTCTTAAAGGTTTGTTTCATCAATAGTTGCGTGGGGGGAACCCCAGTCAACGAATGCAGACGAGATCTGATTGCCAGCAGCAGTCGCGACAGGCGGCTCTGCAGCGTGGGACCTTGGATTCTGAGCATGCCTTGTTTAATGATCTGCACTGCTCACTCCGCCTGGCCATTGGAGGCCAGCTTGAAAGGTGCCGTCTTAATGTGATTTATACCGTGGTCAACTATAAAATCGTGAAATTCTGCGCTGGTGAAGCACGGACCATTATCACTGACCAATACGTCAGGAATGCCGTGCGTTGCAAACATGGTCCTAAGGCTCTCCACAGTGGTGGAGGTGGTGCTCGAGTTTAAAATGGTGCACTCGATCCATTTTGAAAATGCATCAATGACTACGAGGAACATTTTGCCCATGAATGGGCCCGCATAGTCTACATGCACCCGCGATCACGGTTTGGTGGGCCAGGGCCAGGGGCTTAGGGGGACCTCCCTGGGGGCATTACTGAGTTGGGCACAAATGGTGCATCGACGGACGCAGAGCTCCAAGTCCGCGTCAATGCCAGGCCACCAGACATGAGATCTGGCTAAGGCCTTCATAAGGATGATCCCTGGGTGCTCGCGGTGGAGCTCCCGGACAAACGCCTCCCTGCCTCGTAAGGGCATAACTACTCGGCTGCCCCACATCAGGCAGTCTGCCTGCATTGAGAGTTCATGCATGCGCCTATGGAAGGGTTTGACCTGCTCGGGGCAGGCATCGCAAGCCTCTGCCCAGTCACCGGTTAAAACGCATCTTAACGTGGGGTCGCTGGTCGTCCAGGCTCTGATTTGGCGAGCCGTCATGGGCGAACCTGTGGATTCAAAGGCATTGATTGCCATGACCATCTCACAGTCCTGTTCGTCGGACCCTTCTGTGGTCGCCAGGGGTAGCCTGCTAAGTGCGTCGGCACAGTTGTCTTTGCCTGGTCTGTGCCTTATCGTGTAGTCGTAAGCCGCCAGCATGAGTGCCCACCGCTGAATGCGCACCGAGGCGTTAGCGTTGATTGCCTTGCACTCGATAGTAGGGACGTGAGGGGTTTGTGATCGGTTTCCAACGCAAACTTGGCCCCGGAAAGGAATTGGTGCATCTTTTTGACACCGTCCACACACGCGAGCGCCTCCTTCTCAACCATACCGTACCCGCGCTCCGCCCGCAAAAGTGACCTGGAGGCAAAAGCAACGGGCTGCAATTTACCCGCATCATTGACGTGTTGTTAAATGCACCCGACCCCATACGCTGACGCATCACATGTAAGGAATAATTTTTTATCTGGGTCAAAAAAGGCTAAAACACTCTTGGAACATAGAAGGTTGCGTGCCTTATTGAAGGCGCGTTCTTGGGCGTCCACCCAAAACTAATCACACCCCTTTCTGAGTAGCATGTGGAGAAGCTCCAGCAGCGTGCTCAAGTTCTGCATAAAGTTCCCAAAGTAACTGAGTAGCCCGAGAAAGGCGTGCAGTTCCGAGACATTCCGAGGCCTGGGTGCCAGGCGAATCGCTTCGGTTTTGGATTCGGTTGGGCGGATTCCATCAGAGGCAATCTTTCTGCCCAAGAATTCAACCTCAGGCGCGAGAAACAGACACTTGGGTTTCTTAACTCTTAGGCCTACCCGATCCAATCAACTTAGTACTTCCTCTAGATTGCGGAGATGAGAGTCGATGTCCCTGCCCATGATGAGTATGTCATCTTGAAACACAACCGTCCCCAGGATGGACTTGAGCAGACTCTCCATGTTGCGCTGGAATATAGCAGCTGCTGACCTGATGCCGAATGGGCATCGATTGTACACAAAAAGTCCTCGATGTGTGTTGATGGTGGTGAGTAGCTTAGACTCTTCGGTCAGTTCTTGCGTCATATAAGCAGACGTGAGGTCAAGTTTCGAGAAAAGTTTTCCTCCAGCCAACGTGGCAAATAGGTCCTCCGCTCTGGGCAGCGGGTATTGGTCCTGTAGGGAGACTCTGTTTATGGTAGACTTGTAATCCCCACAGATTCGCACGGATCCATCAGGCTTCATGACGGGGTCAGTGGGGCTTGCCCAGTCGCTGAATTCCACGGGAGAAATTATGCCTTCCCGCAGAAGCCGGTCTAGTTCGTTTTCAATCTTTTCCCTCATGACATAAGGCATAGCTCTAGCCTTGTGATGGACCGGTCTGGCATTCTGTGTGATGTAGATTCTAACTTTAGCCCCTTTGAAGGTGCCCACACCTGGCTGAAAGAGATGTTCAAAACGGCTTAGAACTGTTGAGCAGGAGGTCCGTTCCTCTGACGACATGGCGTGAACATCATCTCACTTCCAATTAAGTTCTGCCAGCCAGCTTCTCCCCAACAGGGCTGGGAGATCCCCGGGAACAATCCACAGGGAAAGTCGGTGCACTATCCCTTTGTGTGTACCTGAGAGCATGGCCTGCCAAGGACTGGGATGATTTCTTTAGTATAGGTCCTTAGTTTGGTGTCGATCTTTGTGAGTTTTGGTCTGTTGCTTTGGTGCGGCCACAGCTGTTCAAATTGTTGAACGCTCATGAGGGATTGACTGGCCCCCGTGTCCAGTTCCATGTTGACGGGTATCCCATTGAGTAGAACCCTCATCATAATTGGAGGTGTCTTGGTGTAAGAACAGTGGACATTGATCGTCTTAACCCGCTGTAGCTCGGCGTCCCGTGCACTGTTCCAATTGTCTTCTGGTCCGCTTTCCGACCCTTCCAATTCGTATACCAGCCGAGCTGCTGTTTTTCTGTACATGCGAGTCAGATGCCCTGTGTAGTTGCAGTTTCTGCAAACAGCATGCTGAAATTGACACACCCTGGTTGAGTGCCTTCCCCCACATCTCCAACACAGACCGTTTCCATTGTTTCCGAAGGATGAGTTGCATCTGGCTGATTTCCCTTGAGCTTCTCTCAATCTGTTGTTGATTGCTCGCATAGTGGGTTGATGAGGTGTGATTGGCCGTTCATGCGGCCCTTGATTTTGATGGCTTCTGGCGCCACTGTCTGCTGTTGAAGGTCTGCTCTCCTGCCTTTGTCTGTGTGTGGGGGTAGCGGTTTGTTTCACAATGTGAACCCCTTGTTCCGATGCCTCGTTGGTTGTCGTACCCGAAGTATTGATCAGCCTCGTTTCTTCTTCCCCTGCCAAGAACGTCTGTGCGACCCAGTGCTGCTGCCTCTAGAGTCAAGTTCTTAGTCTCTATAAGCTTTTGGAATATGCGTGGCCTATTCCTTCAATAAAAAAGTCTCTCAGTACTTCTCTCCTTAGTTCATCGGGGAACTCACATGAACTAGCCAGCCTCCGAAGTTCCGCCACGAAGTTGGGTATGCTTTGGCCCACACAGCGTCTGTAGTTGTAGAACCTGTGTCTGGCCATGTGTAGGCTGCTCGCTGGCTTCAGGTGGTCTCTCACCAGTGTGCTCAACTCCTCAAACGACTTGCTTGCTGGTTTCTCGGGTGCCAGCAGGTCTTTCATTAAAGCATATGTTTTCGAGCCACAGCTGGTCAAGAGATGGGCTCTTCTCTTGTCTGCCTTATCGTCGCCCAGCCAGTCTTTGGTCACAAAGCTTTGCTGGAGCCCTTCTATAAAGTCATCCCAATTGTCTCCAGCGTTGTGTTTCTCATCTGAGCTGTCGGTAGCCATTCTGTGGATTCCGTAACTCGTCGCCACTGTTAAGTCCTGACTCTAATGTACTGACTTACAAGAGACACATGCTGAAGTCAAGGTCACTCAGGACCTGCACCTTTAATTCCAGCTCTCCAGTGCTGCACTTGCCTGAGACGTCTCTTCATATACCTCAGTGGGACAGGTATGGAGTGTCTCCTGCAAGTGCACCCCTGGTGGTAAGGTATGCTTATTGTTACAGGTCATATCCAGTTACAGTCATGTATAGCATGGTAAGATACAGTTATATACAGTAATGTGAGATACATGACAGATAGTATGCAGGTACAGCAAGTAATCAGGAAGGCCAATGGAATCTTGGCCTTTATTGCAAAGGGGATGGAGTATAAAAGCAGGGACGTCTTGTTACAGCTGTACAGGGTATTGGTGAGGCCACACCTGGAATACTGCATGCAGTTTTGGTTTCCATATTTACAAAAGGATATACTTGCTGTGGAGGCAGTTCAGAAAAGGTTCACTAGGTTGATCCCAGGGATGAGTGGGTTGACTTATGAGGAAAGGTTGAGTAGTTGGGCCTCTACTCATTGGAATTCAGAAGAATGAGAAGTGATCTTATCGAAACGTATAAGATTATGGGGGGTGGCTTGACAAGGTGGATGCAGAGAGGATGTTTTCATTGGTGGGGGAGACTAGTACTAGAGGGCATGATCTTAGAATAAGGGGCCGCCCATTTAGAACTGAGATGAGGAGAAATTTCTTCTCTCAGATAGTTGTGAATCTGGGGAATTCGCTGCCTCAGAGAGCTGTGGCAGCTGGGACATTAAATAAATTTAAGACAGAAATAGACAGTTTCTTAAACAATAAGGGGATAAGGGGTTAAGGGGAGCGGGCAGGGAAGTGGAGCTGAGTCCATGATCAGATCAGCCATGATCTTATTGAATAGCGGAGCAGGCTCGAGGGGCTGTATGGCCTACTCCTGCTCCTATTTCTTAAATTCTTATGATTCATTACATTTACAGTATACACAGTGTAAAAAGCAATTACGTACTCATGTTGCAAGGTGAATTACTAAACTGAAGCAACTAGCTTAGATACAGACTTAGATATTGGCCCAGAAATTGCAGTCGGTTGCCTCCAACCTCAGAAATTTCTACAAAAGTACCTGGTGGCCCGAGAGGTTTGGAGACTTCTGGTCCTGGGTCTTTAGGTGAAGCCTGCGTAGAGGCCTACATATCCCAGGAGCGTATGGGTTTTGTACTCATCACTGGGATCACGTGAGCCGGCCCAATCTATCAGAGTTAGGGGATTCCCATCCATACTTAATGATGATTTGCGATATAAGGAATCAACATAAGTATGAAATGGAATACTCCGAAAACACAGAAAAACTGAAAATAATTTTTTTTAAACATCACATATTTCAAATTAATAAAATAATAAATGTATATATTTTAAAGGGTCTAAAAATAAACTTACCTTATTTAACAGGATTTTAAATGTTTAAATTATTTTTTTAATGTATTTTTCTGTACTTTAATTGTCTTACACTGATAAAAGCAGACCTTACATCTGTTTTTATCAGTCGTAAGAATTTGATGGGCATTCGCTGGGCAGGAGTTCAGCAAATAGTCCAAATCTCTGCCGGCGGAAGTCCTTTACTTTCGGATGCGGTAGATTTGTCAAGAGGATTCATGACAGTTTGCAAATTCCGCGTTTAGGCGCATGCGCTTCGCATGCCTAAACCCGGAACTTGCGGGGCCTCTATAGGCATGTGCACATCTCGTACGTGCCCATAGGGGCCGTGAATTCAGGCTTCTCTAAAGTTATTTAGAGCACAGGTTAACTAATTACCTGTTGATTTGTGTATGTATCTTTATAATTAAATGTCTTTTGTCTGTACTAATCTGTCATCTACATGATGATTAAACCATCAGTCAATTATCCTCACCAAATATGTACTTAAATATCTCCCCATCGCAAAGTTTCTATCGAATCACATGCTATCAAAAATCATCTACTCAATCACATTCCAGCAGAAAAAATCTACCCAAAAATTAAAAATTTGAATATAAGAAACACATAAAAAATTAAAAAATTCCAGACAAGATCCCAGACTTTCCATCGTGTTTTCCTGTCATTCCAATAGCTTCCATTTCTCCATGCAACAGTCCACTGGGTCTCATGAACATTTTCAACTTGAGGTACACATTTCCTGAAACTCCGTTGTAATAGAGCCCCCCTCCCCCTAGTAGACTACTGCTCCACCTAGTGGACTACTATGGTAATGCAATGACTGATGTAAATAATAAAAGGGTCATGTGGCAAAGTCACATGATGACAGTTTTCTATATTGGAGCCATCTTGTGTTTGTTAGTGATGTCATAAGAATATATCACATTGTCAACATTGGATAGAATTTGGATTCTCTAGCTGAAATTTTTGTTGGTGGATAATCCTGACTACCGACAAAGAGACGTTGAGAGGTTCTTTGTTTAGCAGAACAGCTAAAAATCCGAGGTAAATTAGAAGCCCAATTGGCAGAACTGTCGATATTACCAGAGTGCAGATGGCTGCACCTATGGGAATAATAGGGTACTTGGGTGAGTTCTATCATGACCGAGAGACTTTTGGAGTATATGTGGAGTGGCAAGAAATGTTTTTCACCGTGAATAGCTTCGTCGAAGTCCCCGATGATGAAAACCGTAACCGAGTGGTTTTAGAAAGGAAACGGACTATTTTCTTGACTGAAGCAGGCCCCAAGGTGATGAAACCCTGAAAAATGTGCTTATTCCTATCAAGCCAAAGAACACGCTACTGACAGAGATTCAGCACTACAGTCCTGAGCCCCTGTAAATTGTTCAAAGTTGTTGTTTTGGAATATGAGATCAATTAATTGATGAGAGTATCAGTGAGTACATTGTAGCTTCAAAAAAGCTATCCACTCACTGGCATTTTCGGAAATTTTCAGTACTAAGCATTGCGTGACCGCTTTGTTTGTAGGCTGAAAAATGAAGCAATCAGAAGGAAGTTGTTGACAACCCCAAACTTGACTTTTGATTTAGCTTGTCGGACAACTATGTTGATAGATACGGCCAACCAATACGCCCAAGAATTTCGTGCCATTTCCAGTCATCAGACAACCGAGGTGAATCGCCTGGAGCTTAAAAATAAAAGCCACTTGGGCCCCAAGGCCTCAGCAACTGCCAAGGTAATAGTTCATTAAAATCGTGCTATCAGTGCCTGGGACAAGACATTGCTCAAAGATGTCCATATATGAAGGCAGAGTGTTTCTTCGGCAATAAAACATGGCATCTTGCGAGTAAACAGATGTTCAATGCTAGAAGTAGAAATCGCCAAACACTACATAGCATTAAAGAGAAGCAACAGGACGAGGAGGTTCTGGCGATGCACGTCATCAGGAGTACGAGGGTATCTAACAGCGATTAACGAAGTATCATCATCCAAGTAGATGTTGCAGGAACTAGGATACCCATGGAAATCAGCACTGGTGCATCCGTGAGTATAGTATCGGAATCAATATATCTCGACAAGTTGCGTGGTTTTTGACTGGAAAAATCAAAGATAGAACTGCGAGGCTAATCAGGAGAGCAAATATCTGTGGTAGGACATATCACCGTTAGTTTCAGAGCTTGCCTCTCATAGTAGTGGCAGGAGACAAGACAGATAGGTAGAAATTGGTTGAGATCACTGAAGCTGGATTGGAATTAGATTTTTCGTGTGGAAACAAAATATGACATTGAGTACAGATGATCAGCTGATCACAGTAATGCTGATGCTCTGTCCAGGTTGCCATACCCATCACGAGTTACACCCAATAGGGAAGAAGTGTTCTATTTTTCATATATTGATGAGCTGCCAGTCACAGCTGAAGAGATTGGTAGAGTAACTAAATGTGACCCAGTTATGTCAAAGGTGTATAATTACATAGCAAATGGCTGGCCAAACCAGGTATCAGAGAAACATATTCATCCGTACTTCGTTCATAGGAATGAATTGTCAGTGGATAAAGATTGTATCATGTGGCATGCAAGAGTGATTATCCCAAATAAATTCAGGTCCAAATTGTTAGGAGATCTTCATGACCAGCACCTGGGAATGTGCTTGACCAAGAGTATTGCAAGGAGTTACTTATGGTGGCCAGGTTTAAATAAAGATACAGAGTACATCGTTAGTCAGTGTGCAACATGTCAATCGGTAAACAAGAAACCACCATTAGTTCCATTACAGCCCTGGAAATGGCCTCCCAGGGTGTGGCAAAGGTTACATGTAGAATTTGCTGAGCTAGAAGGACAACAATTGTTAATTGTGATTGATAGTCATTCGAAATGGTTAAAGTGTTTACCAGGAAGGATAATGAAGGTTTGTGGCCCTCGCACATATTTGGTAAAGGTGTTTGATCATGAACAGGTTAAGTTTGTTCACATTGATCATATTTTCCCTACAGATGTGGAAGGAGTTAAAAGTTGGAATGATTCGATTATTTCTGATAGTCTTGTTATAAGTAGAGTACCAGTAGCAGATCCTACTACTCCAAGAAAAGTCAGAATTTAAGTCTGTGTCCAAGTCAGGCAAGTCTGAAGTTGCAGAGAGTCAAATTGTAGATCAAGGGTTGCCCTTAGAGAAAAGCTTCCCTCAGGCTCAGCCTAGAATGAGTCTAAGTACTACAACAAATTTGCAAAGTTCTGTTCGAGAGCGAAGGTATCCTCTTCGAAAAAGAAAACCAGTGGTTAAGTTTGATGTAAGTGTGGCAAAATAAGTCCATATCTTTTGTTGTGTATGCCATGCAAGTTATCTATAATGATTATTTTGTTATGATTACTTCTTCGTTAAGGAGGGAGAAGTATAATAGAGCTCCTCCTAGTGGACTACTGCTCCACCTAGTGGATGACTGTGGTAATGCAACTACTGATGTAAATAATAAAAGGGCCACATGGCAAAGTCACATGATGACAGTTCTCTGTATTGGAGCCATCTTGTAGAGTGTGTTTCTTAGTGATGTCGTAAGAGTATATCATATCCGTGGCCCAGCCTGCCTAGCTGAGACCCGAAAATCTGAGCCAAGCAACTGCACTACAAAACCGACAAGCCACTGCATTCATGATTTTACCACAACCACATATACAAAGATGACAAATGCAGTTAATCTTATGTTACACAATCAAACAACTAGACTACAGGTTGTAAAAGTCATTTATGCAGCTCCATGTACTGGGGTTTGCCTTTTTCTCCCTTCCGGCCTCCCAACCTGAAATCAATGGAAATGAAAATCAGGTGGTTTCCGTATTTGTGGCCGATCCACAACACCAGTTTTACACCCAAGTGACATGTTAAAAATCCACCTCCTGGTGTTATTGGAGAACAGTTGATTCATCAGACTCCCCTATCTAATGCTTTAACTCTGATAATTAAAGGTTAACTTAAAATGCAAGGTTCTTTTTTGCTTTAGACTGAGAAAAAAAGGAAATAATTTGTGAGCAGAATATTTTCACATTCAAATCATGGAATAAAAGAGAAGATGTAATAGGATAGCACCTTTTGAAGATGCTTCTCTTGAGGTGCTACTGGCCCAGGTACAGTAAAGAATGGTTGACCTCTTTGGGGCTAAGAAGCATGCAGGAATGGGATACTGAAGTTGCATGATCAGCCATGATCATATTGAATGATGGTGCAGGCTCGAAGGACCGAATGGCCTACTCCTGCACCTATTTTCTATTTTTCTATGTTCATGTTCATAAGTCCAGATGCAGATGGGCTCTTGGGTATTACTGCCCAAAATTCCAACATGCGTCCATTTTCAAATGTGACACAAAGTATGCAGGACCAGGCAACCACAGCAAGATTAGTCAAGGCATTAGCAGTTATAGAGCTACCCATTATGTACAGGGCCACCCCCATCCTAAGAATTATTCACTTCTACCCAGCAGCTGGCAGGGGGGCACCTCAGCTGCCCTTTGAATGCCCAAGACCCACATGTTGTGGCCACGTTGTGCTGCTCGCCATATCAAATTTGAGAACTTCATGATATTTGCTGTCACCTAGTGAAGGTTCAAACTCATGTACATCAGTTGTCTAATGACTAACTAGTGACTATCCACCTTGTGAGGAAAGCAGGTGTAAAGTCCTGACCCTGCAGTGCAGACTTAAACGAGGCACATGCTGAAGTCAAGGTCACTCTGGACCTGCACCTTTATTTCACAGCTCTCGAGTGCAGCACTTGCCTGAAACCTGCCTTTATATACCTGTGTGGAACAGGTATGCAGTGTCTCCTGCAAGTGCACCCCTGGTGGTAAAGTATGCTTGTGGTTACAGGTCATATCTAGTTACAGTCATGTATAGCATGGTAAGATACAGTTATATACAGTAGTGTGAGATACATGACAGCAGGCAGGGTATCTTTGTGGTAGAGGTGACTTCAAGATGATACATCTGTTTAAGTAAGCTATATTGTTGATTGAGGAGCTGGTACTTGTGGAGGAAGAGCATCCGGGAGGGCGCTGAGCACCTCGAGTCTCGTCGCCAAAAGCATGCAGCCAACAAGCACAGGCAGCAGAAGGAGCGTGCGGCAAACCAGACTCCCCACTCACCCTTTCCTTCAACGACTGTCTGTCCCACCTGTGACAGAGACTGTAATTCCCTTTTTGGACTGTTCAGTCAACTAAGAACTCACTTTTAGAGTGGAAGCAAGTCTTCCTTGATTTCGAGGGACTGCCTATGATGACGGTGTTATGTTCTTACACACTACAGCAAATCAACACGAGGCACATACTGGAGACAAGGTCACTCTGTGACCTGTACCTTTATTCACAGGACCAAGAAGTGATGACCCTGCGTGGGACCTCCCTTTATATACCTGGATGACCAGATGAGGAGTGTCTCCCACAAGTTCACCCCCTGTGGTCAAGGTGTGCATTTCTCAGGTGTATACAGTGTACAGTTTTGTTACATAAAGGTTACAGTTATGTGCGGTTACAAACATGACAGATGGTACTTGTTTAGAATCTCTGAAACGTTCAGTAGGCATACAAGCAGTGCCAAGCTCTAATACAAACAGAATACCTTCTCCACAGTACACCGATTGCAGTCGGATTTACCCATTTGCATATTGAAATTCTTATCCAACTTAAAATAAATACTGTTTTGTAACTCTACACATATGCTATGGCATGTTGTCTGTTAAGACAGTTAAAACTCTGTAATTGTATAAGTTATTTATCAGGTCTGGCTTAATAATTACTACAGGCAACTTGATATAACTTCCCTGGAGTCTCTGGGGCTCTCACTAAATCTAATTTAATTAACCTGAAGGTTTTCAATTTTTTCACTTTCTAACTTTGAGACAATATATGTCCTTCAACAAATCAAATCCTATCTCTAAAATAAAATAACATGCTTCCTCCTGTTTATTTCCTCCTGGGAAATTACAATGCATATTTTTTGTAATTATCTGCACCAGACATGCGGTAACTCACACAAATATTAATGATGCCCTTTCAAATCCAATTGCTGTGATTTTAATGAACAAATATTTTCCAACTGTCTTAATAAGTTTTTGGTGACTGCGTGAAGAATAACTGCACAAATCAGATTATTGCTCAATTATAATACAATTCATTCATTTTTGGTGATATTAAAAATCATCTGTCACTTTTTTTGTTTAAGTAAATGAAGATAATGTATTTTTGTGCTTTGTAAAGAGTACAGCAACAACACCTTGCATTTATATAGCATCTCTAAAATAGTAAAACATCACAAGTTGCTTCACAGGAGCATTATCAGACAAAATCTGACTCTGAGCCACATAAGGAGATATTAAGAACATAAGAAATAGGACCAGGAGTAGGCCATAAGGCCCCTCGAGCCTGCTCCGCCCATTCAATAAGATCACGGCTGATCTGATCATGGACTCAGCTACAATTCCCTGCCTGCTCCCCATAACCCCTTATCGTTTAAGAAACTATCTATTTCTGTCTTAAATTTATTTAATGTCCCAGCTTCCACAGCTCTCTGAGGCAGCGAATTCCAAAGATTCACAACCCTCTGTGAGAAGAAATTTCTCCTCATCTCAGTTCTAAATGGGCGGCCCCTTATTCTAAGATCATGCCCTCTAGTTCTAGTCTCCCCCATCAGTGGAAACATCCTCTCTGCATCCACCTTGTCAAGCCCCCTCATAATCTTATACGTTTCTATAAGATCACCTCTCATTCTTCTGAATTCCAATGTGTAGAGGCCCAACCTACTCAACCTTTCCTCATAAGTCAATCCACTCATCCCCGGGATCAACCGAGTGAACCTTCTTTGAACTGCCTCCACAGCAAGTATACCCTTTTGTAAATATGGAAACCAAAACTGCATGCAGTATTCCAGGTGTGGCTTCACCAGTACCTTATATAGCTGTAGCAAGACTTCCCTGCTTTTATACGCCATCCCCTTTGCAATAAAGGCCAAGATTCCATTGGTCTTCCTGATCACTTGCTGTACCTGCATACTATCCTTTTGTGTTTCATGCACAATTACCCCCAGGTCCTGCTGTACTGCAGCACTTTGCAATCTTTCTCCATTTAAATAATAACTTGCTCTTGGATTTTTTTCTGCTAAAGTGCATGACCTCACATTCTCCAACATTATACTCCATCTGCCAAATTCTTGCCCACTCACTTAGCCTGTCTATGTTCTCCTGCAGCCTCTTTATGTCCTCCTCACACAATACCTTTCCTCCCATCTTTGTATCGTCAGCAAACCTGGCTACATTACACTCAATCCCCTCTTCCAAGTCGTTAAGATAGATTGTAAATAGTTAGGGTCCCAGCACTGATCCCTGCGGCACCCCACTCTTTGCTGATTGCCAACCAGAAAATGAACCAGGATATGCTCCTCCTGTACTATGTGGAACTCAGGGACACTTCCGGTGTCCCTGACGACTACGTCTGCGGGAAGTGTATCCGCCTCCAGCTCCTGACGGACTGCGTTGCGGAATTGGAGCTGAAGGTGAATTCACTCTGGAGCATCCACAATGCTGAGAATTATGTGAATAGCACGTGTAGCGAGTTGGTCTTACCGCAGGTAAAGGGTCCACAGCCAGATAGGGAATGGAAGACCAACAGGGATAGACAAGATAGAGGCAGAGAGGTTGTTTCCACTGGTAGGGGAGGCTAGAACTAGGGGGCACAGCCTCAAAATATGGGGGAGCCATTTAAAACCAAGTTGAGAAGAAATTTCTTCTCCCAGAGGGTTGTGAATCTGTGGAATTCTCTGCCCAAGGAAGCAGTTGAGGCGAGCTCATTGAATGTATTCAAGTCACAGATAGATAGATTTTTAACCAATAAGGGAATTAAGTGTTACGGGGAGAGGGCGGGTAAGTGGAGCTGAGTCCACGGCCAGATCAGCCATGATCTTATTGAGTGGTGGAGCAGACTCGAGGGGCTAGATGGCCTACTCCTGTTCCTAATTCTTATGTTCTTATGTAGGAAGAGTAGTGCAAGGAAGGTAGTGCAGGGGTCCCCTGCGGTCATCTCCCTGCAAAACAGATACAACGCTTTGAGTACTGTTGAGGGGGATGACTCATCAGCGGAGGGCAGCAGCAGCCAAGTTCATGGCACCGTGGCTGACTCTGCTGCACAGGTGGGCAGGAAAAAGAGTTGGAGAGCAATAGTGATAGGCGATTCAATTGTAAGGGGAATAGATAGACGTTTCTGCGGCCACAACCGAGACTCCAGAATGGTATGTTGCCTCCCTGATGCACGGGTCAAGGATGTCTCAGAGCGGGTGCAGGACATTCTGAAAAGGGAGGGTGAACAGCCAGTTGTCGTGGTGCACATTGGTACCAAAGGTATAGGTAAAAAAACGGGATGAGGTTCTATGAGACGAATTTAAGGAGCTAGGAGCTAAATTAAAAAGTAGGACCTCAAAAGTAGTAATCTTGGGATTGCTACCAGTGCCACGTGCTAGTCAGAGTAGGAATCGCAGGATAGCTCAGATGAATACATGGCTTGAGCAGTGGTGCAGCAGGGAGGGATTCAAATTCCTGGTGCATTGGAACTGGTTCTGGGACCAATACAAACTGGACAGTCTGCACCTAGGCAGGACCGGAACCAATGTCCTAGGGGGAGTGTTTGCTAGTGCTGTTTGGGAGGAGTTATACTAATATGGCAGGGGGATGGGAACCAATGCAGGGAGACAGAGGGAAACAAAATTGAGACAGAAGCAAAAGACAGAAAGGAGATGAGTAAAAGTGAAGTGCAGAGAAACCCAAGGCAAAAAACAAAAAAGGCCACTTTATAGCAAAATTCTAAAGGGTCAAAGTGCAGTAAAAAGACAAGCCTGAAGGCTCTGTGCCTCAATGCGAGGAGTATTCGGAATAAGGTGGACGAATTAACTGTGCAGATAGCAGTTAACGGATACGATGTGGTTGGCATCACGGAGACATGGCTCCAGGGTGACCAAGGCTCGGAACTCAACATCCAAGGGTATTCAACATTTAGAAAGGATAGACCGAAAGGAAAAGGAGACGGGGTGGCATTGCTGGTTAAAGAGGAAATTAATGCAATTGTAAGGAAAGACATTACCTCAGATGATGTGGTATCGGTATGGGTAGAGCTACGGAATACCAAAGGGCAGAAAACGCTAGTGGGAGTTGTGTACAGACCTCCAAACAGTAGTAGTGATGTTGGGGAGGGCAGTAAACAGGAAATTAGGGGTGCATGCAATAAAGGTTCAGCAGTTATCATGGGTGACTTTAACATGCATATAGATAGGGCTAACCAAACTGGAAACAATACGGTGGAGGAGGATTTCCTGGAGTGCATATTGGATGGTTTTTAGACCAATATGTCGATGAACCAACTAGGGAGGAGGGCATCTTAGGTTTGGTGTTGAGTAATGAGAGAGGATTAATTAGCAATCTCGTTGTGTGAGGCCCCTTGGGGAAGAGTGACCATAATATGGTGGAATTCTGCATTAGGATGGAGAATGAAACAGTTAATTCAGAGACATGGTCCAGAACTTAAAGAAGGGTAACTTTGAAGGTATGAGACGTGAATTGGCTAGGATAGATTGGCGAATGATACTTAAGGGGTTGACAGTGGATGGGCAATGGCAGACAGTTAGAGACCGCATGGATGAACTACAACAATTGTACATTCCTGTCTGGCGTAAAAATAAAAAAGGGAAGGTGGCTCAACCGTGCCTATCAAGGGAAATCAGGGATAGTATTAAAGCCAAGGAAGTGGCATACAAATTGGCCAGAAATAGCAGAGAACCCGGGGACTGGGAGAAATTTAGAACTCAGCAGAGGAGGACAAAGGGTTTGATTAGGGCAGGGAAAATAGAGTATGAGAGGTAGCTTGCAGGGAACATTAAAATAGATTGCAAAAGCTTCTGTAGATATGTAAAGAGAAAAAGGTTAGTAAAGACAAACGTAGGTCAGAATCAGGGGAAGTCATAACTGGGAACAAAGAAATGGCAGACCAATTGAACAAGTACTTTGGTTCGGTATTCACTAAGGAGGACACAAACAACATTCCGGATATAAAAGGGGTCAGAAGGTCTAGTAAGAAGGAGGAACTGAGGGAAATCCTTATTAGTCGGGAAATTGTATTGGCGAAATTGATGGAATTGAAGGCCGATAAATCCCCAGGGCCTGATGGTCTGCATCCCAGAGTACGTAAGGAGGCGGCCTTGGAAATAGCGGATGCATTGACAGTCATTTTCCAACATTCCATAGACTCTGGATCAGTTCCTATGGAGTGGAGGGTAGCCAATGTAACCCCACTTTTTAAAAAAGGAGGGAGAGAGAAAACAGGGAATTATAGACCGGTCAGCCTGACATCGGTAGTGGGTAAAATGATGGATCAATTATTAAGGATGTCATAGCAGCGCATTTGGAAAGAGGTGACATGATAGGTCCAAGTCAGCATGGATTTGTGAAAGGGAAATCATGCTTGACATATCTTCTGGAATTTTTTTGAGGATGTTTCCCGTCGAGTGGACAAGGGAGAATGAGGTGATGTGGTGTATTTGGACTTTTAGAAGGCTTTCGACAAGGTCCCACACAAGAGATTAATGTGCAAAGTTAAAGCACATGGGATTGGGGGTAGTGTGCTGACGTGGATTGAGAACTGGTTGGCAGACAGGAAGCAAAGCGTAGGAGTAAGTGGGTACTTTTCAGAATGGCAGACAGTGACCAGTGGGGTACCGCAAGGTTCTGTGCTGGGGCCCCAGCTGTTTACATTGTACATTAATGATTTAGACGAGGGGATTAAATGTCGTATCTCCAAATTTGCGGATGACACTAAGTTGGGTGGCAGTGTGAGCTGCGAGGAGAATGCTATGAGGCTGCAGAGTGACTTGGATAGGTTAGGTAAGTGGGCAAATGCATGGCAGATGAAGTATAATGTGGATAAATGTGAGGTTATCCACTTTGGTGGTAAAAACAGAGAGACAGACTATTATCTGAATGGTGACAGATTAGGAAAAGGGGAGGTGCAACGAGACCTGGGTGTCATGGTACATCAGTCATTGAAGGTTGGCATGCAGGTACAGCAGGCAGTTAAGAAAACAAATGGCATGTTGGCCTTTATAGCGAGGGGATTTGAGTACAGGGGCAGGGAGGTGTTGCTACAGTTGTACAGGGCCTTGGTGAGGCCACACCTGGAGTATTGTGTACAGTTTTGGTCTCCTAACTTGAGGAAGGACATTCTTGCTATTGAGGGAGTGCAGCGAAGGTTCACCAGACTGATTCCCGGGATGGCGGGACTGACATATCAAGAAAGACTGGATCAACTGGGCTTGTATTCACTGGAGTTCAGAAGAATGAGAGGGGATCTCATAGAAACGTTTAAAATTCTGATGGGTTTAGACAGGTTGGATGCAGGAAGAATGTTCCCAATGTTGGGTAAGTCCAGAACCAGGGGTCACAGTCTAAGGATAAGGGGTAAGCCATTTAGGACCGAGATGACGAGAAACTTCTTCACCCAGAGGTGAATCGGTGGAATTCTCTACCACAGAAAGTTGTTGAGGCCAATTCACTAAATATATTCAAAAAGGAGTTAGATGTAGTCCTTACTACTAGGGGGATCAAGGGGTATGGCGAGAAAGCAGGAATGGAGTACTGAAGTTGCATGTTCAGCCATGAACTCATTGAATGGTGATGCAGGCTCGAAGGGCCGAATGGCCTACTCCTGCACCTATTTTTTATGTCTATTTTCTATCCCGACTCTCTGTTTTCTGTTTGTCAGCCAGTCTTTTATCCATGCTAATATATTACCCCCAACCCCGTGAACTTTTATCTTGTGCAGTAACCTTTTGTGTGGCACCTTGTCAAATGCCTTCTGGAAGTCCAAATACACCACATCCATTGGTTCCCCTTTATCCACCCTTTTCGTTACATCCTCAAAGAATTCCTCCAAATTTGTCAAACATAACTTCCCCTTCATAAATCCATGCTGACTTTGCCTGACCAAATTTTGCTTTTCCAAATGTCCTGTTACTGCTTCTTTAATAATGGACTCCAACATTTTCCCAAACACAGATGTTAGGCTAACTGGTCTATAGTTTCCTGCTTTTTGTCTCCTATTTTGAATAGGGATGTTACATTTGCAGTTTTCCAATCTGCTGGGACCTCCCCAGAATCCAGGGAATTTTGGTAAATTACAACCAATGCATCCACTATCCCTGCCGCTACTTCTCTTAAGACCCTAGGATGCAAGCCATCAGGTCCAGGGGATTTATCCGCCTTTAGTCCCATTATCTTATTGAGCACCACCTCCTTAGTGATTGTGATTGTGTTAAGTTCCTCCCCGCCTTGACTATCCACTGTTGGGATATTTTTCGTGTCCTCTCCCGTAAAGACTGTTTAGTTTTAGTGGCTGAAACAATTAGTTTTAGTGGCCGAAAAGAAGTGCAGAAAAATTAAACATTGTAGCCTTAAAGGAATACACAATAGAAAGAACGAATACTTGCATTTTTATATAGTGCTTTTCACAACCACCGGAGGTCTCAAAACGTTTTACAGGCAATGAAGTACTTTTGGAGTGCAGTCACTGTTGTGATGTAGGAAACACGGCAGCCAATTTGCACACAAGCAAGCAGAATGATACGTTGTATATTTCATGTTATAATGCTCCTGTCCTTATAAAACACTGCATTTTTGAGCAGTGGCATAGAAGATCAACTCGTATTTCTATTAAAACGTTGGGACAGATTTTCTTCTTTAGCACCTGGCCTAAAGGGCAAAGGCCTCATTACAAATTTGGGCACAAGCAGCTCACAATTTTAGCGGATGTCTTATTCATTAGACTCCAGATATTACACACCAGATGTTAAAATGTTAAAGATGTAAAACAATTTTTAAAAAGGAGAAAGAAGGCAGTTGCTTAATGCTGTTAACCAGAGCCTTAAAATTGCAAAGAATTCCCTAGCTGCATAGTTGCCTTACCAAGCAACAATTCAATTATGATTAATTTGAGGCCCTGTTTAGTTGACATTAGGGGCTGGATTTTCAACTTTGATGATTTCGGGGCAGTAATGGTGGCGGGGTGGTAAAGTTTGCGCCCGGGAAAGATTTGTGCCTCAGTCATCAAAATTGGGCAGCTGGGTCCTGAGTCAGTGGGTGCAGCACTAAGGGAGGCCTCTCATTGGGCACGTGCATGAGAAAATCCTGAGCTAAAGAGCCTGGCTGGAAGCCTGGGGAGAAAAAAACCCCACATGAACATTCCCAAAACATTGCCCACGCCACCACAACATAAATTGCAAAAATAATTAAAAGAATAAACAATCACACTTACCTTAGGACAGCGTTACTTACCTCTCTGCAGTCGGTATAATTGGACCGTCCGATTTCCCAGGCGTTAACTACAGGGTGCGTTGTGGGCGTACGGGTCGGGCGGGAGTCACAACCAGGGGCGCTGCACACCGGTGCAGCTCTTTCGTGTGGTGCTGCTCCGTGCCGCCGCAAAACCGGACCCGAAAACCCCTGCGAGGCGCTGGAGGCTGACCTCCCGCCCAGAAGACCTCACTGCCGCCACTGCCGCTGCTCTGGGGCAGAAAACGGAGCGCAAAGGACCCGCAAATCCTGGAATTTGTTGCCTTAAAGAGGAACAGATCAAAGTTAAGTCTGCAAATTTTTGTGACACACTTTTAAAAAGTATAAAGACACAATGGTAGTCATTTTGAATGTATAGAGCCTTAAAATTGCAAGAATTCCCAAGCTGCATAGTTGCCTTACCAAGCAACAATTCAATTATGATTAATTCGAGGCCCTGTTTAGTTGACATTTGGGGCTGGATTTTCGACTTTGATGATTTCAGGGCAGTAATGGTGGCGGGGTGGTAAAGTTTGCGCCCGGGAAAGGTTTGTGCCTCAATTCATGTGGGGATTTTTTCTCCCCAGGCATCTCTTGTAGCGCTCCCTGCCAGGCTCTTTAGCTTGGGATCTTAATTAGCACAGGAGCGAGAGTATCTGTAATTGATGATTGACCTTATCAATCACACATGAAAAAAGAGAATCTTAAAATTCTCATCATTGACACAAATCCCTCCATGGCCTTGCCTTTCACTATCTCTGTAACCTCCTCCAACCCTACAAACCATTGAGATCTCTGTGCTCCTCCAATTCTAGCCTCTTGCACATCCGCAATTTTAATTGCTCCACCATTGGCGGCCAGGCCTTGGTCTGCCTAGGCTCTAAGCTCTTGAATTCCCTCGCTAAACACCTTTGTCTCTCTACCACTCTCTCCTCTTTAAGGCACTTCTTAAAACCTACCTCTTTTATCAAGCTTTTGGTCATCTGTCCTAATATCTCCTTATATGGCTCGGTGTCAAATTTTGTTTGATAATGCTCCTGTGAAGTGTTAAGTATGGAAGAACTCCACAAGACTGAGTACTGTGAGCTAAAACTGACCTTAGTCTCTTTAATACAACTCCAGAGTGCCTAAGCAGCATGGCAGACAATCTTTTATACTCCCTTGTACGAGGTGTGCAGGTGACCCTTGGGCCTCCAGCAGTTGCGCCCTCTGGTGGCAAGTCTTACACAGTTACAATGTTTACATACATAACATTACTCCCTCCCAAAGTCTTTGATACAAATTATTTACAAGTTGAGACAACCCGGGGCCCTACGCTCCCTGGTTGATCATCTGAGTTCAAACTCTAGCATGGGTGAGTTGGTTGGACCATTGCTGCACTGCGGCACAGCTGGTCTGACAGGACTGTTGGGAATGGTGGGTTCATCCTCTTGATTGGCAGTGAAGTTGATTGCTGGTTGGGTGTGTGTTGGTGGATCGATGATGGTGATGTCCTCTTCAGGTTGTTCCTGGTTGTCGGTGAACCGCAGTTTGGTCTGATTCAAATGCTTTCTGCACGTTTGTCCATTCAATAGTTTGACTATAAATACTCTATTCCCCTCCTTGGCCAAGACAGTGCCAGCAACCCATTTAGGACCATGACCGTAATTCAGGACAAACACAGGGTCGTTAACATCAATGTCACACGATACAGCTGCGCGATCGTAGTACATGTTTTGCCGGTGACGCCGGGTTTCCACATGATCATTTAGATCCGGGTGCACTGGGGAGAGCCTGGTTTTGAGTGCTCTCTTCATTAACAATTCTGCAGGGGGAACCCCAGTGAGTGAGTGGGGTCGCATCCAGTAGCTGAGCAGAACCCGAGATAAGCGGGTCTGCAAAGAGCCTTCCATCACGCATTTCAAGTTCTGCTTGATCGTTTGGACTGCCCGTTCCACTTGATCGTTGGATGCGGGCTTAAATGGGGCAGACCTGACATGCTTGATGCCATTGTGGGTCATAAACTCGTTGAATTCCGAGCTGGTGAAACACGGTCCATTGTCACTGACAAGGACTTCGGGCAAGCCATGGGTGGCGAACATAGCCCGGAGGCTTTCAATGGTGGCAGTGGATGTACTAGCTGACATGATTACGCATTCAATCCATTTCAAGTAAGTGTCCACTACAACTAAAAAAATCTTTCCGAGAAAGGGGCTAGCAAAATCTACGTGGATCCTGGACCACGGTTTGGAGGGCCATGACCACAGATTCAATTGGGCCTCCTTTGGTGCATTGCTCAGTTGTGAGCATGTGTTGCACTGGTATACGCATGACTCTAAGTCCGAGTCAATGATGGGCCACCAAACATGCGACCTGGCTATCGCCTTCATCATGACTATGCCTGGGTGGGTATTGTGTAGGTCATGTATAAACATTTCCCTGCCTTTTTTTGGCAAAACCATGTGATTAGCCATAAGAGACAATCCGACTGATTGGACATTTCATCTTTGCATCGGTGAAACGGCTTAATTTCATCTTGCATTTCCCCGGGAACGGCTGACCAGCTCCCATTGAGGATGCAACTTTTTACAAGTGACAACACAGGATCCTGGCTGGTCCAGGCTCTGATCTGGCGAGCAGTGATGGGTGACCCCTCGCTCTCAAAAGCATCCATGACCAGAAGCAAGTCTGCGGGCTGCGGTAGTGGGCAATGGTAGCTGACTGAGGGCATCAGCACAGTTCTCCATGCCTGGTCTGTGGCGGATAACATAGTGATAGGCGGAAAACGTTAGTGCACATCTTTGGATGAGGGAAGAAGCATTGGTGTTTATACCTTTGCTTTCTGAAAACAGCGAAATGAGCGGTTTGTGGTCGGTTTCAAGCTCAAACCGAAGTCCAAATAGGTATTGATGCATTTTCTTAACCCCATATACACATGCTAACGCCTCTTTTTCGACCATACTGTATGCTCTTTCAGCTTAGACAGACTTCTAGACGCGTATGCAACCGGTTGAAGTTGAAGTGTGTTACAGCAAACCCGATACATTGGTTTGCTGTAACAAACTGCCAGCCCCATACGAAGATGTATCACAAGCTAGTACTAATCGTTTACATGGGTCATACAGTACAAGTAACTTATTAGAACAAAGTAGGTTTCTGGCCTTCTCAAACGCTATCTCATGTGCAATGTTTCCAGCAAAGTGCTTAACCTGGGTAGAAAGTTATCAAAATAGTTGAGGAGTCCCAGGAATGAACGCAGCTCCATCAATTTCTGTGGTGTGGGTGCATTCTTGATGGCCCGTGTCTTTGAGTCCGTGGGTCTGATATCATCTGCCGTAATCTTTCTCCCCAAAAATTCGACCTCTGGCGCCAGGAAAACACACTTGGAGCGTTTCAGCCTGAGTCCCACTCTGTCTAGTTGACTTAGAACCTCTTCCAGGTTGTGCAAGTGTTCGGTGGTGTCATGACCGGTGATCAGGATGTCGTCTTGAAACACAACAATGCACGGAACCGATTTCAGCAGACTCTCCATGTTCCTCTGGAAGATGGTAGCAGTCAAGCGAATCCCAAAAGTGCCCCATCGTTGCGCACGTAGTGCTTGAATCGACATTGATGGGCCCAATGATTACCCCCGCAGCGCCAACATGGTGCTAATGGATTTGCATTCACACCCAATGGCGGACTCTGAGTCATCCTAAGTCTTGCAGCTGCAGACGTGTAGGCTCTGCCATAAGCAGTTTCGCCTGCTAGCGACGTTATTTTATGCACAGTACTTGCCAGTGAGCTTCGATGCTGGGAAGATATCTGTCTGGTATTATCGCTCGTGGATATGAATGCTTGGGCTATCGTGATGGCCTTGCTCAGGTCTAGGGATTTGGCGGACAGCAGCTCGCAAATGGGGCAGTACGCAATCTCAGCCCCAATGTGGAGTAGTCCCTCAGTAAACAGCCTTGGGGTTTCCTTAGCATTTTGATTATCATTTAAACTTTTGAAAGCCGGTCATATCAACTCAACTTGTCTGCAGGTCTGACTGGGGAGTTGCGGGGGGGCTTTTTTGTGCATGCAGCTGAAGTTTCTTGCGGTCTTGGGGCTGAGGGTGGGAGCCAGCGGCAGACATTGGTTGTGGAGATTCGGAGGGAGGCAACATGCTCCAGGTAGCTGCCTGGGATTTGGGGGCAATTATTCTGGTAGTTTTATTTGGTGGCTTTTGCTTGCAGGAACTTCGTCTTCTGTATTTTGCCCATTTTCTCATATCAGAAGAGAGATTTCAAGTAGAAGTTGATGCCAGGTTCTGTACTTTCACTGCAAGCAACTGCCTGGATCTTAACATCACTGGTCGTCTAAATCCTATTTTAATTGCTCTGTGGAAAAATACATTTTCTGTTGTACAAAAAAAAATTATTCTGCAACCCCTGCATTGCATGATCTCTTGCAAGTGCAAGAGAAGTTGGAAACAACTGGAAGATGCCAATTCTTGTCAAGCCATTTTAATTGAATTTATAAGTCTGATTAAATCACCAGCCACCAGTACAACATCCACTCTTCCTCCAATTTTTCATTACACATATTTGATTTTTTTTCAATTAAATTATTTAAAGTTCTTTTAAAGTTTTATTCCCTAGATCACCCAACACAGGGATCCACCTTCCAAAATTCAATATGACAAAACAAAATCACAACATAAATCAAAACAAATGTTTTTTTTAAATTCATTCCTGGGATGTGGGCATCACTGGCAAGGCCAGCATTTACTGCCTATCCCTAATTGCCCTTGAGAAGGTGGTGGTGAGCCACCTTCTTGAACCGCTGTGTGGAGAAGGCACTCCCACAGTGCTGTTAGGGAGGATTTTAACCCAGTGGCGATTTATTTCCCAGTTAGGAAAGTATGTGACTTGGAGGGGAACTTGCAGGTGAAGGTGTTCCCATGCACCTGCTGCCCTTGTCCTTCGAGGTCGTAGAAGTCGTGGGTTTAGGAGGTGCTGTCGGACAAGCCTTGGCGAGTTGCTGAAGTGCGCTGGAGGTGGAGGGAGTGAATGTTTAAGGTGGTGGATGGGGTGTCTATCAAGAACATAAGAACATAAGAAATAGGAGCAGGAGTAGACCATACGTCTCGTCAAGCCTGCTCCGCTATTTAATATGATCATGGCTGATCTGATCATGGTCTCAGGTCCATTTCCCTGCCCACTCCCTATAACCCCTTTGTCCTGGATGGTGTCCGTTATGTATATAACTATGTAATACTTGCCACCAGAGGGTGCGACTGTTGGAGTCCTAATGGTCACCGACACACACTTGCAGGGCCAGTATAAAAGGTTGGCTGCCATGTTGTTTAGACACTCTGGAGTTGTAATAAAGACTAAGGTCACACTAAGTTTAGCTCACAGTACTCAGCCTCGTGGAGTTCTTCTATACACAACAATTGGCGACAAGTAACAGAATATGAATCTTCACGTAACCATGGCTGCCATTGGAATATCAGAGTAATTCGTAGAGGGTGATGATTGGGAAGCCTTCGTCAAGCGTCTCGACCAGTACTTCATGGCCAACAAGCTGGAAGGAGACACTAATGCGGCCAAGCGCAGGGCGGTTCTCCTCACCGTCTGTCGGCCTAAAATATACGGCCTCCAAGAATCTGCTCGCACCGACAAAACCAATGGAGAAGGAATATACAGAGTTGTGCATGCTGGTTCGGGACCACCTCAAACCGAAGGAGAGTATCCTCATGGCCAGATATGGTTTTTACACGCGCCATCGCGCCGGGGATCAGGACGTGGCGGATTATGCCGCCAACCTAAGGCGCCTCGTTGGACCTTGTGATTTTGGAGCTGCGTTGAGGCAAATGCTGCGGGACTTATTCATGCTGAGCATCAGCCACGAGGTCATTCTTCGAAAGCTGCTGGCTGTTGAAACCCTAGGCCTGAGCACGGCCATCGCGATCGCCCAGGCATGCATGGCCACAGACAATAACACCAAACAGATATCTTCTCAACATCGAAGCTCACTGGCAGGAACAGTGCATAAAATGACGTTGCTAGCAGGCCGAACTGTATAAGAACATAAGAACATAAGAATTAGGAACAGGAGTAGGCCATCTAGCCCCTCGCGCCTGCTCCGCCATTCAATAAGATCATGGCTGATCTGGTCGTGGACTCAGCTTCACTTACCCACCCTCTCCCTGTAACCCTTAATTCCCTTATTGGTTAAAAATCTATCTATCTTTGACTTGAAAACATTCAATGAGCCAGCCTCAACTGCTTCCTTGGGCAGAGAATTCCACAGATTCACAATCCTCTGGGAGAAGAAATTCTTTCTCAACTCGGTTTTAAATTGGCTCCTCCGTATTTTGAGGCTGTGCCCCCTAGTTCTAGTCTCCCCCACCAATGGAAACAACCTCTCTGCCTCTATCTTGTCTATCCCTTTCATGATTTTAAATGTTTCTATAAGATCACCCCTCATCCTTCTGAACTCCAAGGAGTAAAGACCCAGTCTACTCAATCTATCATCATAAGGTAACCCCCTCATTTCTCGAATCAGCCTAGTGAATCGTCTCTGTACCCCTTCCAAAGCTAGTATATCCTTCCTTAAGTACGGTGACCAAAACTGCACGCAGTACTCCAGGTGCGGCCTTACCAATACCTTATACAGTTGCAGCAACACCTCCCTGCTTTTGTACTCCATCCCTTTCGCAATGAAGGCCAACATTCCATTTGCCTTCCTGATTACCTGCTGCACCTGCAAACTATCCTTCTGTCATTCAAGCACAAGGGACCAATCGTGAAGCAGTAGAGGCGTGTCCTGCACAGTAGGAGCTGTGAGCAGTGAGAGGAGCAGCTTGCAACTGGAGCTCCTGCCTGGAGAGCCCTGAGACCAGCCCAGGAGGAGAAGGAAGGAAGGGGCTTCACCTTCAACTTCTATCCAGAGGGAGAGGAGGAGAAAAGAAAACTTTGACCAACTTTTAACATTCTGCAAAGAGTTGGAGAGAGGGGGAAAAGACCAACAACATCCAGTGTGGAAGGAGGGAGACTCAACATTTCTACAGGTGGGTGTGGGTGCATTTCCCAAAAAAGACTTTGTTATATCGGTGGGGGGAGGAAAGAAGACCACTGAGGGCCGGAACATCGCGGGGGGTGTGTGTGTGTGTGGTAGTGTGTGTGGGGGCCTTGCTTACAACTAGGCCCCCCCCCCACAATTGGAACCCCCCCCACCCCCCACATTTGCCTAGCCTGGGATAGCTGGAGCTACCAGGCTGAAGATTGTTGTTTTTCTTAAACACCCAATTAAAGATCGTTAGGAGTGCCTGGTGGCTCCAGCTACCCCAGGTGAAGACATCTTCTCCCCCCACCTGAAGACCACCCCAAAGACTTTTGTGTTTTGCCATCTGGGGAGTGCACCCACCCACAGCTGCGAGGGGAGACCTGCCCTCGCAGTCCCCCCCCCCTTCCCACCCCCCTCTCTCTTTCTCTGCTACTCTGTTTCTCCCCTCTCTCTCTGAGGCCTCTTCCTTCCAAATTTACAAAAAAAAAAACAATTAAGACAACTGAGCAGAGGGAGCAAGGCCTCTCCCCAATTGCCAACTAGGGGAGAGGTACCTCGTTAAGGGCTCCTCTGCTCAGTTAATTTACGAGGCCAATTAAGACCATTAAGGCCTGTGACTTTGGGGTGGGTGTAGCCCTTAAAGGGACCCCGTGATGGCGACCCCATCCACGCCGGTGGCAGGGCCAGCAAGGACGTATGCGCAGGTGGCAACCGCTTCCACGGCCCCTCCTGCGCCACCCGCTGCCCTGCCACCATTTAGGTTAATTACGAAAAAACACGGGGTCAAGAGCTACACTCACCCCACAATGACCATCGAGGAGTGCGTGCGGGCGATGGCTGGGGTAGTCGGCCCCTCGGCCATTGTCGCAGCCTCCAAGATGTCTGGGAAGGCCGTGTTCTTCCTGGGGTCGGAGCGGGCGGTGTCCCTGGCCCTTGAAAAGGGGCTCACGGTGGGCGGGACGTTCCTGCCGGTGGACCCTCTCGAGGCCACCGCGCAGAGGGTCATCGTGTCAAACGTCCCGCCCTTTGTTTCCGCTGAGCTCCTCCTCCCTCACCTACACCAACTGGGGGAGGTAAGGTCGGGGATCAACCCCATACCGCTCGGCCTCAGGGAGAACAGCCTGCGCCACGTGTTCTCCTTCCGCCGCCAGCTCTTTGTCCGGCTGGCGCGGGAGGACATGACAGAAGGGCACTTTAATGTGGTGCACGAGGGGACTGCCTACCGCGTCTTCTGGACGTCGGACGGCGTGCGGTGCCATGCCTGCAGGGAGGTGGGGCACGTTCGTAAGAACTGCCCCGCCTCCAAGGCCGCCAAACCACCGAAGGCGGCCATAGCTGGCGCCGCCGCCACCCCTCCCCCTAGTTGCGTCCGCGTGCCGGGAGCCATGGGTGCGCGGGCATCGTCGGAGGCCTTTGTTTTCAGGGCCTCCGGCGGGGGGGAGGGAGAGCGTCCGAGCGGAAAGAAGGCGCGGAAGAAGGAGAAACATCTAGAGGCGGGTCCCCTCGGTGCGCCGGAAAGTTTGACCACCGCGCTCAGCCCAACCCAGTCACCGGCGAGCGCGGGGTGCCCCGAGCCCGTGCCCGGGCCCTTGAATACCACCACAGAGGGGCCCAGGCGCGGGCAAGAAAAGGAAAAGGGGGGGGCGGAGCGGGAGGCCTCGGCAGACATGGAGGTCTCCCTGACTCCGCGCGCCCCCAGGAACAAAAAGAGGCACCGCCCCAATGAGGCGGAGGGGGAACAACATCCCTCCGCGGAGGAGGCGGTGCCC
Source organism: Pristiophorus japonicus (assembly GCF_044704955.1). Taxonomy (NCBI): domain Eukaryota; kingdom Metazoa; phylum Chordata; class Chondrichthyes; family Pristiophoridae; genus Pristiophorus; species Pristiophorus japonicus. The sequence continues at coordinate 41,335,529 of NC_091980.1, forward strand.
GCCGCGTGTCCCGCGTCCCCCACCAGCGCCCCCAAATTGCGCTGCAGGCGCGAGGAGTCTTTCCCCGGGGAGGGTGAGGCAGTCGAGGCTGCCCAGCCGCTGCCTCCTGGGGAGGGCGTGGAAGATCTGCCTGTCGTGGGGGGCGTGGGGCCAGTGGAAGAATGCGTAGCCGCCGGGTCGAGCGTCCCGGGGACCGAGGCGGGCGGGGCCGAAAAGGCCGAACCTGAGCCCGCCCAGCTATTACCCAACTTCCCCCGGGAGTCGCTCGACCCGGCAGAAATACAAACAAATAACGATGACACTGTAGATGCTGGGCCGGGGGGTGGCAGCGGGGAGGGGGAGGAACACCCACCCTCGCCCCTTACTTTGGAGCTGGAGCACTTGGGGGGCCTGGGGATTTCCTATGGCCGGGTCTCTCCTTGTTCTCCGGTTCCTGGGGCGGAGGGGGAACCCCTTCCGCTGTCATTTCCCGACCCAGCACCATTTTTAAAAGAGCCCAGTGGGGACTCCTCTGCCGACGATCCTGGGGGTGGGATCGGGGCAGTGCCAGGGCCGGTTGGAGCGGCCGGTTCATTTGCCGTACCTTGTGCGGTCGATGGGCCGGCTGCTGGCGGCCACCTCCCGGAGGAGGACGGGGACTCGGTGGGGGACGCGGGTGAAGACCTAGAGACCACCGCCAGTGAGGCGGTGGATCTGCTCGCGGCCGCCGCTGAGGCCCTCCTCGTTCCTGCAAAGGAACTCCGGGACTTTTTGGCCCAGAGCCGGGGTCGCCGCGACCAAGCCCGACTGGCCCTGGAAAAATGGTCCGAGCCAGAGCTGATCAAGGGGTCCGTCCGCGCCGCCGTTAAAACCTTGGCCGCGGGCGGGCCCTTGACAAAGGAGCAGCACCTTGAGCTGCGCGAGCTCGAGGGACTCCTCGCTGGGCTGCGGAGGGAGCGGAGTTCAACAAAAGACTCCGCTCCCTCCCCCACAATAGGTTAAGGTAGAGGTTGCACTATGCTTTTGCCATGAAGATAACCATAGCCAGCCTCAACATCAACGGCGGCAGAGGGGCACGCCGTAGATTTGACAATTTTTCGCTCCTGCGGGAGGGGAAATATGCGGTGTGCTTCCTGCAAGAAACCCACACCGTTCCGGGAGACGAAGCCACGTGGCTCCTGGAATGGCAAGGAGAGGTCCGCATGAGCCACCTCACCGCCATTTCTAGTGGGGTGGCCATCTTGCTGGGCCCGCATTTTCAGCCGGAGATCTTGGGGGTCGAGGAGCCCGTGCCAGGCCGCTTGCTGCACGTAACGGTTCGCCTGGGGGACGTGCCGCTCCATCTCGTGAACGTGTACGCCCCTCATCCCGGCCCGCAGCAAACGCGCTTCTTTGAAGAGGTGTCCGCTCTTCTTGGCTCCGTCGACGTCGGCGACTGCATTGTCCTCGGGGGGGATTTTAACTGCACCCTCGAGGCGAGGGACCGCTCCGGTGCCCCGCAGTGCATGACAGCGATGGAGAAGTTGAGGGACCTGGTCGGGTCCTTCGACTTGGTGGACGTCTGGCGAAATCTCCACCCCGACTCCAGCGCCTTTACTTGGGTGAGGCCTGGAGTTGGATGGTCTAGAGTCGACCGCCTTTACGTGTCTCGGGCGTACGTTTCCTGCGTCCCGGCGGCCTCCATGCGGCCGGTGCCGTGTTCGGACCACCACCTGGTGTGGGCGGAGCTCGCTTCGCTCCGCGCGAGGACGGGGTCCGCGTACTGGCACTTTAACAACCGGCTGCTGGAGGACGTGCGGTTCCAGGACTCGTTCCGTCGATTCTGGTCCGACTGGAGAAGGAAGCAGGGGGGCTTCCCCTCCTTGAGGCTATGGTGGGACGTGGGCAAGGCTCACGTCCGCGTCTTCTGTCAAGAGTACGCGAGGGGGTCGACCAAGAGGCGGGCGGCCAGAGTCGGGCGCCTAGAAAAAGAGGTGCTCGACCTGGAAGCCCGTCTCGGTCAAGTCGTCCAGGACCCGGCCCTGCGGACGGTGTACGAAGCGAAGAAGGCCGCGCTGAAGGACCTGCAGCTCGTCGGGTCCCGAGGCGCGTTCGTGAGGTCGCGGATCCGGTTCCTGCGGGATCTGGACCGCGGCTCCCCCTTCTTCTACTCGCTGGAAAAAAGGCAGAGTGTCCGTAAGCAGCTCTTGACGCTGCTGGCCGACGACGGCTCTCTCGTCTCGGATCCGGAGGGCGTCAACAACAGGGTCCGTGAATATTACGGGGCTCTGTTCTCTCCGGATCCGTCCAGCGAGGAAGCGCGTAGAGTTTTGTGGGAGGACCTGCCGAAGGTCGGCCCGGAGGGCGCCGAAAATCTGGAAGCTCCGCTAAGCCTGGCGGAGCTGACCGGTGCCCTCGCCCGGCTCTCGAGGGGAAAATCCCCGGGGCTGGACGGGCTGACCGTGGAGTTCCACAGGGCGTTCTGGGACGTCCTGGGGAGCGACTACGCGCGGGTCCTGGGGGAAAGTCTGGCGACCGGGGAGATGCCCCTCTCTTGGCGCAGGGCAGTCATCGTCCTGCTGCCTAAGAAGGGCGATCTCCGCCTCCTTAAGAACTGGCGCCCGGTCTCCCTCCTCAGCACGGACTACAAAATCTTCGCCAGGGCGATGTCTGCTCGCCTTGGTGCCGTGCTGGACCACATGATCCACCCCGACCAGTCATACACGGTCCCGGGCCGGACGATCCACGACAACATCCATCTGGTCCGGGACCTCATCCATTGCTCCCAGGAGGCTGGTCTGTCGGTCGCCTTCCTATCCCTCGACCAAGAGAAGGCGTTCGACAGGGTGGATCACGACTATCTGCTCGGAACTCTGCGCGCTTTCGGGTTCGGGACGCATTTCGTCGCCCGGATCCGACTTTTGTACGCCGCCGCGGAGTGTCTGATTAAGGTTAACGGGTCCTTGACGGCGCCCCTTCGCTTTAGGAGAGGGGTGCGCCAGGGATGCCCCATGTCCGGCCAGTTATACGCCGTTTGCGTGGAGCCTTTCCTGCGCCTCTTGCGGACGAGGTTGACGGGACTGGCTCTGCAAGGGCCGGGCGTGGAGGTCGTCCTCTCGGCTTACGCCGATGACGTGCTCCTCGCGGTAGAGGATCCCGCTGACCTGCGGAGGATGCGTGAGTGCCAGGAGATTTACTCGGCCGCGTCCTCCGCCAGGATCAACTGGGAGAAATGTTCCGGACTCCTGGTGGGTCAGTGGCGGGTGGACTCCCTGCCGGAGGAGCTCAGGCCTTTTGCCTGGAGCACGACCCATCTCCTCTATCTGGGAGTCTACCTTAGCCCCGACGAGGAAGCCTGGCCGGCGAACTGGCAGGAGCTGGAGGCCAAGGTCGCCGCTCGCCTAGGGCGCTGGACAGGACTGCTCCGAGTGTTGTCCTACAGGGGTCGAGCGCTAGTCATAAACCAGCTGGTGGCCGCAATGTTGTGGTACCGGCTGGTCACTTTGACCCCTCCCCCTGCGTTTGTCGCCAAGATACAGAAGAAGCTGGTGGACTTCTTCTGGAACAACAGGAAGCACTGGGTCTCTGCCGCGGTCTTGAGTCTCCCGCTTGAGGAGGGCGGTCAGTCGTTGGTGTGCGTCAGCGCCCAGCTCGCGACTTTCCGTCTTCAGACCCTGCAGAGATACCTTTACGTCGAGCCCCCTCCTAGGTGGTGTGCTCTGGCGAGGTATTTCTTCCGCCAGCAGCTCGACCTCAATTATGACACGCAGCTCCTGTTTGTGAACTTGGGGGGTGCCAGGACCGCCCTCCGGGAGCTGCCTGTCTTTTACAGGGAACTCATCAGGGTCTGGAACAAAGTCTCCACCAAGCGCAGCTCTCCGCCGGCTGGAGTGGCGGCCGTCCTGCAGGAACCGCTGCTCGGGAATCCGTACCTCCACGGCCGAGGCTTCATGTGGCGGTCGGAAGAGAGGGCTGTGGCTGGTGAGGTGACCAGGGTCAGGGACCTGCTCGATGGCGGAGGAGCGGGCTGGATGGCGCCAGTCACGCTGGCGCGGCGCCTAAATTCTGCCAACGTCCGCCGCGCGGCCGATGCCATCGAGTCGCTAAAAACAGCTCTGGGCCCTGACTCCGTTAGGTGTATCGAGGAGGCTCAAGCACGTGGGGAGATCCCGTCCGAACTGACCCCCGTCCGGACGGAATTCCTCATCGGCGCCAAACCCCGGAACCTCCCTCGGGGGCCGGCGCCTCACAACTTGAGCCGCCTCGGGGAAATCCCCTCCGTGCCTTTCAGTTCCGCGCGGAGGGGTTTCCTGTACGGGCTGCTCCTGCACACCCTCAACTTTGCCATCCTCGCCGGCCGTCCGGACACGCCATGGCGTACCATCTTGCCGTCCGGAGGAGGCGGGGGTCCCCGATGGAGGGCACTCTACGCAGGGGTCCTCCCACTATTCATCGGGGACTTGGCCTGGAGGGTGGTGCACGGAGCAGTGCCGTGCAACAAATTTTTAAGCCGGTTCACGGACTCCCAGGCCGCCTGCAATTTCTGCGGTCTGGAGGAGTCCGTGTTCCATGTTTTTATGGAATGCACGAGGTTGCAGCCCCTGTTTTATTATTTGAAGGGGCTGCTCCTGAAATTCTGGCTGCACTTCAGTCCCACTCTCCTGATCTTTGGGCACCCTGTGCGGAGCGGAGCGGGTAGGTCCGAAGGCCTCCTCGTAGGACTGCTCCTGGGCACGGCCAAGGGTGCCATCAGCCGGTCCAGGCAGCGGGCGGTCGAGGGGGTCGTTCAACCTGACTGCCTGCCTCTCTTCCGCTCTTACATCCGGTCCAGGGTGTCCTTGGAGATGGAGCACGCGGTGTCCACCGGTACGCTCGCGGCCTTCCGCGAGAGGTGGGCACCGGAGGGACTGGAGTGCATCATCACGCCCGGCAACCAAATTTTAATTTGATTTTACGTTTTTTAAGTTTAATTTGTTTTAATTGCCGGTGATTTTAGTGTCCCCCTTCCCTTTTATAGGGGGCACTAGGGAAAATTGTGATTTTAGTGCCCAAAAAAAAACCAAAAAAAAAGAAAAACACAAAAAAAAAACAAAAAAAATAGGGGGGAAAAAAAGGGCCTTGTAAATGTCTGGAGTGTCACCCAGGTTGGGTGGCACCGTTATTGTTTTATGTTTTCACAGGTTGACTCTAAAAGAGTTTCAAGCACAAGGGACCAATCGTGAAGCAGTAGAGGCGTGTCCTGCACAGTAGGAGCTGTGAGCAGTGAGAGGAGCAGCTTGCAACTGGAGCTCCTGCCTGGAGAGCCCTGAGACCAGCCCAGGAGGAGAAGGAAGGAAGGGGCTTCACCTTCAACTTCTATCCAGAGGGAGAGGAGGAGAAAAGAAAACTTTGACCAACTTTTAACATTCTGCAAAGAGTTGGAGAGAGGGGGAAAAGACCAACAACATCCAGTGTGGAAGGAGGGAGACTCAACATTTCTACAGGTGGGTGTGGGTGCATTTCCCAAAAAAGACTTTGTTATATCGGTGGGGGGAGGAAAGAAGACCACTGAGGGCCGGAACATCGCGGGGGGTGTGTGTGTGTGTGGTAGTGTGTGTGGGGGCCTTGCTTACAACTAGGCCCCCCCCCCACAATTGGAACCCCCCCCACCCCCCACATTTGCCTAGCCTGGGATAGCTGGAGCTACCAGGCTGAAGATTGTTGTTTTTCTTAAACACCCAATTAAAGATCGTTAGGAGTGCCTGGTGGCTCCAGCTACCCCAGGTGAAGACATCTTCTCCCCCCACCTGAAGACCACCCCAAAGACTTTTGTGTTTTGCCATCTGGGGAGTGCACCCACCCACAGCTGCGAGGGGAGACCTGCCCTCGCAGTCCCCCCCCCCTTCCCACCCCCCTCTCTCTTTCTCTGCTACTCTGTTTCTCCCCTCTCTCTCTGAGGCCTCTTCCTTCCAAATTTACAAAAAAAAAAACAATTAAGACAACTGAGCAGAGGGAGCAAGGCCTCTCCCCAATTGCCAACTAGGGGAGAGGTACCTCGTTAAGGGCTCCTCTGCTCAGTTAATTTACGAGGCCAATTAAGACCATTAAGGCCTGTGACTTTGGGGTGGGTGTAGCCCTTAAAGGGACCCCGTGATGGCGACCCCATCCACGCCGGTGGCAGGGCCAGCAAGGACGTATGCGCAGGTGGCAACCGCTTCCACGGCCCCTCCTGCGCCACCCGCTGCCCTGCCACCATTTAGGTTAATTACGAAAAAACACGGGGTCAAGAGCTACACTCACCCCACAATGACCATCGAGGAGTGCGTGCGGGCGATGGCTGGGGTAGTCGGCCCCTCGGCCATTGTCGCAGCCTCCAAGATGTCTGGGAAGGCCGTGTTCTTCCTGGGGTCGGAGCGGGCGGTGTCCCTGGCCCTTGAAAAGGGGCTCACGGTGGGCGGGACGTTCCTGCCGGTGGACCCTCTCGAGGCCACCGCGCAGAGGGTCATCGTGTCAAACGTCCCGCCCTTTGTTTCCGCTGAGCTCCTCCTCCCTCACCTACACCAACTGGGGGAGGTAAGGTCGGGGATCAACCCCATACCGCTCGGCCTCAGGGAGAACAGCCTGCGCCACGTGTTCTCCTTCCGCCGCCAGCTCTTTGTCCGGCTGGCGCGGGAGGACATGACAGAAGGGCACTTTAATGTGGTGCACGAGGGGACTGCCTACCGCGTCTTCTGGACGTCGGACGGCGTGCGGTGCCATGCCTGCAGGGAGGTGGGGCACGTTCGTAAGAACTGCCCCGCCTCCAAGGCCGCCAAACCACCGAAGGCGGCCATAGCTGGCGCCGCCGCCACCCCTCCCCCTAGTTGCGTCCGCGTGCCGGGAGCCATGGGTGCGCGGGCATCGTCGGAGGCCTTTGTTTTCAGGGCCTCCGGCGGGGGGGAGGGAGAGCGTCCGAGCGGAAAGAAGGCGCGGAAGAAGGAGAAACATCTAGAGGCGGGTCCCCTCGGTGCGCCGGAAAGTTTGACCACCGCGCTCAGCCCAACCCAGTCACCGGCGAGCGCGGGGTGCCCCGAGCCCGTGCCCGGGCCCTTGAATACCACCACAGAGGGGCCCAGGCGCGGGCAAGAAAAGGAAAAGGGGGGGGCGGAGCGGGAGGCCTCGGCAGACATGGAGGTCTCCCTGACTCCGCGCGCCCCCAGGAACAAAAAGAGGCACCGCCCCAATGAGGCGGAGGGGGAACAACATCCCTCCGCGGAGGAGGCGGTGCCCGCCGCGTGTCCCGCGTCCCCCACCAGCGCCCCCAAATTGCGCTGCAGGCGCGAGGAGTCTTTCCCCGGGGAGGGTGAGGCAGTCGAGGCTGCCCAGCCGCTGCCTCCTGGGGAGGGCGTGGAAGATCTGCCTGTCGTGGGGGGCGTGGGGCCAGTGGAAGAATGCGTAGCCGCCGGGTCGAGCGTCCCGGGGACCGAGGCGGGCGGGGCCGAAAAGGCCGAACCTGAGCCCGCCCAGCTATTACCCAACTTCCCCCGGGAGTCGCTCGACCCGGCAGAAATACAAACAAATAACGATGACACTGTAGATGCTGGGCCGGGGGGTGGCAGCGGGGAGGGGGAGGAACACCCACCCTCGCCCCTTACTTTGGAGCTGGAGCACTTGGAGGGCCTGGGGATTTCCTATGGCCGGGTCTCTCCTTGTTCTCCGGTTCCTGGGGCGGAGGGGGAACCCCTTCCGCTGTCATTTCCCGACCCAGCACCATTTTTAAAAGAGCCCAGTGGGGACTCCTCTGCCGACGATCCTGGGGGTGGGATCGGGGCAGTGCCAGGGCCGGTTGGAGCGGCCGGTTCATTTGCCGTACCTTGTGCGGTCGATGGGCCGGCTGCTGGCGGCCACCTCCCGGAGGAGGACGGGGACTCGGTGGGGGACGCGGGTGAAGACCTAGAGACCACCGCCAGTGAGGCGGTGGATCTGCTCGCGGCCGCCGCTGAGGCCCTCCTCGTTCCTGCAAAGGAACTCCGGGACTTTTTGGCCCAGAGCCGGGGTCGCCGCGACCAAGCCCGACTGGCCCTGGAAAAATGGTCCGAGCCGGAGCTGATCAAGGGGTCCGTCCGCGCCGCCGTTAAAACCTTGGCCGCGGGCGGGCCCTTGACAAAGGAGCAGCACCTTGAGCTGCGCGAGCTCGAGGGACTCCTCGCTGGGCTGCGGAGGGAGCGGAGTTCAACAAAAGACTCCGCTCCCTCCCCCACAATAGGTTAAGGTAGAGGTTGCACTATGCTTTTGCCATGAAGATAACCATAGCCAGCCTCAACATCAACGGCGGCAGAGGGGCACGCCGTAGATTTGACAATTTTTCGCTCCTGCGGGAGGGGAAATATGCGGTGTGCTTCCTGCAAGAAACCCACACCGTTCCGGGAGACGAAGCCACGTGGCTCCTGGAATGGCAAGGAGAGGTCCGCATGAGCCACCTCACCGCCATTTCTAGTGGGGTGGCCATCTTGCTGGGCCCGCATTTTCAGCCGGAGATCTTGGGGGTCGAGGAGCCCGTGCCAGGCCGCTTGCTGCACGTAACGGTTCGCCTGGGGGACGTGCCGCTCCATCTCGTGAACGTGTACGCCCCTCATCCCGGCCCGCAGCAAACGCGCTTCTTTGAAGAGGTGTCCGCTCTTCTTGGCTCCGTCGACGTCGGCGACTGCATTGTCCTCGGGGGGGATTTTAACTGCACCCTCGAGGCGAGGGACCGCTCCGGTGCCCCGCAGTGCATGACGGCGATGGAGAAGTTGAGGGACCTGGTCGGGTCCTTCGACTTGGTGGACGTCTGGCGAAATCTCCACCCCGACTCCAGCGCCTTTACTTGGGTGAGGCCTGGAGTTGGATGGTCTAGAGTCGACCGCCTTTACGTGTCTCGGGCGTACGTTTCCTGCGTCCCGGCGGCCTCCATGCGGCCGGTGCCGTGTTCGGACCACCACCTGGTGTGGGCGGAGCTCGCTTCGCTCCGCGCGAGGACGGGGTCCGCGTACTGGCACTTTAACAACCGGCTGCTGGAGGACGTGCGGTTCCAGGACTCGTTCCGTCGATTCTGGTCCGACTGGAGAAGGAAGCAGGGGGGCTTCCCCTCCTTGAGGCTATGGTGGGACGTGGGCAAGGCTCACGTCCGCGTCTTCTGTCAAGAGTACGCGAGGGGGTCGACCAAGAGGCGGGCGGCCAGAGTCGGGCGCCTAGAAAAAGAGGTGCTCGACCTGGAAGCCCGTCTCGGTCAAGTCGTCCAGGACCCGGCCCTGCGGACGGTGTACGAAGCGAAGAAGGCCGCGCTGAAGGACCTGCAGCTCGTCGGGTCCCGAGGCGCGTTCGTGAGGTCGCGGATCCGGTTCCTGCGGGATCTGGACCGCGGCTCCCCCTTCTTCTACTCGCTGGAAAAAAGGCAGAGTGTCCGTAAGCAGCTCTTGACGCTGCTGGCCGACGACGGCTCTCTCGTCTCGGATCCGGAGGGCGTCAACAACAGGGTCCGTGAATATTACGGGGCTCTGTTCTCTCCGGATCCGTCCAGCGAGGAAGCGCGTAGAGTTTTGTGGGAGGACCTGCCGAAGGTCGGCCCGGAGGGCGCCGAAAATCTGGAAGCTCCGCTAAGCCTGGCGGAGCTGACCGGTGCCCTCGCCCGGCTCTCGAGGGGAAAATCCCCGGGGCTGGACGGGCTGACCGTGGAGTTCCACAGGGCGTTCTGGGACGTCCTGGGGAGCGACTACGCGCGGGTCCTGGGGGAAAGTCTGGCGACCGGGGAGATGCCCCTCTCTTGGCGCAGGGCAGTCATCGTCCTGCTGCCTAAGAAGGGCGATCTCCGCCTCCTTAAGAACTGGCGCCCGGTCTCCCTCCTCAGCACGGACTACAAAATCTTCGCCAGGGCGATGTCTGCTCGCCTTGGTGCCGTGCTGGACCACATGATCCACCCCGACCAGTCATACACGGTCCCGGGCCGGACAATCCACGACAACATCCATCTGGTCCGGGACCTCATCCATTGCTCCCAGGAGGCTGGTCTGTCGGTCGCCTTCCTATCCCTCGACCAAGAGAAGGCGTTCGACAGGGTGGATCACGACTATCTGCTCGGAACTCTGCGCGCTTTCGGGTTCGGGACGCATTTCGTCGCCCGGATCCGACTTTTGTACGCCGCCGCGGAGTGTCTGATTAAGGTTAACGGGTCCTTGACGGCGCCCCTTCGCTTTAGGAGAGGGGTGCGCCAGGGATGCCCCATGTCCGGCCAGTTATACGCCGTTTGCGTGGAGCCTTTCCTGCGCCTCTTGCGGACGAGGTTGACGGGACTGGCTCTGCAAGGGCCGGGCGTGGAGGTCGTCCTCTCGGCTTACGCCGATGACGTGCTCCTCGCGGTAGAGGATCCCGCTGACCTGCGGAGGATGCGTGAGTGCCAGGAGATTTACTCGGCCGCGTCCTCCGCCAGGATCAACTGGGAGAAATGTTCCGGACTCCTGGTGGGTCAGTGGCGGGTGGACTCCCTGCCGGAGGAGCTCAGGCCTTTTGCCTGGAGCACGACCCATCTCCTCTATCTGGGAGTCTACCTTAGCCCCGACGAGGAAGCCTGGCCGGCGAACTGGCAGGAGCTGGAGGCCAAGGTCGCCGCTCGCCTAGGGCGCTGGACAGGACTGCTCCGAGTGCTGTCCTACAGGGGTCGAGCGCTAGTCATAAACCAGCTGGTGGCCGCAATGCTGTGGTACCGGCTGGTCACTTTGACCCCTCCCCCTGCGTTTGTCGCCAAGATACAGAAGAAGCTGGTGGACTTCTTCTGGAACAACAGGAAGCACTGGGTCTCTGTCGCAGTCTTGAGTCTCCCGCTTGAGGAGGGCGGTCAGTCGTTGGTGTGCGTCAGCGCCCAGCTCGCGACTTTCCGTCTTCAGACCCTGCAGAGATACCTTTACGTCGAGCCCCCTCCTAGGTGGTGTGCTCTGGCGAGGTATTTCTTCCGCCAGCAGCTCGACCTCAATTATGACACGCAGCTCCTGTTTGTGAACTTGGGGGGTGCCAGGACCGCCCTCCGGGAGCTGCCTGTCTTTTACAGGGAACTCATCAGGGTCTGGAACAAAGTCTCCACCAAGCGCAGCTCTCCGCCGGCTGGAGTGGCGGCCGTCCTGCAGGAACCGCTGCTCGGGAATCCGTACCTCCACGGCCGAGGCTTCATGTGGCGGTCGGAAGAGAGGGCTGTGGCTGGTGAGGTGACCAGGGTCAGGGACCTGCTCGATGGCGGAGGAGCGGGCTGGATGGCGCCAGTCACGCTGGCGCGGCGCCTAAATTCTGCCAACGTCCGCCGCGCGGCCGATGCCATCGAGTCGCTAAAAACAGCTCTGGGCCCTGACTCCGTTAGGTGTATCGAGGAGGCTCAAGCACGTGGGGAGATCCCGTCCGAACTGACCCCCGTCCGGACGGAATTCCTCATCGGCGCCAAACCCCGGAACCTCCCTCGGGGGCCGGCGCCTCACAACTTGAGCCGCCTCGGGGAAATCCCCTCCGTGCCTTTCAGTTCCGCGCGGAGGGGTTTCCTGTACGGGCTGCTCCTGCACACCCTCAACTTTGCCATCCTCGCCGGCCGTCCGGACACGCCATGGCGTACCATCTTGCCGTCCGGAGGAGGCGGGGGTCCCCGATGGAGGGCACTCTACGCAGGGGTCCTCCCACTATTCATCGGGGACTTGGCCTGGAGGGTGGTGCACGGAGCAGTGCCGTGCAACAAATTTTTAAGCCGGTTCACGGACTCCCAGGCCGCCTGCAATTTCTGCGGTCTGGAGGAGTCCGTTTTCCATGTTTTTATTGAATGCACAAGGTTGCAGCCCCTGTTCCACTATTTGAAGGGGCTGCTCCTGAAATTCTGGCTGCACTTCAGTCCCACTCTCCTGATCTTTGGGCACCCTGTGCGGAGGGGAGCGGGTAGGTCCGAAGGCCTCCTCGTAGGACTGCTCCTGGGCACGGCCAAGGGTGCCATCAGCCGGTCCAGGCAGCGGGCGGTCGAGGGGGTCGTTCAACCTGACTGCCTGCCTCTCTTCCGCTCTTACATCCGGTCCAGGGTGTCCTTGGAGATGGAGCACGCGGTGTCCACCGGTACGCTCGCGGCCTTCCGCGAGAGGTGGGCACCGGAGGGACTGGAGTGCATCATCACGCCCGGCAACCAAATTTTAATTTGATTTTACGTTTTAAAGTTAATTTGTTTTAATTGCCGGTGCTTTTAGTGTCCCCTTCCCTTTTATAGGGGGCACTGGGGAAAAATTGTGATTTTAGTGCCCAAAAAAAAAAAAAAAAAAAAAAAAAAAAAAACAAAAAAAAACACAAAAAAGGGGGAAAAAAAAAAATGGGCCTTGTAAATGTCTGGAGTGTCACCCAGGTCGGGTGGCACCGTTTAATGTTTTATGTTTTCACAGATAAACTCAAAAGAGTTTCAAGCACAAGGGACCAATCGTGAAGCAGTAGAGGCGTGTCCTGCACAGTAGGAGCTGTGAGCAGTGAGGGAAGCAGCTAGCAACTTGAGCTCCTGCCTAGGGAGCCCTGAGACCAGCCCAGGAACAGAAGGAAGGAAGGGGCTTCACCTTCAACTTTTATCCAGAGGGAGAGGAGGAGAAAAGAAAACTTTTAAACAACTTTATCATTTCTGCAAGGAGTTGGAGAGAGGGGGAAAAGACAACAACATCCAGTGTGGAAGGAGGGAGACTCTACTATCTCTACAGGTGGGTGTGGGTGCATTTCCCCAAACAGACTTTGTTGTATCGGTGGGGGGAGGAAAGAAGACCACTGAGGGCCGGAACATCGCGGGGGGTGTGTGTGTGTGTGTGTGTGGTAGTGTGCGTGGGGGCCGTGCTTACAACTAGGCCCCCCCCACAATTGGAACCCCCCCCACCCCCCCCACATTTGCCTAGCCTGGGATAGCTGGAGCTACCAGGCTGAAGATTTTCATTAATCACCCAATTAGGGATCGTTAGGAGTGCCTGGTGGCTCCAGCTACCCCAGGTGAAGACATCTTCTCCCCCCACCTGAAGACCACCCCAAAGACTTTTGTGTTTTGCCATCTGGGGAGTGCACCCACCCACAGCTGCGAGGGGAGACCTGCCCTCGCAGCCCCCCCCCCTTCCCACCCCCCTCTCTCTTTCTCCGTTACCCTCTGTTTCTCCCCTCTCTCTCTGAGAACCCTTTCCTTCCAAATTAATAAAAAAAACCCAATTAAGACAACTGAGCAGAGGGAGCAAGGCCTCTCCCCAATTGTCAACGAGGGGAGAGGTGCCTCGTTAAGGGCTCCTCTGCTCAGTTAACATAAGAGGCCATTAAAGACCATTAAGGCCTGTGACTTTGGGGTGGGTGTAGCCCTTAAAGGGACCCCGTGATGGCGACCCCATCCACGCCGGTGGCAGGGCCAGCAAGGACGTATGCGCAGGCGGTGTCCACATCCACGGCACCTCCTGCGCCACCCGCTGCCCTGCCACCGTTCAGACTTATAACCAGGAAACACGGGGTCAAGAGCTACACTCACCCCACAATGAGCATTGAGGAGTGCGTGCGGGCGATGGCTGGGGTAGTCGGCCCCTCGGCCATTGTCGCAGCCTCCAAGATGTCTGGGAAGGCCGTGTTCTTCCTGGGGTCGGAGCGGGCGGTGTCCCTGGCCCTTGAAAAGGGGCTCACGGTGGGCGGGACGTTCCTGCCGGTGGACCCTCTCGAGGCCACCGCGCAGAGGGTCATCATTTCAAACGTCCCGCCCTTTGTTTCCGCTGAGCTCCTCCTCCCTCACCTACAACAACTGGGGGAGGTAAGGTCAGGGATCAACCCCATACCGCTCGGCCTCAGGGAGAGCAGCCTGCGCCACGTGTTCTCCTTCCGCCGCCAGCTCTTTGTCCGGCTGGCGCGGGAGGACACGACGGAGGGAGATTTTAATGTGGTGCACGAGGGGACTGCCTACCGCGTCTTCTGGACGTCGGACGGCGTGCGGTGCCATGCCTGCAGGGAGGTGGGGCATGTTCGCAAGAACTGCCCCGCCTCCAAGGCCGCCAAACCACCGAAGGCGGCCAAGGCTGGCGCTGCCGCCACCCCTCCCCCTAGTTGCGTCCGCGTGCCGGGAGCCATGGGTGCGCGGGCATCGTCGGAGGCCTTTGTTTTCAGGGCCTCCGGCGGGGGGGAGGGAGAGCGTCCGAGCGGAAAGAAGGCGCGGAAGAAGGAGAAACATCTAGAGGCGGGTCCCCTCGGTGCGCCGGAAAGTCTGACCACCGCGCTCAGCCCAACCCAGTCACCGGCGAGCGCGGGGTGCCCCGAGCCCGTGCCCGGGCCCTTGAATACCACCACAGAGGGGCCCAGGCGCGGGCAAGAAAAGGAAAAGGGGGGGGCGGAGCGGGAGGCCTCGGCAGACATGGAGGTCTCCCTGACTCCGCGCGCCCCCAGGAACAAAAAGAGGCACCGCCCCAATGAGGCGGAGGGGGAACAACATCCCTCCGCGGAGGAGGCGGTGCCCGCCGCGTGTCCCGCGTCCCCCACCAGCGCCCCCAAATTGCGCTGCAGGCGCGAGGAGTCTTTCCCCGGGGAGGGTGAGACAGTTGAGGCTGCCCAGCCTCTGCCTCCCGGGGATGGAGTGGAAGATCTGCCTGTCGTGGGGGGCGTGGGGACCGCGGAGGAATGCGTAGCCGCCGGGCCGGGCGTCCCGGGGACTGAGGCGGGCGAGGCCGAAAAGGCCGAACCTGAGCCCGCCCAGCTATTATCCAACTTCCCCCGGGAGTCGCTCGACCCGGCAGAAAAACAATTAAATAATTATGACACTGTAGATGCTGGGCCGGGGGGTGGCAGCGGGGAGGGGGAGGAACACCCACCCTCGCCCCTTACTTTGGAGCTGGAGCACTTGGAGGGCCTGGGGATTTCCTATGGCCGGGTCTCTCCTTGTTCTCCGGTTCCTGGGGCGGAGGGGGAACCCCTTCCGCTGTCATTTCCCGACCCAGCACCATTTTTAAAAGAGCCCAGTGGGGACTCCTCTGCCGACGATCCTGGGGGTGGGATCGGGGCAGTGCCAGGGCCGGTTGGAGCGGCCGGTTCATTTGCCGTACCTTGTGCGGTCGATGGGCCGGCTGCTGGCGGCCACCTCCCGGAGGAGGACGGGGACTCGGTGGGGGACGCGGGTGAAGACCTAGAGACCACCGCCAGGGAGGCGGTGGATCTGCTCGCGGCCGCCGCTGAGGCCCTCCTCGTTCCTGCAAAGGAACTCCGGGACTTTTTGGCCCAGAGCCGGGGTCGCCGCGACCAAGCCCGACTGGCCCTGGAAAAATGGTCCGAGCCGGAGCTGATCAAGGGGTCCGTCCGCGCCGCCGTTAAAACCTTGGCCGCGGGCGGGCCCTTGACAAAGGAGCAGCACCTTGAGCTGCGCGAGCTCGAGGGACTCCTCGCTGGGCTGCGGAGGGAGCGGAGTTCAACAAAAGACTCCGCTCCCTCCCCCACAATAGGTTAAGGTAGAGGTTGCACTATGCTTTTGTCATGAAGATAACCATAGCCAGCCTCAACATCAACGGCGGCAGAGGGGCACGCCGTAGATTTGACAATTTTTCGCTCCTGCGGGAGGGGAAATATGCGGTGTGCTTCCTGCAAGAAACCCACACCGTTCCGGGAGACGAAGCCACGTGACTCCTGGAATGGCAAGGAGAGGTCCGCATGAGCCACCTCACCGCCATTTCTAGTGGGGTGGCCATCTTGCTGGGCCCGCATTTTCAGCCGGAGATCTTGGGGGTCGAGGAGCCCGTGCCAGGCCGCTTGCTGCACGTAACGGTTCGCCTGGGGGACGTGCCGCTCCATCTCGTGAACGTGTACGCCCCTCATCCCGGCCCGCAGCAAACGCGCTTCTTTGAAGAGGTGTCCGCTCTTCTTGGCTCCGTCGACGTCGGCGACTGCATTGTCCTCGGGGGGGATTTTAACTGCACCCTCGAGGCGAGGGACCGCTCCGGTGCCCCGCAGTGCATGACGGCGATGGAGAAGTTGAGGGACCTGGTCGGGTCCTTCGACTTGGTGGACGTCTGGCGAAATCTCCACCCCGACTCCAGCGCCTTTACTTGGGTGAGGCCTGGAGTTGGATGGTCTAGAGTCGACCGCCTTTACGTGTCTCGGGCGTACGTTTCCTGCGTCCCGGCGGCCTCCATGCGGCCGGTGCCGTGTTCGGACCACCACCTGGTGTGGGCGGAGCTCGCTTCGCTCCGCGCGAGGACGGGGTCCGCGTACTGGCACTTTAACAACCGGCTGCTGGAGGACGTGCGGTTCCAGGACTCGTTCCGTCGATTCTGGTCCGACTGGAGAAGGAAGCAGGGGGGCTTCCCCTCCTTGAGGCTATGGTGGGACGTGGGCAAGGCTCACGTCCGCGTCTTCTGTCAAGAGTACGCGAGGGGGTCGACCAAGAGGCGGGCGGCCAGAGTCGGGCGCCTAGAAAAAGAGGTGCTCGACCTGGAAGCCCGTCTCGGTCAAGTCGTCCAGGACCCGGCCCTGCGGACGGTGTACGAAGCGAAGAAGGCCGCGCTGAAGGACCTGCAGCTCGTCGGGTCCCGAGGCGCGTTCGTGAGGTCGCGGATCCGGTTCCTGCGGGATCTGGACCGCGGCTCCCCCTTCTTCTACTCGCTGGAAAAAAGGCAGAGTGTCCGTAAGCAGCTCTTGACGCTGCTGGCCGACGACGGCTCTCTCGTCTCGGATCCGGAGGGCGTCAACAACAGGGTCCGTGAATATTACGGGGCTCTGTTCTCTCCGGATCCGTCCAGCGAGGAAGCGCGTAGAGTTTTGTGGGAGGACCTGCCGAAGGTCAGCCCGGAGGGCGCCGAAAATCTGGAAGCTCCGCTAAGCCTGGCGGAGCTGACCGGTGCCCTCGCCCGGCTCTCGAGGGGAAAATCCCCGGGGCTGGACGGGCTGACCGTGGAGTTCCACAGGGCGTTCTGGGACGTCCTGGGGAGCGACTACGCGCGGGTCCTGGGGGAAAGTCTGGCGACCGGGGAGATGCCCCTCTCTTGGCGCAGGGCAGTCATCGTCCTGCTGCCTAAGAAGGGCGATCTCCGCCTCCTTAAGAACTGGCGCCCGGTCTCCCTCCTCAGCACGGACTACAAAATCTTCGCCAGGGCGATGTCTGCTCGCCTTGGTGCCGTGCTGGACCACATGATCCACCCCGACCAGTCATACACGGTCCCGGGCCGGACAATCCACGATAACATCCATCTGGTCCGGGACCTCATCCATTGTTCCCAGGAGGCTGGTCTGTCGGTCGCCTTCCTATCCCTCGACCAAGAGAAGGCGTTCGACAGGGTGGATCACGACTATCTGCTCGGAACTCTGCGCGCTTTCGGGTTCGGGACGCATTTCGTCGCCCGGATCCGACTTTTGTACGCCGCCGCGGAGTGTCTGATTAAGGTTAACGGGTCCTTGACGGCGCCCCTTCGCTTTAGGAGAGGGGTGCGCCAGGGATGCCCCATGTCCGGCCAGTTATACGCCGTTTGCGTGGAGCCTTTCCTGCGCCTCTTGCGGACGAGGTTGACGGGACTGGCTCTGCAAGGGCCGGGCGTGGAGGTCGTCCTCTCGGCTTACGCCGATGACGTGCTCCTCGCGGTAGAGGATCCCGCTGACCTGCGGAGGATGCGTGAGTGCCAGGAGATTTACTCGGCCGCGTCCTCCGCCAGGATCAACTGGGAGAAATGTTCCGGACTCCTGGTGGGTCAGTGGCGGGTGGACTCCCTGCCGGAGGAGCTCAGGCCTTTTGCCTGGAGCACGACCCATCTCCTCTATCTGGGAGTCTACCTTAGCCCCGACGAGGGAGCCTGGCCGGCGAACTGGCAGGAGCTGGAGGCCAAGGTCGCCGCTCGCCTAGGGCGCTGGACAGGACTGCTCCGAGTGCTGTCCTACAGGGGTCGAGCGCTAGTCATAAACCAGCTGGTGGCCGCAATGCTGTGGTACCGGCTGGTCACTTTGACCCCTCCCCCTGCGTTTGTCGCCAAGATACAGAAGAAGCTGGTGGACTTCTTCTGGAACAACAGGAAGCACTGGGTCTCTGCCGCGGTCTTGAGTCTCCCGCTTGAGGAGGGCGGTCAGTCGTTGGTGTGCGTCAGCGCCCAGCTCGCGACTTTCCGTCTTCAGACCCTGCAGAGATACCTTTACGTCGAGCCCCCTCCTAGGTGGTGTGCTCTGGCGAGGTATTTCTTCCGCCAGCAGCTCGACCTCAATTATGACACGCAGCTCCTGTTTGTGAACTTGGGGGGTGCCAGGACCGCCCTCCGGGAGCTGCCTGTCTTTTACAGGGAACTCATCAGGGTCTGGAACAAAGTCTCCACCAAGCGCAGCTCTCCGCCGGCTGGAGTGGCGGCCGTCCTGCAGGAACCGCTGCTCGGGAATCCGTACCTCCACGGCCGAGGCTTCATGTGGCGGTCGGAAGAGAGGGCTGTGGCTGGTGAGGTGACCAGGGTCAGGGACCTGCTCGATGGCGGAGGAGCGGGCTGGATGGCGCCAGTCACGCTGGCGCGGCGCCTAAATTCTGCCAACGTCCGCCGCGCGGCCGATGCCATCGAGTCGCTAAAAACAGCTCTGGGCCCTGACTCCGTTAGGTGTATCGAGGAGGCTCAAGCACGTGGGGAGATCCCGTCCGAACTGACCCCCGTCCGGACGGAATTCCTCATCGGCGCCAAACCCCGGAACCTCCCTCGGGGGCCGGCGCCTCACAACTTGAGCCGCCTCGGGGAAATCCCCTCCGTGCCTTTCAGTTCCGCGCGGAGGGGTTTCCTGTACGGGCTGCTCCTGCACACCCTCAACTTTGCCATCCTCGCCGGCCGTCCGGACACGCCATGGCGTACCATCTTGCCGTCCGGAGGAGGCGGGGGTCCCCGATGGAGGGCACTCTATGCAGGGGTCCTCCCACTATTCATCGGGGACTTGGCCTGGAGGGTGGTGCACGGAGCAGTGCCGTGCAACAAATTTTTAAGCCGGTTCACGGACTCCCAGGCCGCCTGCAATTTCTGCGGTCTGGAGGAGTCCGTGTTCCATGTTTTTATGGAATGCACGAGGTTGCAGCCCCTGTTTTATTATTTGAAGGGGCTGCTCCTGAAATTCTGGCTGCACTTCAGTCCCACTCTCCTGATCTTTGGGCACCCTGTGCGGAGGGGAGCGGGTAGGTCCGAAGGCCTCCTCGTAGGACTGCTCCTGGGCACGGCCAAGGGTGCCATCAGCCGGTCCAGGCAGCGGGCGGTCGAGGGGGTCGTTCAACCTGACTGCCTGCCTCTCTTCCGCTCTTACATCCGGTCCAGGGTGTCCTTGGAGATGGAGCACGCGGTGTCCACCGGTACGCTCGCGGCCTTCCGCGAGAGGTGGGCACCGGAGGGACTGGAGTGCATCATCACGCCCGGCAACCAAATTTTAATTTGATTTTACGTTTTTTAAGTTTAATTTGTTTTAATTGCCGGTGATTTTAGTGTCCCCCTTCCCTTTTATAGGGGGCACTAGGGAAAATTGTGATTTTAGTGCCCAAAAAAAAAACCAAAAAAAAGAAAAACACAAAAAAAAACAAAAAAAATAGGGGGGAAAAAAAGGGCCTTGTAAATGTCTGGAGTGTCACCCAGGTTGGGTGGCACCGTTATTGTTTTATGTTTTCACAGGTAGACTCTAAAAGAGTTTCAAGCACAAGGGACCAATCGTGAAGCAGTAGAGGCGTGTCCTGCACAGTAGGAGCTGTGAGCAGTGAGGGAAGCAGCTAGCAACTTGAGCTCCTGCCTAGGGAGCCCTGAGACCAGCCCAGGAACAGAAGGAAGGAAGGGGCTTCACCTTCAACTTTTATCCAGAGGGAGAGGAGGAGAAAAGAAAACTTTTAAACAACTTTATCATTTCTGCAAGGAGTTGGAGAGAGGGGGAAAAGACAACAACATCCAGTGTGGAAGGAGGGAGACTCTACTATCTCTACAGGTGGGTGTGGGTGCATTTCCCCAAACAGACTTTGTTGTATCGGTGGGGGGAGGAAAGAAGACCACTGAGGGCCGGAACATCGCGGGGGGTGTGTGTGTGTGTGTGTGGTAGTGTGCGTGGGGGCCGTGCTTACAACTAGGCCCCCCCCACAATTGGAACCCCCCCCCACCCCCCCAACATTTGCCTAGCCTGGGATAGCTGGAGCTACCAGGCTGAAGATTTTCATTAATCACCCAATTAGGGATCGTTAGGAGTGCCTGGTGGCTCCAGCTACCCCAGGTGAAGACATCTTCTCCCCCCACCTGAAGACCACCCCAAAGACTTTTGTGTTTTGCCATCTGGGGAGTGCACCCACCCACAGCTGCGAGGGGAGACCTGCCCTCGCAGTCCCCCCCTTCCCACCCCCCCTCTCTCTTTCTCTGTTACTCTGTTTCTCCCCTCTCTCTCTGAGAGCCTCTTTCTTCCAAATTTAATTTTAAAAAAAAAACATTTAAGACAACTGAGCAGAGGGAGCAAGGCCCCTCCCCAATTGCCAACTAGGGGAGAGGTACCTCATTAAGGGCTCCTCTGCTCAGTCAATCTACAAGAGGCCTAATAAAGACCATTAAGGCCTGTGACTTTGGGGTGGGTGTAGCCCTTAAAGGGACCCCGTGATGGCGACCCCATCCACGCCGGTGGCAGGGCCAGCAAGGACGTATGCGCAGGCGGTGTCCACATCCACGGCACCTCCTGCGCCACCCGCTGCCCTGCCACCGTTCAGACTTATAACCAGGAAACACGGGGTCAAGAGCTACACTCACCCCACAATGAGCATTGAGGAGTGCGTGCGGGCGATGGCTGGGGTAGTCGGCCCCTCGGCCATTGTCGCAGCCTCCAAGATGTCTGGGAAGGCCGTGTTCTTCCTGGGGTCGGAGCCCCTGGCCCTTGAAAAGGGGCTCACGGTGGGCGGGACGTTCCTGCCGGTGGACCCTCTCGAGGCCACCGCGCAGAGGGTCATCGTGTCGAACGTCCCGCCCTTTGTTTCCGCTGAGCTCCTCCTCCCTCACCTACACCAACTGGGGGAGGTAAGGTCGGGGATCAACCCCATACCGCTCGGCCTCAGGGAGAACAGCCTGCGCCACGTGTTCTCCTTCCGCCGCCAGCGGGAGGACGTGACAGAAGGGCACTTTAATGTGGTGCACGAGGGGACTGCCTACCGCGTCTTCTGGACGTCGGACGGCGTGCGGTGCCATGCCTGCAGGGAGGTGGGGCACGTTCGCAAGAACTGCCCCGCCTCCAAGGCCGCCAAACCATCGAAGGCGGCCAAGGCTGGCGCCGCCGCCACCCCTCCCCCTAGTTGCGTCCGCGTGCCGGGAGCCATGGGTGCGCGGGCATCGTCGGAGGCCTTTGTTTTCAGGGCCTCCGGCGGGGGGGAGGGAGAGCGTCCGAGCGGAAAGAAGGCGCGGAAGAAGGAGAAACATCTAGAGGCGGGTCCCCTCGGTGCGCCGGAAAGTCTGACCACCGCGCTCAGCCCAACCCAGTCACCGGCGAGCGCGGGGTGCCCCGAGCCCGTGCCCGGGCCCTTGAATAACACCACAGAGGGGCCCAGGCGCGGGCAAGAAAAGGAAAAGGGGGGGGCGGAGCGGGAGGCCTCGGCAGACATGGAGGTCTCCCTGACTCCGCGCGCCCCCAGGAACAAAAAGAGGCACCGCCCCAATGAGGCGGAGGGGGAACAACATCCCTCCGTGGAGGAGGCGGTGCCCGCCGCGTGTCCCGCGTCCCCCACCAGCGCCCCCAAATTGCGCTGCAGGCGCGAGGAGTCTTTCCCCGGGGAGGGTGAGGCAGTCGAGGCTGCCCAGCCGCTGCCTCCTGGGGAGGGCGTGGAAGATCTGCCTGTCGTGGGGGGCGTGGGGCCAGTGGAAGAATGCGTAGCCGCCGGGTCGAGCGTCCCGGGGACCGAGGCGGGCGGGGCCGAAAAGGCCGAACCTGAGCCCGCCCGGCTATTATCCAACTTCCCCCGGGAGTCGCTCGACCCGGCAGAAATACAAACAAATAATTATGACACTGTAGATGCTGGGCCGGGGGGTGGCAGCGGGGAGGGGGAGGAACACCCACCCTCGCCCCTTACTTTGGAGCTGGAGCACTTGGAGGGCCTGGGGATTTCCTATGGCCGGGTCTCTCCTTGTTCTCCGGTTCCTGGGGCGGAGGGGGAACCCCTTCCGCTGTCATTTCCCGACCCAGCACCATTTTTAAAAGAGCCCAGTGGGGACTCCTCTGCCGACAATCCTGGGGGTGGGATCGGGGCAGTGCCAGGGCCGGTTGGAGCGGCCGGTTCATTTGCCGTACCTTGTGCGGTCGATGGGCCGGCTGCTGGCGGCCACCTCCCGGAGGAGGACGGGGACTCGGTGGGGGACGCGGGTGAAGACCTAGAGACCACCGCCAGTGAGGCGGTGGATCTGCTCGCGGCCGCCGCTGAGGCCCTCCTCGTTCCTGCAAAGGAACTCCGGGACTTTTTGGCCCAGAGCCGGGGTCGCCGCGACCAAGCCCGACTGGCCCTGGAAAAATGGTCCGAGCCGGAGCTGATCAAGGGGTCCGTCCGCGCCGCCGTTAAAACCTTGGCCGCGGGCGGGCCCTTGACAAAGGAGCAGCACCTTGAGCTGCGCGAGCTCGAGGGACTCCTCGCTGGGCTGCGGAGGGAGCGGAGTTCAACAAAAGACTCCGCTCCCTCCCCCACAATAGGTTAAGGTAGAGGTTGCACTATGCTTTTGCCATGAAGATAACCATAGCCAGCCTCAACATCAACGGCGGCAGAGGGGCACGCCGTAGATTTGACAATTTTTCGCTCCTGCGGGAGGGGAAATATGCGGTGTGCTTCCTGCAAGAAACCCACACCGTTCCGGGAGACGAAGCCACGTGGCTCCTGGAATGGCAAGGAGAGGTCCGCATGAGCCACCTCACCGCCATTTCTAGTGGGGTGGCCATCTTGCTGGGCCCGCATTTTCAGCCGGAGATCTTGGGGGTCGAGGAGCCCGTGCCAGGCCGCTTGCTGCACGTAACGGTTCGCCTGGGGGACGTGCCGCTCCATCTCGTGAACGTGTACGCCCCTCATCCCGGCCCGCAGCAAACGCGCTTCTTTGAAGAGGTGTCCGCTCTTCTTGGCTCCGTCGACGTCGGCGACTGCATTGTCCTCGGGGGGGATTTTAACTGCACCCTCGAGGCGAGGGACCGCTCCGGTGCCCCGCAGTGCATGACGGCGATGGAGAAGTTGAGGGACCTGGTCGGGTCCTTCGACTTGGTGGACGTCTGGCGAAATCTCCACCCCGACTCCAGCGCCTTTACTTGGGTGAGGCCTGGAGTTGGATGGTCTAGAGTCGACCGCCTTTACGTGTCTCGGGCGTACGTTTCCTGCGTCCCGGCGGCCTCCATGCGGCCGGTGCCGTGTTCGGACCACCACCTGGTGTGGGCGGAGCTCGCTTCGCTCCGCGCGAGGACGGGGTCCGCGTACTGGCACTTTAACAACCGGCTGCTGGAGGACGTGCGGTTCCAGGACTCGTTCCGTCGATTCTGGTCCGACTGGAGAAGGAAGCAGGGGGGCTTCCCCTCCTTGAGGCTATGGTGGGACGTGGGCAAGGCTCACGTCCGCGTCTTCTGTCAAGAGTACGCGAGGGGGTCGACCAAGAGGCGGGCGGCCAGAGTCGGGCGCCTAGAAAAAGAGGTGCTCGACCTGGAAGCCCGTCTCGGTCAAGTCGTCCAGGACCCGGCCCTGCGGACGGTGTACGAAGCGAAGAAGGCCGCGCTGAAGGACCTGCAGCTCGTCGGGTCCCGAGGCGCGTTCGTGAGGTCGCGGATCCGGTTCCTGCGGGATCTGGACCGCGGCTCCCCCTTCTTCTACTCGCTGGAAAAAAGGCAGAGTGTCCGTAAGCAGCTCTTGACGCTGCTGGCCGACGACGGCTCTCTCGTCTCGGATCCGGAGGGCGTCAACAACAGGGTCCGTGAATATTACGGGGCTCTGTTCTCTCCGGATCCGTCCAGCGAGGAAGCGCGTAGAGTTTTGTGGGAGGACCTGCCGAAGGTCGGCCCGGAGGGCGCCGAAAATCTGGAAGCTCCGCTAAGCCTGGCGGAGCTGACCGGTGCCCTCGCCCGGCTCTCGAGGGGAAAATCCCCGGGGCTGGACGGGCTGACCGTGGAGTTCCACAGGGCGTTCTGGGACGTCCTGGGGAGCGACTACGCGCGGGTCCTGGGGGAAAGTCTGGCGACCGGGGAGATGCCCCTCTCTTGGCGCAGGGCAGTCATCGTCCTGCTGCCTAAGAAGGGCGATCTCCGCCTCCTTAAGAACTGGCGCCCGGTCTCCCTCCTCAGCACGGACTACAAAATCTTCGCCAGGGCGATGTCTGCTCGCCTTGGTGCCGTGCTGGACCACATGATCCACCCCGACCAGTCCTACACGGTCCCGGGCCGGACAATCCACGATAACATCCATCTGGTCCGGGACCTCATCCATTGTTCCCAGGAGGCTGGTCTGTCGGTCGCCTTCCTATCCCTCGACCAAGAGAAGGCGTTCGACAGGGTGGATCACGACTATCTGCTCGGAACTCTGCGCGCTTTCGGGTTCGGGACGCATTTCGTCGCCCGGATCCGACTTTTGTACGCCGCCGCGGAGTGTCTGATTAAGGTTAACGGGTCCTTGACGGCGCCCCTTCGCTTTAGGAGAGGGGTGCGCCAGGGATGCCCCATGTCCGGCCAGTTATACGCCGTTTGCGTGGAGCCTTTCCTGCGCCTCTTGCGGACGAGGTTGACGGGACTGGCTCTGCAAGGGCCGGGCGTGGAGGTCGTCCTCTCGGCTTACGCCGATGACGTGCTCCTCGCGATAGAGGATCCCGCTGACCTGCGGAGGATGCGTGAGTGCCAGGAGATTTACTCGGCCGCGTCCTCCGCCAGGATCAACTGGGAGAAATGTTCCGGACTCCTGGTGGGTCAGTGGCGGGTGGACTCCCTGCCGGAGGAGCTCAGGCCTTTTGCCTGGAGCACGACCCATCTCCTCTATCTGGGAGTCTACCTTAGCCCCGACGAGGGAGCCTGGCCGGCGAACTGGCAGGAGCTGGAGGCCAAGGTCGCCGCTCGCCTAGGGCGCTGGACAGGACTGCTCCGAGTGCTGTCCTACAGGGGTCGAGCGCTAGTCATAAACCAGCTGGTGGCCGCAATGCTGTGGTACCGGCTGGTCACTTTGACCCCTCCCCCTGCGTTTGTCGCCAAGATACAGAAGAAGCTGGTGGACTTCTTCTGGAACAACAGGAAGCACTGGGTCTCTGCCGCGGTCTTGAGTCTCCCGCTTGAGGAGGGCGGTCAGTCGTTGGTGTGCATCAGCGCCCAGCTCGCGACTTTCCGTCTTCAGACCCTGCAGAGATACCTTTACGTCGAGCCCCCTCCTAGGTGGTGTGCTCTGGCGAGGTATTTCTTCCGCCAGCAGCTCGACCTCAATTATGACACGCAGCTCCTGTTTGTGAACTTGGGGGGTGCCAGGACCGCCCTCCGGGAGCTGCCTGTCTTTTACAGGGAACTCATCAGGGTCTGGAACAAAGTCTCCACCAAGCGCAGCTCTCCGCCGGCTGGAGTGGCGGCCGTCCTGCAGGAACCGCTGCTCGGGAATCCGTACCTCCACGGCCGAGGCTTTATGTGGCGGTCGGAAGAGAGGGCTGTGGCTGGTGAGGTGACCAGGGTCAGGGACCTGCTCGATGGCGGAGGAGCGGGCTGGATGGCGCCAGACACGCTGGCGCGGCGCCTAAATTCTGCCAACGTCCGCCACGCGGCCGATGCCATCGAGTCGCTAAAAACAGCTCTGGGCCCTGACTCCGTTAGGTGCATCGAGGAGGCTCAAGCACGTGGGGAGATCCCGTCCGAACTGACCCCCGTCCGGACGGAATTCCTCATCGGCGCCAAACCCCGGAACCTCCCTCGGGGGCCGGCGCCTCACAACTTGAGCCGCCTTCGGGAAATCCCCTCCGTGCCTTTCAGTTCCGCGCGGAGGGGTTTCCTGTACGGGCTGCTCCTGCACACCCTCAACTTTGCCATCCTCGCCGGCCGTCCGGACACGCCATGGCGTACCATCTTGCCGTCCGGAGGAGGCGGGGGTCCCCGATGGAGGGCACTCTACGCAGGGGTCCTCCCACTATTCATCGGGGACTTGGCCTGGAGGGTGGTGCACGGAGCAGTGCCGTGCAACAAATTTTTAAGCCGGTTCACGGACTCCCAGGCCGCCTGCAATTTCTGCGGTCTGGAGGAGTCCGTGTTCCATGTTTTTATGGAGTGCACAAGGTTGCAGCCCCTGTTCCACTATTTGAAGGGGCTGCTCCTGAAATTCTGGCTGCACTTCAGTCCCACTCTCCTGATCTTTGGGCACCCTGTGCGGAGGGGAGCGGGTAGGTCCGAAGGCCTCCTCGTAGGACTGCTCCTGGGCACGGCCAAGGGTGCCATCAGCCGGTCCAGGCAGCGGGCGGTCGAGGGGGTCGTTCAACCTGACTGCCTGCCTCTCTTCCGCTCTTACATCCGGTCCAGGGTGTCCTTGGAGATGGAGCACGCGGTGTCCACCGGTACGCTCGCGGCCTTCCGCGAGAGGTGGGCACCGGAGGGACTGGAGTGCATCATCACGCCCGGCAACCAAATTTTAATTTGATTTTACGTTTTAAAGTTTAATTTGTTTTAATTGCCGGTGCTTTTAGTGTCCCCCTCCCCTTTTATAGGGGGCACTGGGAAAATTTGATTTTAGCGCCCCAAAAAAAAAACAAAAAAAATAATTAAAAAAAAAAAAGGGGCCTTGAAAATGTCTGCTGTGTCACCCAGGTCGGGTGGCATGGTCTTAATGTTTTATGTTTTGCAGGTAAACTCCAAAAGAGTTTCATGCACAAGGAACCAATCGTGCAGCAGTGGAGGCGTGTCCTGCTCAGTTGGAGCTGTGAGCAGTGAGAGAAGCAGCAAGCAACTTGAGCTCCTGCCTGGAGAGCCCTGAGACCAGCCCAGGAAGAGAAGGAGGGAAGGGGCTTCACCTTCAACTTTATCCAGAGGGAGAGGAGGAGAAAAGAAAACTTTGCAACAACTTTATTACCATTCTGCAAAGAGTTGGAGAGAGGGGGAAAAGACAACAACATCCAGTGTGGAAGGAGGGAGACTCTACTATCTCTACAGGTGGGTGTGGGTGCATTTCCCCAAACAGACTTTGTTGTATCGGTGGGGGGAGGAAAGAAGACCACTGAGGGCCGGAACATCGCGGGGGGTGTGTGTGTGCGTGGGGGCCGTGCTTACAACTAGGCCCCCCCCCACAATTGGAACCCCCCCCACCCCCCACATTTGCCTAGCCTGGGATAGCTGGAGCTACCAGGCTGAAGATTGTTATTAATCACCCAATTAAAGATCGTTAGGAGTGCCTGGTGGCTCCAGCTACCCCAGGTGAAGACATCTTCTCCCCCCACCTGAAGACCACCTCAAAGACTTTTGTGTTTTGCCATCTGGGGAGTGCACCCACCCACAGCTGCGAGGAGAGACCTGCCCTCGCAGCCCCCCCCCCCTTCCCACCCCCCTCTCTCTTTTCTCTGTTACTCTGTTTCTCCCCTCTCTCTCTGAGAGCCCTTCCTTCCAAATTTAATTTAAAAAAAAACAATTTAAGACAACTGAGCAGAGGGAGCAAGGCCCCTCCCCAATTGCCAACTAGGGGAGAGGTGTGCCTCATTAAGGGCTCCTCTGCTCAGTCATTATACAAGAGGCCAATAAAGACCATTAAGGCCTGTGACTTTGGGGTGGGTGTAGCCCTTAAAGGGACCCCGTGATGGCGACCCCATCCACGCCGGTGGCAGGGCCAGCGAAGACGTATGCGCAGGTGGCAACCGCTTCCACAGCACCTCCTGCGCCACCCGCTGCCCTGCCACCATTTACACTTATAACAAAAAAACACGGGGTCAAGAGCTACACTCACCCCACAATGAGCATTGAAGAGTGCGTGCGGGCGATGGCTGGGGTAGTCGGCCCCTCGGCCATTGTCGCAGCCTCCAAGATGTCTGGGAAGGCCGTGTTCTTCCTGGGGTCGGAGCGGGCGGTGTCCCTGGCCCTTGAAAAGGGGCTCACGGTGGGCGGGACGTTCCTGCCGGTGGACCCTCTCGAGGCCACCGCGCAGAGGGTCATCGTGTCAAACGTCCCGCCCTTTGTTTCCGCTGAGCTCCTCCTCCCTCACCTACACCAACTGGGGGAGGTAAGGTCGGGGATCAACCCCATACCGCTCGGCCTCAGGGAGAACAGCCTGCGCCACGTGTTCTCCTTCCGCCGCCAGCTCTTTGTCCGGCTGGCGCGGGAGGACATGACAGAAGGGCACTTTAATGTGGTGCACGAGGGGACTGCCTACCGCGTCTTCTGGACGTCGGACGGCGTGCGGTGCCATGCCTGCAGGGAGGTGGGGCACGTTCGTAAGAACTGCCCCGCCTCCAAGGCCGCCAAACCACCGAAGGCGGCCATAGCTGGCGCCGCCGCCACCCCTCCCCCTAGTTGCGTCCGCGTGCCGGGAGCCATGGGTGCGCGGGCATCGTCGGAGGCCTTTGTTTTCAGGGCCTCCGGCGGGGGGGAGGGAGAGCGTCTGAGCGGAAAGAAGGCGCGGAAGAAGGAGAAACATCTAGAGGCGGGTCCCCTCGGTGCGCCGGAAAGTTTGACCACCGCGCTCAGCCCAACCCAGTCACCGGCGAGCGCGGGGTGCCCCGAGCCCGTGCCCTTGAATAACACCACAGAGGGGCCCAGGCGCGGGCAAGAAAAGAAAAAGGGGGGGGCGGAGCGGGAGGCCTCGGCAGACATGGGGGTCTCCCTGACTCCGCGCGCCCCCAGGAACAAAAGGAGGCACGGCTCCGATGAGACGGAGGGGGAACAACATCCCTCCGCGGAGGAGGCGATGCCCGCCGCGTGTCCCGCGTCCCCCACCAGCGCCCCCAAATTGCGCTGCAGGCGCGAGGAGTCTTTCCCCGGGGAGGGTGAGACAGTCGAGGCTGCCCAGCCGCTGCCTCCTGGGGAGGGCGTGGAAGATCTGCCTGTCGTGGGGGGCGTGGGGCCAGTGGAAGAATGCGTAGCCGCCGGGCCGGGCGTCCCGGGGACCGAGGCGGGCGGGGCCGAAAAGGCCGAACCTGAGCCCGCCCAGCTATTACCCAACTTCCCCCGGGAGTCGCTCGACCCGGCAGAAATACAAACAAATAATTATGACACTGTAGATGCTGGGCCGGGGGGTGGCAGCGGGGAGGGGGAGGAACACCCACCCTCGCCCCTTACTTTGGAGCTGGAGCACTTGGAGGGCCTGGGGATTTCCTATGGCCGGGTCTCTCCTTGTTCTCCGGTTCCTGGGGCGGAGGGGGAACCCCTTCCGCTGTCATTTCCCGACCCAGCACCATTTTTAAAAGAGCCCAGTGGGGACTCCTCTGCCGACGATCCTGGGGGTGGGATCGGGGCAGTGCCAGGGCCGGTTGGAGCGGCCGGTTCATTTGCCGTACCTTGTGCGGTCGATGGGCTGGCTGCTGGCGGCCACCTCCCGGAGGAGGACGGGGACTCGGTGGGGGACGCGGGTGAAGACCTAGAGACCACCGCCAGTGAGGCGGTGGATCTGCTCGCGGCCGCCGCTGAGGCCCTCCTCATTCCTGCAAAGGAACTCCGGGACTTTTTGGCCCAGAGCCGGGGTCGCCGCGACCAAGCCCGACTGGCCCTGGAAAAATGGTCCGAGCCAGAGCTGATCAAGGGGTCTGTCCGCGCCGCCGTTAAAACCTTGGCCGCGGGCGGGCCCTTGACAAAGGAGCAGCACCTTGAGCTGCGCGAGCTCGAGGGACTCCTCGCTGGGCTGCGGAGGGAGCGGAGTTCAACAAAAGACTCCGCTCCCTCCCCCACAATAGGTTAAGATAGAGGTTGCACTATGCTTTTGCCATGAAGATAACCATAGCCAGCCTCAACATCAACGGCGGCAGAGGGGCACGCCGTAGATTTGACAATTTTTCGCTCCTGCGGGAGGGGAAATATGCGGTGTGCTTCCTGCAAGAAACCCACACCGTTCCGGGAGACGAAGCCACGTGGCTCCTGGAATGGCAAGGAGAGGTCCGCATGAGCC
Organism: Pristiophorus japonicus; assembly: GCF_044704955.1. Lineage (NCBI taxonomy): Eukaryota > Metazoa > Chordata > Chondrichthyes > Pristiophoridae > Pristiophorus > Pristiophorus japonicus. Next base: position 41,365,479 of record NC_091980.1, read on the forward strand.
ACCTCACCGCCATTTCTAGTGGGGTGGCCATCTTGCTGGGCCCGCATTTTCAGCCGGAGATCTTGGGGGTCGAGGAGCCCGTGCCAGGCCGCTTGCTGCACGTAACGGTTCGCCTGGGGGACGTGCCGCTCCATCTCGTGAACGTGTACGCCCCTCATCCCGGCCCGCAGCAAACGCGCTTCTTTGAAGAGGTGTCCGCTCTTCTTGGCTCCGTCGACGTCGGCGACTGCATTGTCCTCGGGGGGGATTTTAACTGCACCCTCGAGGCGAGGGACCGCTCCGGTGCCCCGCAGTGCATGACGGCGATGGAGAAGTTGAGGGACCTGGTCGGGTCCTTCGACTTGGTGGACGTCTGGCGAAATCTCCACCCCGACTCCAGCGCCTTTACTTGGGTGAGGCCTGGAGTTGGATGGTCTAGAGTCGACCGCCTTTACGTGTCTCGGGCGTACGTTTCCTGCGTCCCGGCGGCCTCCATGCGGCCGGTGCCGTGTTCGGACCACCACCTGGTGTGGGCGGAGCTCGCTTCGCTCCGCGCGAGGACGGGGTCCGCGTACTGGCACTTTAACAACCGGCTGCTGGAGGACGTGCGGTTCCAGGACTCGTTCCGTCGATTCTGGTCCGACTGGAGAAGGAAGCAGGGGGGCTTCCCCTCCTTGAGGCTATGGTGGGACGTGGGCAAGGCTCACGTCCGCGTCTTCTGTCAAGAGTACGCGAGGGGGTCGACCAAGAGGCGGGCGGCCAGAGTCGGGCGCCTAGAAAAAGAGGTGCTCGACCTGGAAGCCCGTCTCGGTCAAGTCGTCCAGGACCCGGCCCTGCGGACGGTGTACGAAGCGAAGAAGGCCGCGCTGAAGGACCTGCAGCTCGTCGGGTCCCGAGGCGCGTTCGTGAGGTCGCGGATCCGGTTCCTGCGGGATCTGGACCGCGGCTCCCCCTTCTTCTACTCGCTGGAAAAAAGGCAGAGTGTCCGTAAGCAGCTCTTGACGCTGCTGGCCGACGACGGCTCTCTCGTCTCGGATCCGGAGGGCGTCAACAACAGGGTCCGTGAATATTACGGGGCTCTGTTCTCTCCGGATCCGTCCAGCGAGGAAGCGCGTAGAGTTTTGTGGGAGGACCTGCCGAAGGTCGGCCCGGAGGGCGCCGAAAATCTGGAAGCTCCGCTAAGCCTGGCGGAGCTGACCGGTGCCCTCGCCCGGCTCTCGAGGGGAAAATCCCCGGGGCTGGACGGGCTGACCGTGGAGTTCCACAGGGCGTTCTGGGACGTCCTGGGGAGCGACTACGCACGGGTCCTGGGGGAAAGTCTGGCGACCGGGGAGATGCCCCTCTCTTGGCGCAGGGCAGTCATCGTCCTGCTGCCTAAGAAGGGCGATCTCCGCCTCCTTAAGAACTGGCGCCCGGTCTCCCTCCTCAGCACGGACTACAAAATCTTCGCCAGGGCGATGTCTGCTCGCCTTGGTGCCGTGCTGGACCACATGATCCACCCCGACCAGTCATACACGGTCCCGGGCCGGACAATCCACGATAACATCCATCTGGTCCGGGACCTCATCCATTGTTCCCAGGAGACTGGTCTGTCGGTCGCCTTCCTATCCCTCGACCAAGAGAAGGCGTTCGACAGGGTGGATCACGACTATCTGCTCGGAACTCTGCGCGCTTTCGGGTTCGGGACGCATTTCGTCGCCCGGATCCGACTTTTGTACGCCGCCGCGGAGTGTCTGATTAAGGTTAACGGGTCCTTGACGGCGCCCCTTCGCTTTAGGAGAGGGGTGCGCCAGGGATGCCCCATGTCCGGCCAGTTATACGCCGTTTGCGTGGAGCCTTTCCTGCGCCTCTTGCGGACGAGGTTGACGGGACTGGCTCTGCAAGGGCCGGGCGTGGAGGTCGTCCTCTCGGCTTACGCCGATGACGTGCTCCTCGCGATAGAGGATCCCGCTGACCTGCGGAGGATGCGTGAGTGCCAGGAGATTTACTCGGCCGCGTCCTCCGCCAGGATCAACTGGGAGAAATGTTCCGGACTCCTGGTGGGTCAGTGGCGGGTGGACTCCCTGCCGGAGGAGCTCAGGCCTTTTGCCTGGAGCACGACCCATCTCCTCTATCTGGGAGTCTACCTTAGCCCCGACGAGGGAGCCTGGCCGGCGAACTGGCAGGAGCTGGAGGCCAAGGTCGCCGCTCGCCTAGGGCGCTGGACAGGACTGCTCCGAGTGCTGTCCTACAGGGGTCGAGCGCTAGTCATAAACCAGCTGGTGGCCGCAATGCTGTGGTACCGGCTGGTCACTTTGACCCCTCCCCCTGCGTTTGTCGCCAAGATACAGAAGAAGCTGGTGGACTTCTTCTGGAACAACAGGAAGCACTGGGTCTCTGCCGCGGTCTTGAGTCTCCCGCTTGAGGAGGGCGGTCAGTCGTTGGTGTGCGTCAGCGCCCAGCTCGCGACTTTCCGTCTTCAGACCCTGCAGAGATACCTTTACGTCGAGCCCCCTCCTAGGTGGTGCGCTCTGGCGAGGTATTTCTTCCGCCAGCAGCTCGACCTCAATTATGACACGCAGCTCCTGTTTGTGAACTTGGGGGGTGCCAGGACCGCCCTCCGGGAGCTGCCTGTCTTTTACAGGGAACTCATCAGGGTCTGGAACAAAGTCTCCACCAAGCGCAGCTCTCCGCCGGCTGGAGTGGCGGCCGTCCTGCAGGAGCCGCTGCTCGGGAATCCGTACCTCCACGGCTGAGGCTTCATGTGGCGGTCGGAAGAGAGGGCTGTGGCTGGTGAGGTGACCAGGGTCAGGGACCTGCTCGATGGCGGAGGAGCGGGCTGGATGGCGCCAGACACGCTGGCGCGGCGCCTAAACTCTGCCAACGTCCGCCACGCGGCCGATGCCATCGAGTCGCTAAAAACAGCTCTGGGCCCTGACTCCGTTAGGTGCATCGAGGAGGCTCAAGCACATGGGGAGATCCCGTCCGAACTGACCCCCGTCCGGACGGAATTCCTCATCGGCGCCAAACCCCGGAACCTCCCTCGGGGGCCGGCGCCTCACAACTTGAGCCGCCTCGGGGAAATCCCCTCCGTGCCTTTCAGTTCCGCGCGGAGGGGTTTCCTGTACGGGCTGCTCATGCACACCCTCAACTTTGCCATCCTCGCCGGCCGTCCGGACACGCCATGGCGTACCATCTTGCCGTCCGGAGGAGGCGGGGGTCCCCGATGGAGGGCACTCTACGCAGGGGTCCTCCCACTATTCATCGGGGACTTGGCCTGGAGGGTGGTGCACGGAGCAGTGCCGTGCAACAAATTTTTAAGCCGGTTCACGGACTCCCAGGCCGCCTGCAATTTCTGCGGTCTGGAGGAGTCCGTGTTCCATGTTTTTATTGAGTGCACGAGGTTGCAGCCCCTGTTCCATTATTTGAAGGGGCTGCTCCTGAAATTCTGGCTGCACTTCAGTCCCACTCTCCTGATCTTTGGGCACCCTGTGCGGAGGGGAGCGGGTAGGTCCGAAGGCCTCCTCGTAGGACTGCTCCTGGGCACGGCCAAGGGTGCCATCAGCCGGTCCAGGCAGCGGGCGGTCGAGGGGGTCGTTCAACCTGACTGCCTGCCTCTCTTCCGCTCTTACATCCGGTCCAGGGTGTCCTTGGAGATGGAGCACGCGGTGTCCACCGGTACGCTCGCGGCCTTCCGCGAGAGGTGGGCACCGGAGGGACTGGAGTGCATCATCACGCCCGGCAACCAAATTTTAATTTGATTTTACGTTTTAAAGTTAATTTGTTTTAATTGCCGGTGCTTTTAGTGTCCCCTTCCCTTTTATAGGGGGCACTGGGGAAAAATTGTGATTTTAGTGCCCAAAAAAAAAACAAAAAAAAAAGAAAAAAACACAAAAAAGGGGAAAAAAAAAAAAATGGGCCTAGTAAATGTCTGGAGTGTCACCCAGGTCGGGTGGCACCATTTAATGTTTTATGTTTTCACAGATAAACTCAAAAGAGTTTCATGCACAAGGAACCAATCGTGCAGCAGTGGAGGCGTGTCCTGCTCAGTTGGAGCTGTGAGCAGTGAGTGGAGCTGCTAGCAACTTGAGCTCCTGCCTGGAGAGCCCTGAGACCAGCCCAGGAAGAGAAGGAAGGAAGGGGCTTCAACACCAACTTCTATCCAGAGGGAGAGGAGGAGAACAGAAAACTTTGAACATCTTTATCATTTCTGCAAAGAGTTGGAGAGAGGGGGAAAAACCACAACAACCATCCAGTGTGGAAGGAGGGAGACTCAACTACTCTACAGGTGGGTGTGGGTGCATTTCCCCAAACAGACTTTGTTGTATCGGAGGGGGGAGGAAAGAAGACCACTGAGGGCCGGAACATCGCGGGGGGTGTGTGTGTGTGTGGTAGTGTGTGTGGGGGCCTTGCTTACAACTAGGCCCCCCCCACAATTGGAACCCCCCCCCACCCCCCACATTTGCCTAGCCTGGGATAGCTGGAGCTACCAGGCTGAAGATTCTTTAAATCACCCTATTAAAGATCGTTTGGGATTGTGTGCCTGGTGGCTCTAGCTACCCCAGGTGAAGACGTCTTCTCCCCCCACCTGAAGACCAACCCAAAGACTGTGTTTTTTGTGTGTTTTGCCATCTGGGGAGTGCACCCACCCACAGCTGCGAGGGGAGACCTGCCCTCGCAGCCCCCCCCCCCTTCCCACCCCCCTCTCTCTTTCTCCGTTACTCTCTGTTTCTCCCCTCTCTCTCTGAGAGCCCTTTTCTTCCGAATTTTTAAAAAAAAAACCCAATTAAGACAACTGAGCAGAGGGAGCAAGGCCTCTCCCCAATTGTCAACGAGGGGAGAGGTGCCTCGTTAAGGGTTCCTCTGCTCAGTTAACATACGAGGCCATTAAAGACCATTAAGGCCTGTGACTCTGGGGTGGGTGTAGCCCTTAAAGGGACCCCGTGATGGCGACCCCATCCACACCGGTGGCAGGGCCAGCAAGGACGTATGCGCAGGTGGTGTCCACATCCACGGCACCTCCTGCGCCACCCGCTGCCCTGCCACCGTTCAGACTTATAACCAGGAAACACGGGGTCAAGAGCTACACTCACCCCACAATGAGCATTGAGGAGTGCGTGCGGGCGATGGCTGGGGTAGTCGGCCCCTCGGCCATTGTCGCAGCCTCCAAGATGTCTGGGAAGGCCGTGTTCTTCCTGGGGTCGGAGCGGGCGGTGTCCCTGGCCCTTGAAAAGGGGCTCACGGTGGGCGGGACGTTCCTGCCGGTGGACCCTCTCGAGGCCACCGCGCAGAGGGTCATCATTTCAAACGTCCCGCCCTTTGTTTCCGCTGAGCTCCTCCTCCCTCACCTACAACAACTGGGGGAGGTAAGGTCAGGGATCAACCCCATACCGCTCGGCCTCAGGGAGAACAGCCTGCGCCACGTGTTCTCCTTCCGCCGCCAGCTCTTTGTCCGGCTGGCGCGGGAGGACGTGACAGAAGGGCACTTTAATGTGGTGCACGAGGGGACTGCCTACCGCGTCTTCTGGACGTCGGACGGCGTGCGGTGCCATGCCTGCAGGGAGGTGGGGCACGTTCGCAAGAACTGCCCCGCCTCCAAGGCCGCCAAACCACCGAAGGCGGCCAAGGCTGGCGCCGCCGCCACCCCTCCCCCTAGTTGCGTCCGCGTGCCGGGAGCCATGGGTGCGCGGGCATCGTCGGAGGCCTTTGTTTTCAGGGCCTCCGGCGGGGGGGAGGGAGAGCATCCGACCGGAAAGAAGGCGCGGAAGAAGACAAAACATCAAGAGGCGGGTCCCCTCAGTGCGCCGGATAATTTGACCACCGCGCTCAGCCCAACCCCGTCACCGGCGAGCGCGGGGTGCCCCGAGCCCGTGCCCGAGCCCTTGAACAACACCACAGAGGGGCCCGGGCGCGGGCAAGAAAAGGAAAAGGGGGGGGCGGAGCGGGAGGCCTCGGCAGACATGGAGGTCTCCCTGACTCCGCGCGCCCCCAGGAACAAAAAGAGGCACCGCCCCAATGACGCGGAGGGGGAACAACATCCCTCCGTGGAGGAGTTGGTGCCCGCCGCGTGTCCCGCGTCCCCAACCAGCGCCCCCAAGCAGCGCCGTAGGCGGGAGGAGTCTGTCCCCGGGGAGGGTGAAACAGTTGAGGCTGCCCAGCCTCTGCCTCCCGGGGATGGAGTGGAAGATCTGCCTGTCGTGGGGGGCGTGGGGACCGCGGAGGAATGCGTAGCCGCCGGGCCGGGCGTCCCGGGGACTGAGGCGGGCGAGGCCGAAAAGGCCGAACCTGAGCCCGCCCAGTCAATACCCAACTTCCCCCGGGAGACGCTCGACCCGGAAGAAACACAATTTACTGTTTTTAATGAAACTGTAGATGCTGGGCCGGGGGGTGGCAGCGGGGAGGGGGAGGAACACCCACCCTCGCCTCTTACTTTGGAGCTGGAGCACTTGGGGAGCCTGGGGATCTCCTATGGCCGGGTCTCTCCTTGTTCTCCGGTTCCTGGGGCGGAGGGGGAACCCCTTCCGCTGTCATTTCCCGACCCAGCACCATTTTTAAAAGAGCCCAGTGGGGACTCCTCTGCCGACGATCCTGGGGGTGGGATCGGGGCAGTGCCAGGGCCGGTTGGAGCGGCCGGTTCATTTGCCGTACCTTGTGCGGTCGATGGGCTGGCTGCTGGCGGCCACCTCCCGGAGGAGGACGGGGACTCGGTGGGGGACGCGGGTGAAGACCTAGAGACCACCGCCAGTGAGGCGGTGGATCTGCTCGCGGCCGCCGCTGAGACCCTCCTCATTCCTGCAAAGGAACTCCGGGACTTTTTGGCCCAGAGCCGGGGTCGCCGCGACCAAGCCCGACTGGCCCTGGAAAAATGGTCCGAGCCGGAGCTGATCAAGGGGTCTGTCCGCGCCGCCGTTAAAACCTTGGCCGCGGGCGGGCCCTTGACAAAGGAGCAGCACCTTGAGCTGCGCGAGCTCGAGGGACTCCTCGCTGGGCTGCGGAGGGAGCGGAGTTCAACAAAAGACTCCGCTCCCTCCCCCACAATAGGTTAAGGTAGAGGTTGCACTATACTTTTGCCATGAAGATAACCATAGCCAGCCTCAACATCAACGGCGGCAGAGGGGCACGCCGTAGATTTGACAATTTTTCGCTCCTGCGGGAGGGGAAATATGCGGTGTGCTTCCTGCAAGAAACCCACACCGTTCCGGGAGACGAAGCCACGTGGCTCCTGGAATGGCAAGGAGAGGTCCGCATGAGCCACCTCACCGCCATTTCTAGTGGGGTGGCCATCTTGCTGGGCCCGCATTTTCAGCCGGAGATCTTGGGGGTCGAGGAGCCCGTGCCAGGCCGCTTGCTGCACGTAACGGTTCGCCTGGGGGACGTGCCGCTCCATCTCGTGAACGTGTACGCCCCTCATCCCGGCCCGCAGCAAACGCGCTTCTTTGAAGAGGTGTCCGCTCTTCTTGGCTCCGTCGACGTCGGCGACTGCATTGTCCTCGGGGGGGATTTTAACTGCACCCTCGAGGCGAGGGACCGCTCCGGTGCCCCGCAGTGCATGACGGCGATGGAGAAGTTGAGGGACCTGGTCGGGTCCTTCGACTTGGTGGACGTCTGGCGAAATCTCCACCCCGACTCCAGCGCCTTTACTTGGGTGAGGCCTGGAGTTGGATGGTCTAGAGTCGACCGCCTTTACGTGTCTCGGGCGTACGTTTCCTGCGTCCCGGCGGCCTCCATGCGGCCGGTGCCGTGTTCGGACCACCACCTGGTGTGGGCGGAGCTCGCTTCGCTCCGCGCGAGGACGGGGTCCGCGTACTGGCACTTTAACAACCGGCTGCTGGAGGACGTGCGGTTCCAGGACTCGTTCCGTCGATTCTGGTCCGACTGGAGAAGGAAGCAGGGGGGCTTCCCCTCCTTGAGGCTATGGTGGGACGTGGGCAAGGCTCACGTCCGCGTCTTCTGTCAAGAGTACGCGAGGGGGTCGACCAAGAGGCGGGCGGCCAGAGTCGGGCGCCTAGAAAAAGAGGTGCTCGACCTGGAAGCCCGTCTCGGTCAAGTCGTCCAGGACCCGGCCCTGCGGACGGTGTACGAAGCGAAGAAGGCCGCGCTGAAGGACCTGCAGCTCGTCGGGTCCCGGGGCGCGTTCGTGAGGTCGCGGATCCGGTTCCTGCGGGATCTGGACCGCGGCTCCCCCTTCTTCTACTCGCTGGAAAAAAGGCAGAGTGTCCGTAAGCAGCTCTTGACGCTGCTGGCCGACGACGGCTCTCTCGTCTCGGATCCGGAGGGCGTCAACAACAGGGTCCGTGAATATTACGGGGCTCTGTTCTCTCCGGATCCGTCCAGCGAGGAAGCGCGCAGAGTTTTGTGGGAGGACCTGCCGAAGGTCGGCCCGGAGGGCGCCGAAAATCTGGAAGCTCCGCTAAGCCTGGCGGAGCTGACCGGTGCCCTCGCCCGGCTCTCGAGGGGAAAATCCCCGGGGCTGGACGGGCTGACCGTGGAGTTCCACAGGGCGTTCTGGGACGTCCTGGGGAGCGACTACGCGCGGGTCCTGGGGGAAAGTCTGGCGACCGGGGAGATGCCCCTCTCTTGGCGCAGGGCAGTCATCGTCCTGCTGCCTAAGAAGGGCGATCTCCGCCTCCTTAAGAACTGGCGCCCGGTCTCCCTCCTCAGCACGGACTACAAAATCTTCGCCAGGGCGATGTCTGCTCGCCTTGGTGCCGTGCTGGACCACATGATCCACCCCGACCAGTCATACACGGTCCCGGGCCGGACGATCCACGACAACATCCATCTGGTCCGGGACCTCATCCATTGCTCCCAGGAGGCTGGTCTGTCGGTCGCCTTCCTATCCCTCGACCAAGAGAAGGCGTTCGACAGGGTGGATCACGACTATCTGCTCGGAACTCTACGCGCTTTCGGGTTCGGGACGCATTTCGTCGCCCGGATCCGACTTTTGTACGCCGCCGCGGAGTGTCTGATTAAGGTTAACGGGTCCTTGACGGCGCCCCTTCGCTTTAGGAGAGGGGTGCGCCAGGGATGCCCCATGTCCGGCCAGTTATACGCCGTTTGCGTGGAGCCTTTCCTGCGCCTCTTGCGGACGAGGTTGACGGGACTGGCTCTGCAAGGGCCGGGCGTGGAGGTCGTCCTCTCGGCTTACGCCGATGACGTGCTCCTCGCGATAGAGGATCCCGCTGACCTGCGGAGGATGCGTGAGTGCCAGGAGATTTACTCGGCCGCGTCCTCCGCCAGGATCAACTGGGAGAAATGTTCCGGACTCCTGGTGGGTCAGTGGCGGGTGGACTCCCTGCCGGAGGAGCTCAGGCCTTTTGCCTGGAGCACGACCCATCTCCTCTATCTGGGAGTCTACCTTAGCCCCGACGAGGGAGCCTGGCCGGCGAACTGGCAGGAGCTGGAGGCCAAGGTCACCGCTCGCCTAGGGCGCTGGACAGGACTGCTCCGAGTGCTGTCCTACAGGGGTCGAGCGCTAGTCATAAACCAGCTGGTGGCCGCAATGCTGTGGTACCGGCTGGTCACTTTGACCCCTCCCCCTGCGTTTGTCGCCAAGATACAGAAGAAGCTGGTGGACTTCTTCTGGAACAACAGGAAGCACTGGGTCTCTGCCGCGGTCTTGAGTCTCCCGCTTGAGGAGGGCGGTCAGTCGTTGGTGTGCGTCAGCGCCCAGCTCGCGACTTTCCGTCTTCAGACCCTGCAGAGATACCTTTACGTCGAGCCCCCTCCTAGGTGGTGCGCTCTGGCGAGGTATTTCTTCCGCCAGCAGCTCGACCTCAATTATGACACGCAGCTCCTGTTTGTGAACTTGGGGGGTGCCAGGACCGCCCTCCGGGAGCTGCCTGTCTTTTACAGGGAACTCATCAGGGTCTGGAACAAAGTCTCCACCAAGCGCAGCTCTCCACCGGCTGGAGTGGCGGCCGTCCTGCAGGAGCCGCTGCTCGGGAATCCGTACCTCCACGGCCGAGGTTTTATGTGGCGGTCGGAAGAGAGGGCTGTGGCTGGTGAGGTGACCAGGGTCAGGGACCTGCTCGATGGCGGAGGAGCGGGCTGGATGGCGCCAGTCACGCTGGCGCGGCGCCTAAATTCTACCAACGTCCGCCGCGCGGCCGATGCCATCGAGTCGCTAAAAACAGCTCTGGGCCCTGACTCCGTTAGGTGTATCGAGGAGGCTCAAGCACGTGGGGAGATCCCGTCCGAACTGACCCCCGTCCGGACGGAATTCCTCATCGGCGCCAAACCCCGGAACCTCCCTCGGGGGCCGGCGCCTCACAACTTGAGCCGCCTCGGGGAAATCCCCTCCGTGCCTTTCAGTTCCGCGCGGAGGGGTTTCCTGTACGGGCTGCTCCTGCACACCCTCAACTTTGCCATCCTCGCCGGCCGTCCGGACACGCCATGGCGTACCATCTTGCCGTCCGGAGGAGGCGGGGGTCCCCGATGGAGGGCACTCTACGCAGGGGTCCTCCCACTGTTCATCGGGGACTTGGCCTGGAGGGTGGTGCACGGAGCAGTGCCGTGCAACAAATTTTTAAGCCGGTTCACGGACTCCCAGGCCGCCTGCAATTTCTGCGGTCTGGAGGAGTCCGTGTTCCATGTTTTTATTGAATGCACGAGGTTGCAGCCCCTGTTCCACTATTTGAAGGGGCTGCTCCTGAAATTCTGGCTGCACTTCAGTCCCACTCTCCTGATCTTTGGGCACCCTGTGCGGAGGGGAGCGGGTAGGTCCGAAGGCCTCCTCGTAGGACTGCTCCTGGGCACGGCCAAGGGTGCCATCAGCCGGTCCAGGCAGCGGGCGGTCGAGGGGGTCGTTCAACCTGACTGCCTGCCTCTCTTCCGCTCTTACATCCGGTCCAGGGTGTCCTTGGAGATGGAGCACGCGGTGTCCACCGGTACGCTCGCGGCCTTCCGCGAGAGGTGGGCACCGGAGGGACTGGAGTGCATCATCACGCCCGGCAACCAAATTTTAATTTGATTTTACGTTTTAAAGTTAATTTGTTTTAATTGCCGGTGCTTTTAGTGTCCCCTTCCCTTTTATAGGGGGCACTGGGGAAAAATTGTGATTTTAGTGCCCAAAAAAAAAACCAAAAAAAAGAAAAACACAAAAAAAACAAAAAAAAAGGGGGGAAAAAAAGGGCCTTGGAAATGTCTGGAGTGTCACCCAGGTCGGGTGGCACCGTTTATTGTTTTTATGTTTTCACAGGTGAACTCAAAAGAGTTTCATGCACAAGGACCAATCGTGGAGCAGTAGAGGCGTGTCCTGCTCAGTAGGAGCTGTGAGCAGTGAGAGAAGCAGCTAGCAACTTGAGCTCCTGCCTGGAGAGCCCTGAGACCAGCCCAGGAAGAGAAGGAAGGAAGGGGCTTCAACACCACTTTAACCCAGAGGGAGAGGAGGAGAACAGAAAACTTTTAAACATCTTTACCATTTCTGCAAGGAGTTGGAGAGAGGGGGAAAAACCACAACAACCAACCAGTGTGGAAGGAGGGAGACTCTACATTCTACAGGTGGGTGTGGGTGCATTTCCCCAAACAGACTTTGTTGTATCGGTGGGGGGAGGAAAGAAGACCACTGAGGGCCGGAACATCGCGGGGGGTGTGTGTGTGTGTGGTAGTGTGCGTGGGGGCCGTGCTTACAACTGGGCCCCCCCCACAATTGGAACCCCCCCCCACCCCCCCCACATTTGCCTAGCCTGGGATAGCTGGAGCTACCAGGCTGAAGATTGTTGTTTTTCTTAAATCACCCAATTAAAGATCGTTAGGAGTGCCTGGTGGCTCCAGCTACCCCAGGTGAAGACATCTTCTCCCCCCACCTGAAGACCACCCCAAAGACTTTTGTGTTTTGCCATCTGGGGAGTGCACCCACCCACAGCTGCGAGGGGAGACCTGCCCTCGCAGTCCCCCCCCCCCTTCCCACCCCCCTCTCTCTTTCTCTGCTACTCTGTTTCTCCCCTCTCTCTCTGAGGCCTCTTCCTTCCAAATTTACAAAAAAAAACAAAAAAACAAAACCAATTAAGACAACTGAGCAGAGGGAGCAAGGCCTCTCCCCAATTGTCAACGAGGGGAGAGGTACCTCGTTAAGAGCTCCTCTGCTTCAGTCTTTTAGATAAGAGGCCTAATTAAGACCATTAAGGCCTGTGACTTTGGGGTGGGTGTAGCCCTTAAAGGGACCCCGTGATGGCGACCCCATCCACGCCGGTGGCAGGGCCAGCAAGGACGTATGCGCAGGCGGTGTCTACATCCACGGCACCTCCTGCGCCACCTGCTGCCCTGCCACCATTCAAACTAATAACCAAGAAACACGGGGTCAAGAGCTACACTCACCCCACAATGAGCATCGAGGAGTGCGTGCGGGCGATGGCTGGGGTAGTCGGCCCCTCGGCCATTGTCGCAGCCTCCAAGATGTCTGGGAAGGCCGTGTTCTTCCTGGGATCGGAGCGGGCGGTGTCCCTGGCCCTTGAAAAGGGGCTCACGGTGGGCGGGACGTTCCTGCCGGTGGACCCTCTCGAGGCCACCGCGCAGAGGGTCATCGTGTCAAGCGTCCCGCCCTTTGTTTCCGCTGAGCTCCTCCTCCCTCACCTACACCAACTGGGGGAGGTAAGGTCGGGGATCAACCCCATACCGCTCGGCCTCAGGGAGAACAGCCTGCGCCACGTGTTCTCCTTCCGCCGCCAGCTCTTTGTCCGGCTGGCGCGGGAGGACGTGACAGAAGGGCACTTTAATGTGGTGCACGAGGGGACTGCCTACCGCGTCTTCTGGACGTCGGACGGCGTGCGGTGCCATGCCTGCAGGGAGGTGGGGCACGTTCGCAAGAACTGCCCCGCCTCCAAGGCCGCCAAACCACCGAAGGCGGCCATAGCTGGCGCCGCCGCCACCCCTCCCCCTAGTTGCGTCCGCGTGCCGGGAGCCATGGGTGCGCGGGCATCGTCGGAGGCCTTTGTTTTCAGGGCCTCCGGCGGGGGGGAGGGAGAGCGTCCGAGCGGAAAGAGGGCGCGGAAGAAGGAGAAACATCTAGAGGCGGGTCCCCTCGGTGCGCCGGAAAGTCTGACCACCGCGCTCAGCCCAACCCAGTCACCGGCGAGCGCGGGGTGCCCCGAGCCCGTGCCCGGGCCCTTGAATAACACCACAGAGGGGCCCAGGCGCGGGCAAGAAAAGGAAAAGGGGGGGGCGGAGCGGGAGGCCTCGGCAGACATGGAGGTCTCCCTGACTCCGCGCGCCCCCAGGAACAAAAAGAGGCACCGCCCCAATGAGGCGGAGGGGGAACAACATCCCTCCGCGGAGGAGGCGGTGCCCGCCGCGTGTCCCGCGTCCCCCACCAGCGCCCCCAAATTGCGCTGCAGGCGCGAGGAGTCTTTCCCCGGGGAGGGTGAGGCAGTCGAGGCTGCCCAGCCGCTGCCTCCTGGGGAGGGCGTGGAAGATCTGCCTGTCGTGGGGGGCGTGGGGCCAGTGGAAGAATGCGTAGCCGCCGGGTCGAGCGTCCCGGGGACCGAGGCGGGCGGGGCCGAAAAGGCCGAACCTGAGCCCGCCCAGCTATTATCCAACTTCCCCCGGGAGTCGCTCGACCCGGCAGAAATACAAACAAATAATTATGACACTGTAGATGCTGGGCCGGGGGGTGGCAGCGGGGAGGGGGAGGAACACCCACCCTCGCCCCTTACTTTGGAACTGGTGCACTTGGAGGGCCTGGGGATTTCCTATGGCCGGGTCTCTCCTTGTTCCCCGGTTCCTGGGGCGGAGGGGGAACCCCTTCCGCTGTCATTTCCCGACCCAGCACCATTTTTAAAAGAGCCCAGTGGGGACTCCTCTGCCGACGATCCTGGGGGTGGGATCGGGGCAGTGCCAGGGCCGGTTGGAGCGGCCGGTTCATTTGCCGTACCTTGTGCGGTCGATGGGCCGGCTGCTGGCGGCCACCTCCCGGAGGAGGACGGGGACTCGGTGGGGGTCGCGGGAGAAGAACTAGAGACCACCGCCAGGGAGGCGGTGGATCTGCTCGCGGCCGCCGCTGAGGCCCTCCTCATTCCTGCAAAGGAACTCCGGGACTTTTTGGCCCAGAGCCGGGGTCGCCGCGACCAAGCCCGACTGGCCCTGGAAAAATGGTCCGAGCCGGAGCTGATCAAGGGGTCCGTCCGCGCCGCCGTTAAAACCTTGGCCGCGGGCGGGCCCTTGACAAAGGAGCAGCACCTTGAGCTGCGCGAGCTCGAGGGACTCCTCGCTGGGCTGCGGAGGGAGTGGAGTTCAACAAAAGACTCCGCTCCCTCCCCCACAATAGGTTAAGGTAGAGGTTGCACTATACTTTTGCCATGAAGATAACCATAGCCAGCCTCAACATCAACGGCGGCAGAGGGGCACGCCGTAGATTTGACAATTTTTCGCTCCTGCGGGAGGGGAAATATGCGGTGTGCTTCCTGCAAGAAACCCACACCGTTCTGGGAGACGAAGCCACGTGGCTCCTGGAATGGCAAGGAGAGGTCCGCATGAGCCACCTCACCGCCATTTCTAGTGGGGTGGCCATCTTGCTGGGCCCGCATTTTCAGCCGGAGATCTTGGGGGTCGAGGAGCCCGTGCCAGGCCGCTTGCTGCACGTAACGGTTCGCCTGGGGGACGTGCCGCTCCATCTCGTGAACGTGTACGCCCCTCATCCCGGCCCGCAGCAAACGCGCTTCTTTGAAGAGGTGTCCGCTCTTCTTGGCTCCGTCGACGTCGGCGACTGCATTGTCCTCGGGGGGGATTTTAACTGCACCCTCGAGGCGAGGGACCGCTCCGGTGCCCCGCAGTGCATGACGGCGATGGAGAAGTTGAGGGACCTGGTCGGGTCCTTCGACTTGGTGGACGTCTGGCGAAATCTCCACCCCGACTCCAGCGCCTTTACTTGGGTGAGGCCTGGAGTTGGATGGTCTAGAGTCGACCGCCTTTACGTGTCTCGGGCGTACGTTTCCTGCGTCCCGGCGGCCTCCATGCGGCCGGTGCCGTGTTCGGACCACCACCTGGTGTGGGCGGAGCTCGCTTCGCTCCGCGCGAGGACGGGGTCCGCGTACTGGCACTTTAACAACCGGCTGCTGGAGGACGTGCGGTTCCAGGACTCGTTCCGTCGATTCTGGTCCGACTGGAGAAGGAAGCAGGGGGGCTTCCCCTCCTTGAGGCTATGGTGGGACGTGGGCAAGGCTCACGTCCGCGTCTTCTGTCAAGAGTACGCGAGGGGGTCGACCAAGAGGCGGGCGGCTAGAGTCGGGCGCCTAGAAAAAGAGGTGCTCGACCTGGAAGCCCGTCTCGGTCAAGTCGTCCAGGACCCGGCCCTGCGGACGGTGTACGAAGCGAAGAAGGCCGCGCTGAAGGACCTGCAGCTCGTCGGGTCCCGAGGCGCGTTCGTGAGGTCGCGAATCCGGTTCCTGCGGGATCTGGACCGCGGCTCCCCCTTCTTCTACTCGCTGGAAAAAAGGCAGAGTGTCCGTAAGCAGCTCTTGACGCTGCTGGCCGACGACGGCTCTCTCGTCTCGGATCCGGAGGGCGTCAACAACAGGGTCCGTGAATATTACGGGGCTCTGTTCTCTCCGGATCCGTCCAGCGAGGAAGCGCGTAGAGTTTTGTGGGAGGACCTGCCGAAGGTCAGCCCGGAGGGCGCCGAAAATCTGGAAGCTCCGCTAAGCCTGGCGGAGCTGACCGGTGTCCTCGCCCGGCTCTCGAGGGGAAAATCCCCGGGGCTGGACGGGCTGACCGTGGAGTTCCACAGGGCGTTCTGGGACGTCCTGGGGAGCGACTACGCGCGGGTCCTGGGGGAAAGTCTGGCGACCGGGGAGATGCCCCTCTCTTGGCGCAGGGCAGTCATCGTCCTGCTGCCTAAGAAGGGCGATCTCCGCCTCCTTAAGAACTGGCGCCCGGTCTCCCTCCTCAGCACGGACTACAAAATCTTCGCCAGGGCGATGTCTGCTCGCCTTGGTGCCGTGCTGGACCACATGATCCACCCCGACCAGTCATACACGGTCCCGGGCCGGACGATCCACGACAACATCCATCTGGTCCGGGACCTCATCCATTGCTCCCAGGAGGCTGGTCTGTCGGTCGCCTTCCTATCTCTCGACCAAGAGAAGGCGTTCGACAGGGTGGATCACGACTATCTGCTCGGAACTCTGCGCGCTTTCGGGTTCGGGACGCATTTCGTCGCCCGGATCCGACTTTTGTACGCCGCCGCGGAGTGTCTGATTAAGGTTAACGGGTCCTTGACGGCGCCCCTTCGCTTTAGGAGAGGGGTGCGCCAGGGATGCCCCATGTCCGGCCAGTTATACGCCGTTTGCGTGGAGCCTTTCCTGCGCCTCTTGCGGACGAGGTTGACGGGACTGGCTCTGCAAGGGCCAGGCGTGGAGGTCGTCCTCTCGGCTTACGCCGATGACGTGCTCCTCGCGGTAGAGGATCCCGCTGACCTGCGGAGGATGCGTGAGTGCCAGGAGATTTACTCGGCCGCGTCCTCCGCCAGGATCAACTGGGAGAAATGTTCCGGACTCCTGGTGGGTCAGTGGCGGGTGGACTCCCTGCCGGAGGAGCTCAGGCCTTTTGCCTGGAGCACGACCCATCTCCTCTATCTGGGAGTCTACCTTAGCCCCGACGAGGGAGCCTGGCCGGCGAACTGGCAGGAGCTGGAGGCCAAGGTCGCCGCTCGCCTAGGGCGCTGGACAGGACTGCTCCGAGTGCTGTCCTACAGGGGTCGAGCGCTAGTTATAAACCAACTGGTGGCCGCAATGCTGTGGTACCGGCTGGTCACTTTGACCCCTCCCCCTGCGTTTGTCGCCAAGATACAGAAGAAGCTGGTGGACTTCTTCTGGAACAACAGGAAGCACTGGGTCTCTGCCGCGGTCTTGAGTCTCCCGCTTGAGGAGGGCGGTCAGTCGTTGGTGTGCGTCAGCGCCCAGCTCGCGACTTTCCGTCTTCAGACCCTGCAGAGATACCTTTACGTCGAGCCCCCTCCTAGGTGGTGTGCTCTGGCGAGGTATTTCTTCCGCCAGCAGCTCGACCTCAATTATGACACGCAGCTCCTGTTTGTGAACTTGGGGGGTGCCAGGACCGCCCTCCGGGAGCTGCCTGTCTTTTACAGGGAACTCATCAGGGTCTGGAACAAAGTCTCCACCAAGCGCAGCTCTCCACCGGCTGGAGTGGCGGCCGTCCTGCAGGAGCCGCTGCTCGGGAATCCGTACCTCCACGGCCGAGGTTTTATGTGGCGGTCGGAAGAGAGGGCTGTGGCTGGTGAGGTGACCAGGGTCAGGGACCTGCTCGATGGCGGAGGAGCGGGCTGGATGGCGCCAGTCACGCTGGCGCGGCGCCTAAATTCGGCCAACGTCCGCCACGCGGCCGATGCCATCGAGTCGCTAAAAACAGCTCTGGGCCCTGACTCCGTTAGGTGTATCGAGGAGGCTCAAGCACGTGGGGAGATCCCGTCCGAACTGACCCCCGTCCGGACGGAATTCCTCATCGGCGCCAAACCCCGGAACCTCCCTCGGGGGCCGGCGCCTCACAACTTGAGCCGCCTCGGGGAAATCCCCTCCGTGCCTTTCAGTTCCGCGCGGAGGGGTTTCCTGTACGGGCTGCTCCTGCACACCCTCAACTTTGCCATCCTCGCCGGCCGTCCGGACACGCCATGGCGTACCATCTTGCCGTCCGGAGGAGGCGGGGGTCCCCGATGGAGGGCACTCTATGCAGGGGTCCTCCCACTATTCATCGGGGACTTGGCCTGGAGGGTGGTGCACGGAGCAGTGCCGTGCAATAAATTTTTAAGCCGGTTCACGGACTCCCAGGCCGCCTGCAATTTCTGCGGTCTGGAGGAGTCCGTGTTCCATGTTTTTATTGAATGCACGAGGTTGCAGCCCCTGTTCCACTATTTGAAGGGGCTGCTCCTGAAATTCTGGCTGCACTTCAGTCCCACTCTCCTGATCTTTGGGCACCCTGTGCGGAGGGGAGCGGGTAGGTCCGAAGGCCTCCTCGTAGGACTGCTCCTGGGCACGGCCAAGGGTGCCATCAGCCGGTCCAGGCAGCGGGCGGTCGAGGGGGTCGTTCAACCTGACTGCCTGCCTCTCTTCCGCTCTTACATCCGGTCCAGGGTGTCCTTGGAGATGGAGCACGCGGTGTCCACCGGTACGCTCGCGGCCTTCCGCGAGAGGTGGGCACCGGAGGGACTGGAGTGCATCATCACGCCCGGCAACCAAATTTTAATTTGATTTTACGTTTTAAAGTTTAATTTGTTTTAATTGCTGGTGCTTTTAGTGTCCCCCTCCCCTTTTTCGGGGGCACTGGGAAAATTTGATTTTAGCGCCCCAAAAAAAAAACCAAAAAACAAAAAAAAAGGGGCCTTGAAAATGTCTGCTGTGTCACCCAGGTCGGGTGGCACCGTTTAATGTTTTTATGTTTTGCAGATAAACTCAAAAGAGTTTCATGCACAAGGACGCTCGCGGCTTTCCGCGAGAGGTGGGCACCGGAGGGACTGGAATGCATCATCACGCCCGGCAACCAAATTTTAATTTGATTTTACGTTTTAAAGTTTAATTTGTTTTAATTGCCGGTGCTTTTAGTGTCCCCCTTCCCTTTTATAGGGGGCACTAGGGAAAAAATGTGATTTTAGTGCCCAAAAAAAAACCAAAAAAAAAGAAAAACACAAAAAAAAAGGAAAAAAAAAAAAGGGCCTTGTAAATGTCTGGTGTGTCATCCAGGTCGGGTGGCACGGTTTAATGTTTTGTTTTACAGATAAACTCTAAAAGAGTTTCATGCACAAGGACCCCCAGGTCCCTCTGCACCACAGAATGTTATAATTTCTCCCCATTCAAATAATATTCCCTTTTATTGTTTTTTTTCCCCAAGGTGGATGACCTCACACTTTCTGACATTGTATTCCATCTGCCAAACCTTAGCCCATTCGCTTAACCTATCCAAATCTCCTTGCAGCCTCTCTGAGTCCTCGACACAACTCGCTTTCCCACTAATTTTAGTGTCATCTGCAAATTTTGTTGCACTACACTCTGTCCCCTCTTCTAGGTCATCTATGTATATTGTATAAACAGTTGTGGTCCCAGTACTGATCCCTGTGGCACACCACTAACCACTGATTTCCAACCGGAAAAGGACCCATTTATCCCGACTCTCTGCTTTCTGTTCGCCAGCCAATTCTCTATCCATGCTAATACATTTCCTCTGACTCCGCGTACCTTTATCTTCTGCAGTAACCTTTTGTGTGGCACCTTATCGAATGCCTTTTGGAAATCTAAATACACCACATCCATCGGTACACCTCTATCCACCATGCTCGTTATATCCTCAAAGAATTCCAGTAAGTTAGTTAAACATGATTTCCCTTTCATGAATCCATGCTGCGTCTGTTTGATTGCACTATTCCTATCCAGATATCCTGCTATTTCTTCCTTAATGACAGCTTCAAACATTTTCCCCACTACAGATGTTAAACTAACCGGCCTATAGTTACCTGCCTTTTGCTTGCCCCCTTTTTTAAACAGAGGCGATACATTAGCTGCTCTCCAATCCGCTGGTACCTCCCCAGAGTCCAGAGAATTTTGGTAGATTATAACAAATGCATCTGCTATAACTTCCGCCATCTCTTTTAATACCCTGGGATGCATTTCATCAGGACCAGGGGACTTGTCTACCTTCAGTCCCATTAGTCTGTCCAGCACTGCCTCCCTAATGATAGTGATCATCTCAAGGTACTCCCTTCCCACATTCCTATGACCAGCAATTTTTGGCATGGTTTTTGTGTCTTCCACTGTGAAGACAGAAGCAAAATAATTGTTTAAGGTCTCAGCCATTTCCACATTTCCCATTATTAAATCCCCCTTTTCATCTTATAAGGGACCAACATTTACTTTAGTCACTCTTTTCCGTTTTATATATCTGTAAAAGCTTTTACTATCTGTTTTTATGTTTTGTGCAAGTTTACCTTTGTAATCTATCTTCCCTTTCTTTATTGCTTTTTTAGTCATTCTTTGCTGTTTCTTAAAATCTTCCCAATCATCTAGTTTCCCACTAAACTTGGCCACCTTATACGCATTGATCTTTGATTTGATACTTTCCTTTATTTCCTTGGTTATCCACGGCTGGTTATCTCTTCTCTTGCCGCCCTTCTTTTTCACTGGAATATATTTTTGTTGCGCATTATGAAAGAGCTCCTTAAAAGTCCTCCACTGTTCCTCAATTGTGCCACCGTTTAGTCCTTGTTTCCAGTCTACTTTAGCCAACTCTGCCCTCATCCCACTGTAGTCCCCTTTGTTTAAGCATAGTACGCTCGTTTCTGACACAACTTCCTCATCCTCAATCTGTATTACAAATTCAACCATATTGTGATCACTCATTCCGAGAGGATCTTTTACGAGGAGATCGTTTATTTTTCCTGTCTCGTTACACAGGACTAGATCCAAAATGGCTTGCTCCCTTGTAGGCTCTGTTGCATACTGTTCTAAGAAACGATCCCGCATGCATTCTATGAATTCCTCCTCCAGGCTACCCCCTGTGATTTGATTTGACCAATCGATATGTAGGTTAAAATCCCCCATAACTACTGTCGTTCCTTTTTCACATGCCTCCATTATTCCCTTGATTATTGCCCGCCCCACCATGAAGTTATTATTTGGGGGCCTATAAACTATGCCGACCAGTGACTTTTTCCCCTTACTATCTCTAATCTCCACCCACAATGATTCAACATTTTGTTCATTGGAGCCAATATCATCCCTCACAACTGCCCTGATATCATCCTTTATTAACAGAGCTACCCCACCTCCTTTCCCTTCTTGCCTATCTTTCTGAATCGTCAGATACCCCTGTATGTTTAATTCCCAGTCTTGGCCACCTTGCAACCATGTTTCTGTAATGGCCACCAAATCATACCCATATGGCAGGGCCTATACGTCTGCAGCTGCAAGACCTGTGATGACTCAGAGTCCGCCATTGGGGGTGAATGTGAATCCATTAGCACCATGTTGGCGCTGCGGGGGTAATCATCGGACCCATCAATGTCGATTCAAGCACTACGTGTGCAAAGGCTGCGCAACGATGGGGCACCTCCAGCGAATGTGCCATCGCGCTGCGACATATCACGTGGCAGCGGATGATCGATCCGGCGCAGATCACGCAGCACACGCAACTCAACCCGAGGAAGAAGTGTATGGGGTACAATCCTTCACCTTCCAAGAGCCCTCCTATAATACTGAAAGTCAAATTAAATGGAGTTCCAGTATCCATGCGAGTCAGTCAATTATGAGCCAGAAGGCTTTCGAGAAACTGTGGGGCAATAAAGCACAAAGCCCCAATTAATGCAAAGCTGCATACCTACACCAAAGAGCTCATACCAGTCATTGGAAGTGCAGCAGTGAAAGTATCGTATGATGGAGCTGTGCATGACCTATCACTGTGGATTGTTCGAGGCAATGGCTCAACGCTGTTCGGCAGAAGCTGGCTAGAAAAGATTAGAAGGAATTGGAACAACTTCCAAGTACTATCTTCAGTGGATGACACCTCGTGTGCTCAAGTGCTGAGCAACTTTTTCTCACTATTTACAAGTCATAAAGAACTTTAATTTCAATTAATATAAAATATGTGGTGTATTTTTTCTTTTTTTTATTAGAGTTTTGTGTATTTGATGGGGGGAGTGAGTTTCTCATTCATTATAATGGGAACTCCAACTTTTAGAGTATTGTGTTCCGAACACAGATGAGGTTGCACACAGGGAGGTTAAAGTAACAGTGACCTCAGTCTTTAATAAGATACTCCAGAGTGAGGAACAGGCCTTAGGGGCCGGCTTATATGCAGTGCTCCCAAGGGATGCTGGGATCCCTTGGGACTTCAGGGGATGAGCTCCCTGGTGGCGGAACATGGGGGTGCATGCTTTACAGATACACAACATCACTCCCACCCCAAAGTCAAAGTGAAAACTATTTACAAGGTGAGGCAGTCGGGAGCCTTTCTTTCCCTGGTGGACCATCTCGGTACAAATGTCTGTTCTGGTGTGTTGTCTGTGCCCTCGCTGGGCTGGCGTGTTGTTGGCCCTGCAGAGCTGCGAGGTGAGCCTGGCCTTGCTGGGCTGTTGGGCGTGATGGGTTCGATTTCCTGGTCCGGCGTGGTGTCGTTGATCCTTTGGGTGTGTGTTGTGGGCTCGAAAAAAGTGGTGTCTGCTGTGGGTTGTTCAGGGCAGTCTGTGAACCGCAGCCTCGTTTGGTCCAGGTGCTTCCTGCAAATTTGTCCATTGTCTAGTTTGACAACAAACACTCTATTCCCTTCTTTAGCTATCACTGTGCCCACCATCCACTTGGGACCATGTCCATAGTTTAGCACATACACAGGGTCATTCAGATCAATTTCCCGTGACACAGTGGCGCGACCATCGTTTACATTTTGTTGCTGCCACCTGCTCTCTACCTGATCATGCAGGTTGGGGTGAACCAGCGAGAGTCTGGTTTTAAGTGTCCTTTTCATGAGTAGCTCAGCCGGGGGCACCCCTGTGAGCGAGTGGGGTCTCGTGCGGCAGCTGAGCAATACTCGGGACAGGCGGGTTTGGAGTGAGCCTTCTGTGACTCGTTTAAGGCTATGTTTGATGGTTTGTACTGCCCGCTCTGCCTGCCCATTGGAGGCTGGTTTAAACGGGGCCGAGGCGACATGTTTGATCCCATTGCGGGTCATGAATTCTTTAAATTCGGCACTGGTGAAACATGGCCCGTTGTCACTGACCAGTATGTTAGGCAGGCCGTGGGTGGCAAACATGGCCCTCAGGCTTTCAATGGTGGCGGTGGCGGTGCTTCCCGACATTATTTCACATTTAATCCATTTTGAAAAAGCATCCACCACCACCAGGAACATTTTACCGAGAAATGGGCCCACATAGTCGACATGGATCCTCGACCATGGTCTGGAGGGTCAGGACCACAAACTTAGTGGTGCTTCTCTGGGCGTGTTGTTCAACTGAGCACATACGCTGCATTGCCGTACACAGGACTCGAAGTCAGAGTCGATACAGGGCCACCACATGTGGGATCTGGCTATCGCTTTCATCATTACTATACCCGGGTGTGTGCTGTGGAGATCCGAGCTGAACGTCTCCCTGCCCTTTTTTGGTAGCACTACACGGTTACCCCACAACAGGCAGTCTGCCTGAATGGACAGCTCGTCCTTTCGCTGTTGGAACAGCTTGATTGGCTCTTGCATTTCAACGGGGATGCTAGCCCAGCTCCCATGCAGTACACAGTTTTTTACTAGGGACAGCAGAGGATCTTGGCTGGTCCAAGTCCTAATCTGGCGGGCCGTTACAGGTGATTTATCATTTTCAAATGCTTCCATGACCATTAACAAGTCTGTGGGCTGCGCCACCATCAACAAGTTTGCAGGCTGCGCCATTTCCACCCCTGTGGTGGGCAATGGTAGCCGACTCAGAGCATCCGCACAGTTCTTGGTGCCTGGCCTGTGGCGGATGGTATGGTTATACGCTGATAGCGCGAGTGCCCACCTTTGAAGCATTAGTATTTATCCCCTTGTTTTCAGCGAACAGGGATGTGAGGGGCTTGTGATCGGTTTCCAGCTCAAATTTGAGGCCAAACTGGTACTGATGCATTTTCTCCACCCCGAACACACACGCTAATGCCTCTTTCTCAATCATGCTGTAGGCCCTCTCAGCCTTAGACAAGCTCCTGGAAGCATGGGCGACAGGTTGCTACTTCCCCGCAATGTTAGCTTGTTGTAATACACAACCGACTCCGTACGACGACGCATCACATGCTAGCACAAGTCTTTTACACAGGTTATACAATACAAGCAGCTTGTTGGAGCATAAAATGTTTCTGGCTTTCTCAAAAGCAATTACTTGGCTTTTTTCCCCATACCCAGTTCTCACCTTTGCGCAATAACACATGTAGGGGCTCTAAAAAGGTGCTTAACCCTGGTAGGAAGTTACCAAAATAGTTGAGGAGTCCCAGGAATGACCGCAGCTCTGGGACGTTGTGTGGCCTGGGCGCGTTCCTGATAGCCTCTGTCTTGGCGTCTGTGGGCCGAATGCCATCTGCCGCGATCTTTCTCCCCAAAAACTCCACTTCTGTTGCCATGAAGACGCATTTCGACCTCTTCAGCCGCAGCCCTACGCGATCCAGTCGCTGGAGGACCTCCTCCAGGTTTTGTAGGTGCTCAGCGGTGTCCCAACCCGTGACCAATATATCATCCTGAAAGACCACCATGTGTGGTACCGACTTGAGTAGGCTCTCCATGTTTCTCTGGAAAATCGCTGCAGCCGACCAAATTCCAAACGGGCATCTGTTGTAGATGAACAGTCCCTTGTGCGTGTTGATGCAGGTGAGGCCCTTCGAAGACTCCTCCAGCTCCTGTGTCATGTAGGCCGAAGTCAGGTTGAGCTTGGTGAACGTCTTGCCTCCTGCCAGCGTCACAAGTTGGTCGTCTGCCTTAGGTAGCGGGTATTGGTCCTGTAGCGAGAAACGATTAATAGTTACTTTATAATCGTCGCAAATCCTGACCGTGCCATCACTTTTGAGTACTGAAACAATCGGGCTGGCCCACTCGCTGAATTCCACTGGGGAGATGATAGCCTCGTGTTGCAGTCTGTCCAGCTCGATTTCCACTCTCTCCCTCATCATGTGAGGTACTGCATGCGCCTTGTGGTGAATGCGTCGTGCCTCTGGGACCAAGTGGATCTGCACCTTCGCCCCGGAAAAGTTTCCAATGCCTGGCTCAAAAATGGAAGGAAATTTGTACATGAGGCCTCATCGACATGTGATAGCGTTCAGATGTCATCCCAGTTCCAGCGGATTTTGCCCAGCCAGCTCCTTCCAAGCAGTGTGGGGCCATCGCCTAGGACAATCCAGAGTGGCAGTTCATGCACCGTGCCCTCGTAGGTGACCTTGACCATGGCGCTGCCCAGGTCAGTGAAAGCTCTTTGGTGTACATTCTCAGTTTCGTGTGGATGGGGCTCAGGGCTGGTCTGAATGCCTTGTTGCACCACAGTATCTCAAACATCTTTTTACTCATGATGGATTGGCTAGCGCCAATGTCCAGTTCCATGGCTACGGGAAAGCCATTCAATTTTACGTTTAGCATTATATGTGGACATTTCGTCGAAAATGTGTGCACCCCGTGTACTTCAGCATCTGCCTCCTCTCTCTGAGGCTCTAAATTGCTTTGATCCACCATCTTCCTCTGCCACGTGATGGTTAGCAGGTTTTGCAGAGCTTGCAGCTTGTTGGAGGTGCCCCATTGTTCCACAGCTCTTGCAAACATAACCTTTGAAGCGGCATGAAAAGGCTGAATGGAACCCTCCACAATGCCAACAAGGTGTGAATTGCCTTGCATTCATCCTTTGTTGGGGATTCTGAGTCATCTGGGTCACCTGAGGCCTGCTGGCAGTTGCAGACTCGTGGGTTCTGCCCTGTACATTTCTGCTCTCAAACACAGTTCCAGTTAATTTATGAACATTGCTAGCACTTGTGTGCTGAGGGATTTGTTTGGTGTTATCACTGGTGGACATAAACGCCTGTGCTATCGCAATGGCCTTATGAGGGTCGGTGTCTCTACAGTCAAAAGTTTTCGTAGGATGATCTCGTGGCCAATGCCCAGTACAAAAAAGTCTCTGAGCATTTGCTCCAGGTCGCCATCAAACGCACATTGTCCTGCAAGTCGCCTTAGTTCGGCGACGTAGCTCGCCACTTCCTGACCTTCAGATCGCTGGCATGTGTAGAACCGATACCTCGCCATCAGCACGCTCTCCCTCGGGTTAAGATGCTCCCGAACCAGTGTACACAGCTCCACATACGACTTATCTGTGAGTTTCACCGGAGCCAGAAGATTCTTCATGAGGCTGTAGGTCGGTGCCCCGCAGAATGTGAGGAGGACCGCTCTCGTCTTTGCAGTGCTTCCTTCTCCGTCCAGCTCGTTGGCTACAAAGTACTGGTCTAGCCGTTCGACATAGGCTCCCCAGTCCTCACCCTCCGAGAACTTCTCCAGGATGCTCACAGTTTGCTGCACCTTTGCGTTGGATTTGTATTCTCGTCGCCAGTTATTGTGTTCCTAACACAGATGAGGCTGCACACAGGGAGGTTAAAGTAACAGTGACCTCAGTCTTTAATAAGACATTCCAGAGTGATGAACAGGCCTCCCAGGGACTTCAGGGGATGAGCTCCCTGGTGACGGAACATGGGAGTGCATGCTTTACAGATACACAACACAGAATTCCCATTGTTATGAATTGAGAACATACTTTACCTTGATTGGCTGCCCAGAGCCATGTGACTGCAGCTCCAGCCCTGCACATGTCCTGACATGCATGTGCTGTGACGCACAGTCAGTGGAGGCCTCAGGACAAGGATCTCTCGTGGGCGCAGCAGCTTCAGATAGGTGTGCATCTTTTTTCTAGAATCCAGTCGAACGCCCGTGGGAAGGAGAAACCAGGATTTCTGGGCCATTATGGTTTCTTGCAGTGATTTGTTACAACTGAGTGGCTTTCTAGGTCATTTCAGAGGGCAGTTAAAAGTCAACCACATTGCTGTGGGTTTGGAGTTGCACATAAGCCAGATCAGGTCAGGATGGCAGATTTCCTTCCCTAAAGGACATTAGTGAACCAGATGGGTTTTTATGACAATCCAGTAGTTTCATGGTCACCATTACTGATGCTAGTTTTTTATTTCAGATGTATTTAATTAACTGAATTTAAATTACACAGCTGCCGTGGTGGGATTTAAACTCACGTCTCTGGATTATTAGTCCAGGTCTCTGGATTACTAGTCCAGTAACATAACCACTATGCTACTCGACCAAAGCATTCCACTCCCTTAATGAGTTTATTTTGAATGCATATCTCTTATGTTTGAGAGAACAGCGAGTTGTGCAGAAAAAGGATCCGATTTATGAGACAGCATGTCAAAGTAGCATGCTAATTAATGTGGACACTCATTAAATATTTTGTGTCAGGAATGGTATTATTTTCCAGCACTGAATGATGCCAATTTACTGGGGATGGAATTCAACTTCGGCCAAAGCGAGAAATGCGCAATCTTTAATCGGTGGCTGCCTGTTATATGCCTGTGACTTCATTGGAAAGGAAAATTGGACGGAGTGTATAAGGGACGGCCGATTTGTTACTGGACATGAAGTAGAATTTCACCTTCCTTGTCTTTGTACTGGCCCTTTGCTGGAGAATCCAAAACGAATTACACTATATACTATTTGGAAATTCAAAACGTCGGTTCACTGGATAAATGCACTGAGTGGTCTGAATTGAGACATGTAGACCAGGAAAGTCCCAGGTTTAATATCTGGCCATTCCTGTGTTAGCTAATTTCATCCTTGGCAGCAGTGATGTCACTATGATTGGCCTCAATATTGTCAGACTAGTAAAGAAAAAAGGCAGCCAGGGTGTCTGTCCTGATTGCAGTTTAGTGATCCTTGCTGAAAGTTTGCATGTGTGCCGGTCAGATGAAGATAGGATCAGACTTGACGGTCCCTAAGGTTAAGTAATCTATCAATACACATTGTCTAAGCTCACATGTGAAGAATGGCTAATTACCAAGGTAAAATAGGGCAGTTAGCTTGGCACCCATGGACCGGTGTCAGGCTTCAGGAGTGGGAGGCAGGAAACTGGGGGAAAACCTTTTAAAATATTATGGTTTTACATGTTGTTAAATCTGGTTCACAGCCTCCATCTGGTGGCCACCAGTACAGTGGTAATTTCACTTTCTTGAATTCATAGAATCATAAAATGATTACAGAACAGAAGGCGGCCATTCGGCCCATCGACTCTCGGCTAGTCCCACTCCCCTGCCCTTTCCCCGTAACCCAGCATTTTTTTTCCCCTTCAGATACTTATATTTACTTGAAAGATAAAATCGAGTCTGCCTCCACCACCCTTTCAGTCAGTGCATTCCAGATCTTAACCACTCGCTGTGTTAAAAGGTTTTCTCTTACATCGCCTTTGGTTGTTTTGCCAATCACCTTAAATCTGTGTCCTCTGGTTCTCGACCCTTCTGCCAATGGGAACAGTTTCTCTCTATCTACTCTGTCCAGACTCCTCATGATTTTGAACACCTCTATCAAATCTCCTCTCAATTTTCTCTGCTCCAATGAGAACAACAGCAGCTTCTCCAGTCTATCAACGTAACTGAAGTCCCTCATACTTGGAATCATTGTCGTAAATCTTTTCTGCACCTTCTCTAAGGCTTTCACGTCCTTCCTAATGAGTGGTGCCCAGAATTGGACACAATACTCCAGTTGGGGCCGAACCAGTGTTTTATAAAGGTTCATCATAATTTCCACACTTTTGTACTCTGTACCTCTATTTATGAAGTCCAGGATCCCATAAGCCTTTTTAACCGCTTTCTCAACTGCCCTGCCACCTTCAACAATTTATGCACACATACCCCCAGGTCTTTGTTTGTGCACCCCCTTTAGGATTGTCTCTTTAGTTTATCGAAGTGACTATTTGTACTGATGCTTTTGTATTCCTTCTGTGCCTGCGTCCTCTGGACTCCACACACCCCCACCCGAAACCGGCGGTGGGGAGAGAGAGCCAGTGGGCGGCCTGGGGAGAGAAAGCCGGTGGGTGACAGGGGGAGAGAGAGCCGGCGGGCGACAGGGGGAGAGAGAGCCGGCGGGCGGCTGGGGGAGAGAGAGCCGGCAGGCGACAGGGGAGAGAGAGCTGGCGGGCGGCCGGGGGAGAAAGAGCCGGCGGGCGACAGGGGGAGAGAGAGCCGGCGGGCGACAGGGGGAGAGAGAGCCGGCGGGCGGTCGGGGGAGAGAGAGCCGGCAGGCGGCCAGGGGAGAAAGAGCCGGCAGACGACAGGGGGAGAGAGAGCTGGCGGGCGACATGGGGAGAGAGCCTGGTGGTGATGGGGGTTGGGGTGGGGAGAGAGATCCTGGTTGGGGGGGGGGGGGACGAACGAGAGAGAATGAGAGCCTGGTGGGAGGGGGGGAAGCGAGAGAGCCTGGCTTGGGGGGAGGGGTGGAGGGGGGGGAGTGAGAGAGAGCCTGGGGCTGGGGGGGAGAGGGAAGAGAGAGACACAGGTGGGGAGGATCGGAGGGGAGAGAGGGAACTCCGGGAAGACGGATCGCATTCTTCCAACCCTCTTTACATCCACTCCCGATTTCCCGGAAAGCTCGGAGCCAGTGTTGCGAGGGACATCGTTGGCAGGGATGAAATCCAGAAGTCACGACACTGTCTTTATTCACTTCATACCCAATAAACCTATTAACAATCCACACACAATGCCAGGGCAGTGGCAGGGGTGGGGGGGGGGGGGTGTTGGCGGAGGGCGGGAAGTAAGGTAATGCACTTGCGCTGGGGTAAGGGATATTGGCTGGGGGAGGCAGCACTTGCGCTAGGATAATGGACTTTGGCTGGGGAAGGCAGCACTTGTGCTGGGGTAAGGGACTTCGGCTGGAACTTGGTGGCTTTGGCTGGGTTGTTCGTGATTTGTCCTCTCTGGGTACTGAAATCAGATGGATCAAATTACAATTTGCAAAGTTAGTCAGAACTTGGACTGGACGGTTCCAGAATCTTCAGGGTGTGGCTTATCCTCCAAGGAGACCAATCAGCAATAGATCATGTGATAATGGGGAGCCAATCAGAGACACGCTGGCCATTTTGTTAGTACAAATAAGCGTATCCTTAGTTTATATGTCCTCTCCTGATTCTGTCTACCAAAATGCATCACTTCACATTTTTCTCTGTTAAGTTGTGATAATACTTGTGATATCATCATAAAATAGTTCAGATTGAAGTAATTCACCACAGGTATGACTTGCAAGGGGATGAGGGGATGGTACTTTTTAAAATTAAAAACTTGAAGTTCCATGAAATAAACATCTTTAAAGGATTTTTTATTCTGCCAGAATCACAGTAAAATACCAGCAAAGCACAGACCATGCAACTTAAAAGAAGAAAGTCTAAAATTGTACTTTATATTCAAAGCACTCCTACATTTAATAGAGAAAAGTAACGTACCCATTAAATATTTGTTCGAAGTTTTTTCGAAAGATATTTTTCTCATCTGTTCGGAGGCACTCAAAGTTCACATCTCCATCCCTGCTAGGTCACTTTGTGACATCACAGACACTGAGCCTTCCCATGAGATCTGAAGTGACTCCATTGCAAACAATAGCAGCCACCATTTAGAACAAGTCTAAAAGCCCCTCTGGAGCTGCATGGTACTGGGTGGGTACTCCTCATCTGCAGCCACTAGCACTGATTCCCAGGGTCCCATAGCTTCAGAGCTGCTCTCAAGCCAATTTGAAGCTGGATCCCACTGTTTGCAATGGAGCCAATTAAGTATAGTTATTTATCTTTTAATTGAAGGAGGCAGCTCAGAAATTACAGAATGAGTTGGGCAAGGCATAGAAACATAGAAACATAGAAAATAGATGCAGGAGTAGGCCATTCGGCCCTTCGAGCCTGCACCGCTATTTAATAAGATCATGGCTGATCATTCCCTCAGTACCCCTTTCCTGCTTTCTCTCCATACCCCTTGATCGCTTTAGCCGTAAGGGCCATATCTAACTCCCTCTTGAATATATCCAATGAACTGGCATCAACGACTCTCTGCGGCAGGGAATTCCACAGGTTAACAACTCTCTGAGTGAAGAAGTTTCTCCTCATCTCAGTTCTAAATGGCCTACCCCTTATCCTAAGGCTATGTCCCCTGGTTCTGGACTTCCCCAACATCAGGAACATTCTTCCCGCATCTAACCTGTTCAGTCCCGTCAGAATCTTATACGTTTCTATGAGATCCCCTCTCATCCTTCTAAACTCCAGTGAATAAAGGCCCAGTTGATCCAGTTTCTCCTCATATGACAGTCCAGCCATCCCTGGAATTAGTCTGGTGAACCTTCGCTGCACTCCCTCAATAGCAAGAACGTCCTTCCTCAGATTATCAGATCAAAACTGAACACAATATTCCAGGTGAGGCCTCACCAAGGCCCTGTACAACTGCAGTCAGACTTCCCTGCTCCTATACTCAAATCCCCTAGCTATGAAGGCCAACATACCATTTGCCTTCTTCACCGCCTGCTGTATCTGCGTGCCAACTTTCAATGACTGATGAACCATGACACCCAGGTCTCGTTGCACCTCCCCTTTTCCTAATCTGCCGCCATTCAGATAATATTCTGCCTTCGTGTTTTTGCCCCCAAAATGGATAACCTCACATTTATCCACATTATACTGCATCTGCCATGCATTTGCCCACTCACCTAACCTGTCCAAGTCACCCTGC
Organism: Pristiophorus japonicus; assembly: GCF_044704955.1. Classification (NCBI taxonomy): domain Eukaryota; kingdom Metazoa; phylum Chordata; class Chondrichthyes; family Pristiophoridae; genus Pristiophorus; species Pristiophorus japonicus. Next base: position 41,396,669 of record NC_091980.1, read on the forward strand.
AGCCTTTTATGGTCCTCCTCACAGCTCACACCATCACCCAGTTTAGTTCCATCTGCAAACTTGGAGATATTACACTCAATTCCTTCATCTAAATCGTTAATGTATATTGTAAAGAGCTGGGGTCCCAGCAATGAGCCCCGCGGCACTCTACTAGACACTGGCTGCCATTCTGAAAAGGACCCGTTTATCCCGACTCTCTGCTTCCTGTCTGCCAACCAATTCTCTATCCACGTCAGTACATTACCCCCAATACCACGTGCTTTGATTTTGCACACCAATCTCTTGTGCGGGACCTTGTCAAAAGCTTTTTGAAAGTCCAAATAACCACGTCCACTGGTTCTCCCTTGTCCACTCTGCTAGTTACATACTCAAGAAATTCCAGAAGATTCGTCAAGCATGATTTCCCTTTCATAAATCCATGCTGACTTGGACCGATCCTATCACTGCTTTCCAAATGCGCTGCTATTTCATTTTAATGATTGATTCCAATATTTTCCCCACTACTGATGTCAGGCTAACCAGTCTATAATTTCCTGTTTTCTCTCTCCCCCCTTTTTTAAAAAGTGGTGTTACATTAGCTACCCTCCAGTCCATAGGAACTGATCCAGAGTCTATAGAATGTTGGAAAATGATCACCAATACATCCACTATTTCTAGGGCCACTTCCTTAAGTACTCTGGGATGCAGACTATCAGGCCCCGGGGATTTATCGGCCTTCAATCCCATCAATTTCCCTAACACAATTTCCTGCTTAATAAGGATATCCTTCAGTTCCTCCTTCTCACTAGACCCACTATCCCCTCGTACATTCGGAAGGTTATTTGTATCATCCTTCGTGAAGACAGAATCAAAATATTTGTTCAATTGGTCTGCCATTTCTTTGTTCCCATTATAAATTCACCTGAATCTGACTGCAAGGGACCTACGTTTGTCTTCACGAATCTTTTTCTCTTCACATATTTATAGAAGCTTTTGCAGTCAGTTTTTATGTTCCCTGCAAGCTTCCTCGTCTACTCTATTTTCCCCCCCTTAATTAAACCCTTAGTCCTCCTCTGTTGAATTCTACCAGTCCTCAGGTTTGTTGCATTTTCTAGCTAATTTATATGCCTCTTCCTTGGTTTTAACACTATCCTTAATTTCCCTTGTTAGCCACGGTTGAGCCACCTTCCCCGTTTTATTTTTACTCCAGACAGGGATGTACAATTGCTGAAGTTCATCCATGTGATCTTTAAATGTTTGCCATTGCTTATCCACCGTCAACCCTTTAAGTGTCCTTTGCCAGTCTATTCTAGCCAATTCATACCTCATACCGTCGAAGTTACCTTTCCTTAAGTTCAGGACCCTAGTTTCTGAGTTAACTGTATCACTCTCCATCTTAATAAGGAATTCTACCATATTATGGTTACTCTTCCCCAAGGGGCCTCGCACAACAAGATTGCTGATTCGTCCCTTCTCATTACACAATACCCAGTCTATGATGGCCAGCTCTCTAGTTGGTTCCTCAACATATTGGTCTCGAAAACCATCACTAATACACTCCAGGAAATCCTCCTCCACCGCATTGCTACCAGTTTGGTTAGCCCAATCAATATGTAGATTAAAGTCGCCCATGATAACTGCTGTACCTTTATTGCACACATCCCTTATTTCTTGTTTGATGCTGTCCCCAATCTCACTACTACTGTTTGGTGGTCTGTACACAACTCCCACTCACGTTTTCTGCCCCTTGGTATTCCGCAGCTCCACCCATACCGATTCCACATCATCCAGGCTAATGTCCCTCCTTACTATTGCATTAATTTCTTCTTTAACCAGAAATGCCATCCCGCCTCCTTTACCTCTCTGTCTATCCTTCCTAAATGTTGAATACCCCTGGATGTTGAGTTCCCGCCTTGGTCATCCTGGAGTCACATCTCCGTGATGCCAATTACATCATATCCGTTAACTGCTATCTGCGCAGTTAATTCGTCCACCTTATTCTGAATACTTCTCGCATTGAGGCACAGAACCTTCAAGCTTGCCTTTTTAACACACTTTGCCCCTTTAGAATTTTGCTGCAAAGTGGCCCTTTTTGTTTTTTGCCTTGGGTTTCTCTGCCCTCTACTTTTACTATTCTCCTTTCTATCTTTTTCTTCTGCCTCCATTTTATTTCCCTCTGTCTCCCTGCATAGGTTCCCATCCCCCTGCCATGTTAGTTTAACTCCTCCCCAACAGCACTAGCAAACACTTTCCCTAGGACATTGGTTCCAGTCCTGCCCAGGTGCAGACCGTCCGGTTTGTGCTGGTCCCACCTCCCCCAGAACCGATTCCAAAGTCCCAGGAATTTGAATTCCTCCCTTCTGCACCTCAAGCCACGTATTCATCTGAGCTATCCTGCGATTCCTACTCTGACTAGCACGTGGCACTAGTAGCAATCCCGAGATCACTACTTTTGAGGTGCTACTTTTTAATTTAGCTCCGAGCTCCCTAAATTCGTCTCGTAGGATCTCATCCTGTTTTTTACCTATATCGTTGGTACTTATATGCACCACAACATTTCAGTGGGCAGGAAATGGCAGATTAATTTTAATGCAGACAAACGTAAAGTGCTGTACATTATATAAAAGTAGATGGCATTGTACTCCATGAATCGTGTTAAAATTGCTAACGATGAAGATGAAAGAGATCTTAAGAGATTTAGGGCCGGATTTTCAGGTTTGGTCATTTTGGGGCTTTAATCACGGCGGGTCGGTACTGATAAAAGTTTGCGCCTCGGTCCATAAAATTCACCTGAAACTGAGGTTCAATGATTGGGGGCGCGAAGTCAGGCTGTGATTGACCACCCCACCGAAAACTGCGGCACAAAAAATGCTCTAAACTTTCCACATGCGCAGACCCGCTCAAAGTTTCGTGGGCCCAGGCGAAGGTTTAGGGCGTGCAGATTTTGTTTGCGCATGCACAAATCTACCGGCCCACTTCGCTCAGAGTGGGAGACATGATGCAGCAGGAGGCCCGAGTTCAGGCCATTGAGAGGAGGTGGCCTGCATTACATCTCGTGGGAGGAAGGAGGCCTGTGCCAAGGGATTTCAGGGGGATTTGGAGGGACATAACACTGCAGGTGGCAGCGGCAGACACGGTGGCTAGAACTGCCACCCAATGCCGCAAGAAGTTTAACGACCTCATGTGGGTCGTCAGGGTGAGTATCCTCTACATTTCTGGACCTCTGCCATGGTTGCAAGATCACTGTCTCACACAAATTAAAGTCTTTGACGGAACTGCCCCTTCTCCATGTGTTCCAGGACATGGTGTGGGTTGTTGAAGCCACCTGAAAGCTAGAGGCTCAGTTCACCAGCCGATCCCTGTGCATTTAGGTGACGCGAACCTTAATGCCCCCTAATCATTGTCACCCCACCTCGCACTCCCCTTCCACTCTTGAAATATGTTGGCCAAACATCACCCTGAGCCACAATGCTACCTGACTCTCACCTTCTCCCAGTCTTTTCACTTGCTCAGTCGGCAGCCACGCAGATTATAATGAACACATTTGCACTTCCAGAGAGTAACAGCTATTCTACTATGGAAGGCACATGTGGCACAAGAGGAGCTGCACACTTACTCAAACCTTCTTCTTGCTCTTATTGTATGCCAAGTTAGTGCATAATCGGCGGGAGCAGCAGCAGATTGGAGGCAGAATCCTCACCGAGGTGGAGCAGTGTGTCGGCCCTTATGGGTACCCCAGTTCGCCAGTGGCCAGCGGCAAAGCAGAGCCCCCTACAGGTAGTGACGGTATGTGAATGGCCTTTGTGATTGATGTGAGTTCCTTGACCCCTAATATCAAGTGGCCTAGCCCCTTTACATATTAATGTCCAATGCCACCTTCCTCTTTCAGCCTGCCCCCTCCCCTGCTGCTAACCACACGCCTGTTGCTTTGTACTTACAGATGATCAGCCAGAAGCGCAGCAGCCTTCCATGAGCCGTCGACATCTAGGGATGGGGGAAGATGACGAGGGAGGAGACGACAGTGTGCTCCCTGAGCGGGAGACCCCATCAGTCCCACCGAATGGGGACGCAATACCGGGGGGTGACATCATGTTTGAGGGTTTTAATGATTCTGAGGCTCCTGGCCACAGTGGCCTACAGCAAGGCCGAGCAGGAGGGAAAGCTCAGAGACCAGCTCCCCGAGGGCGAGTAGGCCCAGTAGTCCTGCTCAGGGACAGGCTGACATGGACTTGGACTTGGTGGCTATGTCCATGGAGAATACGGAAATGCACCTTGACCTCATCGGTGTATTGGGTAGGGTCCCACAGAGCATCAATGTCTTTGCTGTGAGTGTGGCGGAGGCCACCTCATGCATTGCTTGTGCATCTCAGGACTCCAGCGAGCCCATCCTTGGCCGCTCACAGAGGCAGATGGGCTCCAGCAGCAATAGTGGAGTCCGGGAGGTGATGGCGCGTCATGGCTGACGTGGCAGCAGCTATTGCATCGCAGGCACAAGCCACTAAACAGCTAGGTGATGCCATGCGATCACTGACTGTTACCGTCCTCTGTGTTCCCCACAGTGCAACGGGAAAGTGACGGTGCCGAAGCAGGCCAGCAAGTTGTGGTCACACTTTGTGCTCCGGATGCTGAGGCTCAGCCCCATGTGAGTTGCAGTGGTCCCCTGGACATGGAAGGTGCTGTCCTTCCTCCAGATGACAGCATTCTCGTTCCCACCACTGCCACTCCGACCTTGCACCTAACGAGGCTCACACCCGAGCCGTCACAGACTACTGCCGCCGATGCTGAGGTGGAGGAGTCTGCAGGCGGGCTTTGCACATCCAGAGTTGGTCCACGGCATCCTCGTAGGCTGTCTGTACTGTCTGACCCACACAAATAGCAGCCCTCAAGCAGCATTGCTGTAGGCATTGAGGCCTCATTGTGGAGGAGCAGTAGGTGTGGGAGGGGTTTAAAGGTTACGGGGGAAAAGGTAAGGCCAAGTCTGATTAAGGACTAGCACCACGTTGGGGACATCCACTGAAAATTGTTAATCAGTTAAGGTACATTACTGCATTTCATTATGATTGAGTGCGTTGCAACAGGATATTGTATTTTCTTTGGTGTTTTTTTGGGGGTGGGTGTGTGTGTTTGTTTGATTGAGTAAAATGTTACTTTGACCATTTGCTATTGTCGTCTTGTGTATCATTGTAAACTTAACCGGAGATGTGCCATTATGGTGGCACATAGCGCAGCCAGTATTAGCTGCACCCCTCAGCTTCCTCCATTCAAGAGAATTGATCCATTATGAATTGCCGATGTGTGGCTCTTGGTCCGGCACCATCTCCACGCGGCTTCCCCCATGGATGGTGTGGCTGGCCATTCCGGTCCTTGCCAGGTTCCTGTTCGTTGTCCTCTTCCTCTTCCTGAGGTGGGCCTCAATCCCCACTGACAATGGCTGACCCCTCATGATGGCCGTGTTATCTAGCAAGCAGCACACCACAATGAATTCCGAGACCTGTTGAGGGGAGTATTGAAGAGTGTCTCCAGAGCGGTCCAGGCATCGGAAACACTGCTTCATCATCCCTATTGGCTGTTCGATTATGTTGCGGGTGGCTGCATGGCTCTCATTGTAGCTCTGCTCCGCTTCAGTGATGGGGTTGTGGAGGGGGGGGGAGGGGGGTCATAAGCCACATGGCTAGGCCATATCCTTTGCCCCCAAGCAGCCAACCATGCCTTTTCCATGGTGGCCGAAACAATCAGGAGACAGTGCTCTCACGCAGGATGAAAGCATCATGTGCGCTCCCTGGATAGCATTCACTCCAAGGATGCACTGCTGGACGTTTAGAGAGTGGTATCCATTTTGGTATCTGAATACCTCTTTGTTGTGTAATGGTGCTCGCAAGGCCATGTGTGTGCAGTCAACAGCTCCTTGAATCCCCGGGAAGCCCGCAATCCTGCCAAACCCACAAACTCGCTCATTCTGGCTCTGCCTGCTCATTGGAAACATTATGAAGTCCATTGTGGCGTGGCGAATGCAGCGACGTGCAGTGTATTGAGAGATGCTGCATATGTCCCTTGCTGCAGCCTGGAAGGAGCCAGCGGCGTAGAAGGCCAGCGCCACAGTCACCTTCACTGCGACGGGCAGCACAGTCATGTCAGCGCTGTAAGGCTGCAGGTCTGCCTGTAGGAAATGGCGTATCTCTGTCAGCACTTCCTTTCGGAAGTGCAGCATTCTCACACATTGCTCTTCAGAGAGCTGGAGATATGAGCGTTGCTGCATGTAAACCCATGGGGAGTAAAGCCTCCTACCCAACGCTTTCGGCCTCTCCTCATCTGTGGATCGACATGACCAAGAGCTCTTCTATCTTGACGCCACCTAGCAATAGCATGGAATCGGCGATATGCTGGCGAACTAGTAATGCCCCCATTAAATTATTACACTGAAGTTGTAAGAACACTGTAATGGCAGATAAATCTTCCGCTTTAAAGTCTGAGTTTGACGCAGTGAGCTGTGTGCAAACGTTGCAGTCAATGTGACCTCTGATTTAGGATCCTCTCCCTCAATTTAAACACGTGGCAAATAGTGCCTACTCGACCCTGGGACCACCTGGTTTTTCAGGCGTCACTTGGGGCAGACGTTAAATGCGGCATTAGCACATAATTTTGCAACCCGGGCGCTAGCGGAACGTTGCCCAATGATTCATTCAGATCACGAAATCAAACTACAGGGCGGGGCAGTAAGTTTTTGCGCCACCAGAAACCCTGAGATGAATTTGCCGGCTGGACGATAAAAGCAGGCTACCCGGCGATAAGCATTTAGACACCCTTTACCACCCCTCCGGGGCGCTAACAGAGGCGCAAACAAGCCGAAAATCCAGCCCACAATGCACTTGACACCAAACATAGCCAATAAATTCAGAGAAGCAACACACAAAGCCAATAGGATGTGGAACTACATAGCCATAACAGGCAAATATAAGTCACAGGAGGTAAGTGCTCACTTTTTAGTGCCCTAGTAAGACCTACCTTGAGTACCCATAGTTCTCTTCACAAAAAAAGACTAGAAGCTGAGAAGAGCTACGAGGCAGATCCTCAGTGTCAGAAAACCCAATGCCCTACCCTCTATGGCCCTCCCCTGCGATTGCCTTTTCCCACCGATCCTCCCTTTTACTTACTGTAACTGGCATGGCTCTGTGAACAAGCTGCTGAACTTGCTACCTCCCCGATCAGCAAGCTGCCTATTAGCACCTGTTTTGCACACAGTACACCGATTATACTTAATCGAGGCCAGATCACCAAAATTAATCAAGCCTCCTGCAAAAATCATCAAGTGGCAGAGCAGACACTTTGCCCAACCCTTGCCCAATTCAAGATGAACTCTATGGTGTTTATAGTGACAAACAGGAATGGAATGGAATGCCACAATAAACAAGGCAGTAGCATTGCACCATGTCCTGTAAATCATTGAGCTTAAAACACCGCTGTAAATCGTAATTGTAAAGTATAAAGAAAGTTATAGCATTGTGTGCAGAACATATCAATCTGTCCCATACATATTTGGTTTCAAGTACTGTACATGTGAAAACAGAAATCACTCAGACCCTCATTTACATAACTATTGTGCCCCATTATGCAGTGCACCAACAGTGAATATTGCTCTCTCCTTTCCCACGCCAGTAATATAAAATAAAATGAAAATTAATTCAATTTCAAAGGACACATTTGGGTTCTAAACCCTTCATTTGTGAGTTGCATGGTCAATCAATTAAAAATATATTAAAACACAATTGGCTACAGCAATCCCAGTTTCTGTGACAAGAAGTTTAAATGCTAAATGCTACAATCAGATAAATATTGTGCAGTTTCCTGCTGTTAACATTTTACAACAAAGCTAATGCCTTGGTACTGTAAAAACATGTTGAAAGTACAACAATGTTAGTCAATTTGTATTACGCAACTGCACAATACAGAAGCAAAAAGAATTCAGGGTAAAACCTTTTTAAAAATACTTATATTTTATAAACCTGTATGTATATGCACACCACAGATATTTTGTAAATCTGTTGTACTTGCTTCCAGGGAAAACATGGTTCACCAGGGATATTGGCAACATATGTTTAAGGACCAAACCAATTCATTTGGTCTCAGGCTTGGTAGTGGGAGTGTGGGGGCTGCTTTTTAATGCTTTTACTTTGTCCTTCCATGTTGAGAATATCATTGTTGGGGAATTTAAAACTTTTCTTTTTTGCATTGTATCAAGAAGGGAAATAAATTATACAATTTGAAAAGGTCAAATTTCAGCGTGGCTAGTGATAACCCAATTGCCTCTGAGGCTCCATGACTTGAGCATCTATAGCTAGGCTAAGAGTTCAGTGCAGTACTGAGGATGTGCTGCATTGTTGGTGGTGTTGTCTTTCAGATGAGATGTTAACCTGAAGTCCTGCCTGTTTGTTCAGGTGGATGTAAAAGATGTTATGGTGCTTTTATTTTGAAGAAGACGTTTGGCCTTATAACAATGTCATCAAAACAGATCAACTAGTCATTCATCACACTACTGTTTGTGGGACCCTCCTGTGCACAAATTCACTTCTACATTTGCCTACAAAACAACAGTGATTACACTTCAAGGCTGAAAAGTGCTTTGGGCCACCCCAAAGATGTGAAAAGTGATATATAAATGCAAATTCTTTCTTTTCTTTGTAATTTAAAAATAACATGCTGTCTCATTAAACTTTGCCAAGGGTCAGTTAGCACTTTCAATTTCACAGAACCAGCAGCAAGTCACAGCACTCTGTGTCACTCGCAGTGCTACATCTAATCTGGAGGAATTTGTTTGTAAAATTGAGGCGCGTTAGACGTAGTGCATGCTTGAGGAGGAGCAAGTGGTGATGGCAGTGGACTGAAACCAACTGGCCAGAGGACCAGCTTGCATCCTTTCTCACCTGCAGAGCCCAGGATTTCATAACTCATAGGATTAGCTAAAAAAGGTTAGTTGTCTGAGCATGGTCATTTATTACAACATTGAAACGGGTCATCCAGCCCAACCAGTCTGTGTTGGTGTTTATCTTTCACACAAGCAGTAATCCTAATACCATGTGCTTCATAGAAACATAGAAAATAGGTGCAGGAGACGACCATTCGACCCTTCGAGTCTGCACTACCATTCAATATGATCATGGCTCCACCCCCATTCCCCCATCTATTTATCCCCCTTTCCTTTAATAGCTATCTAACTGTAAAAGTTCACATGGGCTTGGAATTTGCTCAGGAAAAGTATGAAAAAATGTTTAAAATTTAAAATGTAAAAAAAACTCTAGGAACAATTTACTACCTGTGGAAGTAAGACTCTACAGTTTCATTGTTTCCTTTCTGGGTCTTCAAGGTTGAGAGGCATGTCCGGATCATTGTAACATGAATTACCAGCCCTAAATGGCTAAACCAGGATTAATTTGTATTAATGCTGCAAATCCAGCAATTTTATTCGGTTTTGGCGAGGCTAACGGCGGAGGCTTTGGTGACACAAATTGTCCAGCAATTTGCGGCAAATTGGAACTCATGGCATATCTCTTCTTCATCACAAATTTTTACGCATTAATAAGGTGGGCGCCACAAACTTGGCATTATTTTTTCAGCAATTTCTGGACCATTGTTTTTCAGAAAGCAGTTTGAGTGAATTTGTGACGAAAAATCGCCACCTAGTAGCATCATGAGCAATAGTTATAGAATTGTCAGTGGAAATGTTTGTATTACAGGTTTCAAAGGAATGTTTTCCCTATGCAAGTTTAATAAAAGTACTTGTCTCGTTGCCATCAGCGGTTTCTAACCCTAGCACAAATCTGTAACCCTAATGCTCATCATCATAGGCAGTTCCTCGGAATCGAGGAAGACTTGCTTCCACTCCTAGCACGAGTTCTTAGGTGGCTGTATAGTCCAATACGAGAACCACAGTCTCTGTCACAGGTGGGACAGACAGTGATTGATGGAAAGGGTGGGCGGGGTGTCTGGTTTGCCGCACGCTCCTTCCGCTGCCTGCGCTTGATTTCTGCATGCTCTCTGCGACGATACTCGAGGAGCTCAGCGCCCTCCCAAATGCACTTCCTCCACTTAGGGCGGTCTATGGCCAAGGACTCCCAGGTGTCAGTGGGGATGTCACACTTTATCAGGGAGGCTTTGAGGGTGTCCTTGTAACGTTTCCTCTGCCTGCCTTTGGCTCGTTTGTCATGGACAAGTTCAGAGTAGAGCGCTTGCTTTGGGAGTCTCGTGTCTGGCATGTGAACTATGTGGCCTGCCCAGCGGAGCTGATCAAGTGTGGTCAGTGCTTCAATGCTGGGGATGTTGGCCTGGACGAGGACGCTAATGTTTGTGCTTCTGTCCTCCCAGGGGATTTGCAGGATCTTGCGGAGACATCGCTGGTGGTATTCCTCCAGCGACTTGAGATGTCTACTGTACATGGTCCACGTCTCTGAGCCATACAGGAGGGCGAGTATTACTATGGCCCTATAGACCATGAGCTTGGTGACAGTTTTGAAGGACCAATCTTCAAACACTCTTTACTTCAGGTGGCCAAAGGCTGCACTGGCACACTGGAGGCGGTGTTGGATCTCATCATCAATCCCTGCTCTTGTTGATAGGAGGCTCCCGAGATAGGGGAAGTGGTCCACGTTGTCCAGGGCCACGCCGTGGATCTTGATGTTTGGAGGGACAGTGCTGTGCGGCGAGGACAGGCTGGTGTAGGACCTTTGTCTTACTGATGTTTAGCGTAAGGCTTAAGCTTTCATATGCCTCGGTAAATACGTCGACTATGTCCTGGAGTTCAGCCTCTGTGTGTGCACAGACGCAGGCGTCATCCGCGTACTGTAGCTCGACAACGGAGGTTGGAGTGGTCTTGGACCTGGCCTGGGGATGGCGAAGGTTGAACAGCTTCCCACTGGTTCTGTAGTTTAGTTCCATTCCAGCGGGGAGCTTATCAACTGTGAGGTGGAGCATGGTAGCGAGGCAGATTGAGAAGAGGGTTGGGGTGATGACACAGCCCTGCTTGACCCCGACCAGAGGAGGATTGAGTCTGTGATGGATCCATTGGTACGGATCACAGCCTGAATGTCGTCGTGGAGCAGGCGGAAGATGGTGACGTACTTTTGGGGGCATTCAAAACGGAGGAGGACGCTCCATAGACCCTCACGGTTGAGTGTCAAAGGCCTTTGTAAGGTCGAAAAAGGCCATGTATACAGGCTGGTGCTGTTCCCTGCAATTTTCCTGCAGCTGTTGCACTGCAAAAATCATGTCCGTTGTGCCCTGGAGGGGACGAATTCCGCACTGCGACTCCGGGAGGAGCTCCTCGGCCATAGGGAGAAGAAGATGGTTGAGGAGCACTCTAGCGACGACTTTCCCAGTGACTGATAACAGGGAGATTCCTCTGTAGTTGCCGCAGACAGATTTGTCCCCTTTTTAAAAGATGGTCACGATCACTGCATCTCTAAGGTCTCCCGACTTGCTCTCCTCCCTCCTAATTCTAACGCCCAACCCTAACACCAACTCCTCACAAACATAACCTTAACAGCAAACCCTAGCCTACTATCTCCAACCCTTAAATCATGTGGTATCAATAGCATGATACAGAACTAGCTGTAAATTATACTCACATACAGACATTTTGGGATTGCTAATTAGAATATTTTTTGATCAAAACAAAATATATTCATTTAAAATCCAGTGTGTACAGTACTGAGAACTTATCCCCTCACCCCCCCAAAAAACATCACTGAACAGAGTCTTCACTTAGCGGGTACTGTACACATTTGTGTGAACAAAGCTTTCACAGGCCCAGGAAAGCCCCGGGCTTGGTCGGGCCTTCAGGTTTGTTGCTTAGTGACGGCCTGCTGCATTTCGGGAAGCCAAGATGGCGACGCCTATGCACATATTGATCGCTCGTAGGCAGGCGTGAGTATTCCGACCACAGGACAGGGTTTCCCCCCCCCCCCCCCCCCCCATATAAAACCGTGATGATTAGTTTACGGTCACAAAAACGGCCGCGGTGATCGCTTTCGAGGATCTGGGTGGGTTACCTAGAATTTAGACGCCGCCTGAACTTGAGTTGCGTGAGGAGTGAAGTAGGTCCATCTTCAGCCCAGGCCTCAGTGCTGCACCAGCCGCGCACCAAATGTCTCGCATTTGAACTAGAGTGGTCAAGTTCCACTTGTTTACTCAGGCAGTGAGTGTAGTTCTTTTCGAGGAGGATTGTCGTTCGTGAAGGAGATTTCAGAAATGAAATTTATCATCGCAAAGCGTTAAACCCCATCATAAACGCGTTTAAATGTCAATTTATTTTTAGAGTGCTGTGGGTGAATAAACTATTAAACCAAAATACGTGAGTGTGAGCCCTCTTTCTGTTCCTGTTTTTTTTTAAGCTGGTTTGACTACCTGTAAACTGGGACTGCCCAGATGGTCTGCAATTCTTTTTGGCCTTGTACATCTTTGTGCATGTAACTTAACTTTTTTTTTCTTCATCATTATCATTATAAGCTTTGTAGCTGGGAAAGGAATATTCAGAAGTGTTTTGCAACTGTTTGATCCCTCTGTTCAAATTTCCAGTGCTATTCTGTGTACATATGGTTAGTTGTTAAGACAAATACATTTACTCAGTAATTGGTTATTGATAGATTGGAAGTAATTGTATTAGACTTTTTATAAAAATCACAACATAATTACAAATAAAGAAAACCAACTTCGTTCATCCATTATTGGCACCGAATGATTCCAGGGTTATTGCCTCCACAATGTAATCTGGCTATCTATTCCATGTATTGATAACTTTATGTGAAAAAGAACTTGCTCACATTAGTGTTAACTTTACCTTATAATTTGATTTGACCTAATTTTAAAATGTAAAGTAATATTCTGATTTACCTTTTCCATACCCTTAACTCTTGTATACTTCAAGAAGATCATCTTTCAGGTGCCTTTCCAGGCTAAAAAGGCCAAGTTTCTCCTGTCATTCCTCATATCTCAGACCTTTTACACTGGGATTAACCATGTTGCTCTTCTCTATATTTGAATGTCTCCCTTCTTGCTTGGGACACTGTAAAATGCAGTCTGACCAGCTTATTGTTATCATATGCAGTCTCTTGGAGTGTGGAAGCAAGTCATCCTCCACTAGAAATGAGTTCTCAGGTGACCTGAGGAGTCCAATACGGGACCTACAGTCTCTGTCACGGGTGGGGCAAACAGTGGTTAAATGAACAGGTGCCTGGGTTGCCACGTGCTCCTTCTGCTGTCGACGCTTGGCTTCAGCTTGCTCTCGGTGAAGAGACTCAATGTTCAGCACCTTCCCGGATGTTTTTGCTCCACTTTGGGCGGTCTTGGGCCAGGGATTCCCAGTTACATTTTGTGAGGGAGGCTTTGAGGGCATCCTTGAAGCGTTTCCTCTGCCCACCTGGGGCTCGCTTGCCTTGTCAGAGCTCCGAGTAGAGTGCTTGTTTTTGGAGTCTCGTATCAGGCATGCGGGCGATGTGGCCCGTCCAGCGGAGCTGATCGAGCGTGATCGGTGCTTTGATGCTAGGGATATTGGCCTGAGCGAGGACACTGACATTGGTGCGCCTATCCTGCCAATGGATTTTCAGGATCTTGCGGAGGCAGCGTTGGTGGTACTTCTCCAGTGTTTTGAGGTGCCTGCTGTACATAGTCCATGTCTCTGAGCCATATAGAAGGACGGGTATCACCACTGCTCTGTCGACCATGAGCTTGGTGCTGGATTTGAGGTCTTGGTCTTCAAACACTCTTCCTCAGGTGACCGAAGGCTGCACTGGCACACGAAAGGTGGTGTTGGACCTCGTCATCGATGTTGCCCTTGTTAACAGTAGGCTCCCAAGATATGGAAAATGGACCACGTTGTCCAAGGCCTTGTGGGGCAGTGTTGTGTGGCGGGGACAGGTTGGTTGAGGACCTTTATCTTACGGATGTTTAGTGTAAGGCCCATGCTCTCGTATGCCTCAGTGAAGTTGTTGACAATGGCTTGGAGTTCGGCCTCCGAATGTGCGCAGGCGTCGTCTGCGTATTGTAGTTCGATGATGGAGGATGGGACGACCTTGGATCTGGCCTGGAGGCAGCGGAAGTTGAACAGATTCCCGTTTGTCCTGTAATTTAGCTCCACTCCAGCGGAGAGCTTGCCGAGGGTGAGATGGAGCATTGCAGCAAGGAAGGTCAAGAAGAGCGTTAGTGCAGTGACACAGCTTTGCTTGACTCAGGTCTGAATATGGAATGGATCTGTGGTGGATCCGTTGGTCAGGATCACGGCTTGCATGTCATCATGGAGCAGGTGGAGAATGGTGACAAGCTTTTGAAGGCAGCCGAATCTGAGGAGGACGCTTCATAATCCCTCACGGTTGACCATGTCGAAGGCTTTTGTGAGATCGAAGAAGGCCATGGACATGGGTTGGTGCTGTTCCCTGCATTTCTCTTGTATCTGCCGCGTGGTGAAGATCATGTCCATTGTGCCCCTTTAGTGGGCGGAATCCGCATTGCAACTCTGGGAGGAGTTCATCAGCCACAGGAAGAAGGCACTTCAGGAGGATTCTTTCAATGGCTTTCCCGGTAGTCGACAGCAGGGAGATTCTTCTGTAGTTACCACAGTCGGACTTGTCACCTTTCTTGAAGATGGTCACGATTACTGCATCTCTGAGATCTCCTCCTTCCAGATAAGAGAAATGAGGTCATGGATCTGCGCCAGTAGTGTTTCTCTGCCATGTTTTAGTACTTCGGTGGGGATTCCATCTGCTCTCGATGACTTGTCGGATGGCCTTTTCAACCTTGTGTCGGGCTTGGGTTATGCTGAGATGATGGCGGGTGGCATGCTGTGGGATGGAGTCAAGGACACTCACGGCAAAGACAGAGTCTCGGTTGAGGACTTATTGTATAGTTTGAGTGTCAGCTGTGGCTCAGTTGGTAGCACCATTTGGTTCTGAGTCACAGGGTTGTTGAGGGACTTGAGCACAAAAATCTCGGCTAATACTCCAGTGCAGTACTCGGTGCCGTCTTTCGGATGAGACGTTAAACTAAGGCTCCTGTCTGTCCCCTCAGGTGGACGTAAAAGATCCTATGGCACTGGAGTTATCCCTGCTGTCCGAGCCAATATTTATCCCTCACTCAACATCGCTAAAACAGATTATCTGGTCATTATCGCATTGCTGTTTGTAGGAATTTGCTCTGTGAAAATTGGCTGCCGTGTTTCCTACATTACAACAGTGACTATGCTTGAAAAGTACTTAATTGACTGTAAAGCATTTTGGGGCATCCGGTGAAAGGCACTATATAAAGGCAAGTCTTTTTTTCTTTAATTTAACCTCCACCTACTCTGATTTACTCTGTTTTAACTATGCAGTTCAGCATTCGATTGGCTTTTCTGCTGTTCTGTATTGGTTGGACGTGTTGAGTGCTGTATCTACTAAGATTCTGATGTCTCTTTCAGTCTTATCCTTAGCTTTTTTAATACTGTTCATGCAGTACTTTAGAATTGCCTGCATTAACCTGCCCATATTGTGTTCACCTTATTCTGTAATTTCTGACTGCTGCCTTTGATTTCATTGCCTCTCATAGTTTGATATGCCACGGAAAGTTGTTGAGTCCAGTTGGTTGGACATATTCAAAAGGGAGTTAAATGTAGTCCTTACTGTTAAAGGGATCGGGGGTATGGCGAGAAGGCAGGGGTGGGGTACTGAGGTTGCATGATCAGCTATGATCATATTGAATGGCGGTGCAGGCTCGAAGGGCCGAATGGCCTGCTGCACCTATTTTCTATGTTTCTATGATATCAGCAAATTTGATTAATTTACATTGATTTTGTGACTCCCAAGTTATTCATGTAAATTAGAAGCAATAGTTATTTCAACACTAGGCCCTGGGGGGGGGGGGATTTCACTTGGTGCTTGCACCTACCCTGTTGCTTTCTACCCTTCAGCTAAAGTATTCCCAATTCACCCTGGATATGATTTACTCTGGATCTCCACAGCTTTCAGCTTGAATTTTGGGTGGAGCTTTGTGAAATTCCTTTTGGAAACCCATATCATAGGATTTCCATAGTCCACTTGGAGTTGTCAATTCCTAAAAGAAATTGAGGAGGTTGGGCAGACAGGATCTTCCCTTTCTAACCCATTATTGTTTACTCCTGTTAATTGATTCCATTATTTTACATCAGATTCAAGTAAGACTGATGGGTCTTGACAGAATCTGGTGGTTGGAGTACAACAATAACTTGCATCTATATAGCGACTTTAATGTAGAAAGGCATCCCAACATGCTTCACAAGCATGGGTAAAAATTAGATGGCAAGCCACAGCAGGAGATATTAGATGGGGGTCACCAAAGAGGCGGATTTTAAGGACTCAAATAAGGAGTGGAGGCTGGTTTAAGGAGGGATTGCAGTGTATGGGGCCTTGGTGGCTGAAGGCATATCCACCAGTGGTCGAGCAAAGGGATGGTGCGACCCACAAGAGTCAAAGGAACAAAGTTGGGAGGTGATTTATAACACTGGAGAAGGTTATAAAGATGACAAGGGTAAAGGCCATAGAGGGATCTATGCACAAGGATGAGAACTTTAATTCTGATGTTCTGGGGCACTGAGAGCAAATGTATGTCAGTAGAACAGGGATAATGGGAAAGTTGGACTTGGTTTGGAATACAATAGGACAGCAGGGTTTTAGATTAGATGAAGTTTATGGAGAATGAGATGCGGGCCAGAAGAGCGTTAGAATAGTCCAGTGTGATGATAAATGCATGGCTGAGGGTTTCAGTGACAGATGAGCTGAGATAGGAGTGAATGTTATGGAGGTGGATATAAGCTGTAAGAGAGTTCCACTTCAAACTTAACAATTCAAACTTGACTCCATATTGGTAACAGGTGTTAAGTACAGTAGAAATCAATACAGCCAAAAATTAGTATTTCAAGACTCATTTACAGCTCCGAACGATATTGCCTGTTCAGTCACTGGACAGAGTACCGTGCAATGCCTTGTTCTCTTCTAATCCATTGTTCTAGCTAAGAGGGGCGTCAAGCTAGAATACTTGAGGGGTATTAGGCTCAGATGGCCAGCATGGATCCACCACTCCAAGCTCCACATCCCTCATGGGTCTTCTATCTCTGCGCTGAATGTTTACAATCCCTCTTGTTACACTCCCAAAGTTATGATCAGCTGACTTAAGCGGTCCAGTTTTGTTTTTCGGCATAATGTTTAAATTATTGGGGGTTTTTTGCTTAACAAGAAATTCTGCACCCTTTAAGTTCAGCACACTAGACTTCATCGTTCTTTAACTTCATGATTCTATCCAACATCTTAGATAACCATGCTCCGGTACTTCCTTTTCTTCTTCTTGACCTGCCTGTGACATAGGCTTCAAGACAGTTTAGGCTAAACTGGATGCAATCGGATATAGTTCTGGTTTAAAGCTTACTCCAACAAAAACTGTTTGTTTAGCAAATAGCTTAGTTTTGCAAACAGCTTATCATTTTGTATTAACTCTTTAAATTCTTAAGGCAGTCTTTGTGATGGAAACAATATGGAGTTGGAGGTTCAGCTTAGAGTCGAATAGGGCACCAAGGATGGGGTTGGGGTGAGAGTATTGAGTTTGTGGTGGGTGTTGAAGCCCGTGGCTTTGGTCTTCCCAATTATTAGCTGGAGAAACTTGTAGTTCATCTAAGGTTGAATGCCATTTGACAGTACAGATGCAGAAGAGCGGTACAGTAGAATCTGACCCTGTGTATGTGGATGATGTCACCAAGAAGCAGCATGTACATGGAACCTCGGGGGACTTCTGAGGTGGTAGTGGGGGTTGACGGGGAGATAGTCAAACAGATAGTTAAAAGTGGGACTAAGGGAAGACAGTCCCACTAAGTTGATCAACCGAGGAAAAGCATTGGAGGAGAATGTTGTGGTTGACTGTCGAGAGGATGAGGGAAAGGGAATAATGCATCACTGTCACAGTTGATTGTGACTTTGATTAGGACTGTTTCAGTGCTGTAGAAGGTGTAGAAACCTGATTGAAAAGATTCAAGGAGTTGCAGGAGAGATGGGCATGAGTTTGAGAGGCAACAACACATTCAAAGACTTTAGAGAATGGAGGTTTGAGATGGGGCTGCAGTTCCAAAAGCAGATGGATCAAGGAAAGTTTTGTGGGAATGGGGTCAAGGGACCAGGAGATGGGTCTCATCAATGAGATGAATTAGCTTTACATGATGTTTGATTCATGATTGGTGCGATTTAAAATGAAGAAGTATGATCTGAATTTTAATTTAATAAAAAGTGTAAATACGTGTTGCAGAGCTTTTTCTTTCATTTAAGCTGCATTGCTGACTACTTACATGGAGATCACTAACTTTCATAAATTGACTTTGAAATAATGAATATTTCAGAAAGGATATACTTGCTTTGGAGGCAGTTCAGAGAAGGTTCACTAGGTTGATTCCGAAGATGAGGAGGTTGACTTATGAGGAAAGGTTGAGTAGGTTGGGCTTCTACTCCTTGGAATTCAGAGGAATGAGAGGTGATCTTATCGAAGCGCGTAAGATTATGAGGGGGCTTGACAAGGTGGCTGCAGAGAGGATGTTTCCACTGTTAGGGGAGACTAGAATTAGAGGGCATAATCTTAGTCTTAAATGGATGGCCCTTTATTCTGAGATGAGGAGAAATTTCTTCTGAGGGTTATGAATCTGTGGAATTCGCTGCCTCAGAGAGCTGTGGGACATTGAATAAATTTAAGACCGAGATAGACAGTTTCTTAACCGATAAGGGAATAAGGAGTTATGGGGAGCGGGCAGGGAGGTGGACCTGAGTCCATGATCGGATTAGCCATGATCGTATTAAATGGCTCGAGGGGCCATATGGCTTACTCTTGCTCCTATTTCTTATGTTTTTATGAATGTGAATTTTGATTAGTCTCTCTTAATAACAAAGTAATCCATATATGATAAATACTGGCAGACTCGGAATTCTCTGGGGCTGCAATTTGAGCAAGGGTGAAGCAAAAGTTGGAAGTTACTGATTATTTCTTGTCTATTTTCTCCCTTCCCTCATGAAACATTTACTTGCTGTAGAAGTATCATTCCACTAGCACCCTTTCCCACCAGTGCCTCACCAAAAGATTGAACTTGGAACTTTCCTGATAAATATGGTGCAGAGACTTGGTGGATAAGCTCACAGAGCCCTAGAATTGTATGAAAGGATGTTTGTGCTAACAAACCGCTTTTGCCTATAAACTATATGCTATGGTACAAAGTCATCTATTTTACAAGAGGGACTCCTTTCTTCTCTTTCCCCCCTTCTCCTCCCCCCCCCCCCCAAAAAAAAATGTATGTGGATCATTAACCCCCATGAAAGTGGCCTCTAACTATGTGAAATAGTTAACTTCTCTGACCGTCTCACCATGTTTCCATCAAGGAAATTGGAAGCAGCGAATTATATGGGCCAGTATCATGCAGAGCAAGTATAGGGTGTATTTAATAGCTACGAGGAAAAATGGATTTGTTTTTGTAGATATCCTTTAAACTGTTAATTACTATGTGAGAGAACATTGGGAAAAATCTTGTTTAACATCAATCCTTTTTTCACCTTCTAGTTCAGTATAATTTACTTGGCATATTGCTTTTATTGGGTGGCTGCAAAATCTTCTTGTTAAAGTGAACTTTGATTTACTCCAAGAATTTATATGTATTAATTCTAACTTTTTTGGGTTTTTTTTAGTTTGTAATGGGAAAGCTACACAGGGGAATCATATGAATTCATTTTAATGGAGCTAATGTATGAGAAGGATGTGTTGGCGCATTGCAGGTGCTGTATCTGCTACTTTTGCAGATGTGAACAGACTATCTTTTTGTTGCTCCTACTAAGTATCTACAGGATAACAAATTTACAAGCTCAACACTTCAAAAAGTGTTTCAGTATCAGGTTTGTTATTCCAGCTGAGATGGATAATTAGTATGCATCGCTAAAGAGAGGTGGGCCATATTTCACTATCATTTTGAAATTATTTTATTTCTAAAGGTAAGATTGGCACTTTACACTTCGCTAAAACTGAACTTTAAATTGTTCAGTTATAGCAAAATGTACAAATGTATTTCCTGAAAGTCTGTTAAATGAATCAGTTAAACATTGTGTTTGCTTGTCAGCACTATGAATGTGGTAATTTATACTTTCTGTATTCTGGTGTCTGTGTTTTAGGGAAGCTAATAAACAACATGTTCGATGTCAAAAGTGTTTAGAATATGGCCACTGGACCTATGAGTGCACTGGAAAGCGGAAGTATCTACATAGACCATCACGAACAGTGCAATTAAAGAAGACTTTGAAGGAAAAACAAAATAAACTAGCATTGCCACTGAGGTATGTGTGCTTTCATATTAAAACCTGCTTCCTCAGTGGATTAATGCACTGCATTGCATGGGGTACTGAGGCATGTAGACCAGAAAAGTCCCAGTTTGATCCCGTGTCTGTCCTGAGTAAATTGATAGCTCAGGTGGTAGTAGTAGGGAAACTACAATTGACACCTGTGTCCCCAGGCTAGGGAGGGGGGAAAATCAACTAAAATTGGCATTTCTGAACTTTATCCAGCTACCACTGCTGGAAACTGAATGTGCAAACATCGTGTGAGAAACAGCATGAGGCTTGACTATGAGGTTCATCACAAGCTATTTGTAAAGCATGACTAGAGGGTTACGGGTTGCTAGAGAACCATACTGCAAGAGTGATTACCTATTGAGGGGTGGGAGAAAGAAAAGGCTATTGTCACCTTTTTCTAGAGTCTTGCTGATGTATATTGATAGCTGGCAGAAATCCAATTTCAACTGCCACTTTGAGTTTGAGACATGAGCCTGTGATCGGGAGTGTGATTGGAATGGGCACTGCTTGGTGAAGAACTAGCCAACATGGTTTGTTTGACTAAAGAGCTGAGGAAAATTGATATTAAAGTCAAATTTTAAACCGGGGCAGATTAATGCGCTGACCTATGGCACCCATGCCCTCTGTCCAGGCTCAATATGGGGCTCTCGTCAGGAGGCCATTTTATTTAAGTGCACTATATTGTGATATATGTTAATGAAAATAGTGTGTAAATATTCGATGAGCCTATTTCATTGTGCATTATACTACATGTTTGTTTATTATTAGATCTAGGGAGGAGTTTGTGGGAAGTGCCAAGGAGTCCTGAATGTTTTTCGTGCCCAGGGCCTCAAGAATTCTTAATTCAGCTCTGCTTTAAACATTTGGGCTCTCTCAATAAAAGCCCATTTTATGTTTCTATTTTTACTAGCGTTCAAATAGACTACATTTTTAAAATGGGCTTCTTGCTTTATTGTATGTGGACAGTATGGAAGCAGTTTTCAAAAATAAATTTTGGTGGGGGGGGAAATTTGCCAAAAATACAAATTTATGTAGTCACCAAATGTTCTCAACTTTGGAATGTTTAAGTATCAAATTTGCTTCACAGCTTGCAGTATATAAGATGTCATGATTATGCACATCATTGGATAAAGAGATATGTTTAATATTAAAAATAAAAAGCTCAACCAAAAGAGTTAATTGTTTTAACTTTCAACAGTGGACAAGGAAATACAGAAATGAAGATAAAGAAGAAAAGGTAACCTTCAGAGAACTGGGCTTATTGCATAATCCTTCCTATAACCTGCAGTACAAAAAGTTTCTATCAAAGTTCCAGGACCACAGAGTATTTTTCCCCAAAATATCTCTAACCTCCTCCCCACCCTCTCAGGGTGGTTCCCAACACTTGCATTTTACCTTGCCTTCCCCAGTACCAGTGCTGCTGCCAGTTTTTTCCCCACTCCAGTTCTAAAATACCACTGCATACTGTAGCGCGGGAATGCTTGTGATACCAGGAATTCCCATCCATAGAGTGCACAGGCTCTCTATCCCTTTCCCCCAATATGTGCAAAGTAATTGCAATACCAGGAATTCCCACTCTGTGTGAACTGATTATTTGTCTTCCTATACCAATGCTATTTCCTACCTTCTGCTGTTCCAAGTAATTGAATGCCATTGTATACTGAGGGAGGGGGAGGAGCCTGGAGCCACGCTGCGGCCAGAAGAGTACCAGCATGCAATTAAAGGCAGGGACAATGGTGCCAATATGAAAGGGAGAAGAACAGTGCCAGTGTGAAATGGAAAGCGAGGGCGGAGGGGAAGAGAAGAGTGTTAACTTGGGAAGTAAGCACAGAACTAGGTTAAATGTCGGGAGGTTTTCCTTTTTTTTTTTAAAAAGAGGGTCATTGACCTCTGGAACAAATTGCCAACTTGTGCAGTGAGTGTTTGTAGCAAATTTGCATTCAGAAGGGAGCTGGACGAGTTCCAAGCTGAGGCTGAAAGCACTACAAAAGGTAGGTGAAATGTTAGCTGATGGGAACATAGGAACGGAAGTAGGCCATTTAGCTCCTCTAGCCTGTTCACTGATCTATGTACATGGACCTCCCCAGTTTCTCTCTTATCTCCACTGTTTCTGGCTTTTCACCATTTAGAAAGTACCCTGTTCTATCATTTTTAGGTCCGAAGTGGATAACCTCACATTTGCCTACATTGAAATCCATTTGCCACAGTTTTGCCCATTCGCTTAATCTATTAATATTTTTAAAATTTTATGCTTCCATCTACACTGCTTACAATGCCGCCTTTCATTGTGTCATCAGCAGACTTGGATATATGGCTTTCTATCCCATCATCTAAGTCAGTTATAAATATGGTGAATAGTGGCGGTCCCAACACCGATCCTTGTGGGTCACCAATAGTCACATCCGGCCAATTAGATGTACCTCATTGTCACAGTGGTCTCCTGGAACTCCTTTTGATCACCTTTGGGGTTCAAAGAGGCATTGCTCTAAATTATTTTTCCCTGAATTGGCTTATGCCTTTTTTTCTGTTTATTTTGCTTCTCAGAACATTACGTGTCTGCTGGTGGGTGGGAGCACTGGAGATCATGATGCATAATTGTAACCTGACTCTGTTGAACAGGCTCAGTGGACCAGCTAGAATCATAGAAATTTACGGCACAAAAGGAGGCCATTCAGCCCATCGTGACTGTGCCTGCCAAAAAAGAGCTTTCCAGTTCTTTCGCAGCATTGTATGTTACGGCACTCCAAGTGCATATCCAAGTACTTTTTAAATGTGATGGGGGTTTCTATCTCTACCACCCTTTCAAGCATTGAGATCCAGACCTCCACCACCTGGGTGAAAAAAGTTCTCAACTCCCATCTAATCCTTCTACCAATTATGTTAAATCTATACTCCATGGTTATTGACCTCTCTGCTAGGGGAAATAGATTCTTCCTATCCACTCTATCTAAGCCCCTCATCATTTTATACACCTCAGTTAAGTCTCCCCTCAGCCTCCTCTGTTCCAAAGGAAACAATCCCAGCCTATCCAATCTTTCATCATAGCTAAAATTCTCCAGCCCTGGCAACATCCTTGTAAATTTCCTCTGATAGTCTGCATCCCAGAGTACTTAAGGAAGTGGTCCTAGAAATAGTAGATGCATTGGTGGTCATTTTCCAACATTCCATGGACTCTGGATCAGTTCCTATGGACTGGAGGGTAGCTAATGTATCCCCACTTTTTAAAAGAGGGAGAGAGAAAACAGGGAATTATAGGCCGGTTAGCCTGACATTGGTAGTGGGGAAAATACTGGAATCAATTATTAAAGATGTAATAGCAGCGCATTTGGAAAGCAGTGACAGGATCGGTCCAAGTCAGCATGGATTTATGAAAGGGAAATCATGCTTGACAAATCTTCTAGAATTTTTTGAGGATGTAACTTGTAGAGTGGACAAGGCAGAACCAGTGGATGTGGTGTATTTGGACTTTCAAAAGGCTTCTGACAAGGTCCCACACAAGAGGTTAGTGTGCAAAATTAAGGCACATGGTATTGGGGGTAATGTATTGACGTGGATAGAGAACTGGTTGGCAGACAGGAAGCAAAGAGTGGGAATAAACAGGTCCTTTTCAGAGTGGCAGGCAGTGACTAGTGGGGTACCGCAAGGTTCAGTGTTGGGACCCCAGCTATTTACAATATATATTAATGATTTAGACGAAGGAATTGAATGTTATATCTCCAAGTTTGCAGATGACATTAAGTTGGGTGGCAATGTGAGCTGTGAGGAGGATGCTAAGAGGCTGCAGGGTGATTTGGACAGGTTAGGTGAGTGGGCAAATGCATGGCAGATGCAGTATTATGTGGATAAATGTGAGGTTATCCACTTTGGTGGCAAAAACAGGAAGGCAGATTATTATCTGAATGGTGACAGATTAGTGAAAAGGGGAGTAAGAGGTGCAACGAGACCTGGGTGTCATGGTACATCAGTCATTGAAAGTAGACATGCAGGTACAGCGCACACAAAAGAAAGGACTAGACTTTCCACTTCACATCGCCCATCTAAGACTCATCTATGGCCCAAAATGGACCTCTATTGCCCATTTTGAGTAAAAAGTGGAAACTAGGCCCAAAATATCGCCGGAAAAATAGGCACCCAAGTTTCCACTTTGATCGCTGAAATGATCGCCCAAATGATCGCCAACACAAAGCCCATCCCAAATTTCAGCACTTGCATTGGCCCAGCGAAGTGCATGCTAAGACCCAAAAGAGTGCTCAAAAATAGTTGCTTTTTCAGGGCCTTAGAGAGGGAAATGGGCACTATGGATGCCATTTTTAGCCTCTGAGGAAGGGTGGAGAATTGTTCTGAGTTATTTAGAGAGTAAAATTGATGCAAATTGTACTCAGAAATTTGGGACAGGGAATATAAATAGGTGTTATCACCTTATTTATGCATATATTGAAATTATTTATTAACTAGCTTTTACATAATGAAGTTATTTAATATTCCATGGGGAAACAGAATAAATAAACAAATCTGCCTGAAGAACAGTACGTTGTAAAACTTATGTAAGTAAGAGAGAAGGTTCAAAAGTTGTAGAAATTTTTTTTTTTTATTAACAAAGAACTAATGAACAACACCCTCCCTCCAACCCCCCACCCCCGCACCAAACCACCCTTCCCTCAAAATCCCCAAAACGTTACAAGAAGAAGAAATGAACATTTTACAGAACAAGTGGCCATTTCAGTCATGCCAACAAGTGACCATTTCAGTCATGCCAACAAGTGACCGTTTCAGTGATGACCACAAGTGACCATTTCAGTGATGACCACAAGTGACCATTTCAGAAAGAATGGAAAGGGAACAGTTAAGTAATGATAACAAGTGAACATTTAACTTTATGCTGGGTTGCGTAAAATTTAGTTATGTTTAAATGTACCCCAATAACATTGCAGATTCTAGTTACTATTTAGATCATTAAATAATACATAAATATAAATTTCAACTACTCTCGCAGCTGCCAGTAGGCTGTTCCACCGTTTGCGGCACTGGTCCGGTATGCCCATTTCATTGGAGGCCGATGTGACTACGTCGGCTATTTCAGACCAATTCCTGCAATATGCACGGGCTGGAGATTTCCCCTGCCCACCCTGTGTCAGATCCTTACAAGGGCCTCATTTGCCTCTTCTCTGAAGGCTTTGGCCTTTCTCTTTCCTGCACCTCCCTCCAGTCTTTAAATTTATCTGTAATTTGGATAAGACTTTCTGACCTTCCTTTCACCTCTCTCTCTCTCTCTCTCTCTCTCTCTCTCTCTCTCTCTCTCTCTCTCTCTCTCTCCCCCAGACCCACCCAGAGCTTCTGAGCATGTGTGAAGACCCTTGACCTCTCAAAACACGGGAAGAAGCATCAACCTGCACATGCGCAGTAATGCGTTGCTAGGGAAGCTTTTTTTTCTCATTCACTTCCGTTTTCTTTGGCCGATCAGGAGATTGCCGAGAAATGACATCGCCCATTTGACATCGCTGGGCTAAGGCCGAGCAGAAAATCGCAAAAAAGAAAATGGGCCTTGAGCCGGCGATCAGCACGGGCGTTAGATCCCGCATCGCTGGAACAAGGCCCATTTTTTTCGGCCTTAGCCTGAAAGTGGAAAGTCTAGCCCAAAGCAAATGGCATGTTGGCCTTCGTAGCGAGAGGATTTGAGTATAGGAGCAGAGAGGTCTTACTGCAGTTGTACAGGGCCTTGGTGAGACTACACCTTGAGTATTGTGTGCAGTTTTGGTCCCCTAATCTGAGGAAGGACATTCTTGCTATTGAGGGAGTGCAGCGAAGGTTCACCAGACTGATTCCCGGAATGGCAGGACTGACATATGAAGAAAGACTGGATCGACTAGGCTTATATTCACTGGAATTTAGAAGAATGAGCGGGGATCTCATAGAAGCATATAAAATTCTGAAGGGTTAGATGCAGGAAGAATGTTCCCGATGTTGGGGAAGTCCAGAACCAGGGTCACAGTCTAAGGATAAGGGGTAAGCCATCTTGGACTGAGATGATGAGAAACTTTTTCACCCAGAGAATTGTGAACCTGTGAAATTCTCTACCACAGAAAGTTGTTGAGTCCAGTTCGTTGGATATATTCAAAAGGGAGTTAGATGTGGCCCTTACGGCTAAAGGGATCAAGGGGTATGGAGAGAAGGCAGGAGTGGGGTACTGAAGTTACATAACATACATAAGAACATAAGAATTAGGAACAGGAGTAGGCCATCTAGCCCCTCGAGCTGCTCCGCCATTCAACAAGATCATGGCTGATCTGGCCGTGGACTTGGCTCCACTTACCCGCCCGCTCCCCATAACCCTTAATTCCCTTATTGGTTAAAAATCTATCTATCTGTGACTTGAATACATTCAATGAGCTAGCCTCAACTGCTTCCTTGGGCAGAGAATTCCACAGATTCACAACCCTCTGGGAGAAGAAATTCCTTCTCAACTCGGTTTTAAATTGGCTCCCCCGTATTTTGAGGCTGTGCCCCCTAGTTCTAGTCTCCCCTACCAGTGGAAACAACCTCTCTGCCTCTATCTTGTCTATCCCTTTCATTATTTTAAATGTTTCTATAAGATCACCCCTCATCCTTCTGAACTCCAACGAGTAAAGACCCAGTCTACTCAATCTATCATCATAAGGTAACCCCCTCATCTCCGGAATCAGCCTAGTGAATCGTCTCTGTACCCCCTCCAAAGCCAGTATATCCTTCCTTAAGTAAGGCGACCAAAACTGCCGCAGTACTCCAGGTGCGGCCTCACCAATACCCTATACAGTTGCAGAAGGTCCTCCCTGCTTTTGTACTCCATCCCTCTCGCAATGAAGGCCAACATTCCATTCGCCTTCCTGATTACCTGCTGAACCTGCAAACTAACTTTTTGTGATTCATGCACAAGGACCCCCAGGTCCCTCTGCACCGCAGCATGTTGTAATTTCTCCCCATTCAAATAATATTCCCTTTTTTTGTTTTTTTTCCCAAGGTGGATGACCTCACACTTTCCGACATTGTATTCCATCTGCCAAACCTTAGCCCATTCGCTTAACCTATCTAAATTTCTTTGCAGCCTCTCTGTGTCCTCTACACAACCTGCTTTCCCACTAATCTTTGTGTCATCTGCAAATTTTGTTACACTACACTCTGTCCCCTCTTCCAGGTCATCTATGTATATTGTAAACAGTTGTGATCCCAGCACCGATCCCTGTGGCACACCACTAACCACCGATTTCCAACCCGAAAAGGACCCATTTATCCCGACTCTCTGCTTTCTGTTAGCCAGCCAATTCCCTATCCATGTTAATACATTTCCACTGACCCCGCATACCTTTATCTTCTGCAGTAACCTTTTGTGTGGCACCTTATCGAATGCCTTTTGAAAATCTAAATACACCACATCCATCGGTACACCTCTCTCCACCATGCTCGTTATATCCTCAAAGAATTCCAGTAAATTAGTTAAAGATGATTTCCCCTTAATGAATCCATGCTGCGTCTGCTTGATTTCCCTAATCCTATCTAGATGTCCCGCTATTTCTTCCTTAATGATAGCTTCAAGCATTTTCCCCACTACAGATGTTAAACTAACCGGCCTATAGTTACCTGCCTTTTGTCTGCCCCCTTCTTTAAACAGAGGCATTACATTAGCTGCTTTCCAATCCGCTGGTACCTCCCCAGAGTCCAGAGAATTTTGGTAGATTATAACGAATGCATCTGCTGTAACTTCCGCCATCTCTTTTAATACCCTGGGATGCATTTCATCAGGACTTCACGGTGGGGCGGGCAATAATCAAGGGAATAATGGAGGCATGTGAAAAAGGAACGGCAGTAATCATGGGGGATTTTAACCTACATATCGATTGGTCAAATCAAATCGCACGGGGTAGCCTGGAGGAGGAATTCATAGAATGCATAAGGGATTGTTTCTTAGAACAGTATGTTATAGAACCTACAAGGGAGCAAGCTATCTTAGATCTAGTCCTCTGTAATGAGACAGGAATAATAAACGATCTCCTAGTAAAGTTGCATGATCAGCCATGATCATGTTGAATGGTGGTGCAGGCTCGAAGGGCCGAATGGCCTGCTCCACCTATTTTCTATGTTTCTATGTACCCTCTCTAGTGTAATCGCAATCACAACGCTGGTCTTTTTCTAGGTGAACAGAAAAATGAAACACAGGTTTCACATTTTTGAGTGTTATAAATGTAACAGTAGGTGAAGAACCGCTAGGCAAATTGTTCTCCCACAAAATAAAGAAAAAAAACTGGAAATCTGAAATAAAAATAGTGCTGAAACTACACAGGCCAGGCAGCATTGTAGTGAGAAAAGACAAGCTACGCCTTATCGAGACACACAGTAAACGTGAATTATCCATGAAAAAATGTGCCTTTTTATCTTTCAGTTCTGAAACATCATAACCTGTCTTTTCCCATTACAAATGCTGACTGGCTTGCTGTGTATTTCCAGCATTTTCCATTTTTACTCATAGGATGAAAAGTGCCATTATGCCATATTTTTAAATCTATAATGGATTGTGTTGGTTCTTGTCTTGAATAATCAAGTGAAACCTCAAGTAATGTACACCTGAAACATTAACATTGGAAGTTTAGATAGATAGTAATCATTGGTAGGTATAGCATATCACTTGAACTTCAAACATATGGTCTTTCAGCTGGGTTTGGCTGTAATGGATAAAATGTTAATCTATAACTTGTATTTCTAAAACAAGTTCTTCCTGCATCAGTGATGCATATAGTTTGCAATTTAACTATCAAAAGAAAAACAACAAACTTGCATCTTTCACAACCTCACGATGTTCCAGAGGGGTTCATAACCAATTTGCACGCAGCTAGGTCCCACAAGTGGCAATTAGTTAACTGAACTGATAATCTATATTTGGTAGTATTGGTTGAGGGAATAAATGTTGCTAGGACCACTGGAAAAACTCCCTGCTCTTCTTCAAAAAGTGCTAAATTGGCATCACATCTGAGCAGTCGAGTGACTTGAGAGATAATGATATGCAAGTCTTAAATTGCTGACACCTATGTTGAACTTTACAGTCAACTGAGTATACAGCTCTCTGTTGAAGTACCCAGCAATGTGTAACTAGTGTTATATTTAACAGTTTGACTTTTAACTATATAACTCCTATTTTGAACTCAAAAATTTAAACATTTTTATAATAGTTAGGACTTTTTTTCTTTTGCAAGCTATGCTTTTCAATTCCTCATATCTCTAGTGTGGGAATCTTGAGTTCTTGTGTGTGCTCATGCAACAAGGAAAGGACTCTTACCCACAGTCTATATAATGTTTAACTTTAGAAAATAAAACGAGAACAGTTCTCTAGAAACTACTGGCAAAAACAATTAAAACACAGGCGGACAGACATAAAAAGTATTCTGCCTCTAATACATGTACTGTACAATATCCAGTTAGGGGATTTTACATGACAGACAATGGCTACATTGGTTGTGTAATGCGAATAAGGAGTTAACTGTCCTGTGCATTCACTTTTCATTTCAAGGTCTAAGAGCGTTATTAGCAGCAGTAGCAGTACTTCTTCCACTGATTCATCTTCAGACAGCGAAACATCATCTAATTCCTCCACATCAGAGAGCAGCAGCAGTGATGATGACAGTTCATCAACTGACAGCTCCTCGTCGTCATCAACATCATCATCAAGTGAAACATCTTCCTCTGATTCAGACTCTGACTCTAGTTCCAGCAGTAGCATTAGCAGCTCTGATGAAGAGCCACCAAAAAAGAGGCGGAAATCGTGACAGTACACCTTTTGAGCTGTTGTGGCAATTTCATACCAGTGTCTTTTCTGTTCAAAACAGTAAGTGTCTTTTTAAGGTAATTAAAGCAAGAAATTAACTTCTTATGCTAGAAATCTGTGTAGACAAACTGTGGATCGGATGTGCAGTATATGCCTAATGTTTGTGACCTTCACATGTGCTTGTCTCCAAATTTGATCTATGGTCCATTTTCTTTAAAGTGTAAGTTTTATTCTACAGTGCACACTATCTATTAATTGAATTCTAGAAAATGAGCAGGAGCGCATGCAGGCACCAAAGTAGTCAAGGTACCCAGACTATAAGAAATAAAACTCTAGGCTACAGAATAGAAGATTACAGCACAGAAATTAGGCCACTTAGTCCTTTATACCTGTGGCAGCTCTGAAAAAGCTATCCACTTGGTCCAATTTTCCTGCCCTTTCAATGTTTTCTTTTTCAGATATTTATCTATTTTCCTTTTAAATGTAGTTATGGATTGTTTTCCACCACTTTGTTAGCATTTTCCATTTCATAGGAAGCCTGTACATTAAAAAAAAAATCACCTAACCTCTCCCTTTGTTCTCTTGGTGGTGAATTTAAATTTATGTTCCCCAGTTACAGACTTGCTAAGCAGTGGAAATAGATTTTTCTTAATTACCTTCTTAGAAACTCCTCAAATGTTGAACAAAGCTATTGGATTTCCTCTAAACCTTGGCCTTGAAATTCTTCCTAAAGTAGGACATCCCGTTCACAGAAAGATAAGGTGGCACCAATGTTTCACCTTTATACCACTTGCTCTTGTTAGATGCATTCTCTGCTATTTTTTATAATTTCCAAATGAAATCTCACAATTATTCTTGTTCACACATGATTCTTGTCTTCCTACGCTTGTTTTGTATGCATCCTTTTGTTTTAAACAGTAAGTACATCAGACTAAATAGAGATGAGGCTGTTTAGTCAACAAATTGCCATGATTTTGAATTTGAATCAGTACACCTTTGCTTTTCCCATTTATTAATTAGCCATAGAGGTGACAAAGGCACTGCAAATAATTGCAGTTGTCCTGAGTGAATCATGTGCATGTGGCCTGGAAGGTTACAAAGGAGAAAAAAAGGAGATAAACTACATTCAAAGAGAAAGTGTACTTCATTTGCATTTATGAATAAATGATCAATTAACTTGTCTTCAGATATACTATATTGAACATCTCCGTTTCCCATAAAATGTTCTCGTAACTTTCTTTTAGGAAAAACACTTTGTAAAGTTTAATAGTTACACTCATGGCCATCATTGAATTTCAGTCCTTGTGTGTATGTGTGTTCCTTTTAAATAGAATATATTTACAAATATGCTATATTACTGTCTCTAACTTTTATTGATGTATTTCTGTGGAAATCACATCCATATAACATGGAGATCTATGAATGCAATAATGCCCCTATTATAATGAAAAGTCCCAATACAGTCAAATATATTTCAAAATTTACTTGAATGAACAAAAGTTGTAGATAAAGGAGAATTTGAATGTAGGAATAATACTGTGAACACCATGATTTTTTTGACGAGTCAATTGTTTTTAAATGGATGTAAGTAGGCTTATTTCAAAAACAAACTAAATGTTATTGATTTGGGATTGATGTGTGGCACTCTCTCCTATAACTTGCCACTATGCTGCAGTTCTTTAATTGTAAAAGGTGCACTGTTTTGCACATAATTTTACAAATTATTGGAATTTGCCATATTAAACATTTAACATGTGGTTGAGCCCGTTAATAGTTAATCCAAGTAAATTTTTCTCCTTTATACTGAAGTAAGCCTCAGATATGAAATGCTAATGCCAAACATTTTAAATTCCAAAAAATAATTGATTCTTTAAAGTTCCAAATATTTCAATCCCCATTTTGGAATCTTATAGAATTTTCCCCAGTGATTTCTTTTTGGAGCAGGCTGTTCTTTTTGGCCTAAGTTGAAAAACCACAGTTTTCTCAATCAATTTGCACCAGTATAACTCAATTAGTTACGATTTTTTTAGGTCAGTTTTCTTTTCAGCCAAAGGGGACGTAATCAGCCACCTACGCCAATTAGGGAAGTTTGGCCAGCTGAGAGTTACTCCAGTTGTGCTTAGGGCAGCATATGTGGCCTCTGCTGAAAACCTTCTGGAGTGTTAAGGAAATCGGCGCAGGTAAGGAAATTGGCACAGCAGATGCCCGGATATACTAAAAGAATTGAAAAACACATAGCAGCAACTTGCTTCCAACCCCACACACTTGCCTTCAATCCCTCCCGAAGGCTGTCCGGTCCCATTCTTGCTCCCCGGTTCTCTCTCACACGGAGAGAGAAAGGGGGGAGCGAGAGAAGAAATCCGGGGACTGAGAATGGGACCGGACCGGCAAGCCCTTCGGGCGGGGCTGGAGGTAAGTTGCTGCTATGTGTTTTTCAATTCTTTTAATGTGTTGGGAGCTGGCTGTATGCTTCAATTTGCAGCCTCCGCTCGCATTGTGTCCCTGGTTACCATGGCAGCCTGATCTTTTTGGCGCAGGTCAAGGCTCCACCCTCAAAACTAAAGGTGGGGTTACGCCATGCAAAAAATGAAGAAATCCAACAGGGAACTTAGAATATTTTTTTTTTATGTACTTAGGCCCAAAAAAATCGGGCGTAACTCTTCAAGTACACCAAAAAAATGCTTTGGGGAAAATTGAGCCCATTGTATCAGCATTTTTGCACATACCACTTTGTGCATGTTTCCTCCTTTTGTATACATTCAATGGACTGTATTTAATGATGTAATGGATATATGTTTGTCCTGCAGCATCGTTCAGCACAATAATTCATATGAAAATAATATAAAAACATGATTACAGCTACAAAATATAAGGTGTACATTCATATTTGAATAACTAAACAGTGTTTTCATAAACGCCCTATTGCCATAATGTAAAGTATGATGTTAGCTGGGGTTTATTTTAATTGAACAAGAATGTGGTTTTGTTTTGTCTTTTTTCTCCTTCCCCCAGGCTAGTGAGTTTCCCCTCCTTGACTTTGTGCTATATCTCATTCTTATCCCTTTCCATCATGCCATATTTTTGCCAAGATGGAAGGTGTGTAACCTGACACACCTCTACCAATGCTGCATGAAACCAACTTGACTTTGATTTTACTCTTATTTTCTATTGGTAAGCTTCCTGTAGTTGGTGGCTGCCTTTAGCAACACTGTGATCAGGAACTCTCTGGTGAATCACTGGTACTAACCCAAATCTAACCATTCCATGACCCTGTATGATTTCCAAATTAACTTTTTAATGTAATGATGCAAATATCATCATGTACTAAATTTCAGGTATGTGATGAACTGTACCATTACATATTAGAGTGAATATCTGCTTCCAAATGACTTATCGTTTATTTTTAAATTGATAAAATAACTTCTTGGGCACAATACTAAAATTGTTTTGCTACAAATTGTAAATCGCAAGTTAAAATTTGCTATTTTATACATTAAACCTGTGCGATTCAGTGACTATTATTCCATCCCATTATTGGAAACCAAAAAAAATTCCAAAAATGCTAAACTATGTATAAAGTGTAATTGGTTAAGATTTATGGAAAGTTGTGTACATATTTTATAGGACTCTTCTTGAAAGGTTCCCGGCTAATCCTTCCGACTTTTAAAGCAGCCCAGTCTCTATGTATTGCCACCTGTTTGTTTATTTTTATTTCACCAAACCATCTGTACTGCTTCAACAAGTAAGAAGGCATGCTGTCGCAAGATTTTTTTTTTTTTCCTTCGCTATTCATGTATGTCACCAGCAGCAAAGCTATCAATAGGTATGAAATGTCTGTCATTGTGTGATTTGAACTTTGGCTCCTAATGACATGAAGCTTAAAAACTGTCAACTTGTATGTATAATTGTTATATGGAAATATAGTATTTTTAATTTGCTTTTGCTTTTGTTTTGTGCATTGAGTTTTTTTTTAATCTCTCCTTGACACTTTCTCTTGCTGGGGTACAGTTCCTCGGCTGCAGGCAGTCTTCTGGAAACTTGCCAGATTGTTAATCTGGGGAATGGTAGACAGGAGGCATCACAGCTAAGCCTGATTCTGTCCTTGTGCAACATTTTACCAGGTATCACTGGATAGTAGTCCTTTGTGATGATCCTAGTACAATCCTGGCTGAGATCGCCAACTCAACACAAACAAGCAATTGAACCAGAGACCGTTCTAGTTTATCTGGCTTAGTTGCACACCACAAATTCATAGGAGAAGCCCCTGATGTGTACACTAAAACAGATACTAAAATGGTTGATCATTGCTTTTAATTTTTGGTGGTATGGGCACTTTTTTTAAAAACAAAGTTGTATATCAATCATTGAAGGTTGGCATGCAGGTACAGCAGGCGGTTAAGAAAGCAAATGGCATGTTGGCCTTCATAGCGAGGGGATTTGAGTACAGGGGCAGGGAGGTGTTGCTACAGTTGTACAGGGCCTTGGTGAGGCCACACCTGGAGTATTGTGTACAGTTTTGGTCTCCTAACTTGAGGAAGGACATTCTTGCTATTGAGGGAGTGCAGCAAAGGTTCACCAGACTGATTCCCGGGATGGTGGGACTGACCTATCAAGAAAGACTGGATCAACTGGGCTTGTATTCACTGGAGTTCAGAAGAATGAGAGGGGACCTCATAGAAACGTTTAAAATTCTGACGGGTTCAGACAGGTTAGATGCAGGAAGAATGTTCCCAATGTTGAGGAAGTCCAGAACCAGGGGTCACAGTCTAAGGATAAGGGGTAAGCCATTGAGGACCGAGATGAGGAGAAACTTCTTCACCCAGAGAGTGGTGAACCTGTGGAATTCTCTACCACAGAAAGTAGTTGAGGCCAATTCACTAAATATATTCAAAAGGGAGTTAGATGAAGTCCTTACTACTAGGGGGATCAAGGGGTATGGCGAGAAAGCAGGAATGGGGTACTGAAGTTGCATGTTCAGCCATGAACTCATTGAATGGCGGTGCAGGCTAGAAGGGCTGAATGGCCTACTCCTGCACCTATTTTCTATGTTTCTATATATCACAATTCCTTGTATTATCTTTCTACGGAGGGACAGCCTAGTAAATAACTTGTTTAAAGCACTGTGCAGTAAAATCTCATGGAACAGTGTGTGGCTGTTTTGTAAGTTTCACTGTTTGTCTCTAACAAATTTTCATATTTATATACAAACTTTTAAAAAGTGCTGCCAGTATTTTAGTATGATGTGGGTAAACATTTCAAAAGCCATTTGTTACTTCTATGTCAGTATTCTCAATTAAAATGTATGCCCTTTCTCTGTTTATAAATAAAAATAAGATTACAAATATGAATATTGGCAGCATACCTTCTTAAAACAACATAGAATCATAGAAACTACATTTGGCTCTTCAACGGAAGCTCTAATCCACATAAACTGAAGGGCCTGTTTTGCAATTCGTTGTGTACTCGATGATGCAGAGCTTTTTGCTGTGGATAATATATTTGATATTCTGAATTGAAACTTCACTGAATTTTGTGTGCAAGACCTTTTTTTGTCTTTTCAATCAACAGCACCATGTGTTAGAATTTAAACTGATAAATATCCCTTGGCAGACGGAATACAGAAAAAGATTCCACCAAAACATAAAATCTGTAGATTTATGTAGCAATAACTTTTCAGAATATTTTTGAAATTTATACATTCTGTTGCCATTTCTAAGTCAGACAAAATATATTCAGTCACTCTAACCAGTAGTTTGATGTTTTTAAAACCTTTTGTGAATATATTGAACACCAGTTCTGCAAGTGCATTTTAAACTAATTAATTAGGTGGGACAAGGAGAAAGGAAATTAATGATCGCAAAACCAGAAAGATTTTTTAAAAAGAAATGTATAGAAGGATGGCTGTAAGTTTTTTTTTTTTAAACAGCTTGCATTTGTAAAGCATCTTTTTACATAAAGAAAATCCGAAAGCACTTCTCAAATAGACAAAAAGAAATGGATGCTGAACTATAAAGGAAAGATTAGGAGTGACAAAAAATTTGATCAAAGAGATTTGCACAGATGGAGAGAGAGGTGACGTTTAGGAAGAGAGTTCCAAAGAGTAGGACAAAGGTAACTGAAAACCGCCACTAGCAGTCTGGTGTAGGGAGAGGGGGGGATGCACAGAAAGTCAGAGTCTGGAACAAAGTGTCCATGAGAATATGGAGCTGGAGGAGATGCCAGAGATAGGATGGAGTAAGTCCTTGATAAATGGAATTTTAAATTTAATGCATTCAGAAATGAGGATCCAGTGTGAGTCAGCAAGGATGGGGGTGCTGGGTAGACCAAGTGCAGCGGAGCTTTGGACAAATTGAAATTCATGGAGAGGAGGTCGGCAAAGTGGGCATTGGAACAATGAGTCTGGGAGATCATAAAAGGCTTAGAATCATAGAATGGTTACAGCACAGAGGAGACTGTAAAGTCCTTACTCTACAGTATGAAACCACACGAGGCACATTCTGGGGACAAGGTCACTCTGTGACCTTAACTCTTTATTCACAGGACTCCAAAGACGATGACCCTGCATGGGTCCTCCCTTTTTATACCCGTGTGATCAGGTAAGGAGTGTCTCCCACAAACAAGTTCACCCCTTGTGGTCAAGGTGTGCATCTAGATTGAGTGTATACAGTGGTGTTACATTATGGTTACATACATGACATCACTTCCCCCACCCCACCAAAGTCTTACTGGGATCATGGGTTTAGTCTTTCAGGTGGTCTACGCTCCCTCGTGGAGCGCCGCAGTTGGGGCTCTGGTTGTTGGACACTAACGTGCGTATCTGTCACCTGTGGTGATTCCGGGTTGACCGCGGGGACTGTGCATTCTTCTGATTGCTCTTGTTGCTTGTTCACTTGTGGTGTTGTGAGCTACATCTCATGGTCTTCTCCGTGTCGATGCTCAACCTTTTTTTTTTAACTTGGTACTGATGCTTACGGCATATCTGACCATTGTTGAGTTTTACCACGATAACCCTATTCCCCTCTTTGTCAATTGCAGTGCCCTCAAGCCATTTGGGCACAATGGCGTGATTGAGGACGAATACAGGATCATTTATTTCTATACAACTCTCCCTCGCATTACAGTCATGGTACTCGTTTTGTGACTTGCGCTTGCCCTCAACTATGTCGGTCAGGACTGGGTGAATGAGGGACAGCCGAGTTTTGAGTGTCCGTTTCATTACTAGCTCTGTGGGCGGGACCCCCGTGAGCGAGTGCGGTCAGGATCTATAGGCCAGCAGGAAACGCGATAGGCGGCATTGCAGGGAGGGTCCTTGAATCCTGAACATAACTTGTTTAATGATTTGGACCGCGCGTTCCGCCTGGCCATTGGAGGCCGGCTTGAACAGCGCAGTCCTGTCGTGGTTGATGCCATTGCCCGACATAAACTCTCGGAATTTGTAGCTTGTGAAACATGTGCCATTACTACTAACCAGGATGTCCGGCAAGCCATGGGTTGCAAAGATCGCACGTAGGCTTTCCACGGTGGTGGATGGCGTGCATGAATTCAGAATGATGCACTCGATCCATTTTGAGTACGTATCTGCCACAATAAGGAACATCTTTCCCATGAACGGGCCCGGGTAGTCAACATGAATGCGTGACCATGGCTTGGTGGGCCAGGGCCAAGGGCTGAGCATGGCCTCCCTGGGGGCATTACCCAGCTGGGCACACGTCGTGCACCTGCGAACACAGTGTTCCAGGTCTGAATCAATTCCAGGCCATCAAACATGTGACTGGGCAATGGCCTTCATCAGCACAATGCCTGGGTGCTCACTGGAGCTCCCTGATGAATGCCTCCCTGCCCTTCTGGGGCATAAGTACCCGGCTGCCCCATAGTAGGCTTCGATGGAGAGCTCCCATCCGTCTGTGGAACGGTCTGACCTCCCCAGGGCATGCTCCGGGTGCGGGCGCCCAATCCCCAGTCAGGACACATTTCTTAATCGGGGATAGGAGGTGATCTCTGTTTGCCCAGATTTTGATCTGGCGGGCTGTGATGGGGGAGCCTGCGCTATCAAAGGCATCGACAGCCATAACCATCTCAGCGCTTTACTCCGCTGCCCCTCAGTGGTGGCCAGTGGAAGCCAGCTGAGCGCGTCAGCGCAATTTTCAGTGCCAGGCCAGTGCCGGATGCAGTAGTCATAAGCAGCCAGCGTGAGAGCCCATCGCTGTATGCGAGTTGATGCGTTGGCATTGATAGCCTTGCTGTCTGACAACAGGGATGTTAATGGCTTGTGGTCCGTCTCTAATTCAAACTTCCTACCAAAGAGGTACTGATGCATTTTTTTTTACACCATAGACACTTGCAACGCTTCCTTCTCGACCATCCCATATCCCCGTTCTGCTTGAGAGTGCGACCTGGAGGCATAAGCCACAGGTTGTAGTTGACCCTCAGCATTGCCCTGTTGCAACACGCACACAACCCCATAGGACGATGCATCACATGTCTGAACCAATTTTTTACAAGGGTCGTACAGGGTCAACAACTTGTTTGAACAAAATAGGTTTCGCGCCCGATCAAAAGCCCGTTCCTGACAGTCTCCCCAAAACCAATCGCAACCCTTATGCAGGAGCACGTGTAGCGATTCCAACAACGTGCTCACGTTCGGCAGAAAGTTCCCGAAATAGTTCAACAGTCCCAGGAATGAACGCAACTCCGATGTGTTGCAGGGCCTGGGTGCTCGTCGAATCGCCTGTTTTGGATTCGGTGGGCCGAATCCCATCTGCAGCAACCCTCCTGCCCAGAAACTCAACCTCAGGAGCTAAGAACACACATTTAGACTTCTTGAGTTGCAGGCGTACCCGGTCCAGTCGGCGTAGCACCTCCTCCAGGTTGTGGAGGTGTTCCTCGGTGTCTCGACCCGTGATGCGGATGTCTACCTGGAATACGATCATTCCAGGAATGAATTTAAGCAGGCTTTCCATGTTTCGTTGAAAAATCGCGGACGCTGATCGAATGCCAAACGGACACCTGTTATAAACAAACAGTCTCTTGTGCGTGGTGATGGTGGTCAGTAGTTTAGATTCGTCGGCCAGTTCCTGGGTAATATAGGCTGAAGTGAGGTCCAAGTTGGTGAACATCTTGCCGCCTGCCAGCGTGGCGAAGAGGTCCTCTGCTCTCGGGAGCAGGTATTGATCTTGTAGGGACACCCGATTGATGGTGGCCTTGTAGTCGCCACAGATACTGGCAGAGACATCCGCTTTTAGGATGAGAAAGATGGGGCTCGCCCAGTCGCAGAATTCAACAGGCGAGATGATGCCCTCTCTCAACAGCCGGTCCAATTCACTCTCGATCTTTTCCCGCATCACATACGGCACCGCTCTGGCTTTGTGGTGCACTGGCCTGGCGTCCGGGGTGATGTGTATCACTACATGAAAGTCCCGACGCCAGGTTGGAATAGTGAATCAAATTGTTGTAGGACTTGTGAGCACGAACTTCGTTCCACAGATGACATTGCGTGAACATCCCCCCCCATTTCCAGTTCATCTCGGCTAACCAGCTCCTCCCCAACAGTGCGGGACCATTGCCCGGGACAATCCAGAGTGGCAGCCGATTCACTAACCCATTGTGTGTGACAGCCAACATTGCACTGCCTAGCACCGGAATTATTTCTTTAGTGTAAGTCCGTAATTGTGTCTCAACACGTGCTAATTTGGGTCTACTGGCTTTAAGTGGCCATAGCTTCTCAAATTGCTGAACGCCCATGAGTGACTGGCTGGCCCCAGTGTCCAGCTCCATGCATACTGGGATACCGTTTAATAAAACCTTCATCATCGTTGGTGGCGTTTCGGTGTATGAACTGTGAATATTTGCCACATGGACCCGCTGAACCTCGGCGTCCATCGATTTGGCCCAAAAGTCAGCCTGCCTCAAAGAACCCTCTTCTGGTCCATCCGCCTCATATATTAGTCTGGTTGCAGACTTCCTGCACATTTGAGCTAAGTGGCCACTGAGATTGCAGTTTCTGCAGACAAACTGTTGAAATCTGCAAGATCTAGCTGAGTGTTTCCCCCCACACCTCCAGCATGAGTTAAAGTTTCCATTGTTGGGAACAAAGGGACTATGGCCAGGCATTCCGCGCCGACTGTCCCTTTAACTGCTCTTAAGTACCCTATTAGTGGGTGTCAATGGCCCCATCCCGGGCTGCATTGTCCACTGTGATGGTGTGAATATCCATTCAGCCTGTCATTGTCTCTGTTGAAGTCCTACTCTGGGGTCTATCGGACTGTGGGGCTCTGAGTCGCATTGATGATGTTGACTCTCTGATCCATCGCCGCGTTAGAGGCAGAATTGCGCGTGTATATTATTTTCGTCTCTTCCTCCCCCATGAAAGTTTGAGCTATCAACGCCGCCGCTTCCAAGGTCAAATACTTGTTCTCAATTAATTTGCGGAAAATTACCGCATGACTGATGCCCTCGATAAAAAAGTTCCTTAGCATCTCCCCCCTGTAGGCGTCTGTGAACTTAGATGCTGGCCAAATGCCGGAGGTCCGCAACGAAGTCCGGTATGCTCTGTCCTTCACGACGTCGGTGGGTGTAGAATCTGTGTCGGGTCATATGTATGCTACTCGCCGGTTTGAGGTGCTCCCCGATCAATTTGTTAAATTCTTCAAAGGTTTGTCCGCCGGCTTTTCGGGTGCTAGTAAGTCCTTCATGAGTGCGTAAGTCTTTGGTCCGCAGCTGGTCAAAAGATGAGCCCTTCGCTTGTCGGCCGCTGCATCCCCCAGCCATTATTTCGTGACGAAGCTTTGCTGAAGCCTCTTGACAAAATCGCCCCAGTCTTCCCCAACACAGTATAGTTCCTCTGTGCTAGCGGTGGCCATTCTCGTGGGTTGTGAATTCCCGTTTCTCGTCGCCAATGTAAAGTCCTTACTCCACAGTATGAAACCACACAAGGCACATTCTGGGAACAAGGTCACTCACTCTGTGACCTTAACTCTTTATTCACAGGACTCCAAAGACGATGACCCTGTGTGAGACCTCCCTTTTTATACCTGTGTGATCAGGTAAGGAATGTCTCCCACAAGTTCACCCCTTGTGGTCAAGATGTGCATCTAGGTTGAGTGTATACAGTGGTGTTACATACATGACAGAGACCATTCAGCCCGTCGAGCCCATGCTGACTCTGCAAGAGCACTTTAGCTGGCTTGTTTAAGGATTACAGCAGTGGAGAGATAGGGTCAGGATGAAGGCAGGCACTTGCAGAGGTTGATATAAGCGGTCTTGCTAATGATAGGACATGGGATTGAATAGGACATCCGAGAGTCAACAAATTAATTCATTCTGAGAAGGTGGCCAAGGGAGTGGAAATTTTTGGTGGGGTCTGAAGGTGATGGCTTCTGTCTTGTCAATGTTGAGCTGGAGGAAGTTCTGACTCATCCAAAACTTTATGGCGAGCAAGCTGGCTGACAGCACAGAGGTGGTCAAGAGAAGTGACGGAGAGATAGTGTTCAGTGTCATCAGCATAAACATAAAGATGACCCTTTACCTGCAGTTTGTCTTGGAGGTACTGAGGGACTGATCAGCCATGATCTTATTGAATAGTGGTGCGGGCTCGAGGGGCCGAATGGCCTACTCCACCTATTTTCTATGTTTCTATGAGGAGCAGCATGCAGAAAAGGAAGAGGGGATAAAGAATAGATCTTTAGGACACTCTGAAGGTGGCGACAGTGGTGAGGGAAGAAAAGCCATAGCAGGAGATGCATTGGCTGAATTTGGATAGATGACAGTGAAACCATACAAGGCTATCCCAGAGTGCTAGATGACAGGAGAAATATTGGAAGATGGTAGTATAGCCAAATGTATCAAATGCCATTGATGGGCGGATGAGGATGGATAATGCGCTTTGATCGCAGGATGTCATTCAAAACTTTGGTTAGGCCATTTTGGTGCTTAGAAGTTGGACTGGAGGGATTTGCACTCAATTTTGGGAGAGGTGGGAACAGAGCTGTGAGATGATGGTACCTTTAAGGACCTTGAAGAGAAACAGGAGGTTGGAGATGGGGCGGTGGTTGGAGAGAACATGGCTTTTTTGAGGAGGATAACAATGGCAGACAGAAAGATAGGGACAATGCCTGTGGAAAGAGCTGAGTGGGAGGGGATCAAGGGAGGTGGGTCTTGTAGTGGGCAGGAATGTATATAAGAGGAGAAATTGGAAAAATATTCATAGCCACCGGGCTAGAATAAGTCAGGGATTGGAGAGAGGTTCGACATTGGGGGAAGAACTAGTACCTGCAGTTGCATAAATATTCTTGATCCTGCAGATATAGAAACATAGAAATCTACAGCGCAGGAGGTGGCCATTTTGGCCCATTGAGTCCGCACCAGGCGACAAAGAGCCACGCGGCCCTCGGTCAGCAGCCCTGAAGGTTTGAACAATGGCGGAAAGGTAAAGAGCACCCAGTTCAACCTGTCCGCCCCACACAACTGCCTCGCCCCTTGCACCGAAACATTCAACACTCCACCCCAACCGGAGACATGTGATCTCCTGGGAGAGGCAAAAGCCAAATAGAAAAACCCAGGCCAATGGGGGGGGAAAAAAATTGGGAAAATTCCTCTCCGACCCATCCAGGCGATCGAAACTAGTCCAGGAGATCACCTTGGCCGTATTCGTTTTCCTGTAGTACTTATCATTGTATTTGCACCAGCCAACAAGAGGTTATCCAGTGTAATCCCACTTACCAGCTCTCGGTCTGTAACCCTGCAGGTTATAGCATTTCAAGTACCCATCCAAGCACCTTTTAAATGTGGTGAGGGTTTCTGCATCCACCACCCTTCCAGGCAGTGAGTTCCAGACCCCCACAACCTTCTGCGTGAAGAAGCCTCCCGTCAAATCCCCTCTGAAGCTTCCACCAACCACCTTAAAACTATGCCCCCTCGTAATTGACCCCTCCACCAAGGAAAATAGGCCCTTGCTATCCACTATATCCAGGCCCCTTAAAATTTTGTACACCTCAATGAGGTCTCTCAACCTCCTCTGTTCCAATGAGAACCCAGCCTATCCAATCTGTCCTCATAACTAAGATTCACCATTCCTGGCAGCAACCTAGTAAATCTCCTCTGCACCCTCTCTAGTGCAATCACGTCCTTCCTATAATACGGCAACCAGAACTGCACGCACTACTTCAGCTGTGGCCTAACTAGAGTATTATACAATTTAAGCATAACCTCCCTGCTCTTGTATTCTATGCCTCGGCCAATAAAGGCAAGCATTCGTATGCCTTCTTAACCACCTTATCCACCTGGCCTACTTTCAGGGATTTGTGGACAAGCACTTCAAGGTCCCTTTGTTCATCTACACTTTTATGTGGCCTACTGCTTAATGTGTATACCCCTTCTTTATTAGCACTCCCAAAGAGCATTACCTCACACTTCTCTGAATTAAATTCCATTTGCCACTGCTCTGCCCATGAGACCAATAAATTGATATCCTCCTTCAATCCATGACTTTCCTCTTCATTATCAACCACACAGCCAATTTTAGTGTCATCTGCAAACTTTTTAATCATACTCCCTATATTCAAATCTAGATCATTGATATATATACCACAAAAAGCAAGGGACCCAGTACTGAGCCCTACAGAACCCCACTGGAAACATCCTTCCAGTCACAAAAACATCCATCAACCATTACCCTTTGCTTCCTACCTCCAAGCCAATTTTGGATTCAACTAGCCACTTTGCCCTGGAATCCATGGGCTTTTATTTTTGTGACCAGTCTACCATGTGGGACCTTATCAAAAGCTTTTTTTAAAGTCTATATACACTACCCTCATCAACCCTCCTGGTTACCTCCTCAAAAAATTCAATCAGGTTAGACAAACACGATCTTTCCTTAACAAATCCGTGCTGACTGTCCCTAATTTATCCTTGCCTTTCCAAATGTAGATTTATCCTGTCTTTCAGGATTTTTTCCAGTAATTTTCCCACCAAGAAGTCCATGAGTTATTTGCATTTGGTATGGACGTTAGGACTGTTGGATAATTAATTCCTTATCCTTTTTAGTCATAGATTTGTAAAGCTAGAAAGTATAATATGTTTGACAATTTAATTTATTCTTTCAAAACATTCATCTTAAGACTACATGCAGAGCAGTATACACAGTCCTACATCGAGAAACTAGCGTGTAATGGACTTTCCAGAAATTGTGATTAATGTCAATCGAAGTGTATTCACAGTAGCTCTCCTTGATGCTAGCCAAAGTTCTTGCTTCAGTGTGTTTCATTACTTGGACAAATATAGATCTCACATATCCTGTTGACACAAATGTCATTCAGTTTATTAGTTGTTACCTCCTCTTCCCCCTCCTCCCCAATTTGTTTTTTTATTAA
The DNA here is from genome assembly GCF_044704955.1 of Pristiophorus japonicus. NCBI lineage: Eukaryota > Metazoa > Chordata > Chondrichthyes > Pristiophoridae > Pristiophorus > Pristiophorus japonicus. The sequence goes on from NC_091980.1 coordinate 41,441,155, forward strand.
TTCATGGGATGTGGGCATCGCTGGCATAGCCAGCATATATTGCCCATCCCTAATTGCCTTTGAGAAAGTAGTGGTGAGCCGCCTTCTTGAACCACTGCAGTCCATGATGTCTTATCTTTTCCAATCTTTATTGCAAAGGAAAGTTTACTCTCATCTACACTGGCAATCAAACTTCCTTCTTAAAACTCCCCCATGCTGTGATTAAAAAGTGTATATAAAATAATGTAAAAACATATCTCTATTTTACAAGGAGGGAACGAGTGTAAGTTGTGGAGGAAAGGAATGTTCAATTGTCCTTGTCCTCCAGCATAATCTTTGTGTAGTTCAAGGATTTGATAGAGAGGCACAATAATGCTTGTGGTGATTGAGCCAAATCTGACCAGACCACTTGTGCACCAGTGCAGTCAAGTTTGCAGTCTCCTGATTTAATGGACCGAAGGACGTGAGTTGCGGAAAAAAGTCTAAAGTTGGTTACAGGAAAACGGTGAGGCACATGGTGGGATTTGAAGTTAAGGATGAAATTCAGTGTATTAAGGGACAGTAAGTCAACGGTGATGATGGTTTTAAACAAAATAAAAACATCAAAAAGTTATATTTTCTGATAACATTAGATTTACATCGTTTTTTTTAAGTCAATGCCTCCATCTCAAAAGCTTCAGCTTACAGTTGATCAGTTGATCATTTTCCTAACATTATCACTCTGGATTTCCAACTTAGATATTGACATTTGATTTGCTTTGCTATGACCCTATGAAAGAAGAAGACTGCTTCCAATTCCTTGGCTGTTACATTCTGAGTATGTGCAGACTTTATCATGGATGACTATCCATGTCCAACTCAAACATTCTTCCTTCATGGTTTTTTTCCCCCCAAATTGTAAACCAAATGGAGAATTAATTTTAGAAGCTTTGTTCAGGTTAAGTTTTGTATTTGAACTATTATGAAGTACTTAAGATTTTACTTCACAGATTACCTACTTGGCCCAAGAATTGTAGTAGGAAGTGTGGAATACTTGCATTTTTTCTATAAAAACCTGATTAGGTTTAAGACTTTTTTGGAGGAAAATTCTAGAAATGTTCATGATTGACTGCAAAGACTGGCACATTTGGACTATGTCAGAAACGAAGTGCTAAAAATTAAAAAATTTTGACAAAGGCAGTGATTGTGCCAGCTGTGCTTTCAATTTATATTGTTACTTATTATTTACATTAAGTATATTTATATTTCTCAGTACAAATTTATCTTTTGTCACTTGTTTGTTTTACCAAATTAGAAAGAATTTAAGTTTAATGTGAGTGATTCGTTTATTTTTGCTTCAGAAAGAGAATCTAATGACAAAAAGACCCGATTAGAGTTCGAGAAGCAGTCTTCTCAAAAAAATTGAATCACTGTTAACGGAAGTTTGTACAGCTGCAGTTACTAGGGAATTATTAATTTTCCAAATGTTATCACTGGATATCATTTTCCCCTCCCCCTAGCTCAGTAAAGCAGGAATTTGTAAATGTTTGATGTAATTTTTTAAACATGAATATTCAATTTGCATTTATTTACTGAGTAGTTTATTTTACAAAAAAGTCAAAGCTATGATTTCCCTTCTACCAATTCATCCACTGCTGCCAACACCCACATTCCACCCTTACATGGTTGCAAACCTCAATACCGCAGTGCTGCTAAAGCCAGGACCTACAACTTTGGTTGACTCAAGAGAATCATTGCCTCGGTATTACCAATCCTCAGGACTCTTTCTTCCCCCTCCTCTTGCAAATCCCTACATCACCCATGACAGTGCTGCCAAAATCCCAATGCAACCCTTTAATTGGAGGAGGGAGAAAGAAGAGTGCCTGCATGAATTGGGAGGGTTCGAGGATTTCTGTGAACAATTGGCAAGTTGGACGGATGAATTGAGCAGAAAATGCTGGAAACGCTCAGCAGGTCAGGCAGCATCTGTGAACTTAAGAACTAGGAGCAGGAGTAGGTCCTACGAAGAGGGAAAGAAGAGTTAGCGTTTCAGATCAATGACCTTTCAGTACTTTGTGAACCGAGGGTGGGGAAATCAGGAGTAGGAGTTGTGGGGAAGTGACTGTTGAAGTAACTTTTGTACTTTAAAAAGTGTCAAGAATTAAAATTATCCAGAACACATCACTATCGATAGAAAACCTGGACACCCGTTGTGAGAAGTCCCATATTTTGTTGCACTTGAATCCGGACGTGTTTTTTAAAAAAAAACTGTCAGCTGTGTTATTTTGGTTGAAGCTGCTGGTCAGGTTTTGCTACATTTTCTGTAGCTGAAACAGGGGGAAGGAGGGGGAGCGGCGGTCACGTGCTTCGTAGGCGCCCAGTTTGTCCCGTGATGCAGCGGGGCAGCAGGTAGCTCCGCCCCCTTCCGTGTGTCGCGCACGCGTCACGTGACCCATCCTCCCCCTAGTTACCAGCTGTTCGTGCTCGGGGCCGGCTCCTAAAATGGCGTCGGCGTGATGATTTCTTTTTAAAGTTTTATTTATTTAATATTTTTTTGTTTTAATTGTAAATTCCGTGATGAATTCGATGGGACTCTACAGGCGGCCGCCGTTACGGGAGGGAGGCGTTTTTCGCTTTTCGATTGTTAGCGGGAGACGATAGGGGCGGTCGGCCCGGTTTTGTTTGCGCTTCTCCCTCTCGCCGCCTCCCTCCCTGGGTTTTTTTCCCCCCCACCTCACTCCTCCCCTTTCTCCCGGGAGGGTTAATCTTTTTTTCCTTTTCCGCCCCCCCCCCCCCCCCCGTTGCGTAGGTGTGCGAGATGGCTCTGGGCCTCGGACAGGATTGAAGGTAACAAAGCGCGTTGTGGCCTTGGATCTCTCGCTTTCGGCGTTGTCTGTTTATCTTGTCAGTTGGGCCCGTGTCTGCACCGCTCAACACTTTCCCCGTCCGTGAAGCCGCGGTTTGGCTATTACTGGATGTGGAGAGAGGCCGCGGCCCAGCAGCCTTGTGTTCCCCTCTCTCTCCCACTGCTGGTTCCAGCTGATTATCCGTTCAAGAAGCACCCCCACCATTGAGAATAATGCCGCGGGCGTTAGATTTTGACGTGTTTAATTTTTAATTTTATAAATCGGGGTTTATTCTGTTCCACTTGTCCCTGAACAAGCTTTCACTTTTGCTTTTCCGCTCGGATATGGAAGAATTCCGTTGTATTATGTGGAAAAAAAAATTTTCCCCACAAAAAAAAATTCCCTGAAAACATTTTTAGTAGATGCGACGTCACGTCGGCCGAACCCTTTTGTTCAAACCGGTATGGAGGAGGTGAGTATGCGCATAGGAGCTCATTGCACCCCGGGAGTAGTTGTCCCTCCCAACCAATAACTCTCTTGCAAGGTAATTGAAGCGCCCGATAAGAACTACAAATCCATTAGTAAAGATGTCCAGCGCCAGGATTGTTGGCAGTAATAGGATTAACCAATGCAGTTTCTTGGAAAAGAAACGGAAGAACGTACGACTTGGACTTTCCCCCCATAAGTACTCAGCCTACGGTGGTTAATTTTGTAAACACCTTTTGCTATCTAAGGTTTGTTTGTTAATATTGACCGTATTGTGTCCTAGTAACAAAGTGAGAGATCTCTGGAACATATGTTCATTTTATCTCGGCCAGCTACTGACTTCTGGAATCCATTTTCCTGAATTGTAGCAAGTGCTGGACATATTAGATATCTAGTTGTCTTGGACGAGCAGATTATGGGTAGTGTGATGTCAACAACTATCATTAATTGTACCTGGTTTTGTATTCGATTTTAAAAGTGTAAGCATATCAAAAGGGACATTTCCCTAGACTAGATAGTACCATTAAGTCTGTTTAAATACAAATGTAATTACAATGTGGGGAAATGTGACGTTATACACTTTGGCAGAAAAAAATAGAAAAGCAAATTATAATTTAAATGGAGAAAAATTGCAAAGTGCTGCAGTACAGAGGGACCTGGGGATCATTGTGCATGAAACACAAAATGCAGGTACAGCAAGTCATCAGGAAGGCAAATGGAATGTTGGCCTTTATTGCAAGGGGGATAGAGTATAAAAGTAGACAAGTCCTGCTACAACTGTACAGGGTATTGGTGAGGCCACACCTGAAGAATTGCTTACTATTTTGGTCTCTATATTTAAGGAAGGATGGATATACTTGCATTGGAGGCTGTTTAGAGAAGGTTCACTAGGTTGATTCTGGAGATGAGGGGGTTGACTTATGAAGACCGGTTGAGTAGGTTGGGCCTATACTCATTGGAGTTCATAAGAATGAGAGGTGATCTTATCGAAACATTTAAGGTAATGAGGGGGTTTGACAAGATGGACGCAGAGAGGATATTTCCACTCACGGGAAATTAAAACTAGGGACACAAGTCTCAGAATAAGTGGCCGCCCATTTAAAACTGAGATGAGGAGCAATTTCTTCTGAGGGTTGTAAATCTATGGAATTCTCTACCCGAGCTGTGGAGGCTGAGTCATTGAATATATTTAAGGTGGAGATAGATTTTTGAGCGATTAAGGCAATAAAGGGTTATGGGGAGCGGGTAGGGAAGTGGAGCTGAGTCCATGATCAGATCAGCCATGATCTTATTAAATGATGGAGCAGGCTCGAGGGGCCAGGTGGCCTACTGCTGCTCGTATTTCTTATGTTCTTGTTTATTCTCCAAGTGTATCTTTTAGTGATGCATTGAAGTCTGTGTTTGTGTATTACTTCAAATTGCTTGTGAATTATCTAACTAATTTAATGTAAGATTTGATTTCTGAATAAAGTTGATATAGATGTTACTAATGGGCAGTTTTGAATGTGCAGTGTTGGTAGTGAAGCTGTTCTTGTGTCACAATGGTGATGTGAGCCAAGGTCTGTAATATGCACATAAAATTGGAATACAGAGAAAGGGAGTGACTGGAGCTTTGAGAGATGGCTTACTAAACAATGGCTTTGTTCCAGTTTATTCTGCAATATTTTCTTAAAAATTACCTCATTTCCTTACTTTAAAACTGCCATTTGAAATATAGATGTTAAGGAGAATGAGTAATATTTTGAAATAACAGCTTTAAACAATGACTAAGCTATTGAAATTGTTCTTTATTAAAACTGAACTGTTCTAATATGTTGAATATGAAGTTTGTTCAAATGTTTTAATTTGTTTTGCTACCCCTGTTCTAAATGGACTGTTCCATGTATGGATCAAATCTGCCCTATGCTTGTGTTACTTGTTTGATTTATGAGGCTTAGCAGTTCATATAAAGAATAGAATCACAGCATTATAGCACTAAACCTGTGCATAGGTGCAGGATTTAGACTTTTTGGTGCATTGCTCGTTTTTTGAAATTCTGTTAACTGAAAATCACTAAATAGTAAAACGAAATGGTGCACGCTCTCTGGTTTGGTAGTGAAGTACATGGCTGTGCAGTAATTGAATTAGCTCTGGCAACCAACTACATAAATGGAACTTGAAATTTATAACTTGTCATCTGAATTTCTTGAATTAATTTTTGCATATTATCTTTACCAAACATTGTTCTTTTTTATTGAAACTTGTTTGTGTTCCTTAGTGATGCTGACTGTCATTTTGGTGGGGTTATTGTTTTCCAGTCTTTGAAAATGCCTAATGCAGATCAACAGTGTTGTAGGATCTCATACTACCGGGCTTTTGCAGAAGCTGGTTATAGCAAAATATAAATTCTGAGATTCATTGTATGTGAAGCACTGAGACTTTTGAGGGTTACGATAAGTCACTATATATATATATATATATATATATATATATATTTATCTATAAGTTTTTTAATGAATCATATATCTGCCAGCTGCTATATTGCCCCATAGTTTAAGTTACAGGTCATGCAGACTAAGATCTTCCAAAATGCTTTTGAAATAATTGGGAAATGACAATTTCTTGCCTTTTATTGATGAATAAAATCAGCCACGGTAAAAGAAAGAACTTATAATTTACGTAGCACCTTTCATGATCTCCGGATGTCCAAAAGCGCTTTGCAGCCAATGAAGTACTTTTTGATATGTAGTCACTGTAGTAATGTTGGAAACACAGCAGCTGATTTGCACACGGCCAGGTACCACCAACAGCAATGAGACTTACCCGGATATCTGTTTTTAGTGCTGTTGGTTGAGGGATAAATATTCGCCTGGATGACAACCTTGCCCTTCTTTGTAATAATACCATGGGTTCTTTTACATCCACCTGAGAGGGCAGATGGAGCCTCGACTTAACGTCTCATCCGAAAGACAGCACATCCAACAGATTAAGTGCTTAAGTCTCTGGAGTGAGACTTGAACCAACATCTATATATCTAATAACTTTCTGAGGTGAGAGTGCTACCACTGAGCCATGGCTGATGGGAACAGAAGTCAGCCATTCAGGCCCTTGAGCCTGTTCCACCATTTGATTAAATCATTTCTGATTTTAACTAATCTTAACTCCATCTACCCGATTTTGTTCCATCCTAACAAAAATCTATCAATCTCAGTTTTGAAATTTTCAATTGGCCTAACCTCAACAGCTTTTTGGGGGAAGAGCGTTCCAGATTTCCACTACCCCTTGTATGCAGAGTGCTTCCTGACATTAGCCCTGGAAGGCCTAGCTGTAATTTAAGGTATGCCCCCTTGTTCTGGAATCTTCACCGGAGGAAACAGTTTCTCTCCAGCTATCCCATCAACTCGTCTATCATCTTAAACGCCTCAGTTGGATCACCCCTTAATTTTTACTTGATGGAACACAAGTCTAGTCTATGCAACCTGTCTTCATAATTTAACCCTTTTAACCTCAATGTAATTGTGCATGTTCAATATCATCTCATTTCCAAATTTGAAATGGATTAAAATGCTCCAAACCCAAGGAGCTGAGGTACATGTCAAGGCAGTAATGCATCTTGCAATTCAAGTGTTAAAGTAATTGCACTTTGTTCTTGTGCTGCATTTTGTACAGCACTCCTATACAATGTACTCTTTGATTTTTTTTTTTGTGCATTCATATTAAGCTCTGGGGATAATGTAGTAAAGGTGGGATTTAGTGCTAAAATAAATTGAATTTAGAGCATTCATATTAAGCAACTTTGAATTAAGAATTGGCTGTAACTATTATAGCAGAGCAACAGCTGTTCTGACATGATTTGTAGGTGAACTAAGGATGTCTGCTTTTGATGGACAGCATTCTATTAGAAGATACAGTTAAAGTGGTCTCAGTATGGAACTGGATAGGAAATTGCAAACTTGTAGTGTAATCATGTTGACATGTAAATTATTTACCTCAACTAGTTTTAATGGTGCAACATTACTACAGTGTTCTGACTGAACTAATCAAAAATGAACATGTCGTAAACCACGCCTCTACAAATTTGAGTTGTATGTATTTCATGTCAAATTGGAGAAATAGGCAACAGGTTAAAATCCAAAATAGTCTTTGGTATATTTTGTAAGGGAGGGGCATGGTAACTCAAATCCACTTAAACTAGGGTCACTTGTTAACTTTCTATCAAGGGCCATATTCCTGAGTCCTGGCTTGGTTGGGGATTATTCAGACTTGCCACAGAACACATTTGTGTGCTTATAGATTTAAAAAAATATATACTTTGTATTTACCTCTTGTTTTACACTATACGTTTTAGCAGTATACCAAAATCAGCTAGCTGTGAATTGAAGTCCAGAGGTAGGTTGGATGCATAGCAACTTCAGAACAGGAATAGACCATTGAGCCCCTCGATCCTGTCCCACCATTCAATGAGATCATGGTTGATCTTCGACTTAACTCCATATACCCAATTGTTGGCCTATATCCCTTATTGCTTTTAGTTAACAAAAAACTAACCATCTCCGATTTAAAATTTACAATTGATCTAGCATCAATTGCAATTTGCAGAAGAGAGTTCTAAACGTCTTCCACCGTTTGTGTAGAAGTGTTTCCTAATTTCATTTCTGAAAGGTCTGGCTCCAACTTTCAGACTATGCCCCCGAGTCCTAGAATCCCTAAACAGCAGAAATAGTTTCTCTCTCTCTCTCTACTCTATCTGTTCCCCTTAATATCTTGAAAACTTAAAACAGATAACCCCATAACTGTCTAAATTCTCGGGAATACAACCCTAATTTGTTTCATCTCTTTGTAACTTAACCCTTGAAGTCCGGGTATCATTCTGTTAAACCTACTCTGCACTCCCTCCAAGGCCAATTTATCAACCGAAGGTGTGGTGCCCAGAACTGCTCAGCGCACTTAGGGCCCAAGTTTCGAGCCGCGCCTAGAACGGCGCAGTCCCAACTTGGACGCCCGTTTTTCGCGCCACAAAGTGTGCCTAAAAAAAACCTCCGTATTCTCCACCTTCCTGCAGATCCTCTGGCACTCGGCGCAGCGCAGCAGGAGCTGTAGGGGGCGGAGCCAGGTCCCTGCGCTGAAAACAGTGCCGGGACCTCTGCACATGCGCGCTACAGTGGGCGCGCAAGTGCAGTAGCTCCAGGTGCCCGAAACTGTGGGAGGGGCCGAAGCACGCAGCCCCTAGCTCTGGCCAAATGGCCTCACTGGGGCTGCGTGAATAAGGCTCCTCCCACGGCCAGCTCCTGCTTCCTCCCGACCCGACTCGACTCCCGCTTCCCGCCTCCGGACCCGGCCCCCCCCACCCCCAGGCTGGACCCGCCCCGACTCCCGCTCCCCCCCCCCCCCCCCCCTGCCCCCGGACTGGATCCGACCTGACCTCCCTCTTCCTCACCCCGAACCGAACTGACCTCCCTCCCACCACCCCCCTGACCCGACCCAACGCCACCTACCTGTAAATCTGGTGCTGGGGACGGGCCCTGCCCGAAGTCTCGGGCCCGGCCCGTTCAGCATCCCTACCCCTTCTCCTCACTCTTTTTTCTCCCCCCCCCCCCCCCCCAATCCCCTTCCCATCCCCACCCCATCTCCATCTACCCCCCCCCCCCTCCTCCTCCCCTCGCTGTCACAAACACAGACACTGACAGACAGAGAATGAGAGACACACACAGACAGAGAGATAGAGACACTGACCGAGACATACTGGGGGGGGGGGGGGGCTCCCGGTGTTGCAGTCGGTAAGTAGAAAATGTTTTATTTATTGATTTAAAAAAAAAAATTATTTCTTCTTAATTTTTTTTGATTGATTTATTGGTTGATTTATTGATGTATTTATCATTTATTATTGATGATGGCTCTTTATTTGTAAAACTGAAGTGTTTAATGTGTGTAAACTTCCCTTTTAAACCCCCCCCCCTCCCCCCAACCATTCCCTACGCCTGATTTGTAACCTACGCCTGTGTAGACAAGGTTTTTTCGAGTGTACAAAAATCTTCACTTACTCCATTCTAAGTTAGTTTGGAGTAAGTTTTCACTGACGAAACTTTGAAAACAGGCGCAAGTGGCCGGACACGCTCCCTTTTGAAAAAAAAATTCTGTTCCAAAGTGAAACTGTTCTAACTGACTATAACTGGAGCAAACTAAATGACGAGAATTCCGATTTCTAAGATACTCCGTTCTACACCAGTTGCTCCTAAAAATCAGGAGCAAATCATGTGGAAACTTGGGGCCACAGTGTGGTCTAATCTAATTTTTGTATAGCTGTAGCATAACTTCTAACCCCTTATATTCTAGTCCTCTGGATATAAAGGCCAGAATTCCATTCGCCTTTTTGAATTATTTTCTGTATCTGTTCATTACATTTTAATGATCTATGTACCTGGGCCCCAAGTCTCTTTGGCCCGCCACTGTTTTTAGCTTATCACCATTTACAAAGTACCTTTTTTTTAGGTCCAAAGTGGATGACCTCGCATTTGTTTACATTGAAATCCATTTGCCATAGTTTTGCCCATTCACTTAATCTGTTGATATCTTTTATAATTTGGGGCCAGAAATTGTGGTCAGAGGCTTCCCACAGGCAGATGCCTCCGACCGAAATGTTTTTTAACGAAAATACCTGGTATTGCGCTCCGAGACCTAGCTGCGCAGTCCCGCGTAGGGCCCCATGCATTCCAGGAATGTGTGTGCAGCCTGGGATCACGTGGGCCGGACTAACCATTCACAGTAATGGTGATCTCCGTTTGTACATAGATCACCATTTCAATGAATGAGGATATCCCCAAAAACACACATTTAAAATAAATAAGAAAAACACTCCACATATTTAAAATTAATTGAAATTGAATTTGATTAAATGTTTTAGACAATTTATTTATTTTTTTAATGTTTTAATGGGGTAAAAATAAACTTACCTTAATGGACAGCAAACCTGAGGACTGGGAGAAATTTAGAATTCAGCAGAGGAGGACTAAGAGTTTAATTAGGAGGGGGAAAATAGAGTATGAGATTAAGCTTGCAGGGAACATAAAAACTGATTGCAAAAGCTTCTATAGATATGTGAAGAGAAAAAGATTAGTGAAGACTCGTGTAGGTCCCTTGCAGTCAATATCAGGTGAATTTATAATGAGGAACAAGGAAATGGCAGACCAATTGAACAAATACTTTGGTTCTGTCTTCACTAAGGAAGACACAAATAACCTCCCGAAAATACTAGGGGACGGAGGGTCTAGCGAGAAGGGGGAACTGAGGGAAATCCTTATTAGTCAGGAAATGATGTTAGGGAAATTGAAGGGACTGAAGGTCGATAACTCCCCAGGGCCTGATAGTCTGAATCCCAGAGTACTTAAGAAAGTGGCCCTAGAAATAGTGGATGCATTGGTGGTCATTTTCCAACATTCCATGGACTCTGGTTCAATTCCTATGGATTGGAGGGTAGCTATAATGTAACCCCACTTTTTAAAAAAGGAGGGAGAGAGAAAACAGGGAATTATAGACCGGTTAGCCTGATATCGGTGGTGGGAAAAATGCTGGAATCAATTATTAAAGATGTAATAGCAGCGCATTTGGAAAGCAGTGATAGGATCGGTCCAAGTCAGCATGGATTTATGAAAGGGAAATCATGCTTGACAAATCTTCTAGAATTTTTTGAGGATGTAACTAGTAGAGTGGACAAGGGAGAACTTGGCAAAATGTAGCCAAGTTTGCTGATGATACAAAGATGGGTGGGAAAACAAATTGTGAGGACACAAAAAAATCTGCAACGGTATACAGACAGGCTAAATGAGTGGGCAAAAATGTGGCAGATATTGTATAATGTGGGAAAATGTGAGGTTATCCACTTTGGCAGAAATAATAGAAAAGCAAATGTTCGTTTAAATGGAGAAAAATTACAAAGTGCTGCAATACAGAGACACCTGGGGGTCCTTATGCATAAAACACAAAATGTTAGTATGCAGGTACAGCAAGTAATCAGGAAGGCAAATGGAATTTTGGTCTTTATTGCAAGGGGGTGAGATTATAAAAGCATTGAAATAAGCTACTTCATGATGTGGTGTATTTGGACTTTCAAAAGGCTTTTGACAAGGTCCCACACAAGAGATTAGTGTGCAAAATTAAGGCACATGTTATTGAGGTTAATGTATTGATGTGGATAGAGAACTGGTTGGCAGACAGGAAGCTAAGAGTGGGAATAAACGGGTCCTTTTCAGAATGGCAGGCAGTGACTAGTGGGGTGCCGCCAGGGTTCAGTGCTGGGACCCCAGCTACTTACAATATAATGATTTAGACGAAGGAATTGAATGTAATATGTCCAATTTTGCAGATGACACTAAACTGGGTGGCAGTGTGAGCTGCGAGGAGGATGCCAAGATGCTGCAGTGGGACTTGGACAGGTTAGGTGAATAGGCAAATGCATGGCAGATGCAGTATAATGTGGATAAATGTGAGGTTATCCACTTTGGTGGCAAAAATAGGAAGGCAGATTATTGTCTGAATGGTGACCGATTAGTAAAAGGGGAGGTGCAGCGAGACCTGTGTGTCATGGTACATCAGTCATTGAAGGTAGGCATGCAGGTACAGCAGGCAGTAAAGAAAGCAAATGGCATGTTGGTCTTCATAGCGAGGGGATTTGAGTATAGGTGCAGGGAAGTCTTGCTGCAGTTGTACAGGGCCTTGGTGAGACCATACCTTGAGTATTGTGTGCAGTTTTAGTCTCCTAATGTGAGGAAGAACGTGCTTGCTATTGAGGGCGTGCAGCGAAGTTCACTGGACTGATTCTTGGGATGGCAGGACTGACATATGAGGAAAGACTGGATTGGCTAGGCTTATACTCACTGGAATTTAGAAAAATGAAAGGGGATCTCATAGAAGCATATAAAATTCTGACGGGACTGGACAGGTTAGATGCAAGAGGAATGTTCCCGATGTTGGGGAAGTCCAGAACCAGGGGTCACAGTCTAAGGATAAGGGGTAAGCCATATTGGACCGAGATGAGGAGAAACTTTTTCACCCAGAGAATTGTGAACCTGTGGAATTCTCTGCCACAGAAAGTTGTTGAGTCCAGTTCGTTGGACATATTCAAAAGGGAGTTAGATGTGGCCCTTATGGCTAAAGGGATCAGGGGGTATGGAGTGAAGGCAAGGGTGGGGTACTGAGGTTGCATGATCATATTGAATGGTGGTGCAGGCTTGAAGGGCCCAATGGCCTACTCCTGCACCTATATTTTATGTTTCCATGTAATGGACAGGGTTTTAATGTAAAACTTGATAACATTTTATTTTCATTTTTATAACTCTTACGCTGATAAAAGCAGACCTTGCGCGTAAGAGTTTGCTGGGCAAATAGCTCAAATCTCCGCCCACGAAGGCCCTTCTCCTGGGGATGCTTTGGACAGTTCGCAAGTGCCAGATTTCGGCGCATGCGCATTGCCTGCTGAGAACCGGCACTTGTGGGACCTCTACGGGTGCGTACGTGCCTGTAGAGACTGAGGTATTTTAACCCTTAATGTTTTCATTTGCACTGCCTACAATACCGCCTATCTTTGTGGCATCGGCAAATCTGGATATATAACTTGCTGTGTCATCACCTAAGTCGTTAATAAATACTGTGAGTAGTTGAGGCCCCAACACAGATCCCTGTGGGACACCACTGGTCACACTCTACCCATTATGCCTACAGCCCCTCTCTTGCTGCTCACCCAATTTCATAACCAGGTCAATAATTTGCCCTCAATTTCATGGGCTTCCACCTTAGTTAACAGTCTCTTGTGGGACTGGATTATTTTGAATGCCACTGGTCTTAAATTAACCATATATTGTGTGGCAAAAAAACCCAGGAAAGTGTCATGTAGTTTTAACATGGAAACCTGGTGATTAGTGTGAAAAAGTTTTATCAGTAGCCCACAATCAAATGAGAAGTAGTTTTAAGGAGACTGTTGTTAACTACTACTAGAGGTTAATATAGGTATATCAATGTGACATTTCTTGTGATTCACTCCGAGGAATAATTTGAGCTGTTTTACTTCTGCGGGAAGCTTGAATTTTAATGAAGGATTTAATACTGCAGATACTTTTATTGCGTACTCCTTTGGAAACTATATTGCAGACAAGTATGTGCTGCTGTGTTTTCACATTTGAATTATAATGTGCAATTCCATAGGCAGCAGGAGTTCATGAATATCTCATCCACATAGCTATTTTTCATACCCTGCATAGTGAGTGACGAGACTGTGCAGCCCATAACAATTGAGCCCAATTTTGTCTTCACATGTTGTTGTTTTTTTCTCTCCGTACTCCAGTGAAGGTACTTCTAGTGCCTCCACTGCTAACATTGAGATTTCCTGGCTCAGCTCAGACCAGATATTGAATCTCATACTACTTGTGTTTCAGTATAGCTATAGACTGGCAAGCTGGGTTTTTTTCTTTCCAGCTTGCTTTTCTTAAAGGCATAGACTCTTTGGGGTACGGTTCAAAGTTTAAAAAATATAATTACACTCCTAATGTTCAAATGCAACTGCAGTCTCCTAATAATTTAAATACATTTAATCAGTATTAAAATGCACAAATGTCACACTACATTGTCCATGGACATAGAGAAATGCAAGAGCTGGTAGTATAACCTGGGTTTGCTTGTCCTAGTTTGTATTCTACAGGTGTCAGTCGTAGTGTTCGGATTTACCCACATGTTGTTCCGGTTCCAAATTTCACCTGATAAAAATGTTTTAGAATTCTTGTTCCTTATTAGTAAATAGTTCAGTTACATTTAAGAACATAGCATAAGAATTAGGAGCACGAGTAGGCCATACGGCCCTAAGCGTCTGCTCTGCCGTTCATTAAGATCATAGCAGATCTTCGACCTCCACTACACTTTCCCGCTCGATCCCCGTATCCCTTCATTCCCTTAGTGTCCAAAAATCTAACTATCTCAGCCTTGAATATACTCAGCATCCACAAGCCCTTTGTGAATCTTTGGAATTCTCTACTCCAATCATCTGAGTGAAGAAATTCCTCCTCATCTCGGTCTTAAATGGCCTACCGCTTATCCTGACTCTTGTACTCCAACCTCCTTACTCTTGTACTCCAACCCCCTTGCAATAATGGCCAACATGCCATTTGCCTTCCTAATTGCTTGCTGTACCTGCATGCTAAATGTGTTTCCTGTACGTGGACACCAAAATCTCTCTGAAGACCAAAATTTTAAAGTTTCTCACCATTTAAAAAATATTCTGTTTTTCTATTCTTCCTACCAAAGTAAATATCCTCACATTTCCCCATATTATACTCCATCTGTCACCTTACTGCCCACTCACTTAGTCTATCTATATCACTTTGCAGACTCTGTGTTCTACTCACAGCTTACTGTCCCACCTAGCTTTATATTGTCAGCATACCTGGTCCGTGTGGTGAAGGTACTCCCACAGTGCTGTCAGGGAGGGAGTTTCAGGATTTTGACCCAGCAATAATGAACGAACGGCAATATACTTCCAAGTCAGGATGGTGTGTGACTTGGAGGGGATGTGCTCCCATGCGCTTGCTGCCCTTGTCCTTCTAGGTGGTAGAGGTCGTGGGTTTGAGAGGTGCTGCCGAAGAAGCTTTGTCGAGTTGCTGCAGTGCATCTTATAGATGGGTACACACTGCTGCCACGGTACGCCGGTAATGGAGGGAGTGCCAACCAAGTGGGCTGCTTTGTCCTGGTGCGAGCTGCTTGAGTGTTGTTGGAGCTGCACTCATCCAGGCAAGTGGAGAGTAATCCATCATACTCCTGACTTGTGCTCTGTCGATGGCGGAAAGGCTTTGGGGTGTCAAGAGGCGAGGCACAGCAGAATACTGAGCCTCTGACCTGCTCTTGTTGCCACAGTATTTGTGTGGCTGGTCCAGTTAAGCTTTTAGTCAATGGTGACCCCCCCAGGATGTTGCTGGTGAGGGATTTGGCGATGGTAATGCTGTTTAATGTCATGAGGCGGTCGCTAGACTCTCGCTTTTTGGAGATGGTCATTGTCTGGCACTTGTGTGGCACGAATGTTACTTGCCACTTATCAGTCCAAACCTGAATGTTGTCCAGTCCATGTGGGCATGGACTGCTCCATTATCTGAGGAGTTGCAAATGGCACTGAATACTGCAGTCATAAGTGAAAAATCCCCACTTCTGACCTTACAATGGAGGGAAGGTCATTAATGAGGCAGCTGAAGGTGGTTGGGCCAAGGACACGGCCCAGAGGAATTCCTGCAGCAATGTCCTGGGGCTGGGATGATTGACTTCCAACAAAAACAACCATCTTCCTTTGTGTTGGGTATGACTCCAGCCAGTGGAGAATTTCTCCCCCGATTCCCATTGACTTCAGTTTTATTGGGCTCCTTGATGTCAAGGGCAGTCACTTTCGCCTCACCTCTGCAATTGAGCTCTTTGGTCCTTGTTTGGATCAATGAGGTCTGGAGCCGAGTGGTCCTGGCAGAACCCAAACTGGGCATGGGTGAGCATGTTATTCGTGAGTAAGTGCCGCTTGATAGCACTGTCGACGACACCACCTATCACTTTGCTGATGATTGAGAGTCAGCTGATGGGGCGGTAATTGGCCGGATTGGATTTGTCCTTTTTGTGGACAGGACATACCTGGGCAGTTTTCCACATTGTCTGATAGATGCCAGATGTTGTAGCTGTACTGGAACTACATCCACCTTTTATCTACCCTGCTAGTTACATCCTCAAAAAAAACTCTTAATAAATTTGCCAAACACGATTTCCCTTTCAAAAAAATCATGATGACTCTGCCTAATCATATAATTTTGTAAGTGCCCTGTTACCATTTCCTTGGTAATGGATTCCAGTATTTTTCTGACAACTGATGTCAGGCTAACTATCCTGTAGTTCCTTTTACCCTCCTTTCTTGAATACGGAGGTTACATTTGCTACTTTCTAATCTGCTGGGACAGTTGTAGGATATAGGGAATTTTAGAAGGTCACAACCAATGCATCCACTATTTCTGCAGCCACCTCTTCTCGAATCCTAGGATGTAGGCCATCAGGTCCAGGGAATTTGTCAGCTTTTCGTCCCAGTAGTTTCTCGAGTATTTTTTCTTTACTAATAATTACTTTAAGTTCCTCACTCTCATTAGATCCTTGTTTCTCCACTATATTGCCAATTTTTTTTTGTGACTTCTACTGTGAAGACAGGCACAAAATATTTGTCCAACGTCTCTGCCATTTCCTTATTCCCCATTATAATTTCTTCCGTCTCAGCCGCTAAAGGATCCACGTTTATTTTTTTAAATTCATTCGTGGGATGTGGGCGTCGCTGTCAAGGTCAGCATTTATTGCCCATTCCTAATTGCCCTCGAGAAGGTGATCCGCCGCCTTGAACCGCTGCAGTCCGTGTGGTGAAGGTAGGGAATATTAGGTTGGGATTTCCAGGATTTTGACCCAGCGATGATGAAGGAACGGTGATATATTTCCAAGTCAGGATGGTGTGTGAGTAGGAGGTGGTGTCCTCAGCCTTCTAACTGGTGGAGATCACGGGTTTGGGAGGTGCTGTCGAAGAAGCCTTGGTGAGTTGCTGCAGTGGATCATGTAGATGGTACACACTGCTGACATGGTGCGCTGGTGGTGATGGGAGTGAATGTTGAAGATGGTGGATGGGGTGCCAATCAAGTGGGCTGTTTTGTCCTAGTTGGTGTTGAGCTTCTTGAGTGTTGTTGGAGCTGCACTCATCTAGGCAAGTGGAGAGTATTCCATCACACTCCTGACTTGTGCCTTATAGATGGTGGAAATGCTTTGGGGAGTGAGGCGAGTCACTTGGTGCTGCATACCCATTCTCTGACCAGTCCAATCCTGTACCAACAGTATTCATGTGGCTGGTCCAGTTAAGTTTCTGGTCACTGTACACACATGATGGTGGGGGATTTGATGATGGGGATGCTGTTGAATGTCATGGGGAGCTGGCTAGACGTTCTCTTGTTGATGGTCAATGCCTGGCACTTGTGTGGAGTGAATTTTACTTGCCACTTATCAGCCCAAGCCTGCAGGTCTTACTGCATGCGGGCATGGACTGCTTCATTATCTGAGGAGTTGCGAAAGGAACCATACACTGCAATCATCAGTGAACATCCCCACTTCTGACCATTTAATTAAGGGAAGGGCACTGATGAAGCAGCTGCAGATGGTTGGCCCTAGGACACTTGTCTTCTGCTCGTCTCTTTTGTACATACCTGTCGAAGCTCTTTACAATTTGTTTTTTATATTTTTTACTAGTTTACTCTTGTATTCTATTTTCTCCTTCTTTATCAATTTCTTGGTCATCCTTTGCTGATTTCTAAAATCTTCCCAATCAGGCTTGCTGTAAACCTCTCTCAATCTAATACTATCATTAATTTCTCTAGTTGGATCACTTTTCCCATGGAATTTTTATTCTTCAAGAGAAAGTATGTTGGTTGAGAATTATGAATTATTTCTTTAAATGTTCACCGTTGCTTATTTACTGTCTTATCTTTCAATCTGATTTCCCAATCAACCTTGGTCAACTCGCCACTTAACTACGTAATTTGATTTTTGTTTAAATTTACGATCCAGTTTTGAACATAACCACATCACTATCATACTCTTCCTCAGAGGATCCTTTACTATAAGATTACTAATTAACCCTGTCTCACTATGCAATACTAGATCTAAAATAACCGTTGCCTCGTTGGTTCCTCGACATATTGTTATCACATATAAGATAAGAAGGAGGAACTGAGGGAAATCCTTATTAGTCGGGAAATTGTGTTGGGGAAATTGATGGGATTGAAGGCCGATAAATCCCCAGGGCCTGATGGACTGCATCCCAGAGTACTTAAGGAGGTGGCCTTGGAAATAGCGGATGCATTGACAGTCATTTTCCAACATTCCATAGACTCTGGATCAGTTCCTATGGAGTGGAGGGTCGCCAATGTAACCCCACTTTTTAAAAAAGGAGGGAGAGAGAAAACAGGGAATTATAGACCGGTCAGCCTGACATCGGTAGTGGGTAAAATGATGGAATCAATTATTAAGGATGTCATAGCAGCACATTTGGAAAGAGGTGACATGATAGGTTCAAGTCAGCATGGATTTGTGAAAGGAAAATCATGCTTGACAAATCTTCTGGAATTTTTGAGGATGTTTCCAGTAGAGTGGACAAGGGAGAAACCAGTTGATGTGGTGTATTTGGACTTTCAGAAGGCTTTCGACAAGGTCCCACACAAGAGATTAATGTGCAAAGTTAAAGCACATGGGATTGGGGGTAGTGTGCTGATGTGGATTAAGAACTGGTTGGTAGACAGGAAGCAAAGAGTAGGAGTAAATGGGTACTTTTCAGAGTGGCAGGCAGTGACTAGTGGGGTACCGCAAGGTTCTGGTACTGGGGCCCCAGCTGTTTACACTGTACATTAATGATTTAGACGAGAGAATTAAATGTTGTATCTCCAAATTTGCGGATGACACTAAGTTGGGTGGCTGTGTGAGCTGTGAGGAGGATTCTATGAGGCTGCAGAGTGACTTGGATAGGTTAGGTGAGTGGGCAAATGCATGGCAGATGAAGTATAATGTGGATAAATGTGAGGTTATCTACTTTGGTGGTAAAAACAGAGAGACAGACTATTATCTGAATGGTGACAGATTAGGAAAAGGGGAGGTGCAACGAGACCTGGGTGTCATGGTACATCAGTCATTGAAGGTTGGCATGCAGGTACAGCAGGCAGTTAAGAAAGCAAATGGCATGTTGGCCTTCATAGCGAGGGGATTTGAGTACAGGGGCAGGGAGGTGTTGCTACAGGGCCTTGGTGAGGCCACACCTGGAGTATTGTGTACAGTTTTGGTCTCCTAACTTGAGGAAGGACATTATGCAGCGAAGGTTCACCAGACTGATTCCCGGGATGGCGGGACTGACGTATCAAGAAAGACTGGATCAACTGGGCTTGTATTCACTGGAGTTCAGAAGAATGAGAGGAGATCTCATAGAAACGTTTAAAATTCTGATGGGTTTAGACAGGTTAGATGCAGGAAGAATGTTCCCAATGTTTGGGAAGTCCAGAACCAGGGGACACAGTCTAAGGATAAGGGGTAAGCCATTTAGGACTGAGATGAGGAGAAACTTCTTCACCCAGAGAGTGGTGAACCTGTGGAATTCTCTACCACAGAAAGTTGTTGAGGCCAATTCACTAAATATATTCAAAAAGGAGTTAGATGTAGTCCTTACTACTAGGGGGATCAAGGGGTATGGCGAGAAAGCAGGAATGGGGTACTGAAGTTGCATGTTCAGCCATGAACTCATTGAATGGCAGTGCAGGCTCGAAGGGCCAAATGGCCTCCTACTGCACCTATTTTCTATGTTTCTATAACAAGATAAGAATTAGGAACAGGAGTAGGCCGTCTAGTCCCTCGAGCCTGCTCCGCCATTCAAAAAGATCATGGCTGATTTGGCCATGGACTCAGCTCTACTTACCCGCCCGCTCCCCATAACCCTTAATTCCCTTATTGGTTATCTGTGATTTGAATACATTCAATGAGCTAGCCTCATCTGCTTCCTTGGGCAGAGAATTCCACAGATTCACAACCCTCTGGGAGAAGGAATTCCTTCTCAACTCGGTTTTAAATTGGTTCCCCCGTATTTTGAGGCTGTGCCCCCTCGTTTGCTGTGCGTAAGTTCTCTTAGTGCTTTATTGCTAATTTTCGCTAATGAAGAAAGCATTCTAGGTTAGCAACAGTTAAGCCATGCAGATTAGATTAGTTGTATGCAAAGGAGAGATTCTACCCAGGAAAGTGAAGTCTGGTTGAAAGTGATTCTAAGGGTGTGGATACTGCTAGAGCTTAACCAGGTAAAAATGACACACTTTAACAGTACAAAGCACAGGTGAGCTTGTCCAACTAGGAACGTCCTACCCTCGAAGGCATTGGTTTGCAGGGTCATTTGAGCCAAGTGGGAAGAATCTCTGTCCCAATAACAGGCCTACCCTTCTAGGTTCCATTAGTCAATTATCAACAGTGCCTTTGTGTCCTGTGGACCTGACTGATCTCATTAGATTACAACAGCGATTAAATTAGTCCTGAAATTCCAACACCAAATACATTATCTTGGAGTCACTTTGGCCCCAAATAGATCCTGCTCATTGCGCTCCAAAATGGACAGTCCCTTACATAAGTCACTGCAAAGTAATCCACTAAGTGCTAAATGCTTGAGGAGTGGAACAGAACAGCTGATAGGTGTTAAGTTGCAACTAGATCCATTATACTTGGCGAAACTGCTCTGCGCAGATGGAAGTCAGACTTTTGCAGAGGATGGAAAGAGAATCTGAGGGAAGATATAACCCATATATAAGACAATTGCATAATTTCAAGTTTCATAGACAGTTGCCATCAGATAAATAGTCAAATTCACTTTTAAACTGCAACGTTGAACTTCTAGTTTGTAGGAGTTTGACGTGTTTCGAACATTACAACAGTGACTACACTTCAAAAGTACTTCATTGGCTATAAAGCGCTGAGACGTCCGTTGTTCGTGAAAGGCGCTATATAAATGTAAGTCTGTCTTTATCCCATCCAGTATCTCAACTACCTCCTCTTTCATTATGACTTTGGCAGCGTCATCTTCCTTGGTCAAGACAGATGCAAAGTACTCATTTAGTACCTCACCCATGCCCTCTGCCTCCATGCAGGTCTCCATTTTGGTCCCAAATCAGCCCCGCTCCTCCTCTTACTACCTGTTCTCTAATTCCTAAAAAAAAAAATCAAAAATCAAGAAATGGGTCCTTAGAATCACTTTCAACCTGACTTCACTTTCCTGGGTCGAACCTCTTTTGCATACATACAACCAACCCAACCTGCATGTCTTTACTGTTACTAACCTAGAGTGCTTTCTTCTCCAGGTTAGTAATATAGTATTGGCTGAGGGATAAATGTTTGCCAGGACACAGGATATGTTCATCTGAACTACAGGAATGGGCAGATGTGAGCATCAGTTTAATCTCCCATCCAGCGGTCAGCAGGTCTGATAATGCAGCAATCTCCATACTGCACTGGAATATAAGATTATGAGCTCAGTGCAAATATTCTACGTAGAATGACACATGTCAGGTTGAGAATACAAGTGAGAACCAGGCTGAATATATGAAGTTCAGAGGGGAAGTGAAATAGGAAAAAAAGAGAGAGTATGAGAACAGAAAAGGGAATCCAAAAGTCTTCTGTAGGCATATAAATAGTAAACGGGTAGTAAGAGGAGGGGTGGGGCTGATTTGGGACCAAAATGGAGACCTGCATGGAGGCAGAGGGTATGGGTGAGGTACTAAATGAGTACTTTTCATCTGTCTTTACCAAGGAAGATCTTGCTGCCAAAGTCATAGTGAAAGAGGAGGTAATTGGGATACTGGGTTGGATAGAGAAAGAAAAACTTACATTTATATAGCGCCTTTCACGAACAACGGATGTCTCAGCTTTTTATAGCTAATGAAGTACTTTTGAAGTGTGTAGTCACTGTTGTAATGTTCGAAACACGGCAGCCAAATTACGCACAGCAAACTCCTACAAACAGCAATGTGATAATGACCAGATAATCTGTTTTTATTATGTTGATTGAGGGATAAATATAGGCCAGGACACCGGGCATAACTCCCCTGCTTTTCTTTGAAATCGTGCCATGGGATCTTTTATGTCCACCTGAGAGCAGACGGGGCCTCTGTTTAATGTCTCATCCGAAAGACGGCACCTCCGACAGTGCAGTGCTCCCTCAGCCTACTGTCAGCCTAGATTTTTTTTTATGTGCTCAAGTTCCTGGAGTGGCACTTAACCCACAACTTTCTGATTCAGAGGCGAGTGTGCTACCTACTGAGCCACAGCTGACACTGATAAAAATTGACAGAGGAGGTACTAGAAAGATTGGCTGTACTTCAAGTAGCTAAGTCACCAGGACTGGATAGAGTGCATCTGAGGATGCTGAGGGAAGTGAAGGTGGAAATTGCGGAGGCACTGACCATAATCTTCCAATCCTCCTTAGATACGGGGGCAGTGCCAGAGGACTGGTGAACGTGTTTGAAAAAAAGGGTGCAAGGATAAACCCAGCAATTACAGGTCAGTCATACAGGCAAGTCAATGTAACCTCCATAGTGGGTAAGCTTTTCGAAATAATCATTAGGAACAAAATTAAGTCACTTGGACAAATATGGATTAATTAAGGAAAGCCAGCATGGATTTGTTAAAGGCAAATCGTGTTTAACTAACTTGGTTGAGTTATTTTGATGAGGTAACAGAGAAGGTTGAAGAGGGCAATACAGTTGATATGGTGTACATGGACTTCCAAAAGGCGATTGATAAAGATAATAGGCTTGCCAGCAAATTTGAAGCCCATGCAATAAAAGGACAGTAGCAGCATGGATTTGAAATTGGCTAAGTGATCCAAAACTGAGTAGTGGTGAATGGTTGTTTTTTAGACTGGAGGAACATATAAAGCGGTGATCCCCAGGTGTCGGTATTAAGGCCACTGCTTTTCTTGATTTGGGTGTACAGGGCACAATTTCAAAATTTGCAGATGACCCAAAACTTGGAAGTATAATGAACAGTGAGAAGGGTAGTGATAGACTTCAAGAAGACATTGACAGGCTGGTGGAATGGGCGAACTCATGGCAGATGAAATTTAACGCAGAAAAGTGTAATACATTTTGGTGGGAAAATGAGAGGCAATATAAACTCAAGGGTACAATTCTAAAGGGGGTGCATGAACAGAGATGTGCACAAATCGTTGAAGGTAGCAGGGCAGGTTGAGAAAGTGGTTAAAAAAGCATATGGGATCCTGAGCTTCATAAATAGAGGCATAGAGTACAAAAGCAAGGAAATTATGATGAAACATTATAAAACACTGGTTCGGCCTCAATTGGAGCATTGTGTCCAATTCTGGGCAACACACTTTAGGAAGGATGTGAAGGCCTTAGAGAGTGTGCAGAAAAGATTTACAAGAATGGTTCCAGGGACTTTAGCTGCATTGGATAGACTGGAGAAGCTGGGGTTGTTCTCCTTGGAGCAGAGAAGGTTGAGAGGAGATTTGATAGATATTCAAAATCATGAGGGGTCCAGACAGAGTAGCTAGAGAGAAACTTCCCATTGGCAGAAGGTTTGAGAACCAGAGGACACAGAGTTAATGTGATTAACAGAAGAACCAAAGGCAATATGAAAAAAAACTTTTACTCAGCGAGTGGTTAGGATCTGGAATTCACCGCCTGAAAGGGTGGCGGAGGCGGATTCAATTGTGGTTTTCAAAAGGGAATTGGATAAGTACCTGAAGGAAAAAAATTTGCAGAACTACGGGGAAAGGGCGGGGGAGTGGGACGAGCTGAAGTTCTCTTGCAAAGAACCAGCACAGGCTCGACTGGACGAATAGCCTCCTTCTGTGCTGTAACTGTTCTGATTCTGTGATTCTACATATTGTGCAGAGCTGATCCTTATGTTCTCAGACTTTTATCCCAGCCTCAACAATTCTCTGGCCTAGGTAGGAATGCCTCAGCTCTCTGCTTCAGCTCTACTAACATTTCTGTCTGCTGTAGACTCAATGGGCCCAAGTTTCCACATGATTTGCGCCTGATTTTTAGGAGCAACTGGTGGAGAACGGACTATCTTAGAAATCGCAATTCTCCACATTTTTTTTTCTGCAGTTCTAGTCAGGTAGAACAGTTCTACTTTGGAACAGAATTTTTTCTTCAAAAGGGGGCGTGTCCGGCCACTGACGCCTGATTTCAAAGTTTCCACAGTGAAAACGTACTCCAAACTAAAGTAGAATGGAGCAAGTGAAGATTTTTGTAGAACTGAAAAAACCTGTTCTACACATTAAAAAATCAGGCGCAGGTTACAAATTAGGCGTCCAGAACGAGGTGGGAGGGGGGAAGGGAAGTCATTAAATTCTATAATAAATCCTTATTTATACTTATACAAATATTATACAAATAAATCCAACCTGAATAAACATTTATAAGCAAAGAAAAGATTAAATAAACCATCTTCCTACCTGTGTGAAAGTGCTTCAGCCAGGGAGAATTCTGCAGCCGTTCGTTGCCGCTGAGCGGGAGGGGGGGGGGGGGGGAAGGGGAAGAGAGAAAGAAAGCCGTTCGTGCCGCGGGGCGGGGGGAGGAGGGAGGAGAAAGCGGGTTGTTGTTGTGGAGGGGAAGGAGACAGCTGTTTGTTGCCGCGGAGGGGAGGGAGGGGAAGGAGACAGCAGGTTGTTGTTGGGGAGGGAGGGGAAGGAGACAGCGGGTTGTTGTTGTGGAGGGGAAGGAGACAGCCGTTTGTTGCCGTGGAGGATGGGGAGGGGAAGGAGACAGTGAGAAGGGTAGCCTCAGTGCTGATGGCAATGTGCTTTTATTAAAAAATGTTCAAAAATTAAACAGCTACAAAGAACTACAAAAGTGGCCGAGTGCCAATGTTTTTTTTCACACTGAGCATGCGCGAACGCTCCAACGCGCACGCGCAGCGTTGCCGGCAGGAAAAAAACTAATTTAAATAGTACCCGCCCCCTCCCACTTACAAAATCGGCACGAGTGTAGGCTCCGCCCCCCTGGGCGCCGCGCCAAACTGACAAGGAGCTGCAGGGCGCTCGAGAATAGCGCGTTTTTTTTCTGCCGCCATTTTAGGCGCGAAAAACGGGCGCCCAGCTCGGAGGGGCGCCCGTTTTTTTATCCTGTGGAAACTTGGGCCCAATACCTTATCATTAAAAACCAAATCTTCAGTGCTCCTTCCTTTTACTTGGGCCTTCTGTCTACCCATTCCCCACCCAGCTGCTCCATTTGTTGGCTCATACTTCACAGCAACACCATGAGCAATCAGCTATCCCGGTGCGATTGATTGACAGCTTGCTGTGTAAAGATTGATCTCAGACTTAAGTTAGCAATTCCTACAAAGAGAGAGAAGCCAAAAGTGTACACCAGCTTAGGAAGAGTTAGTAGATCTGTTTAGCAGAAAATGAGTATGTATTCTCATATTTGTACTGAGAAGTGTAGGTAAATATATATTCTCACTGTTAAACTCTGTACTGTTCATCTATCTCAAAACAATATTTTGATTTGAAGCCTGTGCCTCGATAAGGCTGAACTAGCCCACTGTCTATAAAGAGAACGATTGTGGTGGTATGCCGTATATTTCTTGTAGCCAGCTCAGAGTGTAAGGGTTCTTTATTATGGCCCCTAGGTCATTGCATTGTTTATCTAGATATTGGGCACAAAAGGATTCATTCTGGATCATGCGGGATGTGAAGTCTTTGTTTAGGAGTGACTGGTGTTGAGAAAATATTTAGCATAAAAATACCAAAATAGCGACAGGCTAACTAGACATGGGAATAGACACAACAGTTAGTTGCACAGGCAGAGGGAATGGGGTGCAGTAGATCCATGAACAACCTTGCAGTCACTGCACTGGTTGATCTAAATTCAGTTAAATTAGATTTTGTGTATTGGGATCTAAAATTGCTGGCAGATGGGAGAGAGATAAAATGGCCCGAAGGCTACTTTGTGCTTCTGTTGATCTTGTTACAGAGTTGATTGGTATATTAATTATGTGTGGAAGAAACTATTTATTATACTTGGAAGACTCTGGCAGCAAATGATGCACCAAAAAGCCAAAAGACAGGCTGTGCTTGATCAAATTTATACTTTTTTTTTCAAAGAAACAGCAGAGCATATATAAAGGAAATGCACTGGATATGGTTTGTATAAATTTGTGAAAAGTATTTGATGAAATAGCACAGACTAGCAATGGCACATGAATTTAAGAGGAATATGGTTCATGGATCGGTGCCTGGAGGGCAGAATCGAAGAGTAGGGGTAAAAGGAAGTTTCTTGGACTGGACAAATATGATGTAGTGTTCCATTGGGGTCTGTATTGGTCTATACTTATTTACTCCATACATAAATGAACTGGAATTTGGAATTGGGGTTATAGCAAATTGTGATGAGGATTGTGAAAAACAGCAGGACCTGGATGGACTTGCAGGCTTGGGAGATGGCAGATGCAGTTTAGTGTAGAAAAATGAAAGCACAGTTGTACATTTGGGAAGGAAATGCATCTTAAATGGTAAGATTTTAAATAAAACAGGTGCAGATAGACAAGGTGGCAAGCCAGTGGATAAAAAAAGACCATAAAATGACACATTGAATCCTTGGTTTTGCATCATAGAATACAAAAGCAAGGAGGCAATGTTGAACTTAAAGATTTTTCACGGGAGCTGAGAAATATTGGACAACCTTATTTCCTTATGACCTTAATGGGTTTCAAGATTATCGAGTTATGATTAAATAGTGATGGATTGTTTCCACTGGTCAGTGCGATGGCAATAAGATCATCACTGAATTAAAGGAGGTTTTCAAAAAGATTTCTTTGAACAAATTGTGATTAGAATAGAAATTATCTGCCACAAACTATTCAAGCAAAATGGAATTGGATAGCTGCTTGAAAAGAACAACAAAGATACAGGAGCAAGCAAGAGCGTGAGATTGGAGTTGGTGGCTCGTGGAGAAAAATACCACCGCAGATTAATGTGACAAATTTCCTGTTTCTGTGCTGTATAATTCTGATTTTATTCTGAGCTTCTCCATTTGTGTAAATCTAGTTTATAGTTTACTATGCCATTTCATCTATTTTGTAATGAACATTTTATGAGATGTAGATAAATGGATGTTGGAGGGAGATTGAGGTTATATTGAGTTGGGATTTTGACAACCTAAGATTGAAGTAACTCTTAATTTCTGTACAGCAGCAATCACAGTAATAGCACAGTAATTGCTGTGATAGCGATTGTGACAATAGAGTGGGATATCCATAAAATAGGAGAATGTTGGGCATTGCTGGTGGACACAAAATAAATCTTATTCATTGTCCTTAAAAATGCAAGAAACAAAAAGATAAATTAAATGTGATTTTTGGATACATTAAGTTGTAGAGAAAAAATAAAATTATATACTTTCACACACTTTTGACAGAAAAATCCCACGGCATTTGTTTCGTAGAAGCATAATCAGACAAATATTGATGCCAAGTCGGGGGAAATATTAGGGGTGATTGAAAGTTTGGTCATAGAGGTTGATTTTAAAGAGCATCTTAAAGGTGGAGAGGGAGATGGAGACAGAAATTTAAGAGCGGATTTCCAGAACTTGGAGCAGAGACATCTGAAGGTATGGCTGCTAGTGGTGGAGTGGATAGGGGTGGGTGATGTGCAAGAGGTTGAGGGCAGACAGCTTTCTCAAGGTTGTCGGGCTGGCGAAGGTTACAGTTTTCGGATCTAGGCAAAAAAAGTGAAGTATTCTTGTAACAAATAACCAGAGAGGTAGTTGGTTTTACTTTAAATATCCATTTGAAGATGTTGGAGTTCCATTGCATTCCAAATGATTGCCTTTCTTTTCAATATATTTTGATTGATACTTCAGATATAACATGTTGTCTAATGTCAATCACCCAGAAATTTACAATGTGCACGCACGTTCTGTTCTATAATTTGACACGTCTCTCATTGCTTTGAGATAGAGTTTCTGTAAGAACAAGGATGTAATGCTAAGTAGACACTGGTTTACACACACAAGGGACAGCTCTGCAACCTAGGAGGTCTTGGATTTGGCAGTACAGGTACTGGAATGAGATCTAACATTCTAGCAGTATGCCTGGGTTGGGGCCTTTCTGGGTCTGAGTACTGAGGGGGAGGCGGTTCCTCCCTCCTTGATCTCTCGGTTGAGGATTTGTATGAGATAAAGCAACAACAGTGGCGGGCGGAGGATGCGGCGGCGGAAAGATAATCTACAAGACACAAGTCGGGAGTCAGGTGGAATACTTTCCACTTACCTCGGAGTGCAGCACCAACAATACTGAAGAAGCTCCACACCGTCCGAGAAAGCAGACCACTTGATTGATACCCCAAGTCACACACCATCCGGACTTGTAAATATATCGCTGTTCCTTCATCGTTGCTGGATCAAAATCCTGGAACTGTACCGAACAACACCTTGGGAGTACCTTCCTTACACGGATTGCAGTAGTCCAAGGTGGCGGCTCACCGCCACCTTAAGGGCAATAAATGTTTGCTTGCCAGCAATGCCCACGTCCCGTGAATGAATAATTTTTTTAAATCCTAAAAGTCTTTTTGTTCAGGTTAAATGCATTGATCGTACATAACAGCAATATCTCGGGCTTGATAACTGCTTTATATTATTCGCCAATCTCAATTGAGTCATGGGAGGGCTAAAAATTTTCAAGGACCTCAAACCTGGCACCAAGCTCATGGTCTACAGAGTAGTAGTGATACCTGCCCTCCTTTATGCTTCAGAAGCATGGACTATGTATAGCAGGCACCTCAAAGCACTGGAAAAGTACCACCAACGCTGCCTCCGCAAGATCCTGCAAATCCATTGGCAGGATAGGCGCACCAATGTCTGTGTTCTTACTCGGGCCAACATCCACAGCATCGAAGCACCACTCGATCAGCTCTGATGGACGGGCCACATCGTCCGCATGCCAGATACTAGACTCCCAAAACAACAACATCTTCATCATCAAGAGCTCTACTCGGAGCTCCGACATGGCAAGCGAGCCCCAGGTGGGCAGAGGAAATGCTTCAAAGACACCCTCAAAGCCTCCTGGAAAAAGTGCAACATCCCCACCGACACCTGGGAATCCCTGGCCCAAGACCGTTCAAAGTGGAGGAAAATCATCCAGAAAAGTGCCGAACACCTCGAGTTTCTTCACCGGGAGCAGGCGGCAGCCAAGCAGAACGCATGACAACCCAAGTATCGTCTGCCCCACCTGTGACAGAGACTGTAGGTCCCGTATTGGACTCATCAGTCACCTGAGAACTCATATTAGTGTGGAAGCAAGTCATCCTTGACTCCGAGGGACTGTTTAAGAGAAGAAAATGCCCATAAATATTTCAAACTTCGGAAGATGGGAGGCAATATTCACCAGGGTTTCTGTCCCTGGTGACTTAATTAGCCACTGCTGCAATTGCAGATAGGTGAATGGGATTGGATTTGATTGTAAACCCCTATTGATTGAAGCCACCATTTCGGAGAGGCATTGAAGGGCTTTGGCAGCGGAGGAGGGGATTAAAAAAAAAATTCTTGGGATGTGGGTGTTGCAGGCATGGCTGTCATTTATTGCCCATCCCTAGTTGCTCTTGAGAAGGTGACAGTGGGCCGTGTGCTCAAGGTGCATACTGTTGGGTAGGGAGTTCCAAAATGTTGACCTTGGAACAATGAAGGAATGGCATTAAATATCCAAGTCAGTGTGGTATGTAACTTGGAGGGGAACTTGGAAGTGATGGTGTTTTCTGTGCACCTGCTGCTCTTATCCTTCTAGGTGGTGGAGGTCATGGGTTAGGGAGGTACTGCCGAAAAAACGTTAGCAAATTACTGCAGTGCATCCTGTATATAGTCCACAGTATGCTGATGGTGGAGGGAGTGAACATTTAAGCCAGTGGATGTGATGCTGATCAAGTGTCCTGGATAGTGTTTGTTGGAGCTGTACCCATCCAGGCAAGTTAAGAGTATTCCATGACACTCCTGAATTGTACCTTGAAGGTGGTAGTGAGTTTGGGAGTCAGGAGGTGCGCCACTCGTCACAATACCCAGCCTCTGACTTGCTCAAGTAGCCACAGCCATTATGTTGCTGGTCATTTGAGTTTCTAGTCAGTGGTGACTCCCAGGATGTTAACTGGTGGGGGACATGATGGTAAAGCCATTGAATATCAAGGAAGGTGGTTATGCTCTCTTTCTTGGAGATAGACACCTGTGTGACGTGATATAGAAAGATTTTTTAAATAGATTAGACATAGAAACATAGAAAATAGGTGCAGGAGTAGGCTATTCGGCCCTTCGAGCCTGCACCGCCATTCAATGAGTTCATGGCTGAACATATGCAACTTCAGTACCCCATTCCTGCTTTCTCACCGTACCTCTTGATCCCTCTAGTAGTAAGGACTAGATCTAACTCCTATTTTGAATATATTTAGTGAATTGGCCTCAGCAACTTTCTGCAGTAGAGAATTCCACAGGTTCACCACTCTCTGGGTGAAGAAGTTTCTCCTCATCTCGGTCCTAAATGGCTTACCCCTTATCCTCAGACTGTGATCCATGGTTCTGGACTTCCCAACATTGGGAACATTCTTCCTGCATCTAACCTGTCTAAACCCATCAGAATTTTAAACGTTTCTATGAGATCCCCTCTCATTCTTCTGAACTCCAGTGAATACAAGCCCAGTTGATCCAGTCTTTCTTGATATGTCAGTCCCGCCATCCCGGGAATCAGTCTGGTGAACCTTCGCTGCACTCCCTCAATAGCAAGAATATCCTTCAAGTTAGGAGACCAAAACTGTACACAATACTCCAGGTGTGGCCTCACCAAGGCCCTGTACAACTGTAGTAACACCTCCCTGCCCCTGTACTCGAATCCCCTCGCTATGAAGGCCAACATGCCATTTGCTTTCTTAACCGCCTGCTGTACCTGCTTGCCAACAACCTTCAATGACTGATGTACCATGACACCCAGGTCTCGTTGCACCTCCCCTTTTCCTAATCTGTCACCATTCAGATAATAGTCTGTCTCTCTGTTTTTACCACCAAAGTGGATAATCTCACATTTATCCACATTATACTTCATCTGCCATGCATTTGCCCACTCACCAAACTATCCAAGTCAGAGTATGGATGAAGTCCCACTCTAGGGCCTTGAGTATGTAATCTCGGCCAACGCTCCAGTGCAGTGCTGAGGGAATTCTGGTGCCATCTTTTGGATAAGTCATTAAACTAATTTATTTGTGCACGTACATCCCCCCCCCCCCAGGTCTCTCTGTTCCTGTACCTTTATAATTGTACCATTTAGTTTATGTTGGTGTTCCTCATGCTTCATATCAAAATGCTGTTAATTTGCATCTGTCATGTATCTGCCCATTTCATTCGTCTAACTATGTCCTCCTGAAGTCTATTACCGTCCTCCTAACCATTTACTATATTTAATTTTGTCATCTGAAAACTGAAATTATATCCTGTATACCCAACTCAAGGTCGTTAATATATATCAAAAAGAGTAGTGGACATAATGCTTGTTTCCTGGGGAACACCACTGTATACTTCCCTCTGGCTCTTTCAGATTGTTCACCACCACTCTCCTTTCTGTCTTTTTTTCTGTAACTACATAAAAATTGACAACTTTTATTCAAATTGTCCAAATTCCAAATGAAACATAGATCACTGTACTAATGTAAATGGAATCAACATTTCACTGCAGAAACTATGCAAACCCTCGGGTCAAATTAGGTTGTTTCTCCAAATCGTACAATGTTCCAATTTCTGTTGAGAATTTTACAGGAACTGTGAACCAATTAGCCTGCCACATAACTTGAATGTTACAATTGTAATACTAAACCAATTTGAGGTTCTGCAGAAACTAGAGTAAAGGGACCCAATAATTCATAAGTGGTTGTTATTTAACCCAATTTCGTATCCATGCTGCCACTGTCCTTTTTAATCCCATGGGCTTCAATTTTGCTAACAAGTCGATTAGGTGATTCTTTATCAAATGACTTTTTTGAAAGACCATGTACACATCAACCACACTACCTTCACAAGCCCCCTCTGTTACTTCATCGCAGAACCACACTTCAAAAAGTATTTAATTGGCTGTAAAGCACTTTGAACATCCTGAGGACATGAAAGATGCTAAATAAATGCAAGTCTTTCTGTTCCCAGAAACTAATTAGAATGTAGGGAAGCGCTGGGCAGTTAAAAGGAAATTGTGACTGATCATAAGTCGTGTCCAGAATAGAGACCTTTTTTTCCTTTTTAGGCCTCATTATGCTCGGCAGGGAGTGTTCCTAACTGTCTTGATTTTTACTGGTTACAATGTTTTCTGCTGTCTTGCATCGCCAAATGACCTGCATGAAAGGGTGGGGTAATAGATCCTTTAAAAGAAATGTTTAAAGGGTTAGAGAAAAAATTGTGAAGATTTTATTCTCTCTCAGCTGTGTATTTCAGTCATTCCTGATTGGGTTAGCAGGATAGTTCTTCTGCTCAGTGTAGTGTGTATTAACAGTTTAAATGAAAATGCGATGGACCTCAATCAAAATATTGCCTCATTGGTCCATGAAGAACTATTCCAGATGAGATGATTATTGCTGCTAATTTTAAATGAGAAAAAATATAAAACATGCTCAAAATGCTAATCACTCGATTAATTATTGTAATCTAAATTTAAGTTATAGGAATTTGCAAAAGGCATCTTACTGATTGTTTCTGTAATGCAGCATGTATTATCCAACAACTTGCATTATTATAATCCTCATGTGATGCCTCAAAAGTGCTTTTACGCTAAGGTCAAAACTGAGTAAGAAAGGGATTAATGAAGAAGGTCATGGTGGAGAGGCAGAGATAGCTTTGAGGTAGTTTTTGAAAGCAAACAGGAAAATGGTATGGCAGAAGAAAATGGGCAAAGTATCCTATAGGTTAGCTGTACCGTGGCTAAATGAGCGGTCTCTGTTGGTGGTTGGAAGGAACAGGGTACAAGGAAAAGTCCCAATGATGGAAAATGACTGGAAATGTATGGATGGAAGAGATCCATACAGTAAGATGGGGATGAGGCAATAGAGAGATTTGAAAGCGGAGAGGCAAATTTTGAGGCAAACTCAGTGGAGCATCGATAGCTAGTGAGTTTGGAAAGGACAAAAATGATGGGAATATGATACATTGCATCGATCAGGTTGTATGCTGTGTCCATTTTAAATGAGTTGTAGCCTATGGAGAGTAAAGGGAAAGAGGCCAGATTAGAGAGGTCAAGCCTCAAAGTAATAAATAAAATCTTTCCATAGTGGTGGTGGCGAGCTAGCCGAGGAGATAGGGAATAATTCAGAAGTAGAATAAAGCCGTCTTGGTGGTAGAGCTGATTCTTGGGAGAAAGATGAGCTTGAGATTGAGCAGTACACCAGTCCTGAATGATAGTCAAGGCCAGAGTTGGTAGTCGAGACAAAAAAGATGGCTTTAGTTTTGTTGACAAAGCTGAAGGAGGTTTTGACTTAACGAAGGCTTCATGACCGACATTGGAGTGTAGAAACATTTGGATCAATGGGAAGGCAGCTAAGTGTCATCAATATACATTTGGAAACTGATTTCTTCTGAGTAATATCACCAAAGTAGTATGTAAATGATATGGCGAGGGTCAAAATTGGATTGGTGTTTATCAGAGGGCAGAAGAAAGTAACTCATTAGAGGTGATGCAGTGCCTGTATTGACAGGTATAAGTAGAACTAGGTGAGAACACTGCCACAAAGCAGTGTAGAAGGTGGTGGAGAAGTCAATGGGGATGTGGCGAGACAGTCATAGGCACCATCTCAGCATTGTAGTATCTGAACTGTGGATAGGATGGATGGTAGGT
The DNA here is from genome assembly GCF_044704955.1 of Pristiophorus japonicus. Taxonomy (NCBI): domain Eukaryota; kingdom Metazoa; phylum Chordata; class Chondrichthyes; family Pristiophoridae; genus Pristiophorus; species Pristiophorus japonicus. The sequence continues at coordinate 41,474,844 of NC_091980.1, forward strand.
AGGATTAACCCAAACGTGGAGTGATGGTCAGCAAAGATGGTGCTGACTAAATCAAATACAGGTACAATCTCTGAAATCCAGAGTTCCAAAAACCGGAATGTTCCGAAAACCAGACACAGTGCAGATCGCACGAGTCAATGTCTGGAATCCATTCCCCTCATAAGTGATATAAATGGCACATAAATTCCAAACACCAACAGCACAGCTGTGCACAATGAAACCTGTACAAACAACACTCCCAAAAAACAGACACTCACCGGCACTCCCAAACAACTCGTACTGCAAAAGACACAAGAGGCACTCTGAATCCACGGGCACCCGCAAATCCAAAGCGCCGATTGTTGTTGGACTCCTCCTTGTCCCTATCGGCAAAGGGTTCTGAATCTGCTGACCCTGTCGGCATCCAGGCCTGAATCCCTCTACCGCTCCCTGGCCCACATATCCCCGTTGGTATCCATCCCATTCTGGACCAACCCATGCAACCTCCGAAATCCGAAAACCTCGGGACCGAGGCCATTCTGTTTTTTCCGGATTTCGGAACAGAAATCTGACGTCCCGAATCTGAAAACCTCATAGCTGAGTTTCCCAACCCCCCCCCCCCCCCAGCAGTCAGCTTCTGGGTCTCAATCCGCTCCCTTGCCTCCTGCAGCCACCGTCCCCGACGCATCAGGGCTCAAATCGCCCACAGCATCTATCCCTGTCTGCTTCGGGGCCCGAATCACCCCTGCAGCCGCTATCTGTATCCAAAATTCAGACATACCCAAAACTCAGCTATGAGGTTTTCAGATTCAGGATGTCTGATTTCTGTTCCGAAATCCGGAAAAAACAGAATGGCCTCGGTCCGAGGTTTTCGGATTTCGGAGGTTGCATGGGTTGGTCCAGAATGGGATGGAGAGAGCGGGTTTTATGGACAAGAGGAGTGTGCTGAGGAAGATTTTGGGGAAGAGGACTTGGTTAGAATGAGGGCATGCACGAGCTGAGAAATTGAGTATTGAAGAGGCAGCAACAGCTATAGTGGTAGATTACACTTAGAAAAAGTTTCTAATTTAATTCCCTGTGTAATCCTGAGGAAATAGTTTGTCGTGAAATGGAGGAGTCTAGAGTTTTTTTCTGCTCTGCAGTTGTTCTTGGAGTAGTTAACAGTTTATTCCAAGGGGAGGGAGTGATGGTACAGCCAGATCTGATGGACAGCCAGAGTGATTGATCAAGAATAATCTAGTTTATGACCTATGGGTATGGCTGCTGTGGTGGGGGGTGGGGCGATATGATCGGCTTGGGAGGTGCTCTTGAATTTGAGGGGGGCAAAGGTGCCATAAGCGGCATGACAATTGTAGTGGAGGATGATAGACACTTTAGGTATTCAACAGTGTCCATGGTACCTTGCATGCTTTTAGTTTGTGTTCTTCCGAGCCCTGTTTCCCAGTTATACTTTGTACATTCAGAAATAGAACTGGCTTTGTTATAACCTTTTCCCCACATAACTGGGTTTCTTACCATTTCTTTCAAGACTGCAGAAGAAATATTTACTTCCTGATTGGTGAGAAGAGATGTGAGAAGAGATGTGACGTGAGTGTGCCTTTCAGATCAGTGAAGCCTTTTACTGTTGCTTCACACATTTCTTCATGGCTTCACAGACTGGGTAAGAATCTATAAAGCTTTGGTTGTTGTATGTTTGGCTCACTTTGAGCTGCTTTAATGTTACATGTTTGAATGTGAATCATTTTAGAGTAGAATTCCTTCGATTTTGAATATAGTCTCAATCTGTAATCACTTAATTTTTCTCTCCAGAGTTTGTTAATTGGGGAGATTTTTAAAAATATTTATTTTTTGTCTTCATTCATATCATGACCATTTAAAATCTTTAGAATGTGTTTCAATGTGTACTGGCCTGATACCATTAGTTACATTTGAGATTCTAGCTAGGCAGAACCCTGTTTACATTGCTTGGCCCCTGCCTGGTTGGAACTTTTAACTCTCCTATTTAGGAGAGAGCTCTGTGCATACCTGGATATGTGGTAGAGCTGTCACCGCAAAGGTTACACATTTAACTGTCTTGAGTTGGTGAGAGAAGAATCTCTGCTCTCCTAACATTTTCATGCCAGGTAGGTTTACAAAATGTCCTTGGTGTTCAATTTTGCAAATCAAATTTGGTACCATACTGGATTTACACTTTGGTGTCAAAGCAAAGCAGTGTGAAACTGCCTTCTCTAGGGAGTTTTACTCTGAAGTCATGTTGGGCCCTGACTCTGGATTTACAACAATTTAGCACAGTATGAAGAAGCACTGTCAGCTTTGCACCAATGCTAAACTACCTGAAGTGCTGCTTATTTTGTTTTTGCCTTTGCTTTATAAGCAGGTAATTTAAATTGTCAGGCCAGCCAATGTGATTAGGATAAAGTGGTTCACAATGTTGAAGGTGACGGAGAGGTCAAGGAGGATGTAGAGAAACGGTCTTAATCACTAGCACATCTGTGGACTCAGATGTTTAGGTATTAGACTTGGCTTGTGACATTTTGAGCCACTGTATAATAGTGACACTAATTTTGGTTTAAAACTTTTAACTATTATAATGCAAATATTACTTTTCAAATGTAGCACCACTTATTTTAATAGGTTTTCAGTATCTCATGCATGGTGATCATGGGCCCAAGTTTGCCCAGGAACAAATATGCAGGATACATTGCAACCTAATATTCTTAAATATTTAAAACTTTCTGCACTGATAAAGCCAAGCCATTTGATTTTGGAGCAACTAGTTTTTTTGGAGTATCTTAAAAATCGCAATTCTGCCCATTTAATTTGCTCCAGTGCAAGTGAGTTAGTTGGGTTTTTTTAGGTTTTTTTTTGCAAAAGGGGGCATTATGCCTGTTTTGGCCATTTAAGCAAGTTTAGACAGCTAAAAGTTACTCCAAACTAACTTAGGCCAGTGTATGTGGTCACACAGAAAAACCTTGCGGTGAGTTAAGAAATCAGCGCAGGTAGCCAGAGATATGGGAAGTGAAAGGACCTTGCAAAGCACTAAACACCTTCACAACAACATTAAAGAAGCATAAGTACATTTAAAGCACCAAGCACTAAACAAAGCAGTACATTTAAAGCACAAAAGTAAGCATTCAGTAACAAATAAAAAATACAAGGAAGCCGAGAGGACCTGCACCTAGTACCAAGAATCAAACAAGAATTTAGGACCAAATCAATCAATCAATCAATAAATAAACAAACAAAAAATAGAAGTCCTACCTTCAGCAAAGTTTTACTGCAGAAAAATACTAGCAGCTGGGTACTGTTAGTCTATACCGTCTCCTGCCCAGCTGCCGGCCAAATGGACAGTCCGGCTGGTGGGTGGGAGGGACCACCAGCGGCAGGAGACTGCAGCCTGGGACCCTTGAGTTTGGCCCTCAGTACTGGGAAGGGAGATTCAGCCCTGGTCGGCGATTAGAAAGGCTGGGGTTATGCCGTTGATTGGGAGACCTGGGGAGGAGGGGGGGAGCGACCGGTTGGATGGGGAGGCCTGTGAGCACGCGGGGTGGGGAGGGGAGGGGAGGGGAGGGGAAGGGCCTCCACGTCCCTAGCCATGCCGGATTCTTTGACCAATTTTGGCCTCTGACGTATCTCCCCTGGGTGTCAGGTGGATAGGCCTGCGGCTCCAGGCCACAGCTGGCATCCGCTATCGGGAGGGGAGCTGACATCGGGAAAGGTGGGGGGAGGCATGTCCGATTGTGGGGGAAGTCGGCTGATTACGGGGGTCTGATCACGGGTGATTTACAGGTAAGGCAGCCATAGAAGGCCCCACGCCAGTCTCTGCCCTATTCCACTCCAGCACCATGGTTGTTGCTGGCATCTTCCTATTAATTCGTTTACACCTGCTAACACAAGACAATCAACTAACCTTAACAACATGTCTCTGCCTGGGGGCCTTAACTACCTATTTACTGCCGCATGTGCACTCACCCAAAACAACATTAAAAAATTTGTTGCCTGCTCAACATCAAGCCAACTGGGCCTAATAATAGTTACAATCGGACTAAATCAGCCCCAACTTGCGTTTCTTCATATTTGCACCCACGCTTTCTTTAAGGCAATACTTTTTCTTTGCTCGGGCTCAATTATCCACAGCTTAAGTGACGAAGAAGACATTCGAAAAATGGATGGATTACATAAACTCCTGCCATTTACCTCATCCTCTTTAACCATCGGAAGCCTGGCCCTTACGGGCATGCCTTTCCTGTCTGTTTTTTTTTTCAAAAGACGCCATTCTTGAGTCTATAAACACTTCCCACTTAAACGCTTGAGCCCTGATCTTAACCCTTATTGCAACCGTGTGGCTGGATAAGGCAGCGGGCCACCGATGAGGGAGCCCATTCAGCCAGGGCTAGGAGCAGCGTGCTTCGGGCCCCTCCCACACAGTCTGCAGAGCACATGGAGATTGTGGGGGCGAGGAGTTACTGCACATGCGCGCATACTCGAGCGCGTGTGTGCAGAGGTCCTGGCACTGTTTTCAGTGCCGGGACCTGGCTCCGCCCCCCACTGCTTGTGCTGCGCCACGCCAAGGGCCTGCGACATTCCAGGAGCGGGGAGAATACTGAGGTAAGTTTTTGGCACGGTTTTTCTTCTGCAAAGTCGGGGCACCTCATGGAGGTGCACCGTTTTAACGGAGGCGGGGGGTTGCACAAACTTGGGCGCCATAAATCTTGTTGACTGCCCTGCATAATACACAAGTGCATTCAAGCCATGTAAGTTAAGAACTATAATGGAATGTAAACTGAACCCACAGTTGCCAGTTGTATATGATTTTTGTACTATGGTACTCATGAACCCAGCAACCATAACCAGCTTACTATTTATATAGTATACATAAAATGGTATGGCTGGCAGCCCTCTTTGTATAATGTTGTATTACATGTGTAGCAGGCACTCAATTTTAATTAGATGAAATCCTTTCATTTTATTCTAAGCTTCTGAGTCAATTTAGATTGGACCCTAAAGGTGTACACTAATTAGTACAAAAATACTGAAATGTTAGCTTTTTCCAAATGTTAAAGAATAAGGCAAACTTTCAAACCAGTTTCACTACAGCAGTTGAAAGGAATTTGTATGATTGAGAGAGCCCTGCATCTTTTTTGTGTCTTGAGGGAGTTTGTCACTTCTGCTCACCATTAAATTGACCACAGTGCTTCCAGCTTTGTCTTGATCACTAGCATGAGCAATGTCTTCAATTCTTTTTAAAAGACTGAAATGTTTTTCAGATTTAGAATACAGTACAGTAAACTCTCGTTTACCCGGATACGAATGTAACGGAATTTAAAATAGTGAGATTCGGCAATTTAACTGTCACACACGTGAATATCTCGCTCACTTCAACAATCGCAAACATGAACAGGTTGCTCAATTACACACAAATTGACACAGGCGTGGACTTCTTGCTCACTTTTCAACTGTCACACACATTGAAAGCAGTTCATTGCAATGCATCAGTCTGTCAAGTGTACTTGTTCAAAACACCCTGAAATCAAACAATTTAAAATGCCTTCTGACAGTGCTAAAAGCAAAAGCAGCATTAGGAAACGAAAAGTATTGAACATTCAGCAGAAGTTAGAAATTATAAAGAAGTCTGAAGCTGGCAGAAGTGTGCGTACTTTGATGGACGAATATGAAGTTGGATCATCAACAATTTATGATATCAAGAAGCAAAAGAAAGATTTAGAAAGTTTCACCGCTGCTTCTGACTCTTCCGTGAAGGCAATGTCCTGCAAGAATTTGTGAAAGCCGAAGCTTGACAAACTAGACCAAGTGCTTTATGAATGTTTTTTTTTGAAACGGTCTGAAGGTGTGGCAATTTCAGGGCCAATGATTACAGCAAAGGCCAGGGACTTCAAGATGAAAATGAATTTAACTGAAGAGTACATTTTTTCAGAAGGCTGGCTCGCACGTTTTAAGCATCGCCGCAGCATTCACCAGCTGGATGTGACAGGCGAAAAAAAATCAGCAGACAATGAGGCCGCACAGAATTATTCAAGAACATTTGCTGAAATGGTGCAGAAAAGAAATTGACTGCAGATCAAATATACAATGGTCTAGTTTGTCAAGCTTCGGCTTTCACAAATTCTTGCAGGACATTGCCTTCACGGAAGAGTCAGAAGCAGCGGTGAAACTTTCTAAATCTTTCTTTTGCTTCTTGATATCATAAAGTGTTTGCCAACTGCAGCAGGGGAGAAGGAAGCTAAGGCTTTAAAATGAATAAAGAGACGTTAACAATTTGAATTGTGCCAGTCCCTCTGGAGAACATAGACTTCCACTTTGTGATTGGCAAATCAAGGAAATCATGTGTTTTAAAAGGAATTGCTCATTTACCAGTTAGCCATAAGGCTCAGAAAAGTGCGTGGATGGACAAGGACATATTCATGGAATGGTTTTCAACAGAATTCGTCCCCTAAGCTCGAGAAAACATGAAGAAAATAGGCAAACCTAATCGAAAATGTGTGCTGCTTCTGGACAATTGCAGAGCACACCCACATGAGTCAAAATTAGTGTCTCGGTGTGGCAACATCTTTGCATGGTATTTGCCCCCCCAATGTGACCTTGCTCATTCAACCTATGGATCAGGGTGTCATACAAAACTTCAAGTGCCAATATAGAAATAACTTCATGTGCAAATTGATTAATAGCGATCAATCAATTTCTGATTTCCAGAGAGCTTACAATATTAAAGAAGCCATCTATGCATGTTTGCTGGCATAGAGAGAAGTAAAAAAAATTACATTGAAGAGGTGTTGGCACAAGTTGTGGCCCAATGTCCTATTTGAAGACCGTGCTTCTGATGACGAAGAATTTGAAGGTTTTCATGTAGAGGCTAATAAAAAAACAGATTGTTAGAGATCATGGAGATTGTCAGCAGTGCACACAAAACAAACGCACTTAAATCCCTAGCAGAAGATGACATTGCTAAGTGGATAGATGTTGACATCGAAATAGATGTAACAAATTTTTACTGACCAGGAACTTATCGGCATAGTCACCAATAAAGACATAGAAACATAGAAAATAGGTGCAGGAGTAGGCCATTCGGCCCTTCTAGCCTGCACCGCCATTCAATGAGTTCATGGCTGACGAAGAGATGAGCGATTCAGACAATGAAATTTAAAGAAAAACAAAAAAAGACTTGGACACACGCTGAAGAAGCAATGAAATATGTCTTTTTTTTTTAAAAGGAGAATTCTCATTTTACTTCTCACGAGGTTCTGCAAACTCATCATCCGCAACATTTTAATTAAGAAGAAAATGAATTCATTTAAACAAGCAGATATAAGATCGCTATTTTAAAAATCAATCTCAAATGTCAACGCAGAAAAAGGAGCATCTGCAGACCAAGAAACATTGGCAGAAGTAGCAATTGAAGCAGCAATGGCAGAATAAGCAAATTTAACAGAATAAAATAAAAAATAAAAATGATGGACAATTGCAGAGCACACCCGCATGAGTCAAAATTTGTGTCTCGTTGTGGCAACATCTTTGCATGCTATTTGCCCCCCAATGTGACCTCGCTCATTCAACCTATGGATCAGGGTGTCATACAAAACTTCAAGTACAGTTGGCAAACACTTCATTTATTAGAGAGTTATTTTTAATTTCAAAAAGTTATGAATCAATTTTCATTTATTACTTTCACGTTCAAATAACATGAACTAAATCTTCGTTTTATTTATTTGACCATATAAATTTAGCACTTGTCAATTATTTATTTTATATTTCAAAAAGTTACGAATCGATTTTCAATCTGAATAGCTCATTGGAAAGAGTGGATTAAGATCTATACGATACAATATATAAAATATTTTGTGGGTGGTTCTATCACCTTCAAATATTAACTTTAAAATGTAAGCTCGCCCTATCGGAAAATTTGTTTACCCGGAGTTACCGAATCCCCAAACAATCTGGGTAAATGAGAGTTTACTGTATTATGATTCAATGCTAAGGATGCAATTCAGATGGCCTAAAGTTAAATTCTTATTTGAATTTAATTTTTTCAATTAGTTATGGTCTCCATATTATTTAAAAAAAGGATATAGAGGCACTGGAGAAGGTGCAGAAAAAAATTGATAGAATGAAACCAAAGCTGAGAGTTTATACCTATCTCGGAAGATAGCTGGAAAAGAGAAGACAGAGGGGTGATCTGATAGAAGTCTTTGAGATTTTATAGGGTAGACGTAGATAAAATGTTTCCATTTGTGGACAAGACCAGAACTAGGGGCCATCAATATAAGATAGTCACAAATAAACACAATAGGGAATTCAGGAGAAACTTCTTTACACAGGCAGTGGCTAGAATGTGGAACTCAGTACCACAGGGAGTAGTTGAATCGAATAGCATAGATACATTCAAGGGAAAGCAAGATAAGCACAGGGAGAAAGGAATAGAAGGATGTTGATGGTGTTAGAAGAGGGAAGGAGGCTCATGTAGAGCATAAACCTGTTGGGCCAAATGGGCTGTTTCTGTGCTGTAAATACTTGTAATACTTTGGCTTTAGATAGCTAAACTAATTACAAAGTTCAGATAATCTGAGGTCTTAAAAAATTTATATTGAATTAAACTTAGAAATCTCAACAACATCCTGATAAATATCTATTTTATGCGGTTGAATTGAGGCACAGGAAATTGGTAAAGTGCTTAAAAATGAAGTGCTACTGCTTTGCAAACAGGTTAAGTAATAGTAGACTGCTTGGGTATATTACAAAGCTGCAACCCAAATGAATGGTTTAGTAAACAATAAGAGAATCAAGTATATTATACCATTTTATTTATTGTTATAAAGTCACAACCTAGAAATTATATTCTGAATTGTTACAAGTTATGCAATTTATTTTAAAACTTTTATAAGAACATAAGAAATAGGAACAGGAGTAGGCCATACGGCCCCTCGAGCCTGCTCTGCCATTCAATAAGATCATGGCTGATCTGATCATGGACTCCGCTCCACTTGCCCACCCGCTCCCCATAAACCCTTATCCCCCTATCTTTTAAGGAACTGTCTATTTCTGTCTTAAATTTATTCAATGTCCCAGCTTCCACAGCTCTCCGGGGCAGCGAATTCCACACATTTACAACCCTCAAGGCCATGCCCTCTAGTTCTAGTCGCCCCCATCAGTGGAAACATCCTCTCTGATTCCACGTTGTCAAGCCCCCTCAAAATCTTATACGTTTCGATAAGATCACCTCTCATTCTTCTGAATTCCAATGAGTAGAGGCCCAACCTACACAACCTTTCCTCATAAGTCAACCCCCTCGTCCCTGGAATCAACCTAGTTAACCTTCTCTGAACTGCCTCCAAAGCAAGTATATCCTTGCATAAATATGGAAACCAAAACTGCACGCAGTATTCCAGGTGTGGCCTCACCAATACCTTGTATAGCTGTAGCAAGACTTCCCTGCTTTTATACTCCATCCCCTTTACAATAAAGGCCAAGATACCATTGGCCTTTCTGATCACTTGCTGTACCTGCATACCGTCCTTTTGTGTTTCATGCACAAGTACTCCCAGGTCCCGCTGTATTGTGGCACTTTGCAATCTTTCTCCATTTAAATAATAACTTGCTCTTTGATTTTTTTTCTGCCAAAGTGCATGACATTATACTCCATCTGCCAAATTCTTGCCCACTCACTTAGCCTGTCTATGTCCTTTTGCAGATTTTTTGTGTCCTCCTCACATATTGCTTGTCCTCCTCACATATTGCTTTTCCTCCCATCTTTGCTAATATATTACTCCCAACCCTGTGACCTTTTATCTTGTGCAGTAACCTTTTATGTGGCACCTTGTCAAATGCCTTCTGGAAGTCCAAAGACACCACATCCACTGATACAAAGACACCACATCCACTGGTTCCCCTTTATCCACCCTGTTCGTTACATCCTCAAAGAACTTCAGCAAATTTGTCGACCATGACTTCCCCTTCATAAATCCATGCTGACTCTGCCTGACCGAATTTTGCTTATCCAAATGTCCTGCTACTGCTTCTTTAATAATGGACTCCAACATTTTCCCAACCACAGATGTTAGGCTAACTGGTCTATAGTTTTCTGCTTTTTATCTGCCTCCTTTTTTAAATAGGGGCGTTACATTTGCAGTTTTCCAATCTGCTGGGACCTCTCCAGAATCCAGGGAATTTTGGTAAATTACAACCAATGCATCCACAATCCCTGCCACTTCTCAAGACCCTACAATTCAAGCCATCCGTTCCAGGGGATTTATCTGCCTTTAGTCCCATTATCTTACTGAGTACCACCTCCTTAGTAATTGTGATTGATTGTGTTAAGTTTCTCCCCCCTATAGTCCCTTGACTATCCACTGTTGAGATATTGTTAGTGTCCTCTACCGTAAAGACTGATACAAAATATTTGTTCAGAGTTTCTGCCATCTCCATGTTCCCCATTACTAGTTCCCCGGTCTCGTCCTAGGGGACCAACATTTACTTTAGCCACCCTTTTCCTTTTTATATATCTATAGAAACTCTTGCTATCTGTTTTTACATTTTGTGCTAGTTTACTTTCATAGTCTTCTTCCCTTTCTTAATCAGTTTTTTAGTTGTCCTTTGCTGACTTTTAAAAGCTTCCCAGTCTTCTGTCCTCCCATTAGTTTTGGCCACTTTGTATGCCCTTGTTTTTAATTGGATACCGTCCTTTATTTCTTTAGTTAGCCATGGATGGCTATCTTTTCTCTTGCATCCTTTCCTCCTCACTGGAATATATTTTTCTTGAGAGTTATGAAATATCTCCTTAAATGTACAACACTGTTCATCTACCGTCCTACACTTTAATCTATTTTCCCAGTCCACTTTACCCAACTCTGCTCTCATACCTTCATAGTCTCCTTTATTTAAGCTTAGTACGCAGGTTAGGGATCCAAATTTCTCACCCTCCATCTGAATTTGAAATTCAATTGTGCTATGATCACTCATTCCGAGGGGATTCTTTACTAGGAGATTGTTTATTAATTCTGTCTCATTACACAGGACCAGATCTAAGATGATAGCTTGCCCCCTGGTAGGTTCCATTACATACTGCTCCAGGAACCCGTCCCTTATGCACGCTATGAACTCTTCCTCAAGGCTACCCTGACCAATTTGATTTGTCCAATCAATATGGAGATTAAAATCACCCATGATTGTTCCTTTTTTTACAAGCCCCCACTATTTCCTGGTTTATGCTCCGACCAACAGAGTTGCTACTGTTAGGGGGCTTATAGACTACGCCCACCAGGGATTTTTTTCCCATTATTGTTCCTTATCTCCGCCCAAACTGTTTCAACACCCTTATCATTTGAGCCAATATTGTTTCTTACTATTGCAGTGATTCCATCCTTTATCAATAGAGCTACCCCCCCCCCCCCAACCTTTTCCTTTCTGTCTTTCCTTCCAGATTGTCAAGTACCCCTGAATATTTAATTCTCCGTCCTGGTCACCTTGCAACCACGTCTCTGTAATGGCTATCAGATCATATCTGTTTGTCTCAATTTGTGCTGTCAACTCATCTATTTTGTTACAAATGCTACGTGCATTTAGACAAAGTGCCTTTTAAGTTTTTTTTACCCTTTTTTCCTGCTTGTTTCCTCTTTCCTTCAAACTCACTTACTTTATTTTTGCTTTCTCATTCCAGCTTTGCTCCCCTCCCTACTGAATCTATTTTCAGGTTCCCATCCCCCGCCAAGCTAGTTTAAACTCTCCCCAGCAGCACTAACAAACCCCCGCTGCGAGGATATTGGTCACTTTGTTAGTTTCTTCTAATGGAGTTTCCGAATTTCATTATATGATCGTACAAGTTATTTTTGCACATGTAATGTATTGTGTTCAGGAAAGAAACAGGATAAATTGATCCATAAAAGCAGACTGAGAAACTTGAAGAAATTAATGAGCGCTAATGAGAAAATAAAACCTGTCCTATGTCCAAAACAAGCAAAGGTAAATGATAATGGGGATGTGGTGACTGCTGAAAGCCTAAACCAATATTTTGCAATATTTTCACAAAATTCATAAGTATTTTCAAGAGCATATTGAACTCTGGTAACATCCTGGAAGTTGAAAAGCAGAGGATGCGGCTTTTGTTCAAGAGTGATACGGACAAATTCAAATTATAGAAGTCTTAACTCAATTGTGAGGAAATTGTTTGAAACTACAATGAGAGGTGGTTGAAGGAATCATCTTGAGTGGGTTAATTAGAGATAGCTAACACGGTTTCAGGAATTGCTGATCGTATTTAACCAATGTACTAGATTTGAGTAAGTTCTAGATCCTAATAAGGGCAAGAAGTTGATATTGCATACCTAGATTTCAGGCAAGTATCGGGTTACTGCAAAAGATCTGAACATATGTGATAGATGGCAATGTTTTGGATTGGATTAGAAATGAACTGGTTGGTAGACAGTAATGAAAATGTATTTTCTTTGTTGCCAAGAACTGGGCAACCCAGCAAGCCTGCATTTATTGCCCCCACCCCAAGTTGCCCTGAGAAGATGGTGGTGGACTGCCTTTTTAAACTGCTGTGGTTTGCTAGACCATTTCCCCCAAAAAATTAGAAGTTAAATACATGAGATAGAACTGGAGTTGCCAAATTGGGAAGGGGTGGCAGCATTTTTTCTTTGAAGCACTGCAGTGAACAAACTGGCAGTTTTTGTGGTTATTTCAGTCTACAATTTCACAACTTGATATGGCGGCAGATTACTCGCGGCCTCTGGGTTGTTGATCGCTAAACTTCCATATCCTATCTGACTGGCAGCCAGTTGTTAGTGCTGTGTCAAAGGCTTCAGTGATGGGACTGCTATTTGTAATTGTTATAATGATTTGGCACATGGAAGTGTATTTAAAGTGTCTGTTTGTAGATGACATCAAACTGGAAGCAGTGGCAAATGATGTACATTAATGTGTATAAATCCCAAAGGATCCATAGAAGTTGGATCTATGGGTAGAAAAATGGCAGGTGCAGGTTTGGTAAGTGTAAGATGAAGACATTGGATAGAGGAAAGGATAGTTAAGGTTATGCACTAAATAAAATATATGTATGATGTTGCAGTAAGAAAAATCTTGTCGTGGAGTTTGGATGTGTAGGTCACTAAATAGAATGTATTGCTAGAGGTGTAATTTCTAATGGTCTTAAAGTATAACTGGCCTTTGTGAGACCACATTTTTTGTGCTTTGTACAATTTTGGTATCTGGTTTTAAGGGGGATGTTAAGTTATTGGAGGAAGTGCAGATAAGGGCTATTAGATTAATTGTGGCACTCGGAGGACATAACTTTGAGGAGAGTTTAAATACCCTGTAACTTTCTCATGAACGGAGAAGACTGAGCAGTGATTTGATAGAAATATTTATCTGGCGGACTTGGAGAATGTAGATTCAGAAGTTTTACCACCATGCAGAAAATTCAGGTACAATGGTTTTTACATTAAGTGCGAAAAATAAAGATAGTAAACCCAGAAAAAAAGTAAACGGGATAAATATGCAGTAGATTACCAGCGCACACAATGGCATGAGAAAATTTGCAAAGAGCCTAGACAAGTGCCAATCAAGAAATAGGATTCTGGGCATTCTATTCTAAAATACACCAAAGAAATCTTGTGGGAAGTTTAATAGGTTGGTTAGATGGATGAGTGGTCTGCCTGAATGTTAATACAATCAGGAAAAATATTATATTATTGCAGTTTGTAAGAACTTGTGCACAATTTGGCTGCCCTGTTGACTTACGTAACACAAGAGCTTTTTGGGATGTCCTGAGGATATGAAAGGCACTGTATAAATGTAAGTTATTAAACTATTCAGGGTAAAACCTGGGCCTAGTTACAGTTCTCTTTTTTTCCTTCCTCATCTTTACTTAGTTTAGGAGTGAATTCCATTTAGCCTACTTTCCATTATTCGTGTCCATGAGATACTATCGGGTGTGAGAGGACAAAGTTGCACATAATTTGCCCATCCAACTTGAAAAACCGATTATAAAAGCAAAATATTGCGGATGCTGGAAATCTGAAATAAAACAGAAACTACTGGAAATACTCAGCAGGTCAGGCACCATCTGTGGAGAGAGAAACAGAATTAACGTCTCGGGTCGATGACCCTTCTGTCCGAATTGGAAAAAGTTAGAGATGTAACAGGTTTTTAAGCAGGGGTAGGGGAGGTAATAACAAAAGGGAAGGTCTGTGATAGGGTGGAAGGCAGAAGAAATGAAGAGACAAAAGGGATGATGGTGCAAGGCAAAAAGTTATGGTAATGGGGCAAGTTAAGAAACAAAAGATGAGTCTAGATAAGTTGTAAATGGAAATGGCAGAATCATCAACGGCTAATATGGAAAAGAGAAAAAACACACAAAGAAAAAAATAGGGGCAGGAGTTATGGTCTAAAATTGTTGAACTCGATGTTGATTCCAGCAGGCGGTGAAGTGCCTAAACGAAAGATGAGGTGATGTTCCTCGAGCTTAAGTTGAGCTTCGTTGGAATAGTGTAAGAGGGCGAGGATGGAGAAATCAGAGTGGGAGTAGAGCGGAGAATTAAAGTGACAGGTGACCGGAAGCTCAGAGTCATGCTTATAGACTGAACGGAGGCGTTCTGCAAAACGGTCATCCAATCTGTGTTTGGTCTCCCCTATGTAGAAACCACCACGTCGGGAGCAGCGAATACACTATATTAAATTGAAAGAAATACAAGTAAATCGCTGTTTCACCTGAAGGAGTGTTTGGAGCCCTGAATAGTGGGAAGGGAGGAAGTGAAGGGCAGGTGTTGCATCTCCTGCGCTTGCATGGGAAGGTGCCGTGGGAAAGGGAGCAGATGTTGGGGGTGATTGAGGAGTGGACCAGGGAGGGTCGGGATGCTGAAAGGGCATGATGTGTTTGGTGGAGGGATCACGCTGGAGGTGGCGGAAATGGTGGAGGATGATCTGTTGAATGTGGAGGCTGGTGGGATGAAAACTGAGGACAAGGGGAACACTATCGTGTTTCTGGGAGGGAGAGAGGGGAAGGGGTGAGAGTAGAAGTGCGGGAAATAGAATGGACACAGTCGAGGGCCATGTCAATCACAGTAGAGGGGAATCTTCGGAGGGAAAAAGAAGACACTAGTATGTCAGAACAGATGCGGCGGTGACGGAGAAACTGGGAGAATGGAATGGAGTCTTTACAGGAAGTGGAGTGGGAGGAAGTGTAGTCTAGGTAGCTGTGTGAGTCAATGGGCTTATAGTGAATGATTGTCAGTAGCCTATCCCCAGAAATGGAGAGACACAAGTCGAGGAAGGTAATCCTCTATTATTCGATTGTCAAACAAGGGGCTAAGTCCTCTTTGGGGAACTGCTGTGAAACAATTGAAAGAGAAAACCTGAATTGCAACAATGTTATAAGTGAGGGAATGTAGTCAGTCTTAATTGGTGATAGAATAACAACATTGCTACCTGAATTTGAGATGTCTTGCAGATTCTTAAGCCTCTTGGTCATATCTTATTCCAAAAAAGTTGGTGTGTGTGTGTGTGTACACAAAGGTAATTTATATAGCATCTTTCACGACCACCAGCCGTCTCAAAGCGCTTTATAGTCAATGAAGTACTTTGAGTGTAGTCACTGTTGTAATGTGGGAAATACAGTAGCCAATTTGCACACAAGCAAGCCCCCACACACAGCAATGTGATAATGACTAGATAATCTGTTTTATTGTTATGTTGATTGAGGGATAAATATCGGCGAGGTCACTGGGGATAATTCCCCTGCTCTTCTTTGAAATAGTGCCGTGGGATCTTTTACGTCCACTTGAGAGAGCAGATGGGGCCTCGGTTTAACGTCTTATCCGAAAGACTAAGGTGACATCAGGGAAAAATAGAAAAAAGCTAAAGACACTATATCTGCGCGAATCATTCGCAACAAAATAGATGAATTAATAGCAGATAGCAGATTTTCTAATCAATTGTTCATTTGGAGTGCTATGATTGGTGAGTTGGCACAGCATCACTGGTTACTGTATCTGACCTCTGGCTGTGGATACCCTCTCCTTGATTGTTCAGGTTCAACATATCCCTTGATCATTTTACCCTCTGACTGGTGCCATACTGTATTCATCCTCCGGAGGTGTCACTCTTCCACAGCTCTTGAAACTTTGGGTCTTGCAATGGCGTTTGGAACTTGGCACCAAGCTTTGTGCTCCTCCACCTGCGCCGAGTGCTCCAACACTCTTCTAGGCCCACATTTGGTCCTACTCCCTCTATCATTCTGAAGTCTGTCCTGGGTTTCCTAACTCTCTTTATCATCCAGCCCAAAAATGCCCCGTCCTTAATAGTGGCACAGTGAGTGGTGCTGTGAGAGATGCCCTGGCACTGTAAATTGTTTTGGAGTGAATTATATCCTCCACCATACTGAGCCAATGTGCAATTTCTCCCCCTTTTTTTTTCCCCTTACTCCCTTGCATGAGATATTGCCTCATGTACTGATTCTTTTGTATTTTCATGGTAAATAACACCATACAATTTTCTTTGCATTGCAATTTTTTCCCCCTTCTATGTCTGGGATACTGCTATACCATTGTGGAATGCCAAAATTTGATGACTTTCCTGTTCCACTTTTGATCATGTGAGAATATTTGCTGACATCAAACACATGAAACAGCTACTTGGCTGGTGTCTGCAAGAACAGCAACTGCAGGCACGCATTGATCCAAAATGGATAAAACCCGTCATGAAGTTGAAGATAACTATATTGCGGAAATGCTTCCAACAAGACTATAATCTCTAAGATGCATCAATAGCATTAATGTGTGTCCTCATGCAATTTTAGATATATATCTATGTTCTATGTTATGAATTTCTACAAGTTTGCTTAACAACATATAAGGCCAGTATTTACTGTGGCAGAATATGTATAATAATTTTTTGTGTATGCCATCCACTTCCTGTCGATTTCATACTTTACTTTTGGTATCGCAATTTTGTCATGCCTACTTCCAGATGTCAAACTTATGTCATGTCTGGATATTACTTTTATCACGGACTGAAAGATATATACACTTACCTTTCAGTCCTGCCAACAATAGATGGTGCCGCTTCTTCAAGCTCAGTCTCCCAGGTCCATTCCTCTAGATGCCAGGTAAATTTTTATTGTTTCATTTCTTCTGTGATCAGTGAAAGAAGTGCAAATTTCTGAAATTGTAATAGCATTCACTTCAAAATTTTTAGGATTTCCCCTCCCTACTTCTCTGGCCTTCTGCAACACGCACCATTCTTGGCTACGGTGGAGGAGAGGTGACTTGTTTCCAGGCCATGTGCTATAGTTGTGTTTTAAGAGACCAGCAGGAGTTGTGTGAGTAGTTTGGGATAACACTTGGGCTTTTACACTAGCTTATTTTCCTCGGGTTTAGCATCACCAACCACTCCATAATCGAATCTCTCATCCCCAAAGAACCAGATTGTGCCTTTACCTGTGCAGTATGTCTAATATATTAAGTCTTGTGTCACAGTTGTGTGTCTACAACACAAAAGAATATAGGCTTATTTGATTTTGGGGCAATGCGAGTTGAAAAACACCTCCATATTTGGAACTCCACATCCTTCTTCCTGTTTTTAAAAAAAAAAAGTGACATACCAAGAGTTCCCATAACGTTTGGCTCATTGAGAGCAGAGTGACAGGAAATGCACTAATGTCTAGGTAGATACAGTGAGAGTCAACATCAAATGCTGGCATTGGGGACTAGGGCTTTCTGAAAGATATCATTTGCCACCAAGTGATCTTGTGCTCAGTGGAGTAAATATATACACAATATTGGATAACAACTACTTGTATTTATATAGCACTTTCACGTCGTGAAACATCCCAAGGCACTTGAGGCGAAAATGTTTACACCGAGCCACATGAGAGATTAGGGCAGGTGACCCAAGGCTTGGTCAAAGAGATAGGTTTTAAGGAGGAAAGAAAGACGGAGAGGTTTAGCCAGGGAATTCCTGAGCTTAGGGCCTAGGCAACAAAAGGCACGGACACCAATGGTTGAGCGATTATAATCAGAGATGCTCGAGGGAAGAATTAGAGGAGCGCAGATGTCAGAGACAAGGAGGGGCGAGGCCATGGAGGGATTTGAAAATCGGATGATGATTTTGAAATCTAGGCATTGCTTAACCAATGTTGGTCAGCGAGCACAGGGGTGATGGGTGAGCGGAACTTGGTGCATGTTAGGACACTGGCAGCTGAGTTTTGAATCATAAGTTTACGTAGGGTAGAATGTGGGAGGCCAGCCAGGAGTGCGTTGCAATAGTCATGTCGAGAGGTAACAAAGGCATGGATGAAGGTTTCAGCAGCTGATGGGCTGAGGCAAGGGTGGAGACGGATGATCTGGAGGTTGAAATAGGTGGTCTTAGTTATGCTGTAGATATGTGGTCGAAAGCTCATTTCAGGGTCAAATATGACACCAAGTTTGCGAACAGTGTGGTTCAGCCTCAGACACA
Organism: Pristiophorus japonicus; assembly: GCF_044704955.1. NCBI lineage: Eukaryota > Metazoa > Chordata > Chondrichthyes > Pristiophoridae > Pristiophorus > Pristiophorus japonicus. The sequence goes on from NC_091980.1 coordinate 41,493,285, forward strand.
AGTTGGGAAGAGGGATGGAATCAGTGGCCAGGATCTGGAGTTTGTGGCAGGGAGCTAAGACGATGGCTTTGGTCTGCCCAATATTTAATTGGAGAAAATTTCTGCTCATTCAGAACTGGATGTCGGAGAAGCAGTCTTTGACAATTTAGTGACCGTGGAGATGTCGCGAGAACCTATCTCTGTAATCTCCTTCAGCCTCACAACACCCCCGCTCTCTTCTCCTCTCTCCTCCCCCCTCTCTTTCCCCCCTCCCCCCCGAGATGTCTGCGCTCCTCAAATTCTGCCCTTTTGAGCATCTCTAATTATAACTGCTCAACCATTTGGTAGCTGCTTCGGCCCCAAGCTCTGGAAAACTCCCTCCCTAAACCTCTCTACCCTCCTTCATGATGCTCCTTAAAACACACCTCTTTGACCAAGCTTCTGGTCACCTATGCTAATTTCTACTTATGCTGCTCGATGTCAAATTTTAATCTAATAAGACTTCTGTGAAGCGCCTTGGGACGTTTCACTATGTTAAAGGCGCTATATAAATACAAGTTGTTGAGGTAGAACTGGGTGTCATCAGCGTACATGTGGAAACTGACGCTGACATGTAGATGAGAAATAGGGGGCCACGGATAGATCCTTGGAAGATACCAGAGGTAATGATGCGAGAGCAGGAAGAGAAGCGTTGCAGTTGATTCTCTGGTTACGATTAGATAGATAAGAATGGAACCAGGTGAGCGCAGTCCCACCCAGCTGGATGACGATGGAGAGGCGTTGAAGGATAGAGTGGTCAATCATGTCTTAAGACTGCAGACAAGTCAAGAAGGACGAAGAGGGATAGTTTGCCTTTGTCACAGTCACAAAGGATGTCATTTGTGACTTGGATGAGAGCCGTTTTAGTACTGTAGCAGGCGCGGAAACCGGATTGGAGGGAATCAAATGTGGAATTGCGGGAAAGATGGCACGGATTTGGGAGGCGACAACACATTCAAGGACTTTGGAGAGGAAAGGGAGGAGAGAGAACCGTTAACAATGTCAGCTAACATAGGAGTCAGAAAAGGAAGTTGGGAGGTCAGCAGTTCATGGGAATAGGGTCAAGGGAGCAGGAAGTGGGTCTCATGGACAAGCTGAGCGCGGAGAGGTCATAAAGGAAGATCGGAGAGAAACTGGAGTAGGATGTGAGGTCAGGGCTAGGGCGGGGGAGATCCTTAGAGGAAGTTCGGCCCGGTGGGCTAGGGGAAACATAGAAAATAGGTGCAGGAGCAGGCCATTCAGCCCTTCTAGCCTGCACCGCCATTCAATGAGTTCATGGCTGAACATGAAACTTCAGTACCCCATTCCTGCTTTCTCGCCATAACCCTTGATCCCCCGAGTAGTAAGGACTTCATCTAACTCCCTTTTGAATATATTTAGTGAATTGGCCTCAACTACTTTCTGTGGTAGAGAATTCCACAGGTTCACCACTATCTGGGTGAAGAAGTTTCTCCTCATCTCGGTCCTAAATGGCTTACCCCTTATCCTCAGACTGTGACCCCTGGTTCTGGACTTCCCCAACATTGGGAACATTCTTCCTGCATCTAACCTGTCTAAACCCGTCAGAATTTTAAACGTTTCTATGAGGTCCCCTCTCATTCTTCTGAACTCCAGTGAATACAAGCCCAGTTGATCCAGTCTTTCTTGATAGGTCAGTCCCGCCATCCCGGGAATCAGTCTGGTGAATCTTCGCTGCACTCCCTCAATAGCAAGAATGTCCTTCCTCAAGTTAGGAGACCAAAACTGTACACAATACTCCAGGTGTGGCCTCACCAAGGCCCTGTACAACTGTAGCAACACCTCCCTGCCCCTGTATTCAAATCCCCTCGCTATGAAGGCCAACATGCCATTTGCTTTCTTAACCGCCTGCTGTACCTGCATGCCAACCTTCAATGACTGATGTACCATGACACCCAGGTCTCGTTGCACCTTCCCTTTTCCTAATCTGTCACCATTCAGATAATAGTCTGTCTCTCTGTTTTTACCACCAAAGTGAATAACCTCACATTTATCCACATTATACTTCATCTGCCATGCATTTGCCCACTCACCTAACGTATCCAAGTCACTCTGCAGCCTAATAGCATCCTCCTCGCAGCTCACACTGCCACCCAACTTAGTGTCATCCGCAAATTTGGAGATACTGCATTTAATCCCCTCGTATAAATCATTAATGTACAATGTAAACAGCTGGGGCCCCAGCACAGAACCTTGCGGCACCCCACTAGTCACTGCCTGCCATTCTGAAAAGTACCCGTTTACTCCTACTCTTTGCTTCCTGTCTGACAACCAGTTCTCAATCCACGTCAGCACACTACCCCCAATCCCATGTGCTTTAACTTTCCACATTAATCTCTTGTGTGGGACCTTGTCGAAAGCCTTCTGAAAGTCCAAATATACCACATCAACTGGTTCTCCTTTGTCCACTTTACTGGAAACATCCTCAAAAAATTCCAGAAGATTTGTCAAGCATGATTTCCCTTTCACAAATCCATGCTGACTTGGAACGAAGGGAATAGGCAGAGGCGGCTTAACGATGGTCTCAATCTTGAAGACAAAGAACTCCATGACCACCTCACACATTGTCGGAGGTGAGGGTGGAGACTAGGGAGAGGGGTTTAAGAAGACTGTTAGCAGTGGAGAATAATAGCAGGGGTTTATCTCTGAATTCCAGAATAATTGATTATAGAATGAGTCGGAATAGTGAACAACTTTGGCAGAGAGCAGGACCCGATAATGCTTTCTGTGGTCCAGCCAGATCTGGCGGTGAATGGCTAAACCAGTTGCCGTGATACCCGTTCAAGTCGGTGTCCCTTCGACTTGAGGGAGCGAAGATGGGGCCTATACCGAAGGAACAGCCAGGAAGAGAGAGTAGTTGTTTTAATAGAGACTAGGGCATCAAAGGTGGTGGTGATGAGGTGATTGAGCAGATCGGTAGCTGCAGAAATGTCATGGTAAATGAGCAATATTCAGTACAAACAGTTTCTTTGTAAGACAAACTTTATTCTCAATATTAAAACAACCAAGGTATTTTTCCCGTATTAACTCTAAACATAAAATTGTTCCTTGAAACCTGGTTGCTCACTTATGTGACGAAATGCCACCATAGACCCTCTTTTTAAAATAAAGCTATGTACCCAAGATGGACCTTTAATCCTGGCTGGGAGAAAGTTAGCTGAAGAGAAACCACTCAAAATTCTTTTAATATGTAGTGAAAAAAGGACATTTAAAAACTATTTATCTCAACTATATTAGATGGGTACATTGTCAGTTGCATTGGGTGTTTGAATGGAATGGCTAGATTCATTGGTCTGTGTCAGATACTTTGACCTGTTACATGGGACCCCACCCATGTACACTGGCAACAATCAAACAATGCCGAACTAGACCTTCCTGAACTATTTGTATCTCTGCTTCGTTCTGAGATATGAAAATTATCAGACAGTAACGCATATCTTACAGAAACAGCTTGCTGTGATCAGCAAGAAGGAATCCTACAAAAGTCTTTTTTATTCGTTCATGGGAGATGTGCATCACTGGCAAGGCCAGTATTTATTGCCCATCCCTAATTGCCCTTGAGAAGATGGTGGTGAGCTGCATCTTGAACTGTTGCAGTTCTGAAAACAAGACTTTATTGAGCAATGTTAGTAATCATAAAGCATGCAATATAACCTTATGAGTTGGCTGGCAGACCCATTTTGGCTAACCATTCTAGCTGAATCCCAGCATGCACTGATTATTTAGCCAAGTTGTTCTGATGGGAAAGGGTGTGTCTTAAGAGAAGTAGTGGCAAGGATTGTGGATGCATTGGTTGTAATTTACCAAAATTCCCTGGATTCTGGGGAGGGCCCAGCAGATTGGAAAACTGCAAATGTAACGCCCCTATTTAAAAAAAGGAGGCAGACAAAAAGCAGGAAACTATACACCAATTAGCCTAACATCTGTTGGGAAGATGTTGGAGTCCACTATTAAAGAAGCAGTAGCAGGACATTTGGCTAAGCAAAATTCGGTCAGGCAGAATCAGCATGGATTTATGAAGGGGAAGTCATGGTCGACAAATTTGCTGGAGTTCTTTGAGGATGTAACGAACAGGGTGGATAAAGGGGAACCATTGGATGTGGTGTCTTTGGACTTCCAGAAGGCATTTGACAAGGTGCCACATAAAAGGTTACTGCACAAGATAAAAGATCACGGGGTTGGGGGTAATATATTAGCATGGATTGTTTTCTATTAGTTAGCCAGAGAGTCGGGATAAATGGTTCATTCTCAGGTTGATCACCAGTAACTAGTGGGGTGCTGCAGGCATCAGTGCTGGGACCCCAACTATTTATAATCTATATTAACGACTTGGAAGAAGGGACTGAGTGTAACATAGCCAAGTTTGCTGAAGATACAAAGTTGAGAGGAAAAGCAATGTGTGAGGAGGACACACAAAATCTGCAAAAGGACATAGACAGGCTAAGTGAGTGGGCAAAAATTTGGCAGATGGAATATAATGTTAGAAAGTGTGAGGTCATGCACTTCGCCAGAAAAAAAAATCAAAGAGCAAGTTATTATTTAAATGGAGAAAAATTGCAAAGTGCCGCAGTACAGCGGGACCTGGGTATACTTGTGCATGAAACGCAAAAGGATATTATGCAGATACAGCAAGTGATCAGGAAGGCCAATGAAATCTTGGCCTTTATTGCAAAGGGGATGGAGTAGAAAAGCAGGGAAGTCTTGCCACAGCTATATAAGGTATTGGTGAGGCCACACCTGGAATACTGTGTGCAGTTTTGGTTTCCATATTTACGCAAGGATGTGCTTGCTTTGGAGGCAGTTCAGAGAAGGTTAACTAGGTTGATTCCGGGGATGAGTGGCTTGACTAATGAGGAAAGGTTGAGTAGGTTGGGCCTCTACTCATTGGAATTCAGAAGAATGAGAGGTGATCTTATTGAAACGTATGAGATTGAGGGGGTTTGACAAGGTGGATGCAGAGAGGATGTTTCCACTGATAGGGAAGACTAGGACTAGAGCTCGTGATCTTAGAATAAGGGGCCACACATTTAAAACAGAGATGATGAGAAATTTCTGCTGAGGGTTGTAAATGTGTGGAATTTGCTGCCTCAGAGAACTGTGGAAGCTGGGACATTGAATAAATTTAAGACAGAAATAAACAGTTTCTTAAACGATAAGGGGTTATGGGGAGCGGGCGGGGAAGTGGAGCTGAGTCATGATCTTATTGAATAGCGGAGCAGGCTCAAGGGGCCGTATGGCCTACTCTGTTCCTATTTCTTATGTTATGTTCTTATCTGTTAAATCTGTTTTGTGGAACTAGAGTTGGTTCTATGGTAAACATTTATTGTCTGTTTGCAGTTACTAACTGTTCTCACATGAGTTTTTACCCACAAGCTTATAATTCAGATCTTGCACAGCCAGTAACTGAAAATACCAGATTTTTCTAAATGTATTGGTGGGAAGATCTTTTCTTTTCAAATGTTACTTTCTCACCACTGTTGATCATTTGGGGGCCAGTAAATGCTCTACTCCATTGGCAGCAGTGCACTTTGGTGCTGACATCATGATGTCTTCACATGCTGGTTTTCTCTCTATGATGTCATTAAACAGTGCTCTGACCAAAATATCACAGCCTGTCTATGCATCATGGAATGTGCTTGTACAGTGCACCCAGTTTACAGGAAAACCAGCTACATGTAAGATAACTATAGTGAAGTGGCAGTTAACATTCTCCCACTATTAATTTCTGGTTTTGACAGTTATTAGCTACCAAATCCAGCCAATTTCAGATTAGGTGTGGTCAAGTCACCCTATTGTGCATCATGAAACTAATGCAGGTCAGTACTTGATACATTATGGGATGTTCAGGGGATACACCCCTGCCACAGCACTGAAATAACCTGTATCAAAGTCACAAATGCCATCCTATGTGATTGACCATGGTAAGCTATTCCTCCTCATCCTTCTCGACCTGTCTGCAGCCTTTGACATGGTTGTCTTCAACATCCTCCTTCAACGCCTCTCCTCCAAAAATCTGGTATTTTCAGTTACTGGCTGTGTGAGATCTGCATTACAGCGCCTCAACCGGTTGTCCAGCTGGGTGGGACTGCCCTCGCCTAGTTCCATTCTGTCCAGTTGTAGCTAGAGAATCACCTGAAAATGCCTCACTTCCCATCCCCACACAATTTCCTTTGGAGTCCCTCAAGGATCTGTCCTTGGCTCCCTTCAATATCACATCTACACATCCTTGGTGACATCATCCGAAAACACAATGTGAAGGTTCTACAAGTACACTGACATCCAGCTCTACCTCACCACCACCTCTTTTGACCCCTCCACTGCCTCTGACTTGTCACACTGCTTTTCCGACATCCAGTGTAGCACGAGCAGAAATTTCCTCCAATTAAATATTTTAAAGTCCTAGCCACTGACTCCATCCAAGATCCTTGGTCACTGAGGCTGAACCAGACTGTTCGCAACCTTGGTGTCCTATTTGACCCTGATTTAGCTTCTGACCCCATATCTACTCCATTATCAAGACCACCTACTTCCACCTCCATAACATCGCCCATCTCCATCCCTGTCTCAGTTCATCTGCTGAAACTCTTATAGAATCATAGAAATTTACAGCATGGAAGGAGGCCATTTCGGGCCATCGTGTCCGCACCGCTTTCCATGCATTTGTTACCTCAAGAATCAGCTATTCCAATATTCTCCTGGAAGGCTGCTCACCATGCACCCTCCGTAGATTTGAGCTCATCCAAAATTCTGCCGCCCGTACCCTAATTCACAGCAAGTCCTGTTCATTAATCACCCCTTTGCTCGCTGATCGGCTCCTGGATCGGCAACGCCTCAGTTTTTAAGTTCTCATCTTCGTTTACAAATACCTCCATGGCCTTTCCCCTCCCTATCTCTGCAACTTCCTCCAGCCTTGCAACCCTTCGAGATCTCTGCGCTTTTTCAATTCTGGCCTCTTGCGCTTCTTGGTTTTTCTTTGCTCCACCATTGGTGGCCATGCCTTCACTTGCCAAAGTCCTAAGCTTTGGAATTCCCTTCCTAAATCCATCTCTGCCTCTCCACCCCTCCTCCTTTAAGACATTCCTTAAAGCCTACATCTTTGACCAAATATTTGGTGATCTGTCCCAATCTCTGTATGCAGTTCAGTGTCAAATTTATTTGATGATTGCTCCTGTGAAGCACTTTGGGACATTTTGCTACACTAAAGGTGCTATATAAATGCAAGTTGTTGTCGAATACCATCTATTATATCATTAGAAGCTAAGTAAAAGCGGTCAGAAGTTTCCCAATATGTGTACATTAAATGCTGAGAAAACATAAATGTTACTTGGAGATGGATTTTACTAACATTTATGTTCAGAAAATAGATTTGTGAGCAAACTGTTTGATATTGTGATATTTTGCAAAAGTTTGTGCTGCTCAAGTTTTTGTCATGCATCAGTTGAATCACGTGATCTACAGCACAGTCATGTTTACGTGGTGGTAGGTTGCAAGTGTTATGTTCTCTACAGCTTTTTTTGTGCTTTATTTTCTTTACACTGAAACTAACTTGTATTCTGTTTGTTAAAAGCACTTTTTTTCCAGTGGCTCAGCAAGTTTATCTAAAGAGTGAGTAGTGGAACTATACAAACCATGAAGCTTTCAGATTTGATCCATGGGTATCCCTGAGTTTGTTGACCTCCGTGCACAAGGGAGTTTGTGTCTCTGGATTAGGGACAGAATAGTCAATTAGGGTTTCTACATCTTATTCAGCAGCTTCTGCTGGAACTGCGCAAATGTGGAGGACAGAATTGTGTTTGGCTATGATTTCTCTCTGCGTTCCCGCGCCCCCCCCCCCCCCCCCCCCCCCCCAAAACACAGTTCTGATGCCAGAACAGCAGCAGCTTACTTGGAGCAGAAACAATTAATTATAAACCATTACTGTTAAATCTAGTTCATATAGTGTGTCATGTCAGGGGCTGCTAATTATTTAAAATGTGCTGATGCATATAGTACCCACCAAAGATTAGCGTTTGGAACTATACGCATTGTAGGGCAATTCAACTGGAAATATAGAAATAAAATTAAGCAAAAAGGTGTTACTGAAGGTTATTGGGGGCACACTAATTGTTCTGTTTCTTTGCTATTTAAAATGTTGTCTTCCTCCTATTGTGCCAGCACTCATTTTCAATGATACGCAACGTGTTTAATGTAATTTTGGAATCCTTGATTTCTTCTATTTTCAATTTTAAATATGCGTGTGTAATTCTTTTAGGAGTAATGAGAAAGGAGGAGTGTTTTTTTAAAATGCAAAATGTATACAGAGATATGTTACATTATGTCAAATATACAGGTCGCACCACTTGCATTGTCCACACTCATCACTGGCATGCTTGTATCTGGCAAGTGGCACTAACCATTACCATTGAAGTCAATTACAAAGGTATCTCATAGCACATTAACTGCGCCAGCTATTTTGAGCATATGGGAGGTGGAAGCTTTGTCATAATGTTAACAAGTTTCTGACCATTTTTTTTTTATGCTTTTGAATTAAATGCTCGAACAAAGACACACAACACATTGAATTACTCCAATATGTTATAACAGCAAATGCAAGTCCACAATAGGGAAGAATCATAATGAGCCAGAGGTGGAGACTCGGAGAATATCCACGATTTTGCTTTTTGTGTGCATCGCACAGTAGTTTTAATGCCCATTTCTTATGGTGGGCAAATCATGTTCCTGCATCTCAAAATCCAAATGTTTGATTTGTAAAATTTATTGTCCATGCCTATATCTCACTGAAAGTCATTGTCTCCATTAGCCATCATTTTTTATTCCAAGTTTACCCTTTTCTGTTGCTTCTGTTCAAATGTGAGTGCTGATTACCTTATTAGGCAAAGATTGGGTTGGAGAAAGAACTGAGCCTCACAATGTCGCAGAGGTAAATAGCCATCATAAAACCATACTGAAAATGGCTTAACCCTTGATGTGTTGGTGTTATTTCATCTGCATACGTTCGTAACTTCTTTATGTTTGTGTTGATGGCTGCACCTAGCATATTTCAGTGTTACCACTCCATGCTTAAACAAAAAAAGAAAGCTGGATTTACCAGTAATTGTTTCCAAATGTGTATTGGTGGTGAGGCTTTTTAACACATTTGCTGGTGTAACACTTGGCGTGCATGCAGATCTCAAGAATTGCAGGTTGTAAAAGATTATTTCAAACTCGTGCCATCACCATTTCCCTGAAAAGACAGCTGGCTGTATTTTTTTATTTTCAGCAACATGAACCGTGAAGATAGAAATGTACTACGAATGAAAGAACGAGAACGGAGAAATCAAGGAATTCAGCAGAATGAAGAGACCTTCCCTGGAAATTCCCCTCTCTTTGCTGAGCCGTATAAAGTACAGGTACAGTAAATATGGGTGAGCAAAGCTAATAATTATCCTTGAAAATGTAACTTATTAGAGCAGGAAACTTGGCGTCCTGCCCCTTTCCCTTGTGATCCTAAATTGGAAATTGCTTTAATGATAAAAGCAAATTTGAAGCTGAATGGAATCCTCCTTTGCACTGGTCAGAAATTCCCAATTACTGATGGACCTGGGCATGCAAGGGGTTCCGATTTAACTGTCAGAAAAACAAACTTTGAATTTGTAAAGCATTTACACCCCTTGAGCTGCTTCCCTTGTAATGATTTACTTAGAAATGTAGTGTGTTGGGTAGGCAAATGTGGCAATGATTTTTGTGCACTCAGGATTCCACAGACGCTAAATGTAAATTAAAGTCTTGAACGGCTTCAATAGTCTTGTATGAAATGAACTTGATAAGCTTAAGTTGAATCTTTTTGCACCTGCTATCCTTTTGTGTGTGTGTGAATGTGTTTCAGAAAAAAATTAGATGCTCTTTGTTTTTCTGCATCTGGTAATCCAGAGGCACTCACTAACTTGTAGTCAAGGGCCACAATTCACCAAAAAGCAACACTATGTCTTTACTTTTAACAACAAATTCTTTATATGCTTAGGGTACTTAACTACTTCATGACTGTTAAATATCTTACATTCTTGCTGTTGTCTATATTACTGTAATCTAAGGTTCCTGGTGATTCCATAAATTTAAAGGTTTGTAAATCTGAGTTGAAGATTTTAATTGCTCTTTTATTTGGGGGTGATATGATATCCTGCTTTACTATAAACTCTGTTCATTACACAAATCATATTCCAACAAATTTATGATAATCAAGCAGAGAAAGGTACAATTGACATGAAAACATCCTACTTTTGGGGTAAGAGATATGCAGGACCAGATTGCACCCTTCTTGCTGGGTGTATTTTTTTATTGTCCTGTAATGTTTAATACTGAAGTTGTGGCTGTGTCTGGCTCTGCGCTGTGATTGTGCCTGTACTTGACTCTGTGATTATAGCTATAGCTGCACCTGGTTGTCTGTCTCTCTGGTTGTGCTAGTCTATTGGTTAGTGTCTTTGTGGCTGTGCTCATCTGTCACTGTTCATCTCTGGCTTTATCACTATTATCGATCCTATGCTTATGCCTACTGTTTTCATAATAGCGCAAGAATCTACACCCTCCCCTCCCCTCCCCTCCCCATGCTTCATTCCACCATTTATTATTGCAGATGCAAGAAACTCGTGCACGTTTTTTTTTTCCCCCAGTTTACAGAAACCTGTAACACAGACACTACCCCAGCGACTGAGATTAAGAGCAGTTCCTGTCATTGGCTAAATTTCCTCAATGCTATAACTCCGTGTTGATGTCTTGAAATTGCTGCATGATGTAACCAGGGATGGAAACAGAAAATTTCTACAAACTTACAAATGGTGCCCAATGACCCCTGAAGCACACATTTCTCAGGAGTGGGAGTCGAGGGCATTTCTGGGCAGGAAGTAGTATCCATTTTAGTTATTTCAGGAAATTAAAAAGCATGGATCCTGTGTATGCCTATGAGTGTAACTGAAAGCCAGGATTTCCCACAAATTCACTATTTGCAGGTGAAGAAAATCATTGGATCATCATTCTGAATGGATGAACAAAGACCCCGGGCTTCCCCCTAAATAATACCAAGTTTTTGCCTCCATTCTTTAAGAAGCACTTCCTGATATCAGTACTAAACTTGCTTTTTATTACTTTGCGGCTGTATCTCCTTTCCCCACTCTTGATGTCATTGAAGTAAATTGGAAACAGTGTCCCAAATACTGATCCATGGATCATCCCACTCAACATCTCCCCCATACCTCAACATAACTCCTCCAACAAGTGACAGTTGTTTTCTATTCTTCAGACAAATTATTCACCATTTCCAAGATTTACCCTGAAATGTTTGAGCTTGAGTAATAGCTGTGGTTCATTGGCTGATTTCTTGCCAGAGCTGTACAAAGGACAGCAGCACTTTGTCATTCCACAGTGACTTGTAATAAACACAAAGCTGTCAAACAGACCACATAGCTCATGCTCTCCTTTGGTTTGTTTCTTTCCTTTTTCCCCCTTCTCCCTCTTCCTGTTTGACATCCTTAATTTCAATTGCTTCTAATTTGCTGACAAAATAGGAGAATAAAAAAGTACCCTTTTTTTCTTGGAGGAATTATCTGAGACTACAGGAATGAGTTGGCATCTAAATGTTTCCTAATTGTGCCTTCTTCCAGACTTTCATTTGTTTTGACTGGGGGCAGGGCAGATTGGTAGTGGTAGCAAAATTGAAGAGGCAGTGGCAAAGAAGTTTGTTGATCAGGAAGTGCAGGGTTGAACTGCACATTGCAAAAGCTGGTTGTAGACTGAGCATACACAATCAAAGCTTTTTAAAATTATTCTATAAATCTTAAACTGACCAATTATTTAACTAAATGATTTTTTTCCTGAGCTGCCTATTGTGATTGGAACTACGACAATAAATCGTGACATCATGCAGTTTGTATTATGTCTGTGTTCATCTTCCTGTGCAAATATCCCAATCAGTTATTCCACATTTCTGACGCTTTGTCTTTTTTTAAACAGTTGCACTGATGACCTCTTAATACTGTAAATGGATCTGCGGGAGGGGGGGGAAATAGAGTTCACAAATGGCAGAACGGAGGTCCAAATCTGGACATCCATTTCTTCTCTTGGGGAATTTCAAAGGTTTGAGTAGGAATGCATGCTTTCTAGTCAGGGTTATTTTAGATATTCTGTTTTCTTTACATAATTTCTATTTGTTCCTAAACTGAATTATGTCTTTCAAGAATGTGTTTTGTTGTAATGCAGAATATCCTTGCAGTTAAGAATTGATAACTCTTAATAGCGTAACAGATTTTGCCAAAATGTAACTCTATTCCTGTTCTACAGTTAAAATCCACGCTGACCTTTTGATGATTTATGATATAAGTATCCGAGCAAACTATAGTTTCTCTTTCAATTAGCTCCCAAAAAGTAGCAGCTGTATTTGAAACTGGCGGCCATATGTATTTGTGCCTGCTTTTGTAATTGTCATCATTCACAATGTTGCCTTATTATTATGCATTGTAATTGTCAATTGTTTTATTTATTATCAGCTGAAACTAAATATTTTCTTTAAAAATTAAGAACTTTCTACTTTTTAATACATATTTTTTTTAAAAACAGGGGCGAACAGAAGATAAACTTTCTAGCAGAATCCAGAGCATGTTGGGAAATTATGATGAAATGAAAGACTTGATAGGAGATAAATCTGTTCAAAAACTCATAAACACACCCAAAGGGACAGTTCCATCAACTACAGATGAGAGACCTGACCAAAGTAGTAAGTGGACTCCAGTGGGTCCAGCAACTTCTGCCCCTAGTACTTCATCACAGTCACAAAAGAGGTCAGGTTCAGGGTTGCAAAGCAACCATGGCAGTAGCCAAAGACTCAGTGGTAGCAGCAGCAATACTGGCAGCAGCAGTAGCAGTAGCCAGAGACACGACCGTGATTCATACAGCAGCAATCGTAAGAGAAGTGGCCAACATGGATCTGAACATTCAAAATCCCATTCAGTCAGTCCAGCTAAGCCACCTGCAGTTTCATCATTAAGTTCTAGTCATTCCAGGTCTCAAGGCAGTGACCACCATAGTAAAGAGCGCCATCGGTCAAAATCTCCTCGAGACCTAGATGCTACATGGGACTCTCCATCTCGTGTTCACACTTTTCCTGCTAGTGGGCAGCATTCTTCGCAGTCATTCACTCCTGCATTGATGTCCAAACCCAGCTCAATGATTCAGAAGCCCACTGCATATGTAAGGCCTATGGATGGACAGGATCAAGCCCCTAATGAATCGTTAGAGCCGAAGATTCCTTCCGAGCATTATGGTAATCAATCTCATGGCAGCAGTCTGGCAGAAATGAAGTCGGGCAACAAAGTACATCTCTCAAAACTAAAAATCCCATCTCAACCAGTGGAGGTAAGCAAATTATCTCTTTTTTCCAAAAGATTGTACGTGCCAAAATTTCAAAATATTCTTCAACTTTAAATGAAAGCTCATAGTACTGTAAAATAAAAGTTTAATGTGACTTTTGCTCATTCAAAAACTGAATTTTAAAACAACTCTGTTGATGTACCAACAAGGTATGAAATCTTGTCTAAAATAGAAATTGGATATTTTGCTGACACTACAAATTCTTTGAAGTAGTTGCAAAACCACAAAAACCCAAAATGACTTGACAGCTAATACACAATTGCAATTAGTGCAATATACAAACCTAAGGAGATAAAATTATTAGCTGAGCTGCACTTCACTGCTTCCAAACACTTTACCCAACAGTCTCTATTGAGACAGAATGCACTATGACTGTTGAACATTGGGCTGCCTGAGAGTCTTGATTATAAAATAAGTACTTTCTGCTCTGAGCTTTCAGATTTTCTTTCTCTCTCTGCGTATTACATGAAGCAACCCATTTCTTCCACTACTTTTAGATCCAGCAAATTGTCCTCTGGGTTGTTTCTGCAACAAAGACCTTTTTATGTGACCAGGTTGTTAGCCTGACTCTCCACCCCCTCCCAGGAGGACCAGTTAGATACAATGTGGGCTGTCACCACTTCGCTCCTATCGGATGCAGGTACCCTGCTGGATGTCAACCTAGTATTTCCACGAGTATGTAAAGACTGAAAAGTGAAATTGCTTGCTTCTTAGTAAGCTAGCAGCTAAACCTGCTCTCCTCATACAATATGCTTTTGCACCACAGCATATGTAATTTGTGCCAAGGCTAGGAAACGTTTCAAGAACACCCTCAAAGCCTTGATAAAATGCAACATCCCCACTGACACCTGGGAGTCCCTGGCCAAAATCTGCCCTGTGGAGGAAGTGCATCCGGGAGGGCGCTGAGCACCCTCGTCGCCGAGAGCATGCAGAAACCAAGCGCAGGCAGCGGAAGGAGCGTGCAGCAAACCAGTCTCACTCACCCTTTACTTCAACGACTGTCTGTCCCGCCTGTGACAGAGACTGTAATTCCTGTATTGGACTGTTCAGTCACCTAAGAACTCACCTTGAGTGGAAGCAAGTCAGTCTTGATTTTGATGGACTGTCTATGATGATGGACTGTCTATGATGATGATGACTTGTGTTTATTGTAGTCCAAGTAAATGGTCCCACCACCAGCAGGAAATGCATTCTTCTCTTGTACTGCACCTCAATTGATGTCCTTACAAGAAAGGTCTACAAAATACATTGGATATTTCATTCCTATGTATTTTGTTTTTAATTCAAGTGGCAGTACCTGTATAAGTTTCTCCCTTCCATTCATCACTGTTTTAGAATTTGTTGTTCAAAAGTCTTTGGTATAGCACTGAATTCTGTAAAACAGCTGATTCCTACAAAAGCTGACTAACATTGTTATGTTATATTGTTAAAGTTAAGTATTCAAGCAGGCAGGCTGCTGTATTATGGGAGTAAATAAGCACTGTCAAAATGCTGCCATCAAACAGAGGACTAAAATGTACATTTTTTTTTTAAAGTAGAAACGAAAACAAAGTTGGAAACGCTTAGCTGGTTAGGCTTCACCTTTTTGGAGAGAACAGAAGAATTGATGTTTCAGGTGTGGAGCTTCCGAGTTTTGACACTGAGTTTGCACCCAAAACGTCAATTTCACCGCTCTCTCCACAGAAGTTGCCTGACCTGAAATGTTCCTAGCATTTTCTGGGGGGGTTCCCAGCATCTGCAGGTTTTGCTTTTTGTTCGAACTAGAGTAAATTAGGTGTGGCTGGGTAGCTATTTGGCCACATTGACAAACAGTAGCCTACTATTTTGAAATCTGCTTAGCTTATTTGTTACTGTTTGAATAATTGCAGTGCCATATTCAAAACTTGGTGACAATGGGCTCCAGCATATTGACGATGTCTGATGGTAGCAAGGGAAAGAAAGTGGATTTCTTTGAAAGTTATCACCAATACTTTTTACAGGAAGGATTATTTTGGTATTAATTATAGAATTGGTACTATAGAATGAGAACGTTCTTAAAATTCCCAAATTATTTCACCAGACATACATTTCTATGTTACTTTGATTCTAGGAGGCTTTATGGCCCATGGTATTTAAAATAGGCTATTACATGAATCTTTGACTATTTCATGGAATGCTTTTTAATGCCTACCTTTTACTAGTTTATTGGTTTACTCATTTGGTATTGGTGATGGTTTAGGAGCAATGTCAGTATAAGACACAAGGCATGAAATCATCAAATAAAATATTCTGTTGGTGAGCAAAAATTACATTTATTTCTTTTTGAAATTTACAGTCTTCTGTGTCAGGTGATGCCAGCTGTGTGGATGAGATTCTGAAGGTATGTCCATTATGATCATGGGTGTCAGTATTCCTATCTTATCTACTCTGACATTTGTGTTTGTTACCTCCCTTCCCCTTTACTCCCGCCTTTCCTGAAGGCGCACTGGCTTATTCTAGGTGCTGATGCTGCTGGGGTATAATTGTAACCAAGACCAATCCTGTGTTCACATAATTGCTTTACATACAGGGGCATAGGATAGTGATGAGCGGTAATCCAAGCAGATATTTTTCTCCTCCTCAGCGCTGAGGGCAATTATAGTGTTCCCACTGTGGCCGAATTTAGCATACAGCAGGATCAAACTTTGCCTAATCCTGATCTGCATGGCTCAGTACAATGCAGGTGATACATTTATCCACTTTAGTTGCACTGCAGGGATGGCCGTGTGAATTAAAGTTTTCCCAACAGTTTTGTAAAAGCAGCCCCAGAGGGCATGGTTGGCAGTCCAGCTGAATCTCCTGTGAAAAGTGTGCAGTTGTTTTACAGTGGAGATAATGAGTGGTAGGAATTTTTTTCCCATTTTACTAAACTGAACTTTCTGGGGTAACTAAAGAGCAACATTGATACAGTAGTGCAGAAAGCTAAGCCAAAATGGGTGGAAGGACTGAAAGTAAGCTTTTGTTAATCGTCGTATTAATACTGTTTTCCTGTTACAAATGTACAATACTGCAAAGTTCATTATACGCACTTGCATTGAGATCTGAAAGTTAAAAAAAATACTGAGAAAATGTGTAAAGTATCTTTAATTTTAGTTGATCTCCTGTGGCATTATGCATGGGAAATTCACCTCAGCAGTTTTCATTATAAATATTCCTTTGCTCATATTTATAATGAAAAATGCTGACTGTGCAGATGTGAGATTTTTCATATATTAGATAGTTGAAGTTCCACAATGTTTGAGCTGTAATCAGGTTCAGTTTAGATAAAAACTTGCATAAATCACCTGCCAATTAGGAGTTACTATTGAGCCTTCTGTCAAGGAATACAATTATGACCCATTGTACACTGTGTGCTGTAGGAAATGACTCACTCCTGGCCACCACCTCTGACAGCAATTCATACACCGTGCAAGGCTGAGCCATCAAAATTTCCATTTCCAACCAAGGTGGGTATCTGTGTTTACCTCGACAGAAATGAAATATTTAAAATTGGGGTCAAGAGAAGAGTACAAGAACAGAGGAATTTATATGATGTAGGAGAGGAAAGAAATAATGTAGATGTGAATCCATGCTGTGGGAGAAGAAAAAGGGACTGCTCAGTGAGAAAATGAAGAAGTGTCAAAGGACAAGCACACTGCAGGTGTGTGAGGAAGGCATTGCAGAGGAATTCACAAAGAAAGGGAACTTGAGTATCTTTGTATCCTTTTAGTAGAAAAATCTGTACATGCAACCTGCCAAACTTCAAATTTAAATGCATTTTAATGCCGATATTGAGTATTTCTTTGAACAGTTCATGTTCCATTCCTGAGAAGAGGCTCAAATGTTATCAACAAAATTGAATGTTTCCACTAACACACAACAAAGGGAAATGTGATTTTTTTAAATGTATTTTATGTACAGACATCTGTTTTATATTTAAGATGTATTTATTTTACAGCAAATCTAGAAAGTTCACTTATTAGTTAGCTTGAGGAAACTCTACTACTTTCGATCATTAGCAAGTCGAAAATCATTGCAACTTGGAATTAACCTTGGTGTGTTTTTCTCTCTCTCTCTCTCTCTCTCTCTCTCTCTCTCTCTTTTCTTTTGCTTTCATGCTGCATCTGATCCTTTTTTGGCCTGTAGCTGCCCTTCTCTACCCCACTGACTAGATTCTTGTGCATTTTAATTCTTTTAGGATTCATTTTCTCTGGTTAAAGTTCAATTAAGAGTTTGGTGAGTGGAAAGTTCATTTCACTGAGTTCAAAAAAAGTCCTAATCGTCAAGGTTGCAAGTAACTTTAAAAAGCTACTTTACTTCCAGCACTGTTTTACAACATGTATTGTGATTAAAATCCTACAGAATATGCATATGATCTTACAGGTAAAATGTACTGTGAAAATTTCCTGAATGACAATGGATTATAGAGGCCTGTATTGCATAAAATTTGGATAGTCAACGGAACATCTTTGGGCCATAGGAGTTTGTTCCATTTCCAGACGTAATGTGACCATTTTAGTTGCAGTACGTTTCACATCTTGTATTGTCTTTTATTTTTTTAGGAATCTCAGCATGTTAACTACAGTATACCAGGGCAGAGTAAGTATTTAAAGCTATTTAAAATGGGATGTTTTTAATTTATCCATAATATATTAGTCTTCATTACCTTCATTTAGAAAGACACAGATCAATCAAGGACAGCCAGCATGGATTTGTTAAGGGAAAGTCGTGTCTGACTAACTTGATTGAATTTTTTGAGGAGGTAACAAGGAGGGTCGATGAGGGCAGTGTGTTTGATGTAGTCTACATGGATTTTAGCAAGGCTTTCGACAAGGTCCCACATGGCATGCTGATCAAAAAAGTTAAAGCCCATGGGATCCAAGGGAGAGTGGCAAATTGGATCCAAAATTGGCTTGCTGTCAGGAAGCAAAGGGTAATGTTGACGGGTGTTTTTACGACTGGGAGGCTGTCTGTCCCTTGCTTTTCGTAGTATAAATGATTTTGACAAATGTAGGAGGCATTAAAAATAAGTTTACAGATGATACAAAAATTGGCTGTGTTTTTGACAATGAGGAGGAAAGCTTTAGATTGCAGGAAGATATCGATGAACTGGTCAGTTGGGCAGAAAAGTGGAAAATGGAATTCAATCCGGAGAAGTGAGGTAATGCATTTGGGGAGGTGCAACAAGGCAAGTGAATACACAATAAATAGGAGGATGCAAGAGAGGTGTGGAGGAACAGAGGGACCTTGGAGTTTATGTCCATAGATCCTTTAAAGGTAGCAGGACAGGTCGATAAGGTAGTTAAAAAGGCAAAAGCAATGCTTTCCTTTATTAGCCAAGGCATAGAATATAAGAGCAGGGAAGTTATGTTAGAACTGTATACAACACTAGTTAGGCCACAGCTTGAGCACTGCCTAGAGTTCTGGTCATCACATTACAGGAAGGATGTGTTTACACTGGAAAGGATACAGAGGAGATTTACGAGGATGTTTACAGGACTGGAAAATTTTAGCTATGAGGAAAGATTGGATAGGCTGAGGGAGATTTAATTGAGGTGTACAAAATTATGAGGGGCCAAGTTAGAGAGGGTAGGAAGGACCTATTTCCCTTAGCAGAGGGGTCAATAGCCAGGGGGCATAGATTTAAAGTAGTTGGTAGAAGGATTAGAGGGGAGATGAGGAGAATTGTTTTCACCCAGAGGGTGGTGGGGGTCTGGAACTCACTGACTGAAAGGGAGGTGGAGGCAGTAACCCTCATCACATTTAAAAAGAACTTGGATGTGAGCTTAAAGAGCCGTGACCTGTAAGGCTATGGTGCTGAAAGATGGGATTAGGCTGGACCGACACGGACACGATGGGCCGAATGGCCTCCTTCTGTCGTAATTTTTCTATGATTACATGGTGTGATGTTCCTGTCAGTAGAAAATTGCATATCATCCAACTTGCTGAGGGAAACGGCAGGGGAAATCGTACACTTCAGACATCACACACTAATACCTGTACAAGTTTCTGTTTCATCTTTAAAGAAAAGGTATGAGGAGAAAAGGCAGTCACTTTGAAGGTACAGGCAAACTGCAGTAACAGAAAAGCAACTTGCATTTATATAGCGCCTTTCACAACCACCAGACTTCTCAAAGCGTTTACAGCCAAGGAAGTACTTTTTGGAGTGTAGTCACTGTTTAATGTAGGAAACGTGGCAGCCAATTGTGAAGAGCAAACTCCCACAAACAGCAATGTGATACTGAGCAAATAATCTGGGTTTTTTTGTTAAAAAAGCAGAAAATACTGGCAATACTCAGCAGGTCGAGCAGTATCTGGAGAGAGAAACAGTTAGCGTTTCATAGAAACATAGAAAATAGGTGCAAGAGTAGGCCATTCGGCATTTGAGCCTGCACCGAAATTCAATGAGTTCATGGCTGAACATGCAACTTCAGATCGCCATTCCTGCTTTCTCGCCATACCCCTTGATCCCCCTACATCTAACTCCTTTTTGAATATATTTAGTGAATTGGCCTCAACAACTTTCTGTGGTAGAGAATTCCACAGGTTCACCACTCTCTGGGTGAAGAAGTTCCTCCTCATCTTGGTCCTAAATGGCTTATCCTTAGACTGTGACCCCGGTTCTGGACTTCCCCAACATTGGGAACATTCTTCCTGCATCTAACCTGTCTGAACCCGTCAGAATTTTAATCGTTTCTATGAGATACCCTCTCATTCTTCTGAACTCCAGTGAATACAAGCCCAGTTGATCCAGTCTTTCTTGATATGTCAGTCCCGCCATCACGGGAATCAGTCTGGTGAACCTTCGCTGCACTCCCTCAATAGCAAGAATGTCCTTCCTCAAGTTAGGAGACCAAAACTGTACACAATACTCCAGGTGTGGCCTCACCAAGGCCCTGTACAACTATAGTAACACCTCCCTGCCCCTGTACTCAAATCCCCTCGCTATGAAGGCCAACATGCCATTTGCTTTCTTAACCGCCTGCTGTACCTGCATGCCAACCTTCAATGACTGATGTACCATGACACCCAGGTCTCATTGCACCTCCCCTTTTCCTAATCTGTCACCATTCAGATAATAGTCTGTCTCTCTGTTTTTACCACCAAAGTGGATAACCTCTCATTTATCCCCATTATACTTCATCTGCTATGCATTTGCCCACTCACCTAACCTATCCAAGTCTCATAAGCATCCTCCTCGCAGCTCACACTGCCACCCAACTTAGTGTCATCTGCAAATTTGGAGATACTACATTTAATCCCCTCGTCTAAATCATTAATGTACAATGTAAACAGCTGGGGCCCCAGCACAGAACCTTGCGGTACTCCACTAGTCACTGCCTGCCATTCTGTAAAGTACCCATTTACTCCAATCTTTGCTTCCTGTCTGCCAACCAGTTCTCAATCCACGTCAGCACACTACCCCCAATCCTATGTGCTTTAACTTTGCACATTAATCTCTTGTGTGGGACCTTGTCAAAAGCCTTCTGAAAGTCCAAATACACCACATCAACTGGTTCTCCCTTGTCCACTCCACTGGAAACATCCTCAAAAAATTCCAGAAGATTTGTCGAGCATGATTTCCCTTTCACAAATCCATGCTGACTTGGACCTATCATGTCACCTCTTTCCAAATGCATTACTATGACATTCTTAATAATCGATTCCATCATTTTACCCACTGCTGATGTCAGGCTGACCGGTCTATAATTCCCTGTTTTCTCTCCCTCCTTTTTTAAAAAATGGGGTTACATTGGCTACCCTCCACTCGATAGGAACTGATCCAGAGTCAATGGAATATTGGAAAATGACTGTCAATGCATCCGCTATTTCCAAGGCCACCTCCCTAAGTACTCTGGGATGCAGACCATCAGGCCCTGGGGATTCATTGGCCTTCAATCCCATCAATTTCCCCAACACAATTTCCCGACTAATAAGAATTTCCCTCAGTTCCTCCTTCTTACAAGACCCTCTGACCCGTTTTATATCCGGAAGGTTGTTTGTGTACTCAGTGAATACCGAACCAAAGTACTTGTTCAATTGGTCTGCAGTTTCTTTGTTCCCCATTATGACTTCCCCTGATTCTGACTGCAGGGGACCTTTGTTTGTCTTTACTAACCTTTTTCTCTTTACATATCTATAGAAGCTTTTGCAGTCCGTTTTAATGTTCCCTGCAAGCTTCCTCTCGTACTCTATTTTCCCTGCCCTAATCAAACCCTTTGACCTCCTCTGCTGAGTTCCAAATTTCTCCCAGTCCCTGGGTTCGCTGCTATTTCTGGCCAATTTGTATGCCACTTCCTTGGCTTTAATACTATCCCTGATTTCCCTTGATAGCCACGGTTGAGCCACCTTCCCTTTTTTATTTTAATGCCAGATAGGGATGTACAATTGTTGTAGTTCATCCATGCGGTCTCTAACTGTCTGCCATTGCCCATCCACTGTCAATCCCTTAAGTATCAGTCGCCAATCTATCCTAGCCCATTCACGCCTTATACCTTCAAAGTTACCCTTCTTTAAGTTCTGGACCATGGTCTCTGAAATTACTGTTTCATTCTCCATCCTAATGTAGAATTCCACCATATTATGGTTACTCTTCCCCAAGGGGCCTCTCACAACGAGATTGCTAATTAATCCTCTCTCATTACACAATACCCAGTCTAAGATGGCCTCCCCCCTAGTTGGTTCCTCGACATATTGGTCTAGAAAACCATCCCTTATACACTCCAGGAAATCCTCCTCCACCGTATTGCTTCCAGTTTGGTTAGCCCAATCTATATGCATATTAAAGTCACCCATTATAACTGCTGCACCTTTATTGCATGCACCCCTAATTTCCTGTTTGATGCCCTCCCCAACATCACTACTACTGTTTGGAGGTCTGTACACAACTCCCACTAACGTTTTTTGCCCATTGGTGTTCTGCAGCTCTACCATATAGATTCCACATCATCCAAGCTAATGTCCTTCCTAACTATTGCATTAATCTCTTCTTTCAACAGCAATGCTACCCCACCTCCTTTTCCTTTTATTCTATCCTGAAGCCACGTCTTTGTAATCCCAATCACATCATATCTGTTAACATCTATTTGCACAGTTAATTCATACACCTTATTACGGATATTCCTTGCATTAAGACACAAAGCCTTCAGGCTTATTATTTTAACACGCTTTGTCCTTTTAGAATTATGATGTAATGTGGCCCTTTTTGTTTCTTGCTTTTGTTTACTCGGTCTTCCACTATTGCTGTTTACCTTTCTACCATCTGTTTCTGACTCCATATTACTTCGCCCTGTCTCGCTGCATCGGTTCCCATCCCCCTGCCATATTAGTTTAAACACTCCCGAACTGCAAATGTTACCCCCAGGACATCAGTTCCAGTCCTGCCCAATTGCAGACCATCCCTTTTATACAGGTCCCACTTCCCCCAGAACTGGTTCTAATGTCCCAGGAATTTGAATCCCTCCCTCTTGCACCACTGCTCAAGCCACGTATTTATTCTAACTATCCTGCTTCCTTTACTCTGATTAGCACATGGCACTGGTAGCAATCCAGAGATTACTACCTTTTGAGGTCCTACTTTTTTAATTTAACTCCTAGCTCCCTAAATTCACGCTTCTTACCTATATCGTTGATACCTACATGCACCACGACAACTGGCTGTTCACCCTCCCTCTCCAGAATGCTCAGCAGCCGCTCCGAGACATCCTTGACCCTTGCACCAGGGAGGCAACATACCATCCTGGAGTCTCAGTTGCGACCGCAGAAACTCCTATCCCCCTTACAATAGAGTCCCCTATCACTATAGTTCTCCCACTCTTTTTCCCGCCCTTCTGTGCAGCAAAGCCACTCATGGTGCCATGAACCTGGCTGCTGGTGCCTTCCCCTGGTAAGTCATCTCCCTCAACAGTATCCAAAACGGTACATCTGTTTTGGAGCGAGATGACCACAGGGGACTCCTGCACTACCTTCCTGCACTTGCCTTGTCTCTTGGTCACCCATTCACTATCTGTCCTAACCCTTACCTGTGGTCGATGATCCTTCGTCAGTATTTTGCTTTTGTATTGGTTTTTTGTTATGTTGATTGAGGGATAAATATTTAGAGCAAGTATTTGTACTGCACTTTTTTTGACAGCCATGCACCTGTCAAGCCTCACCCCGCTGTCAAGCTCCGAGCCTCACACCACTCCCCCTTCCTGGCCCCGAATCATTCCGTCCATGTGGTGCTGAGAAGCAGGACCAGAGGCCCAAGACTCCACCCAGGCCCTGGTTCTCTGCCCCGCTTAGGCCCCATCCCCGACCTGTCCACTGTCTTCTCCACGCCCTCCCATTCCCCCTCCCGACATTCTCTGCCCCTCCCCCTGACATTCTCTGCCCCTCCCCCCGACATTCTCTGCCCCTCCCCCCGACATTCTCTGCCCCTCCCCCCGACATTCTCTGCCCCTCCCCCCGACATTCTCTGCCCCTCCCCCCGACATTCTCTGCCCCTCCCCCCGACATTCTCTGCCCCTCCCCCCGACATTCTCTGCCCCTCCCCCCGACATTCTCTGCCCCTCCCCCCGACATTCTCTGCCCCTCCCCCCGACATTCTCTGCCCCTCCCCCCGACATTCTCTGCCCCTCCCCCCGACATTCTCTGCCCCTCCCCCCGACATTCTCTGCCCCTCCCCCCGACATTCTCTGCCCCTCCCCCCGACATTCTCTGCCCCTCCCCCCGACATTCTCTGCCCCTCCCCCCGACATTCTCTGCCCCTCCCCCCGACATTCTCTGCCCCTCCCCCCGACATTCTCTGCCCCTCCCCCCGACATTCTCTGCCCCTCCCCCCGACATTCTCTGCCCCTCCCCCCGACATTCTCTGCCCCTCCCCCCGACATTCTCTGCCCCTCCCCCCGACATTCTCTGCCCCTCCCCCCGACATTCTCTGCCCCTCCCCCCGACATTCTCTGCCCCTCCCCCCGACATTCTCTGCCCCTCCCCCCCGACTTTCTCTGCCCCTCCCCCCGACTTTCTCTGCCCCTCCCCCCGACTTTCTCTGCCCCTCCCCCCGACTTTCTCTGCCCCTCCCCCCGACTTTCTCTGCCCCTCCCCCCGACATTCTCTGCCCCTCCCCCCCCCCCCCCTGTCGGGGGTGGGGGGGTGAGTGGGAAGTAAGGGATCCCGGCGGCGGGGGAGGGGAGAGAGGGAACTCTTGAAAGATGGAACACGTTCTTCCAACCCCCTACAAAGGACATTGTTGGAATGGATGATATCCGGAAGTCATGACACTCTCACTATTTACTTCATACCCAATAAACCTGTTGACAATCTGTACACAATGCCTGCCCCAGCTATGCACTTGCACTGGGGTAAGGCACTTTGGCTGGGCTAGGGAAGCACTTGCACGGGGTTTAGGCACCGGCTGGGGGAGGCATTCACTTGCGCTGGGGTATGTGATTTCAGCTGGGGGAGGTATGCACTTCGGCTGACCCTTGCTGTCTTCTGGGGAGCTCTATCCTCTGTCGTTTCAGGAAGTCAAAGTGGATTGAGTTACAATTTACAAAGTCAGTGAGACCTTGGGATAGGCGGTTCCAGTTACACGTTCTTGTGAAACTTCAGGGTGTGGCTTATCCTCCAAGGGGACCAATCATAGATAAAGGGTGGAGCATGGTGCCCATTTTTGCAGTACAAATAAGCGCAAAAATAAATATTTACCAGAACACCGGGGATAACTCCCCTGCTCTTCGAAATAGTACCATGAGATCTTTTACGTCCACCTGAGAGCACAGCCGGGGCCTCGGTTTAATGTCTCATCCGAAAGATGGCACCTCCAACAGAGCAGCGCTCCCTCAGCACTACACTGGAGTGTCAACCTAGATTTTTGTGCTCAAGACCCTGGAGTGGGACTTGAACCTACAATCTTCTGACTCCGAGGTGAGCATGCTACCTACTCAGCCACAACTCATACCAGAGAAAGATAGTCTGCATCATCATAACTGACCAGTGTATGAACTTAACTAGTGTTTACTTAATATTAGACTTTTAAACTCTTGAAATAGACACCTATACCTCAACAAAAGAATAATTAATTCTGTTTGTTCATGGTATATAATGTTCTTAGCTTTATAAAATAACGCACACCACACTTTTGTGTATCTGTAGCACCAAAATTCTAACACTGAAGTTACCCCCAAAAATCAAAACAATCAGGAAATGCCACTATTATCCATTTACTACACTGTCTCAGCGCACATCTCAAAATTCTACTATATGCTCCCAATTCACTATTTCCATGTGCATCCACTAGTATTTTTAAAATCTTACCAAAATAAGAGTTGTATCTTGCCCACCCATGTGGAGTGATTTTAAAACTAAATTATCTTAATGGTTAACAGTTGCCCACATCCTTTTACAACTTTCAGGCTACATTAAGATTGAAAAGATAATTTGTCTTGCAGAATCTGATGAGACTTTTATTCCAAGTCAGGTTGGCAGCATAATTCATGGTCAGGTGCAGATTAGGTTCTGCAGTGCCCACCATCTGGCAAGGTCCGGTGGTGAGAGCCGAGGGAAGCTAGGCACTCCTTCACAACAGGTAGGAAACATTAGAGGGCAAGTAATTAAGGAGCTGGTCGTAACATGCCTATTAACTGGTTAAAGGCCAACAATAAGCAGAGAGCTGGTCACATGTCAGGTAATCGTGAATGTTTGGAGCAAACAAAAATGGGGTGCTAAAAATTAAAGTTGATTGGTGATTTTGTTTCTTGCTGGTTAACGTTTCATTATTGATTAAGGATAGTTTTATAGTGGTTTAAGATTGGCTAGCCAGGAAAGTACCTTTTTTCTATTGATTCAGAAGAATGCAGTGACACTGAAATATCCAATAATGCAAGGGGCAATTAGGACAAAATAATAAATACTTCATAATTATCTGATGGATTATTTACCTGGTAAAATCCAAAGTATTAATATAATTGAAGTGCAAATGTTGACCAAAGATTGAAAGAGAAAGTGAACTTGCATTTATATAGTCACTTTACCTTCCTCAGAACATTATAAAGCAGATCAGTCAATTAAATATTTTTGAAGTATAGTCGCTGTTGTACGGTAGACAAATTCAGCAGCCAATTTGTGCTCAGCAAGGTCCCACAAACAGCAGAAATAAATGACCAGATAATCTGATTTGGTGGTGTTGATTTCAGGGCTAATCATTGGTCAGGACACTTGCACAACTCTCTTGCTCTCCTTTGAATAGTGCTATGGATCTTATGTGTCCACCTGCGAGGGCTGATGTGACTTTGGTTTAACCTCTCATCCAAAAAAGGGCATCTTTGTGCAGCACTTCCTACACAACAAGGACACGATCTTAAAATTAGAGCTCCGCCTGTTGGGTGACATCGGAAAGCACTTTTTCACACAAGGGTCAGTGGAAATCCAGACCTTTTTCCCCCACAAAGTGGTGGATATTGATGCTGCATTAATTGAAATTTTCAAGACTGAGATTGATAAATAGATATTTGTTAGGTGAAAGGTGTCAATGGATATGGAGCAAAGGCAAGTTAAATAGTATTGAGGTACAGATCAGTCTTGATATAACTGGATGGCATAACAGACTCGACAAGCTGATTGGCCTACTCCTATTTCTATGTTCCTTCAATATTAAACGATGGTGTCAACCTAGTTTACATGCTCAAATCTCTGAAATGGGGCTTGAAACCCATTACCTTTGAGAATGTTACTACTGAGCCAAGGCTGACCCTATCCTTTTTGCAAAGCCTTTCCTCTGTCCTGCTATCGGATTGCCCTTGCTTGGTTCCACTCTTGCCATTATGATAGCCAAATTCGTCCAGATAAATGCCAAAACAATTTCATCTGTCTTTCTACTCTTTTTCTCCCGCCGCGCACACTTAGTTCCCTTACCACTGATTCCATCCCCCTCTGTGGCAAATGTCTTGGGCTGAACCAGACTCTGTGCAGCCTCAATGCCATATTTGATCCCAAGCTAAGTGCCCAAATGCATGTCCTCTGCATCACAAATACTGCCTACTTCCACCTCTGTTACATTGCCTGATGCTATCCCTACCTCGGCCCATTTGCTGCTCAAACCTCATCCGTACTTCTATCACCTCCTAACCAATGTTCCCCCTAATTTTTTGTGGAGCACGATCTTTTTAAGGGGCTGCTCAGCCCATTCACAGTTTCATGTGAAATTTAACATTAGAAAAGCCAGCTCTGGGCTGCAAGGGACCGGCAGAGAGCTGCGTGGCTGTGCAGCTTAGAGGAGAGGGAACGTTGCTCCTGACTTGATCATACTGATGCTCTCCTGGCTGGCCTGCCATCCTCCATCCTTCATAAACTTGAGCTCATCAAAAACTCTGTAGCCTATAAGCTACAAATCCTGCTCTCACTGACCATGTTCAAATGCCTTATTAGTCTTACCCCTCTCTATCTTTGTAACTTCCTCCAGCCCTACAATTCTCTGTTATCTGGGGTTCTCCAACTCTGGCCTCCTATGCATCCCCCATTCCCTTCACTCCATCATTGATAGCTGTGCCTTCGGCTGTCTCGGCGCAAAGCTGGAATTGCTTCCCTGCACTCCGCTCTCTTCCTTAAAAACTGCCTTAAACCAAGCTTTTAGTCACCCCTCTTAATGGGCCCAAGTTTCCACATGATTTGCGCCTGATTTTTAGGAGCAACTGGTGGAGAACGGACTATCTTCGAAATCGCAATTCTCCACATTTTTTTTTCTGCAGTTCTAGTCAGGTGGAACAGTTCTACTTTGGAACAGAATTTTTTCTTCAAAAGGGGGCGTGTCCGGCCACTGACGCCTGATTTGAAAGTTTCCACAGTGAAAACGTACTCCAAACTAAAGTAGAATGGAGCAAGTGAAGATTTTTGTAGAACTGAAAAAAACCTGTTCTACACATTAAAAAATCAGGCGCAGGTTACAAATTAGGCGTCCAGAACGAGGTGGGGGGGTGGGAAGGGAAGTCATTAAATTCTATAATAAATCCTTATTTATACTTATACAAATAATATACAAATAAATCCAACCTGAATAAACATTTATAAGCAAAGAAAAGATTAAATAAACCATCTTCCTACCTGTGTGAAAGTGCTTCAGCCAGGGAAAATTCTGCAGCCGTTCGTGCCGCTGAGCGGGAGGGGGGGGGGGGGGGGGGGGGAGGAGAAAGCCGTTCGTGCCGCTGAGCGGGAGGGGGGGGGGGGGGGAGAAAGCCGTTCGTGCCGCTGAGCAGGGGGGGTGGGGGGAGGAGAAAGCGGTTTGTTGTTGTGGAGGGGAGGGAGGGGAAGGAGACAGCGGTTTGTTGCCGCGGAGGGGAAGGAGACAGCGGCTTGTTGCCGTGGAGGGGAGGGGAAGGAGACAGCGGCTTGTTGCCGTGGAGGGGAGGGGAAGGAAACAGCGGCTTGTTGCCGTGGAGAGAGGGAAGGGAGGGGAAGGAAACAGCGGCTTGTTGCCGTGGAGAGAGGGGAGGGAGGGGAAGGAAACTGTGGCTTGTTGCCGTGGAGAGAGGGGAAGGAGACAGCGGCTTGTTGCCGGGGAGGGAGGGAAAGGAGACAGCGGCTTGTTGCCGTGCAGGGGAGGGGAGGGAGGGGAAGGAGACAGTGGCTTGTTGTCGTGGAGAGGGGAGAGGGAGGGGAAGGAGACAGCGGCTTGTTGCCGTGGAGAGAGGGGAGGGAGGGGAAGGAGACGGCGGCTTGTTGCCGTGGAGAGAGGGGAGGGAGGGGAAGGAGACAGCGGCTTGTTGCCGCGCAGGGGAGGGGAGGGAGGGGAAGGAGAGAGCCGTTTGTTGCCGTCGAGGGGAGGGAGGGGAAGGAGACAGTGAGAAGGGTAGCCTCAGTGCTGATGTGCTGATGGCAATGTGATTTTATTAAAAAATGTTCAAAAATTAAACAGCTACAAAGAACTACAAAAATGTCCGAGTGCCAATGTTTTTTCACACTGAGCATGCGCGAACGCTCCGACGCGCACGCGCAGCGTTGCCGGCAGGAAAAAAGCTAATTTAAATAGTACCCGCCCCCTCCAACTTACAAAATCAGCGCGAGTGTAGGCTCCGCTCCCCTGGGCGCCGCACCAAACAGACAAGGAGCTGCAAAGCGCTCGAGAATAGCGCGTTTTTCTTCTGGCGCCGTTTTAGGCGCGTAAAACGGCCGCCTAGCTCGGAGGGGCGCCCATTTTTTATCCTGTGGAAACTTGGACCCATAATCTCCACTAGTTTGGTGTCAATTTTTATTTGATTATGCTTCTGTGAAGCACCTTGTGACATGTTTGTACATTAAAGGTGATCTATAAATACAAGTTGCTGAATTTCATAAACCATGATTATGAAGCACTAACTTATACAACAAGGCGAAGTTGTGCTATATTTTTTTTTAATTCTTTGACCAATAGAGCCCTCACTTTTGTCAATGCAGCTCTGTAACTGGTAGTTCGCAGTGGATCATGTGAACTGTTCAGGATTACTCAGCTTGCAGTTTTTCTCTGAAGAATTGTCTTAGCTGCAGAGTACAAATCAGCAACTTGCTCCATGGGAAGTTGCAAATATGAGCACACATGCCACCCTCTAGTGTCTCTTTCTGTCTCTCTCTCGCCCCTGCCCCCCTCTCTTTCTCTCCGGCCCTCCCTCTGTGTCCATCCGGTTCGCGCATTCTCTCTCTCGACCATCTTGGTCTGGTTCATCTACTCTCTGGGCATGTTCACTCAGGGATTAAGGGAGCCTTCGTCCACGATCTTTTAAATTGGGTACAAATTTACTGGACATAATAGAAGACCTTAAACTGTTTTTGGTAGTGATTAGAATTATATATTAATAATGAGATTTTAATTGCAGAGAGATACAATGCAACATCAAAATCAAACTCCAGTCATCACCAAGCAAAATGGTAAGTAATTTTCATTTTGCCTCACTTTAGATGAAGATTTTCTGTGGGCACTCTTCTGCAATGATCATAGCCCCTTTTATAAAGACTGGGTTTACAATTTCAATGCATGTAGGGCACAGAGGAATCTTTACCAATCTTCTCTTGGCATATATATGACAGTGAGGAAGATTAAAGTTTAATGGAGTGTGCAATTTTCAGGTAAGCCTTAGGCAAGAACTGTCCAGTGTCATAGTTGCTGACTATGTAGTTATCTCAGCAGTACCACACCAGTTGATGCAAATTTGAGGTACTTGATACTGTGTTTATAAATTGTTTTGGGAGCAAGATATTAATTGGACAGAAGAGATAGGTAAAGGGGATAGGGGAATGGAGTTCCTACAATGAGTACAGGACTCCTTTCTAACTCAACATGTAAAAAGCCTAACAAGGGAGGATTCACGAGTGGATCTACTGTGGGGAATGAACCAGAGCAGATATGAGAAGTAAAAGTAGGGGAACATCTAGGCAATAGTGACCATAATATAATGCACTTGAAGATAATAATTGTGAAAGACATAAGTATGACAACGACCAGGTTAATAGATTGGAGAAAAGCTGATTTTGAGGGGTTGAGAATAGAACTTGGGAAAATAAAATGGATAACAATTATGGTGAACAGCAATGGAAAACATTTACAACGGTGTTCAACAGTCCAGGAAAAATATATTCTGCTATACAAGAACAAGCTAAACACTAATGAGATACCATGGATGAATAAATTGAGGGTAAGGAAAGAGGCATACATTAATATATGGACAGCAGGGGAGAGCATGATGAGGGAGAATCTGAAGAGATTAGGAGAGAAGTTTTTAAAAAAAAAAAAGGCAAAGAGAAACTATGGAATTAAATTATCAACGAACAAAATAAAATTCTAAAATATTTTACAGGCATGTAAATAAAAGGAAGCTTTGGATGGGATTAGGGCCACTAAGGGATGGACAGGATAATACCACAGGCAGCGAGAGAGATATGGCAGAGATATTAAATAATTACTTTGCTTCAGTATTTACCAGGGAGATAGAACAGGTGGAAATGACATTGAATGATGAGATTAGTGATGAGATAACTGCATTTAAAATAAGCGAGATATATTAAATATCAAAGAGGATAAAACCCCTAGTCTGGACGAATTACATCCACGCATTTTTAAAGAATCTAGAGAAGAGATGTTAGAGGCATTACTACACATTTAGTAATTCGTTAGAAAAGGGTGTAGTGCCAGAGGACTGGCGGATAGCTAATGTAATACCTATATTTAAGAAGGGAGATAGAACATGTCCAGAGAACTATAGACCAGTCAGCTTAACATCGGTGCTAGGAAAAATAATGGAATCCCTACTAAAGGAGAAAATGGAAGAACATCGAGAAACCAAAAATATAAGTCAGCATAGATTTCAAAAGGGAAAGTCTTGCTTGACCAAGCTCATTGAATTTTTTGAAGAGGTAACCGAGAGAGTAGACAATTATTTTAACTTATCTAGATTTTGAAAAGGCCTTTGATAAGGTACCACATAATAGACTAATGAATAAGGTCAAGGAATGTGGAGTTAGGACAAATAGCAGAATGGAAAGCTAGCTGGCTTCAAAACAGACAGCAGAGAGTAGGGGTAAAGGGTAGCTATTCAAAGTGGCAGAAGGTAGGAAGTGGTGGTCCACAAGAATTAGTGCTGGGACCATTGTTCACAATTTATATTAACGATTTAGATTTTCCCATCAAAAACACAATTTCTAAATTTGCGAACACCACCAAATAGTCAATACTGAGGAGGAGTGCAGTAAATTACAAGACGACATTAATAAACTTGCAGAATGGGCATATAATTGGCAAATTAAATGCAACACCGATAAACGTGAGGTATTACATTTTGGTAAGAAAAATAGGGAGGTCACATATTACTTGGAAAATAAGAATCTAAATGGGGTGGAGGAGAAAAGGTATCTCGGAGTACAAATACACATCACAAAGTATCGACACAGGTTAACAAGGCCATAAAAAAGCAAACCAAGCACCAGGGTTTATTTCTAGAGGGATAGGATTGAAAAGTAGTGAAGTTATGCTAAACTTCTATCGAACCTTGGTTTAGACCACACTTGGGAGTACTGCATACAATTCTGGTCACCATATAAAAAGGATATAGAGGCACTAGAGAGGGTGCAGAGAAGATTTACAAGGATGATACCAGGAAAGGCTGAGTCTCTTTCTCTTGAAAAGAGAAAGCTGAGGGGTGACCTAATAGAGGTCTTTAAAATCATGAACGGTGTTGATAGATGCAGTGTGTTTCCACTTGTGGGGAAGAGCAAAACTAGAGGCCATCAATATAATATAGTCACCAAGAAATCAAATAGGAAATTCAGAAGAAACTTCTTTACCCAGAGAGTGGTGAGAATGTGGAACTTGCTACCAAAGGAAATGGTTGAAACTAATAGGATAGATGCATTTAAGGAGCGGTTAGATAAGCATTGGAGGGAGAAGGATATAGAGGGTTTTACTGATGTTCAGATGAGGAAAGATGGGAGAAGGCACGAGTGGAGCATAAAGGCCGGCATGGACTGGTTGGGTTAAATGGCCTGTTTCTGTGCTGTATATCCTCTGTAATCCTACGTACACATGTAGTGGTGAGGGAATATAGTCGTCATCCTGGGAAGAGGACATATTCAACAGTCCGCTCCGAGTAGAATGGGTCTTTTCCAGCTAGATTTATTGGTACATTTAGCTGTTGGCGAACGATTTGGACAAGTAACAGTTTTGAAAAGTTGTGTACGTATTTTAGATGTGATACTAGATGATATGAAAGGTATTTAAAAAAAAAAATATGCTCAACCACTTTGTAATTTTACCAGTTTCTTAAATGTATATGTTAATATTGTATCTGATCTGTATTTTAATTAACTTGCATGCTTTTAGATTATCTGCTAAGTGTGACAAAAGGAATCTCTAGTCAAGTTTCAAGCCTGTTTGTTGTAATTATATTAGCCAGGTAATTTCCATTCAACCTCCTTGTTTTTTTGCACTTTGCATTCTTAGATAATGAGCAGCTTTATTGTAAAACAGGGTAATTTACAATAGAATAAGCATAAATTAAAAAAACAGCTCTACTAAAACAAAAACTGTTGATTTGCTTCTGTTTATAAACTGCCATTTCTCTCCTCAATGAAAAAAATAACAGTTCCAAATAGATAAATTGCCTGTTGTAATTGCAGCAGTGTTGGAATAGTTTCTTCCAATTGTTCTTTTCCCTGCTGTTGTGATCAAGATTGGACATTTTCTATGTGGGAACTTGTCGTCATAAATTTTGGGCTCAACTTCCCTTCCACCTCCAAAATCATGTGATCTAGTCATGAGCCATAGACCATCCAAAATTTAAATCATTTTCACCTAATATACAACTAAATGAGGATGGTACATGAGAGAAGCGAACTGCTGGGGAATTGGAAGCATCTGCATCGCGTGCATACCAGTGATTCTTTTGCACATAACTGAAGGCAAGACGAGTAACGTGATTCCAATGTATCAATATTAGATTAGGAGGAACTCTCCAATGGCTAATGAATAAATGCAGTGTGTGGTATGGTATTGAGCTGCACAAGCATCAGCTTCAATCCAAAGTCTCTGCTAACTGGTCATGGGAGTTCCCATTGTTTTAGACTGGAGTGAGATCCAACTAGCCACGGGGATTGTGCTACACTGTGAGGTTCAGTTCTAGTCTCTGCTGAATTTATTGATCTCTATTGCAACAAAAAGTCCGTGGCATCATTACTGAGCATCGGCAAGTTAAGATGTATCCGTGGTTGAATGAACTTGCATATGAAGAACAGGCATTAAAGCAAAACTACTGGAGGGCTTACAGGTGGATGTATTCTGACCTGCTTTAGAATAATAAACTGTTTTTACAATAAACCCAATCATTATATAAGTGCCACACTCGTCATCACTTGAAGCAATTGGCCTCCCACATTTCCAACTATTTCAAATATTTCAACTTCTGGGCAGCCTGGTAGTACAGTATGGGGGTAATATTTGAGGATTCCACCCCCACCTATGGAATATAACTAGGAAAAGCAATATTACCCACTGGTAATATTTTTAAATCATGCAGTTCAACAATCTTGGCTTGTGGTTGTAGGTAAAATATGTTCTTGGTTGAGTAGTGATCTCCCTTTGGAACTGAAGAGAACAAAAATACAGAACTTTGTGTGGGTAGCTTTTCACTTTTAAGCTACTCCAGATCTGATATGAAATGTAGTAAGTAACCAAATAGAATTTATAAGTGGCATGATTTATAACCTCCTTTCTTTTTTAAATAGCTCTGAAACTGAACAAACTGCGTCACGGTAAGTCTACCTACAATTGGATGTTAATTCTAACAGAAAACAGACCTGTGTGGTGTGTAGTATATTTTGTGCAAGGGTCTTGCTTTGGTCTTTATAACTGAGTTGCATATGATGATGCTATCGAACAGTCTCCATACTTCTTGCCATTCTTTCTCTGTTACCTAATGAGCTATGTCACTTTCCCAACTTGATGAGTGGGTGTTCAGGTGCCACCTGCAATATATGTCTGCAGGATTGTTGGGTAGTGCAGATCATGTGGTGATAATGATGGAAATTGGAAATTGTGATACAATCTCCTTTTGAGACTAGGGATTACTTTTGCCAGGCTCTCAATCTGCTTGAGGTGGGAGTTCCGTTATGCCATAGTACTGCGAAGGCCAAAAAGCCGAGAGGATCATAAACACATTCTTCACCTGATCCAATCTAGCATTACAGTACCCCAAAGGTCTATTTTTCTCTCTTTCCCTTTTATTCTCTTTCTCTGTCTCCCTCTCATCTCTGTCCCCTCCTCTCTTGTGCTGCCCCTCCTCTCATGCTGCCCTATGTTATGTTATGTTATTTGAAATGCCATGTTTCAGACAAGATGTTAAACTGAAGCATTGTCTGTACAGGTGGCTATAAGAAATCACAAGCTACCTTTTTCAAAAAAGAGCAGGAGGTTCTCTGGGCTATCATT
This sequence comes from Pristiophorus japonicus, assembly GCF_044704955.1. Classification (NCBI taxonomy): domain Eukaryota; kingdom Metazoa; phylum Chordata; class Chondrichthyes; family Pristiophoridae; genus Pristiophorus; species Pristiophorus japonicus. Next base: position 41,528,635 of record NC_091980.1, read on the forward strand.
TGTCTTTCAGCCAATACCACTTAAATAGATTGACATCATCTCATGCTGTTTATGGCACTGTGCTGTGTGCAAATTCTCTGGTACGTTTGTCACTGTAAGCAGCAGTGATGTCCCCCAAAAGTAATTTTTGGCTGTTAATGCTTTGGAACGTCCCGAGGATGTGAAAGGCATGATATAAAAGCAAGTTTGTTTTTCTCAACCCTAACCCGGCTGGAATGTGGCTTTTGAAATGCGAGTGCAGGGTTTCTTAAAGGGCTTCACATGTATTTGGGGAAACCTCTTAGAGTTGAAATAGCACTTTAAACCACAAAATCGTTGGTAAGCCCTTTCTTTTTTTTTTAATGCTTGGGGGAGAGAGAGAGAGAAGGGGTGGAAACGGAAAGTGTAGAGCCTTCATTCTTCTTCCCCATCCCACTTGCCTGTAGTTGAACATTGCACCTACATTCTTCACCTTCCTGCTCTCTCCAACCACAATTTGCTATTCCTGCCCTGAGCACCTGTCTTCTTCCCCTTGCCATTCCCTTCTACCGCCTCCCGTTCCTTTCTAAATTTCCTATCCTGCTCTCCAACCTTAATGTCCACACCTTTTATTTCATTCCCTCCTATCAAACGTAAGAAACAGGACTCCTAAGATTACACACTATCAAGTTGAGCCTGAATGAGTGATACGGGTGCAGTGTGTCAAGAACTGAACAGAATGGCAGTTGATAGTTCTTGGTCATCCACAACTTCATATTGAGCAAGCAGTCAGACAAGCATGGTGGTGAGTGACCATGGAGTCTATTTTATTGGTAGAGATGAATGTTTTCAAGCTGACCCCATATGGATGATGTCAAGGAGCAACATGCAGATGAGGAATAGGAGGGGATCCCTGGGTGAAACCTTGTGGCACTTTTCAAATGCCTGTTTCCACCTCCGTAACATCACCCATCTCCGCTGCTGAAATCTTCATCCATGCCTTTGTTACTTCTACACTTGACTATGCCAACACACTCCTAGCTGGCCTCCCACATTCTATCCTACATAAACTAGAGGTGATCCAAAACTCAGCTGCCCGTGTCCTAACTCGCACCAAGTCCCGATCACCCATCACCCCTGTGCTCACCGATGGCTTCCGGTTAAGCAACGCCTTGATTTCAAAATCCTCATCCTTATTTTCAAATTCTTCCATGGCCTCATCCCTCCCTATCTCTGTAATTTCATCCAACCCCACAACCCCCTGAGATGTCTGCGCTCCTCTAATTCTGCCCTCTTGAGCATCCCTGATTATAATTGCTCATTGATGGTCGTGCCTTCCGTTGCCTCGGCCCCAAGCTCTGGAAGTCCCTGTCTGAACCTCTCCGCCTCTCTTTTCTCCTTCAAGGCTACTTTAAATCTACCTCTTTGACCAAGCTTTTGGTCACCTACGCTAATTTTTACTTGTGCGGCTTGGTGTCATTATTTTATCTCCTAATACTCCTCTTGTAAAATGCCTTGGGATGTTTCACTATGTTAAAGGCGCTATAACAAGTTGTTGTTGACTGTGCCAGAGTGGGAGAAGAAACTATTGTATGGAATGTGCTGGTTACATCGGAACAGTAATGGAGGTACGATAGTATAGTGGTTATATTACTAGACTAATGATCCAGATGCCCAGGTTATTAATACAGAAAATGAGAGTTCAAATACAGCCAAGGCAGTTTGAGAATTTATTTTTACATCTGGAAATAAAAAGCTGGTATAAGTTCTTTTAAAAAGTGACCATGTTGCTATCAATGTCAAAAAACCATCCAGTTCACTAATAAGGAAACTTACCATCCTTACCCGGTCTGGCCTACATACAATTCCACACCAACATGTTTGACTCTTAACACTGCCTTTTGAAATATCCTACCAAGTCACCTTGTTCTATCACCACTACAAAGAAGCAAAGAAGACAAACTGCAGCGATTCAAGGAGGCGGCCCACCACTACCTGCTCAGGGCAACAAACGCTGGCTGTGCTCCTAACGCCCACTTCCCAAGAATTATCTTTTTTAAAGTAGGAGTGGAACCAGTGAAAGTGATGCCATGGAGGTGGACCATGTGGTGTTTGCATCAAATGCTTTAGAGAGGTTGAGGAGAACAGGGAGACCAGAATATCATATGGTCGTCATCACAAAGGCTACCGATGACTTTGTCCAGGGCACTCTTGACACTGTAGGCAAAGTGCAAACTGGACTGAAGAGGTTTAAGCAAAGAATGATGGGAAAAGTGAGCACAGACCTCGAGGATGATGTCTTCAAAGATCTTGCAGAGGAAAGGGAGGTCTCAAATCATTCATCCAAGTGATAATATTTAGACTGAATCAAAACAGGTTAACCCATTGAAGCTTATTTCAACATTTAAAAAAAACATTAACTGGATTTACACAGACTACGGTGAACCTAGAAATGTTACACAGTAGACTAGAGGTGTCCAAGCATTTGACTTTGATTGGCACATAGATGCATGCCATGGGGCCCTGGGGAGGGACACAGTTTAAGTAACTGTTTCCATTGATTTTTGTATGTCACAAGATGGCAACCGATTTAAGATGTATCCACCAGTGAGGCAGCAGGGCTAAAAACAAAAAGCATTTTTTTCCGATCCTCCAGACCTACAAATGCCACACAGAACAATCCAACAAAAAGAAAATATAAATATAAATAGAACTGAGTAGCTTGAGCTTTCAGGGCTGGATTTTCAAAGCTCAGGGGTTGAGTGTAGTAATATTTTAATTTCTTCCCCCAAAACCAGTATACAGTATGGAGTAGTTCATTATCCATTCTTTATACTATCAGGAAAACTCAGTGGTAAAATCCTTGAGATAAATGTTGGGTACCTTTTACGTTTTGTGTGACTTACGTGTATTGTGTATACATGACCCTGTGTTTATTGAACTCCGCATGCTTGTCACATCGCAATAAAAAATGTGTTTCTTTTTCTAAAGTTTATTATAAACTAGCCAGCAATGAATTTTAAACAGTAATGTACAGTATATTGATATTTCTAAACCACTGACTATGCACATTTATGAAGACATGGGCATCACGATTGACAGTTTTTAAAATTACAAATATCTAGTCTGCATTTAGCTGCTGTGCGTGTACCCCAATTTCCTCCTTGCCTATGAGCTCTCTCTTTCTTTCCTGCATGTATCTCTCTCCATGAATGTGCTTCATTCTAGCATTTTTGCTCGGTCTGATACTCCTTTCTCACTACGGCTAATGTATATTGAGTTCAATTTACAGAGCTGCTTGTGAACAGAAATTCTAGTAATCACAAGCTAAGCTATTCGGCTAATGCCAAACTACAAATTCAGCAGTATCAACCTAGCAACCATGCCTCTTCCACTTGGGATAAGAGACCACAAAAATCAACACACATTTATTTAAAATCAGACAACAGCAAATGTTGGAAACAAAATACACATTGAGATAGTGATCGACTGTAGAGAACATACAACTTGTGATGCACCATATCTCACTTGCAGCATTGGAGTTTAGGAGTTCGACAGCTTGCTCTACTTAGCGGTTTATATTCTGCAATCCACATTATAGTTCTGTGATCACAGTTATGTTTGTGTTTTTATCCATTTGTCTCCAGTGAAGATATCGGCCCTGAAGTTGTGGTCGGAGGCACCCCGCGAGGAATGCCTCCTACCTGCAAATAAAATGCCCTAGTGGTATGGAGATTCACGGCTCTGGGCCTCTCCTGGGTATTCGCAGATAGAGGCCCATGTATTCCAGGAGCGCATGCGGTTCGCAAGCACCCATGGGACCACATGGGCCAGTCCTACCAATAAAAAGGGAATCCCCATTCATGCGTATGTACGGAATCTCCATAAGCATGAATGGGAATACCCCAAAAAAGATGACGACACAGCAAATAAATTAACCGAAAAAAATTATGGCCTAGAAATTGGGTATCGTTTGGGGGTGGTAACATCGGGGAGGCGGGACATTTTACGGAGGTTCCGCCCCCCTCATTAAATGCGTGTTACCGCCCCCGGACGGAAGCGCTCCACTTTCTTCCGGGGCGGGAGCGGAGCACACGGTTCAGCAGTACTATGCATTGGGCTGAGTAGGCGAGGCCCTTCCCTGAATTAATGGGAACCCACCTACCTGGAACACTGAGAAGTGGGCATGCCGCACAATATGCTCGGCACTCAAGCAGAGTGCCAGGCTGAGCGGATCACAGCGCAGATCCCACGACCAAAGCACAACCGGAGATTTTATTCAGCTGCAGCTGGCCACCTCCCCTTTAAATTTCACCCCGGCAATGGCTGTCTGGTATGTGTCCCCTGAAGCTGTCGCTATTATCGCCCGGCGAAACCCAATTTAGGGGCCGGGGCACGAACGGGGTGATGCAGACAGCAATGATGTTACAATCTCTGGACGCAGGAGATTTGGGACGCAATGCCGTAGCACCGCCGCTAATCTCCCACCGAATTTAATGGAAGTGGTTAGCGGTGCCGTGTCCGAGGCCACTAACGGGAGGTGCAAATGCACCCAATTTCTCCCCCTATATATTTAAAATTAATTAAAATGCCATTTTATTAAATATTTAAAACAAGTTTAATTTTTTGAAAAATAAATGTAAATGTTTTAAAGGGGCCAAAAATAACCTTTCCTTATTGCACAGTTTTTTTTAAACTTATAAATGATTTAAAAAATGTATTTTTTTTTTTAAACTCTTCGCAACCAAAAGCAGGCCTTACGCCTGCTTTTACCAGATGTAAGAATTTCACGGACATTCAAGGTCTAGACGTTGGGCAAATAATCCAACTCCCCACCTGCGAATGCCCTTTTCCCACGGATTAGTACGATCTATCAAGAAAATTCTTCGCGTGCAAAAACCCAGAACTTGTGAGACCCTTATGGGCACATATACACCTGTAGGGGCTGCAAAATACAGGCCATTAGTTTCCATTGATCACACTTGCCAGTTCCTCCAGTTTGATTTTTAAATAACTAATACTGCTGTATTTATTGACATGCTTGGTTTGGATTACTGTCTTGTACTCCCTCCTGAAGTATTCAATAATTTTCCATCTCAACAGTCATTATTAACATTTTCCATGTTCTAAAAATGTAATTATCTGCCCACAATTATCCTGTTTGCTTAATGAAGTGTCAGTGAAACAGGCTTTTAAATGGAGCCCTTTTTCTCTGCTTTTTTTCAGAGAAATGCAGTCCTAAATATTTCAAGGAAATGTGGTTTTTATTTTCCCCTTGTGAATGGGAATTTAACTAATTTGTGATTTTGTACTCCTGACTGATACATTTGACTTCATTTTCTAAACTTTATCACACATATCCATTTTGTCTTCTCTTGTGTTCCACTACATTAGATGTCTGGAAAGGGCTCCACTGAAATTTGTACTTTCTATCCTCTTGCAGGTTTGAAAATACAGCTGAACATTTCACTGTCTGTTAATGCACATCAATTTATATCAACTAGACTTGCTTCTTAGTGATGATGGTAATTCTGTTTCATTTTGTGTAGAATGTTGGAAGATGACCTCAAACTTAGCAGCAGTGAAGACAGCGATGCAGACCAGGTTTGCCTTCACTCCAGCATTTGTTTTCTGTGTTTGGAAACTGAAATTGTTTGATTAATGATGTAAAAACTTATCTGCAATTTATAGATAAACTTGCTTGCTTCAGACCATTAATGTGCTGGAAAAATACGAATAAGTTGCTTTACTCTTGAAGAGTGGGCCAAGTGCTTTTTTGTTTAACTTCCCTGAATGATCTTTTCACTCACCAAAAACTTTGAGATATTTAATTAGAGTAAAAAGTTTACATTTTATCAATGGTGTATAGACGGAGTTAATGGAAGTAAGAACTACAACTATACATAAAGGATCACATGCAGCAGGTGGCAAAGGAAGGAGCAACAAAGGACTGGAAATGGAAAAAGAAATGCATTGGTATTACAGGATTTATAAGTTGATAGGTTGACTTACTTTGCAGCTTACCAAAACAAGAAGCAAACTCTTACCGCATTTGAAAGTGGAATTTTTCATTCGGCTCCCTTCTTTAAAGTCACATCAGAAGCATGGAGAAAAAAATCCAAAACTGCATTAATACTGATGGTTTTACATTTGGACCCAAACCTACTAGTACAACTAGAAACAGATTTCTTCTCCTACCAAACAAAACTTTGCTTTGTCATGTGGGTTTTATAACCTTGCTTCTGTACTTTAATACATCAGTCCCAATCTCCTTGCTCAGTGGTTTAATACATGTTTAGAAACATCTTTTAGGATACTTGGCTGATTATATCACCCCTCCTCTGAAGGTGCATATTGTTTGGGTAGGGGATTCATAATTCAATCTACATAGCAAAAGCACAAGTCTTCTGACTGCATTTAAAAATATTTGTAATTTGAGCAATTGTCATGTCACTTCTTCCAAAATAAGTTTTTGGAATGTGTTGAAAGAAATTGGCAAATCCTTATTTTTGAGTATTGATGTATCTTAATTTTATGAGTATCTTTGTATTTTTCTTTATTTCTAGGACTTGGGGAAACCTCCTGCAAGGGCTACTCCTGAAAGGTTGGTAGTACTTGTTTCTGTGGAATGTAAAACAGTCATCAACACTGTTGTGTCCCGTCTCGTGTTCTTTATGCCTCCTTGCAATGCACCATTACCATTTTTTGATCAGAAAGCATGCAAGTCATCTACTCGTACACTTAATGACACTTTGGGATTGTATCAGGAACTTGGACCAAAGGATTGTGTACATTGGCCTGCATCAAGTAAATTAGAATCCTTGTGGTGTTCACCATTATCTGATTAATCTTGCAGTCAAGACCAGCAACATATTAACACATTGTGTGTTACTTGACTGACAGTTGCATAGGATTTTCCATGTGGGAAATTTATATAAGATGTGTTTCCAGAATACTACTTGTATTTCCAATGAATTACTCTTCAGTGAATAACTTATTTTCACAGCACTTTATTCACTTACCAGAACTTCATACAGAAACATTAAGAATAACTTGATGCATAATTTCTTGGTCCTTTTGAAATTTGAAGGTTTCCTAAAAGGTAATTTTTGTGAACTAGATTGTAAATAAATCATGCAACACATGCAGAAGTTACTTGCAATTAGAGCTATAAACCTGAAAGTTCAGTGGAGTGATTTTGCAGATTCGGTTAACAGAAGTGACATTAGATGTAGATAGAAAATACCTGTTCACTTAAAAGAAATGTTTAACTATCTGGTGTCCACTCAGGAATAGGTGACTACTTCAACTTTACATTTTGATATCTTAAAATATTATATTTTATTTCTCAATTGACTTACCAAATAATTCTCTTCTTTTCAGTAGTTCTGAGCCTTCGCAGCAAAACAATGAGAGTGTGGAACCTCCTAGGGCTGACTCCAGCAGCCACAGTGGGTCTGAAAGTAGTTCTGGATCAGACTCTGAAAGTGAGAGCAGTTCTAGTGACAGTGAAGCGAATGAACCATCATGTATATCTCCTGAGGTATGCCAAGGATTTGATCATCATGTACTTTTTGAAAGCATAGTGAAGAAGCTTGTCTGTATAAGGGTATACCAGTAACTGGTCTCATGTATCTTGCAAAATGTTCAAAAACTGTAACTTAGGTATTGGGGCATCTCTATTATTACTATTGTTCACTGAGTCAATCATAACACCAATATGGAATGTACAAAAAAGTGAGGAAAGCTGTTCGACAATGGCATATAATCCAATGTGGTGAGCAATGACACTGGAGTGCACAATTAATAAATTTTAAAAGATTGCATGTTCTACATGCAGTCATACATCTTAGTCAAATGTCCTAATTTATAAAGTTACATTCAACAATTTATAAATGTATTCCAAGTTCTTGCAATTGATTGTTGTGCAGAATTATTCCGCTTCAAACAACTTTCCTCTAGATGATTGGGATATGTGCAAATTTATTAATTTGGATTCTTTTATATTAGAGCAGAAGACTAGTCAAGTGTACCAAATAAATAGCTAAAATTTTTCCAGACCCTTCCATCTGTCTATTTTTCCTCAGTAATTGACATTTCAAGTTGGAAGGTTATGCTAAACCTGTCTTGAACCTTGGTTAGACCACACTTAAGAGTACTATGTACAGTTCTGCTCACCGTATTATAAAAAGGATATAGAGGTACTGGAGAGGATGCAAAAGAGATTCACAAGGATGATACCAGAAATGTGAGAGTATACATATCAGGAAAGGATGAACAGGCTGGGTCTCTTTACTCTTTGGAAAAAAAGGTTGAGGGGTGACCTAATGGAGGTCTTTAAAATTATGGAAGGTTTTGATAGAGTAGATACAAAGAAAATGTTTTCACCTTCGCAACATTGCCTGTCTCCACCCTTGCCTCAGCTCATCCGCTGCTGAAGCTCTCATCCATGCCTTTGTTACCTCTAGACTTGACTATTCCATTGCACTCCTGGCTGGCTTCCCACATTCTACTCTACGTATACTAGATGTGATCCAAACCACGGCTGCCCTAACTCGCACTTAGTCCCGCTCACCCATCACCGGTGCTAGCTGACCTGCATTGACTCCCGGTTAAGCAACACCTCAATTTCAAAATTCTAATCATTATCAAATCCCACCATTTCACCCCCCTTTCCCATCTCTGCAATCTTCTCTAGCCCCATAACTGCCTATGATATCTGCCCTCTTGAGCATCCCTGACTATAATGGCTCAACCATTGGTGGCCATGGCTTCTGTTGCCCTAGTCCCTAAGCTCTAGAATTCCCTGCCTAAACCTCTCTGCCCTCTACCCCTCTTTTCTCCTTCAAGACGCTCCTTAAAACCTACCTCTGACCAAGCTTTTGGTCACCTGCCCTTTTTCTCCTTGTTTGTCTCAGTGTTGTACTTTTTAGCTCATAATACTCCTGTGAAGCAGCTTTGGACATTTCACTACATTAAAGATGCTATATAAATACAAGTTATTGTTGTTGTGGGGAAGAGCATAACTGGAGGCCATCAGTATAAGATAGTCACGAAGCAGAAGAAATTTCTTTACCCAAAGAATGGTGAGAATGTGGAACTTGCTACCACAGGGAGTGGTTGAAGCGAATAGTATAGATTCATTTAAGGGGAAGCTCCACAAGCAAATGAGGGAAGAAGGGGATAGAGGGTTGCGCTGATTGGGTTAGATGAGGAAAGACGGGAGGAGGATCGAGTGGAGCATAAAGGCCGGCATGGATTGGTTAGGCCGCATGTCCTTTCTTGTGCCGCATATTCTTTGTAATTTCCAAATATTCAAAATAAGGTTTCAAAAGTAAGAACATGAAAAAAAAATTCACAACGTAAAACTTCCGATGAAGTTGTCTTTGTATGTTTGAGTAGTTTCATTAACATTTTGCTACAGCCACTCTCAAAAGCCTCAGCACAAAGATTTTACTTTGACTCAGAGTTAGGTCTAATTAGCTTTCGGGAAATGCCAGAGACTGAATGTATGCGGTTTGCACAGTTTTCTCCCAAGCATCAGTAGGTTTTTCTCCCTGCAAGTGAAAGGCTGTTTGTTCTATGACCAGATTTCTAAATTTATTTTATCCAAATGATGGCAAAATGCAATGCAGAACAATTTTCACTTAATTTTTAAATTACTATCCGAGATCATACTGCCTGACTGTTTCTGACTGTATACCTTATGAAGCTAGCTTTAAACGTAAAGGTTGCTTTAAATACTGTATTTATTGAACGTATACTGGCATAGTCAGCGAATATATTAACAGTGGATTTTCCATTTAAAACCCAGGGCTTAATGGTTGTGAATTCAAGGAAAGGGGGATGCCTAATCCTGTGTGGGCCAGGCCACATTCTCCTGGACACACCCTGCCCCAGTACTACAAGACCCCACCCTCTTCCCTCAGTGTTACCAGACTTCCGTGACCACCTCAATGCTTCCTAACTTCCATGCCTCCTACCCAATGCTATCAGCACTGTTGCTTGTTTCACCTCATCCTCCAATGCTGCCACATCCTAGTCACTGATATTTCCCTACAAAACACCAGACATTATTATTTCCTTCCTCCCTGTCCCCCTCCCCACCCAATGCTACCACACCCAAAAACCTCTTTCCAGTGTAGCCAGACCTTAGAACTCTCCCCAGAGCTGCCAGGACCCAAGATCATCTGCCCCAGTGTTCACAGACCCTGGGACACACCACTCCCTCAAACAGAGCTGCCAAAATTTAGTATTCTGTTTCAATACTGCCGGACCCCAGAAATCACTTGGTAAAACGAGTTCTACTTTCCATTCTTCCACCACAATGCAGTAAGCTCAGCTTTCCCAACAGTACTGTCCTATCTAGTACCACCACTCCATGCTACCAAAGCCCAGCAACCCCCATTGCTATTGCTGAACTTGACATACCTACCCCAAATTGCTACACCATCTTCCTGTAAACACAGATGCCTCTCTTCACTTCAAATTGGTCAATCCTGTAGTTTTATTTGGAGAGGGAGAGGGCTGGTTTTCGATTGCTGGCTATCGCCCCTTGTCAGTAGTGAGGTTTTTTAGCTGTTAAATAGTGGAAATTATTTATTAGTTGAAAAACCATAGAATTCATGGGATGGTCACTTATTCAAAAAACACTTTCTGCTGGCATGGTTTATATTTCAGTAGGTCTCTCTCGGATTCCAGTTATACAAGCTAAAAGCCAGATACTACAGAAGCTGGAAATCTGGAATAAAAGAGAAAATGCTGGGAACACTCAGCTGGTCAGGTAGCACCTGTAGAGAGAGGAAGGTACGGTTAACTTTTCAGGTTTATGGCTCTGTTCATCCTTTTAAGCTGTAACATTTCCCAGTTCTGGCGAAAAGTCATCGATCTGAAACGTTAACCTTATCTTGTGAAATAATTCTGGAACCTTGAGCTGGAGCTGCAGCTGCAAGATGCTGAGCTGATGGTGTCTGGTCTGAAGGAAACATTTCTCACCTAAAGTAACTAAAAGCTTCAATCACTTTGGAGGTGATCTGAAATTACTTCCATATGTAGCATTTTAAAAGTATTTTGTGGTAAGGATGTAAACTCCAGTGTCTTATTCTGCCAGCCTCACTTCTTGCTCAATTCTGTCTTTTCACTCTTGATTTTTGATATGTAAGAAGTAAGAAGCATGAATAAATTGTGTTTTTGAAGTGAATGGAATGAATGGGTATTGCAGAGATAGGGAAGAAGCAAGGAAGTGATTATGCCAAGATCCTACAAGAAAGCCAGATGACTGACTCGCCCCACTTAGAACCACAACTGTTATTGACAACTTTCAGTCTATGGCAATGTAACCAGTTCCTTATTTCCCCAAAATTTCCCACAAAACTTGCTTAGTAACCTTTTTGTGTGGCATTTGGTCAAATGCTTTTTGAAAGTCTAGTTAGATCATGTTAGCTAGGCTTCCAACTTCCGCCAACTTTGTAAGTTCCTCAAAAAAATCAGTTGATGAGATAGGACCTACTTTTCCTTAATGACACCTTTATTTTCCAGGTGGTCTTACAGTGCATCATTAGTCCCTCCTACCAACTTGCCAATAACCAAATTTAAACTAATGCACCATTATTATTGGTGTAACACGAGCTCCTCTTCAGTCCATGGAAATATTCCCAGTCTCCAGTGAGCTATTAAATACATGAGCCTGTGGCTCACAGCGTAGCCCGCATTTCTTTGAGCACCCCAGGATGAATGCCATCAGGGCCGTAGCCTGTTCCCATTTTGAGATCACTAATTCTACTTTAAATTTAAGTATAGCATTAACCCTGTGTTCTGTCATTGATAACCTAGTTAAGACTGATGCAGAATAATCATTTAACACCTCATATATTCCAGGACTCAACCTTAATCTGCCCTTTGGAATGCCTCATTGGCAATATATACTACTTAATGGCCCTCTGATTTCTAACATAGCTGAAAAAGGTCTTGCTATTCCTACACTCTTATCGACTATTCTCTCCTCCAATGCACCTTTGGCCGCCGAAATAAAATCTTCCATTGCCTTCAGCTGCATTTGACACCTGTTCCTGTTCTTGAGTTGTTTTCCTTAAACTTGTAAAAAAAAATTCTACTTTAGTCTAAATTGTCTTTGGACATGACCAGTTAGCCAATGTGGTTTTGTTTTGATGTGTGCCCTTTTAACCCTATGGACATGAATGGCTTCCTTTTGTGTAAGAATTACTTTGAAAGCATTCCACTTTTCTGTATTTCTATTATCTCCACCTAGTAGTACTTTGTTTCCTTTATTGGATGGAAAAAATGTTTGGGAGTATTTGGCAAAAGGTCCAAAGAAAAGCACAAGCAAAGAGATTTTAGTCATTGACTTGACATCGTGTTTGAGTTCAGAAGAATCCTTTTGAGACTCTTTCACTTGTTTACAACATATTCAAGTGTTTGGAGCAAATCTATGGACATCAGTTCAAAATGTTGTTTTTTCTGTTCCAGCCTGAACCACCACCTTCAAGTAAGTGGCAATTAGACAACTGGCTGAACAAGGTGAATTCTCACAAAGTTTCACCAGCTTCTTCTGTGGACAGTCACATTCAATCATCACAGAGTCATAGTTACAAGAAGGAGAGCCGAGACCAGAGTGCCACATACGAGGATCCAGGTGGATCCAAGGATGTAACCACTGCCACACCTGGGAGGGATTCAAGGAATGCACAGAAAGGGTCAGAAACTCGAGGTCGTCAGAAGTCACCAGGCCAAAGTGATGGTAATGCACAGAGGAAGACAGTTGGTAAAAAACAACCCAAGAAAGCAGAGAGACCAACTGTAACTGAGGAACCAAGAGGAGGGCTAAAAGTTGAAAGTGAACCTACTTCTGACAGAGCGACTCTTATTCCTGCAAATCGTCACAAAGCTGCTACAAAGGGTTCTAGAAAGCCTAGCACAAAGAGAGAATCCAAGTCCTCAACCAGGAAAACTAATGAAAAAAGAACACACATCAAGAGTGCCAGCAACACATCCCGGAAATCGAAGGAGTATGTTGAATCGGACTCATCTTCCTCTGATTCTGAGCAAAGTGAAACTCTCCCTCCTGCTTCTCAAACTCCAAAGTACTCAGAGAATAATAGGACTCCTGTTCATAAATCCTCCATTGATGGGGAAGACAGCTTTTTCAGGCAAAGGCTTTTCTCTCCTATGGAAGAGAAAGAACTCCTTTCACCACTGAGTGATGTTGATGACAAATATCGCAACATTACTTCACTCATTGTTAGAATTGACTTAAGTCTGTTATCTAGGAAACCTGAATCACCTCGTAAGGAAACTGAGCAACCCAAAATGGATAAAGAGATCTCTTTGCGTGTGCGAGACACTCCGAAACAGTCTACTGAAAAAAAATCAAACAAAGGCAAGCGAAAACACAAGGTGAGAGGAAAAACTGCATTCTTGCTTCATATTACACTTCATTTTTTTCACAATAAAGGAGGCAATTTGAGATGTACTAAATGACCATTTTAGGAGTGCAAGTAGTTCAGTTGCTTTAATCGAGGCTCTTTCAACTGTAGTATTGGCTTGCACTTGACTTAAAAAAATATAAGTATTGTACCCTTTCTGTATCTCGAAGCAAATGAGATGGGGTTAATTCTCTACGCTCAATTATTTTTTTAGGAAATCAAAAATGTTATTAAACTTGCATTTGCTGAGCAATGTATGAAGAAAACTTGGGTATTTGCAGCAGATTCAGAGCAGCAATTAGAAACCTGGAATAAGTTTACTGCTGCAGTTAAACTTGGCCAGGGGGGGAAATACTTTTGGAATGAAGAGTAGTACTATTTAAAATATAACATTCTTGACCTGTAACTTTTGACACTATTTGAAGGTTCAAGGATAGACAACCAAGATTTTCTCATCATTTTCTTAACTGCTGATCTTGAGGTTTTTTTTCTTGTGAGCTCTTCAATTCTTGTCTCGTAGTTTTCTTTCTGCACACTTTTTTAATCTTCCTCCGCATACCTACTAAATGTCCAAATCTTTGTTTTTAATTCAGTTGGGAACAACATAGTATCTGCCTTTTGATACCTAACCATTGTTAATACTAAATTGCCAGTGGCTGAGCTTTTTATAAACAGAAGTACCAGATAAAGCACTGTTTTCTCCCACTGTTACTTCTGGAGTTCCCCAAGGATCTATCCTTTGCCCCCTCCAATTTCTCATCTACATGATGCCCCTCGGCGACATCATCCTAAAACACGATGTCGGATTCCACATGCATGTTGTCAACTCCCAGCTCTATCTCTCCACTTCCTCTCTTGACCACTCCACTGCCTCTGATTTGTCCATTATTGCATGAGCAGAAATTTCCTCCCAGTTAACTACTGGAAGAACTGAACCATTCCTAGCTACCGGCCTTATTCCCTCTCCCTGACCACTGTCTGAGGCTGAATCCAATCGTTCTTAACATTACCATCTTATTTGACCCTGAGATTAGCTTTCATCATTGTTCTATCACTAAGACAGTCTACTTCCACCTCCGTAACATCGCCCGTCTCTGCCTCAGCTCATCTGCTGAAACTCTCATCCGTGCCTTTTTTACCTCCTAGACTCAACGATTCCAGTGTTCTCCTGGCCAGCCTCCCACCTTGCACCCTCTGTAAACTCTGCTGCCCATGTCATAACTCACACCAAGCCTCGTTCTCCCATCAGCACCTGTGGCCTTACTGAGCTACATTGGCTCCCACATAAACTGCTCCACTTGGCTTGATTTTAAAATTCTCATCCTTATATTCATATCCCTCCATGGCCTCACCCCTCCTTATCTCGAACGTCCTCCAGCCCTACCCCCCTCCAATCGCTGCACTCCTTCAATTCTGTCCTCTTGTGCATCCCAGATATATTTTTTTAATCATTCATGGGATGTGGGCGTCACAGGCAAGGCCAGCATTTATTGCCCATCCTAATTACCCTCGAGAAGGTGGTGGTGAGCCGCCGCCTTGAAACGCTGCAGTCTTTAGGGTGAAGGTACTCCTACAGTGCTGTTTGGGAGGGAGTTCCAGAATTTTGACCCAGCGACAATGAAGGAATGACTATATATTTCCAAGTCAGGATGGTGTGCAACTTGGAGAGGAACTTGCAGGCAAAGGTTACTTCAGCAACAACTCCAAAACCCGTGACCTCTACCTTTATGGGCATGGGCAGCAGGCACATGGGAACGCCATCACCTGCAAGTTCCCCTCCAAGTTACACACCATCTTGACATGGAAATATATCGCTGTTCCTTCATCGTCGCTGGATCAATGTCCTGGCACTCCCTTCCAAACAGCACTGATAGAGTACCTTCACCACAAGGACTGCAGCGGTTCAAGAAGGCGGCTCACCACCACCTTCTCAAGGGCAGTTAGGGATGGGCAATAAATGCTTGCCTGGCCAGCGACACCCACATCCCGGAACGAATAAAAAAACACACAATGTTGCTTCCAGGGTTTCTTTTGAACCTCCTTTCCTGTCTGAATAGGATTATGCAACTGACTATAACTAGCAGCAGATTTGCAACAATTTGTTGAAATGAAAGCTATTTCAAATTTAAGAATATTTAAAATTAAAATACTGAAAGCAGAAATAAGTGAACTCTCTTTGTTCCCTATATTTTCATAGTCCTGTTAGTGTTATTGAATCTGAGTAGATATATGATGTATTAAATGACCTCACAACTGGAGTGTATTGTTCGTGGAGTTACTCATAACTGTAATCATTGCAACATACTAGGTAAACTAATGGTACTAAAGTCGGACAAGTCCCATGGACCTGTTGGCCTGCAAAGATGTGGCTACGTAGATAGTGGGATACATTGGTTGTAATCTACCAAAATTCCTTGGATTCTGGAGAGGTCCCAGCAGATTGAAAAACTGCAAATGTAGCTCCCCTATTCAAGAAAGGAGGGAGACAGAAAGCAGGAAACTATCGACCAGTTAACTATAGATTTGTCATTGGGAACATGCTGGAGTCGATTATTAAGGAAGTAGTAGCAGGACATTTAGAAAATCATAATACAATCAAGTAGAGTCAGCATGGTTTTATGAAAGGGAAATCATGTTTGATGAATTTACTAGAGTTCTTTGAGGATATAACGAGCGGGGTGGATAAAGGGGAACCAGTAGATGTAGTATATTTGGATTTCCAAAAGGCATTCAATAAGGTGCCACATAAAAGGTTACTGAACAAGATAAGAGCTCATTGGATTGAGGGTAATATATTAGCATGGATAGAGGATTGGCTAACTAACAGAAAACAAAGAGTTGGGATAAATGGGTCATTTTCAGATTGGGAAACTAACTAGCAGGGTGCCACATAAAACCATGCTGACTCTACTTGATTGTATTATGATTTTCTAAATGTCCTGCTATTACTTCCTTAATAATCGACTCCAGCATGTTCCCAATGACAAATCTATAGTTAACTGGTCTATAGTTTCCTGCTTTCTGTCTCCCTCCTTTCTTGAATAGGGGAGCTACATTTGCAGTTTTTCAATCTGCTGGGACCTCTCCAGAATCCAAGTTGGTGGGGCCTCAACTAATTGCAATCTATATTAATTACATAGATGAAGGGATCAAGTGTAATGCCAAATTTGGTGCTGATAAAAAGATAGGTTGGAAAGCAAATTGTGAAGAGGACACACAGAATCTGTAAAGGGATGTAGATAGGTTAAGTGAGTGGGCAAAAAATTGGCAGATGGAGTATAATGTTGGAAAACGTGAGGTTATCCACTTTGGTAGGAAAAATACAAAAGCAAATTATTATTTAAATGCAGAGACTCTACAAAATTCTGCAGTAAGGAGGGATCATGGGGTCCTTGTGCATGAAACACAGAAAGTTGGCAGCAGGTACAGTAAATAATTAGGAAGGCAAATGGAATGTTGGCCTTTATTGCAAGGGGGGTGGAGTATAAAAGTAGGGTAGTCCTACAACTGTACAGGGCGTTGGTGAGACTACACCTGGAGTACTGCGTACAGTTTTGGTCCCCTTATTTAAGGAGGGTTATACTTGCATTGGAGGCAGTTCAGAGAAGGTTCACTAGGTTGATTCCTGAGATGAAGGTTTGTCTTATGAAGAAAAGTTGGGCCTATCTATACTCACTGGAGTTTAGAAGAATGAGAGGTGATCTTATTGAAACATATAAGATTTTGAAGGGGCTTGACAGGATAGATACAGAGAGGATGTTCCCCTCATGGGGAAATCTAGAACTAGTGGGCATAGTTTCAAAAAAGGGGTCGCCCATTTAAAACGGAGATGAGGAAGAATTTCTTCTGAGGGTTATGAATCTTTGGAATTCTCTACCCCAGAGAGCTGTTGAGTTTGGGTCATTGTCTATCTCCACCTTAAATATATTCAGAGATAGGGTAGCAAAGTGGAGTTGAGGCCAAGGTCAGATCAGCCATGATCTTATTGAATGATGGAGCAGACTCGAGGGGCCAAATGGCCTATTGCTCTTATTTCTTATGCTCTTAAAGCTGCAACTGCTGGAAATTTTAGAGACTTTGATAGCAATTATTTTGTTTGTATGTTCAGAACGATGGGGAAAATGAGAGTTGTGAAAAGAAGCCTAAAGCAGAAGAGAGGACTAATTCTAACCACAAACCCTCCAGCAGTAAAGAGTGAGTATATTCCTCTAATTAAGCAATCAAATTACCAACCTATCTATGGATGTATTGCTTTTATTTTAGATACATTCATAAATTAATCTTTTCCATCATTACAATTTTTTTAGGAGTGTTTTGCTCCTTTCTAATTTTCTCTAATTTGTCCCCAGTTGAATGCAGCAACTAATGGTGATGTACAGATCCCGAGGCAACCGTAGTGTGTCTTACCTCACCCAACTGACTATTCTTTGTGGGAGGCTAGAACTTGTGTTTGATCGCAAGAGTCATCATGATCCCGTCTTTACTCTGCCGCCTTGCACCTATATTTTCAGTGGGGTTTAGAAATAGCAGTCAGGAGCGGGAATTCGGTCTTTTTTTCACCGTTCTGTTTTTTTCCTTTTAATTTCCCCTTCCCAATCACCACCACCTACTTGTCTTTGATATTGAGGTGCATTGCATCAGTCCCGCTCCAATCACAAATGAGATTGATGAACACTGCACACACCAAGGACAAATCTGCATCGTCCTGGTTAGTGTAGCATCACGGAAATTGCTCAAATTATATTTCCCACTGAAGCACACTGACATGATAGTGCAGGTTTTATGTACGAGTATTCTGGAGTTTTTGCACTGCATAACTTGAAAGTATCATGGATTGACGAGTATGTACAGTATATTACACAGTGGGAAACTTGAGAGTCACATCACGATCCCACCCTACTAAAATAATCTGGTCTGAAATCTAATGCAGCAGGCTAATCATCAATACCAGCGGTGTAAAAACTGAGGGGGGAATTCCCACCCATCTTGAGTTCTGATACTCCTGAAATGTTCCCAAATCAGTTTCTCAACTCACTTTTAATTTTAATCAGTAGCATTTTTAAGTTGGTGCTGTGTCTTTCACCACTGGTCTGACTGTGAAAGGCTGTTCAATCAATGTTTCACTCCACACACTGGCTCGGTTTAAAATTAGACTGAAATAAATGACAGCATAACAGTGTTGTCTGTAGGGGATCAGCTGCTTACTGTATCACCAGTGACTTTCTTTATGGTCAAGCGGGCAGATAGAGGCAGAACACGGCACTTTCAAACTCACCTCTGATTAAAATACAGATGCTGGTGAATAGAGAAATTGATGGGGGAAGCCCTTGGGAGTACTGTGATTCAGGCAGGTGATCAACCATTGGTGATCTCCAGAGTTGTAATACTCCACAGTTGGTGGGATGGGATCCTGCATTTAGCATGTATTTTTTTCTGAAGGAGTAAAATAGATTTAATATCATTCTATGAACAGCAAGGTAGGGAACATGTTGTAGTTCACCTTTGAGAAAAAAAAAATTGTTTCCATTCCTCTTTTCACAGCTCTTCAAAAACAACCGCTGAAAGAGAAAAGGTGCCTCTACCTTCTCCATCTGCAAGTGCTGCACAAAAAACACCGAAGACAGAGCACAAACATCAAAGCCGCAGGAGAACTGCCAATCAAACCTCCACCTCAAAGAGCAATAATAGTAACACAAAGCAGAACAGTAGTAGCAGTAATAGCATCAAAAGCAATTCTTCATCTTCCAAGCATAAAAAAACAGAAGAAAAAACATCCACACGTCCTAAGGAGAACAAAGTGAGTGACTATATTTTATTAAAATTCTTACAGGGTTTGAGGGGGTATTTGCAGGGAGGATGTTTTCCCATGTCTGGCGAGTCTAGAACCGGGAGTCACAGTCTCAGAATAAGGGGTCGGCCATTTCTTCACTCAGAGGGTGGTGAATCTTTGGAATTCTCTACCCCAGAGAGCTGTGGATGCTCAGTCATTCAATATATTCAAGACCGAGATCAATGGATTTTTGCATATTAAGGGAATTGAGGGATATGCGGATAGTGCAGCAAAGTGGAGTTGAGGTAGATCAGCCTTGATCTTATGGAATGGAAGAGTAGGCTCAAGGGGCTGAATGGCCTACTCTTGCTCCTATTTATGTTCTTACAAGTTTCAAAATTGATAAGTAGCAAATTACATTACTGCTCCATGGTGTTAGTATGGTGCAGTTCACAAATGTCTGAAAATTTTCCCCTCGTGAGTTTCCATGTTTCAAGGAAGCTGCAGGGTGTTTAACCTATAGTGAATGAGGTAAGCATTAGCAGTCAAGTCCATTGTGTGCTGTGCTCACACACCTGCCTCGAGAGCCAATGTGTGAGCGCACAGGCACTCGCACATGACTTAACACCGAGTGATGCATAATGGGAAGTGAGGATAATGGTGTCTCAACTTAAGTTTTTTTAATCACATATTCCCTCAACAACTGAGCTTGGTAACTCACTAAGAAATCACGAATATGAGCCCATATCTTAAGGCTTCATGGAATTAGAAATATAACGGGAAAGAATCTTCTAAAAGCTTTAGGAAAAATAATCTACTTTTCTGTCGTCAATCATGTACAACACCATGCTGAAATATGGTTAGCAGCTATACTCTACTTCGACCAACTGGCCATTTTTCATACAAGTCTTGGCAGGTATTCAGATGTGAGTTATCACAACCAAACCAGATGTTTTCACCTGGCAGTCATACATAATGCAAACATTCCAGCAAAGATAGTACTCGAGAGTGAGAACCATGACTCTCAGGGGACTACAGTGGGGTGAGGGCAGAGTTGGCTAAAGTAGACTGGAAACACAGACTAAATGGTGACACAATTGAGGAACAGTGGAGGACTTTTAAGGAGCTCTTTCATAGTGCTCAACAAAAATATATTCCAGTGAAAAAGAAGGGATAACCAGCCGTGGATAACCAAGGAAATAAAGGAGAGTATCAAATTAAAAACCAATGCGTATAAGGTGGCCAAGGTTAGTGGGAAAATAGAAGATTGGGAAAATTTTAAATGACAGCAAAGAATGACTAAGAAAGCAATAAAGAAAGGAAAGATAGATTACGAAGGTAAACTTGCGCAAAACATAAAAACGGATAGTAAAAGCTTTTGCAGATATATAAAACGGAAAAGAGTGACTAAAGTAAATGTTGGTCCCTTAGAAGATGAGAAAGGGGATTTAATAATGGGAAATGTGGAAATGGCTGAGACCTTAAACAATTATTTTGCTTCGGTCTTCACAGTGGAAGACACAAAAACCATGCCAAAAATTGCTGGTCACAGGAATGTGGGAAGGGAGGACCTTGAGACAATCACTATCACTAGGGGGGTAGTGCTGGACAGACTAATGGGATTGAAGGTAGACAAGTCCCCTGGTCCTGATGAAATGCATCCCAGGGTATTAAAAGAGATGGCGGAAGTTAAAGCAGATGCATTCGTTATAATCTACTAAAATTCTCTGGACTCTGGGGAGGTACCAGCGGATTGGAAAGCAGCTAATGTAACGCCTCTGTTTAAAAAAAAAAAAAAAGAAGGGGGGCAGACAAAAGGCAGGTAACTATAGGCCGGTTAGTTTAACATCTGTAGTGGGGAAAATGCTTGAAACTATCATTAAGGAAGAAATAGCGGGACATCTAGATAGGAATAGTGCAATCAAGCAGACGCAGCATGGATTCATGAAGGGGAAATTATGTTTAACTAATTTACTGGAATTCTTTGAGGATATAAGAGCATAGTGGATAGAGGTGTACCGATGGATGTGGTGTATTTAGATTTTCAAAAGGCATTCGATAAGGTGCCACACAAAAGGTTACTGCAGAAGATAAAGGTATGCGGAGTCAGAGGAAATGTATTAGCATGGATAGAGAATTGCCTGGCGAACGGAAAGCAGAGAGTCGGGATAAATGGGTTGGAAATCGGTGGTTAGTGGTGTGCCACAGGGATCGGTGCTGGGACCACAACTGTTTACAATATACATAGATGACCTGGAAGAGGGGACAGAGTGTAGTGTCACAAAATTTGCAGATGACACAAAGATTAGAGGGAAAGCGGGTTGTGTAGAGGACACAGAGGCTGCAAAGAGATTTAGATAGGTTAAGCGAATGGGCTAAGGTTTGGCAGATGGAATACAATGTCAGAAAGTGTGAGGTCATCCACCTTGGGGGGGAAAAAAAACAGTAAAAGGGAATATTATTTGAATGGGGAGAAATTACAACATGCTGCGGTGCAGAGGGACCAAAAGTTAGTTTGCAGGTGCAGCATATAATCAGGAAGGCGAATGGAATGTTGGCCTTCATTGCGAGAGGGATGGAGTACAAAAACAGGGAGGTCCTTCTGCAACTGTACAGGGTATTGGTGAGGCCGCACCTGGAGTACTGCGTGCAGTTTTGGTCACCTTACTTAAGGAAGGATATACTAGCTTTGGAGGGGGTACAGAGATGATTCACTAGGCTGATTCCGGAGATGAGGGGGTTACCTTATGATGATAGATTGAGTAGACTGGGTCTTTACTCGTTGGAGTTCAGAAGGATGAGGGGTGATCTTATAGAAACATTTAAAATAATGAAAGGGATAGACAAGATAGAGGCAGAGAGGTTGTTTCCACTGGTCGGGGAGACTAGAACTAGGGGGCACAGCTTCAAAATATGGGGGAGCCAATTTAAAACCGAGTTGAGAAGGAATTTCTTCTCCGAGGGTTGTGAATCTGTGGAATTCTCTGCCCAAGGAAGCAGTTGAGGCTAGCTCATTGAATGTATTCAAGTCACAGATAGATAGATTTTTAACCAATAAGGGAATTAAGGGTTACGGGGAGCGGGCGGGTAAGTAGAGCTGAGTCCACGGCCAGATCAGCCATGATCTTGTTGAATGGCGGAGCAGGCTCGAGGGGCTAGATGGCCTACTCATATTCCCTAATTCTTATGACTGACTTGGACCTCCATAATATTTACACTATTGGCTAGTCCTCCGCGATCAACATCTTGAGGGCCACCAATGACCACAAGTTGAACTGGACCAAGCATATCAACACTGGCGACAGAAGCAGAGCAGATGCTGATACTCTGTCAAGTGGCTCACCTCCTGACCCCTCAAAGTCTTTCCACAAGGCTTAAGTCAGAATGTGGAATACCCACCTGCATGGGTGCAACAACAACACTGCAGAAGCTCCGCACATCCAGAACAGATTGCTTGATCGGTGCCCCTGCCAATGCACTTGGTAGTTACCCCCTCTACTACTGATGGAATGTGACTGCAGGATGCACTGCAGCAAACTAAGGTTATTTCAACAGCAACTCTCTCCTCTGCAACTTCTTATCAAGAAAGACGAGAGCAGCAATGTTACGGGAACACCATTATCATCATTCCTTCATTATTGCTGATTCAATATCCTGAAGTTCTGTACCTAATGCTTTTATGCAGCACAATTGCTACAGGGAATACAGCAATTCAAGGAGAAGGTCCACCAGCATCTTCTCATGGCAACTAGGGATGGGCAATAAAATGCAGCCTTGCTGCATCCAGAAAACAATGTTATTTTAAATTTGAGGCTAACTATGCAGGGATAACATCAGGTAGCGCATTTATCTACAGCCTTTGGGAAAGCAAAAATTGCATTCAACAGAAATATGATATTGACACACTTAAATATAGAGATATTGCAATTGTTCTGATGCATTTTGTGTAAATATTAATTTATTTAAACAAAACACTGATTACCAAACAAAGCTTTGCAGTGGAGCAGGTGCAGTGTATGCTGCAATACTAACTTGACGATCAGGTATCTGGGAATTCTGAGGGGTACCATCTCAAACTTGGTCCTGAAGAACTGCATCTATCATGACAAAAGCAAAAGATGCTTCCTCATCAGTAATAGTAAAATCGCATTTCAGATGAAGCTTATTGCATTAGAAAACATTGGTTGAAAATGGTCCTCTGTGGTTTGGAGCTCTTAGTTCTTTAACAAAAAGGTATCCTTCAGCCCATGTGTGATATCCAGGACTAAGCTGTGAGGTAAATTTCTAGCATAAGGAGTAGGGACTCAGACCTACACAAACCTGTCACTCAACAGCTGGATGACAAGTCAGCATCTTGGAGCATATTCCTGTCAAAACCCCTATGAGCGAGTCTGGATTAAACAGTTAGTGACAAGTCAGTCATTTGGCATTGGATTTGAACATCTAGATCATCAAAATGGCTAGCACATTGTTATCCTGCATATATGTCCTTCCACCACATTGATGATGGATGTCTGTCAAATAACTAATGTGGAATCATAATTTGTAGTGACAACAGGTAAAAGGTTTGTTGTGGTAACTGGCAG
This sequence comes from Pristiophorus japonicus, assembly GCF_044704955.1. Taxonomy (NCBI): domain Eukaryota; kingdom Metazoa; phylum Chordata; class Chondrichthyes; family Pristiophoridae; genus Pristiophorus; species Pristiophorus japonicus. The sequence continues at coordinate 41,552,391 of NC_091980.1, forward strand.
AAAAATAAGATTTAGTGCCTATCTTGATCATTTTGCAGAAAGATCAGTTGCTGCTGAAATTCTACATATCCAGCTGTTCAATAGGACCACTGTTGGTTGGGTGTTCATGCTGAGGTCAGACTGTTGTAGTGATGTACATTGAAGTGCACAGTTTACTTGATTTTGTTTTGTTCATAGTCACAAGAAAAAAACCCAGTTAGCTCCTTGAACCCTTTACAGTCATCAACACCATCAGGAGATGGTTCGAAGTCAAGAAGGCCCAAACTCAGCTTTGATGATCGGTAAGTATAATAGTCATCTCTCTGATAATCCACTTATCTAAATTTAAATATTGTGCATCACTATTGGAAAAGACCAGATTTATAAATTTAAAAAATGATCAGTTTTTTTTGTAAAATAATACTAATTTAGTCAGTAAGAGTTCAGGTTTGGCATTGTAATTGAGTTCTGTGTAATGAACTGTTACCTGTAATTGTTTCTCTTTCTGTCCATCTATATCAATAGGTTTACTGACTGAGTGTATCGACATTTATTCTTTTAATTTAGATTCATTGCACAATCTCTTACTTGACTCATTCTTTTACAAGATGCCCAAACTGTAGAAAATGTTATCTTCATTAGTCTTTCCCTTCCTACTACAATCTTTCAGCATTTAAAATCCAAGCTTGGCGTTAGTATATTATTATGTCCTGATTTACCTCGCCTCATTTAATGTTTTCAACTTTAGTGTTGCTTGCACCAAGTCCTTCATCTCAATTTTTAAAAAATCCTTGCAAAGTCAAGTGAGGAAATTGGAAAGAGTATACCCTCAAATTAAAACAACTAGGTTTTAGTAAATCCATATTCTGCATTCCACAATCAATTGGTTTTGTGTACATTATATATACTTTATAATTGGCTGTGCTGTTGAGCAGTGGCATTTCATAAGAACTGTTTTTCATGGGTTGCATATTTTGACTTAATTACAACTCTCATTACTGTTGTATCATAACTTTTATTTCACAAAGTTGCAGAAAATAGAACAGCATATATGCTCAGACATTCAGAATATTTTATTATCAGCTGTATGGAACTGGTCTCCATATCTTATTTTAGTATCTCAGCTTTTCAGTGCAATTACCAAAAGTTGAGTTGCTAAAATGTTAAATTGCTTGCAATTTTATTGGAATTCATCCTGTGTTCAGTAGGGTTATAGGATGCTGAATCTTTTTTGAAGTAAGAGTGTCCCAGGCAGAGCGAGCATGAATTAATATATAAAATGGTTGTGCCCAACATCAATAATAAATGGACATATGTATTTGGAATAATGCTTTAAATAAAACATTGCAGTTTTTCATTTTATTAAAACCTAGAAAACAAATAGGAATAAGTTTACAAGAGCAAATGGAAACTGCAGGGAGAAGGAACTGTCTCTCTCACTGTGATCGGGGCCCAGGCGAGACGTGGGTTCGAGGCCCAGGGGCAGTACAGGCCAGCCCACACAGCGATGTGTGTGCACATTAGGTCCATGCAGCAGAGCAGGTCTCCAGTCGTCTTGGATAACCCTTGCCACTGGACCAAGACCTAGCTCTGTCAAGCCCGTATGGTGGCTGGTATGCAACGGCCACTACACATTAAAAAAAATCCACACACAGGCATCTTCCACCCTTCAGGATATAGTTCAGGATCTGGAATATTAGATCCTACATTGAAACACCTGTGAACTCATCCTTTTTTGGTGTGGAAGCAAGTCATCCTCATTTCGAGGGATGCCTGATGATGATGAGGAACAGGAGTAGGCCATTGAGCCCCTTGAGCCTGTTCCGCCATTCAATTAGATCATGGCTGATCTGTCTCTTAACTCTGTTTACACACCTTTGCTTCATATCCCTTAATATCTTTACCTAACAAAAATCTGTTGATCTCAGTCTTAAAGATTTCAATTGACCCAGCATGCATTGTGCATTTGATCCATATCACATGATACCCATACTGAACAGAAATCTGTCGATCTCAGTCCAAAAAAATTAGAATCTCGTTTGGGAGAGTAAGAGTTCCAGATTTGCACTACCCTTTGTGTGGAAAACGTACTTCCTGATTTAACTCCTGAATCACCTAGCTCTAATAAGATTATGACCCCTTTTTATGGCTTCCTCCATTAGAGGAGATAGATTATCTGCATCTACCCTGTCAAATCCTTAATCCTTAATCCTTAATCATTTTAAATAGCTCTACTCGATCACTCCGCAATTGTCTACGCTTCTGGGAATACAAGCCAAGTTTATGCAGTCCTCATAATTTAACCCGTTAAGCCTGCTATAATTCTGGTGAACCTGTGCTGTACCCCTTTCAATGTCAGTATATCATTCCTGAGGTTCGGTGTCCAAAACTGAACAAAGTACTTGAGCTGTGGTCTGACCATGGCTATGTGCAACTGAAGCATCATTTCCGCCCCCTTGAGACAAAGGCCAAGTTCCTTTAGCCTTTTGGTATCTGTGCACTGGCTTTTATTTATGACCGTGACTGGTGCCAACGAACCGGAAGCTTCGTGGAAGCATTCTGCTCGTGCACGCTTCTAGAGCAGGCTCATTAACAAAAAAAATTAAACTGCCGGGGAGGGAGCGGGCTCGGGGGGAAAATGCCCAGGGCATTTTCTTACATGGCTTGACAGGGTAGATGCAGGGAGGATGTTTCCCCTGATTGGGGAGTCTAGAACCAGGGGTCACAGTCTCAGAATAAGGGGATGGCCATTTAGGACTGATGACGAAAAATTTCTTCGCTCAGGATGGTGAATCTTTGGAATTCTCTACCACAGAGGGCTGTGGATGCTCAGTCGTTGAGTATATTCAAGTCAGATATCTAAGATTTTTGGATATTAAGGGATATGGCGATACTGCAGGAAAGTGGAATTGAGGTAGATGATCAGCCATGATATTGAATGGTGGAGCATGCTCAAGGGGCCGAATGGCCTAATCCTGTACTATTTCTTATGTTCTGCCGGGGAAGGAGCGGGCTCTGGGGAAAAATGCCAGGGAAGGAGCGGGCTCTGGGGGGAAAAAAATGCCGGGGAAGGAGCGGGCTCCTTGGAAAAAATGCCAGTGAGGGAGCGAGCGAGCTTGTTTTTTAAAAAAAAAAACAAACAGAAACAACATGCTTCTGGTTCCAGATTAATGCACAGTATGCTTCTATGTAGTCACTCCGTTAAATTATTTGAATACATGGACACCTAAATCGCTTTGCTCCTCCACTGCTCATAGTTTCTTACCAAGACGAAAATATTCCAATTTGTCTTCCTCAGATCTAGGATGGAGAGACTCTTTCGCAGTGCATCATGCACTTATCCGACACTTACTGCATTCCACCATTTACTGTATTCCACCAGTACTGATATTCTCAACGGAAATAGCAACAGTTTTAAGTAGTCACAATTGCATTTTTTTATGGGGAAAGGCAGATAAATATTGAAGAGGAAGATTCAGGCTTTGTGGAACAGGGGAACGGGATTAATTTTTGATTGTTTTATGTAAGAGTAGGCACAGATTCAATGGGCTGAGTGGTCTGGTTCCATCACTCTTAACTATGCTAGGCAATGTTGATTATTATGCAACGATCAAATATCAGTGATAATTGTGGAGCTTAGCTTTCAGTATTACCAAGCAGGCGTTGGTGAAAAAATTGATGCAATTAGCCCAACTTATCTTTTCTTCATTTTGGAGAATTGTAATGACAGCAGCAATACCACTGATTGGCTGAGTGTTTTGCCATGTGAATAATCAATTTTCTTTATCTATGAAACAAGCTGTTACTGAGTTGCTGTCAAGCACCTCCTGGCAGCCAGCACAAAGCAAATTTGGCAGAACCCTGTCGACATCCTCCCCTGGGTGCAAGGCCAAAGAAATTGAAAGGACAAAGATGAAAATGGAAGAGAGAATTTTGTATTCTCATGAAAATAACTTATCTGTCTTTGTGCATAACAGATTCCAAAATATAGTAATTGTATAACTTGGTTCTATTTTAACTAATATCCAAACAATACTTGAAGCTTGAGACTTCAGACTGTTCAATATTTTCTGCCATTTGAATTTGTAAGTGTTTTCAAAATAGAATTTTAACCAAATGTTATTCTATTAATTCTAAGCAACAACAAAAAATGTGTTGAGTAAAACTTGCAAGATTTGAGTGTGCTTAGCATGGCTGTGATTTATGGTTAGTGAAGCAAAGATGTTACTATCTTGCAATTTTGAACTGGAGAGAACTAAATATCAAAAATTAGTTTTGACTTTTTCAATCTTTTAGGTTGCATTCAGCAGATCATTACCTTCAGGAAGCAAAAAAGCTTAAGCACAATGCAGATGCACTGGTGAGTACTTCACAATGATGCTTATCCTTTTTAGTTCAATAACAAAACGATGTCTGGTGAGCAGATTAGAGTAAATTAGTTTTCTTCCAGTGACATTTTAGTCTCCTTATTTAAAGATGAAACAACTGCCATATTACTTGTTACAGTTTTGGAGTCCAAATACTGAGTTGGATAGACTTGAGTCATTGTATGAGTTCAGTTTCCTAGTACTCATGCTGTTGCTAAAGATTGAGCAATGGTATATAGGCTAGTTCTGAGGTGAAAAGGATATTGAAAATGATTAAAATGTGCTTTGAATTGGGTAAAAATTATCTTTGGAATGGTTGAGGTTTAAGGGGGATGTGCATTGGATACAATATATTTAGAAATGGGTTGCATAACAACTTGTGTCTGATCCATACGACTGACTTTTTCATAACTGCAAATTAACTTTGTGCCATAGTGCCTTTTTAAAAAAATATATTAAAGCTAGTTCCTTTGGATGTAACTCTTTGTTCCATTGAACAAAAAAACACCATAGTTGAGTGTTTGGTATTGGTGCTTTACAGCATGTCAGAGGTAAATGTAATTTGGGGCCAAGTTTGTGAATCTCGGTTTAGGGCTTGCATCAGGAAAGTCTAATTTATCAACCTTTATTACAATAGTGAGTGGCAACTTACTTCACCTATTAAATGTTAAAGCTGCTAGTAAGAAAATTACTATTTTCTTAAATGTGAGGTTGCATATTGTACCGAAGACTATATTCCACTCCTGAACTGCAGTTACCGCCTCGCATTTTGCTCACGAAATCAACTCAACTCACCCATGGGAATGTTTTGTTGTTGACCATACTCCTTCATATGTAAACATAATTTCAGGTGTGATCGGTAGGCTTCTTGTTCCGTTTACACCATTCTCCTCCACCAAAAAAAGCTGCTGTTCAGAATTGGAATGTCAGTAAAGCAGCCCCTATGATTGGAATAAAGAGTATAGTCAAGCAGCTGCAGTTGAATGCTGATAAAGACTTATCTTGTTTGGCTGGAATACTGAGCTTGTAATTGAATCTCTACAAATTACCATAAATAGCCATATTTGCTGTTTATCACAAGGGCATTTAATTGTTCAAAATTCATTCTGGGAAGGCATATTTTACACCTGGTAGAATTACTAAAATATTCTGTTGAGTGGTGATATTTGGCAATGGGTTAACTATTTAACATAGATATCTTTAGAAACAAGTGATTAGAGAATATCTTGTATAGCCCCCATTACTTAAAACATCCATGTTAATGCGAGCAGTCACTTATATTGGCCAAAAAGAAATAATTATCCATTTACATTAATGTCAATTTCAAAGTTATAGTGTCTTAAGTGCTCCATTTATTTGGGTCAAACAGCTGTGTTTTACTTTGTTTCCTCTAAGTACGAGTTACAAGTATCTGAACTGTTTCCTTTTATGTGTTACTTTTTGTTGATCTTACAGAATCATAGAAGGAGGTCTCCTGGCTCTGAGTTATCTGTATAATCTCACTCCTCTGACTTTTTTCCTTGTGGGCTTTAAAATTTATCTTTTTCAAATATTTATCCACTTCCCTTTTGAAAGCTGTTATAGATGCTGCTTCCATCACTGTTTCTGGCAGGACATTCCCTTTTGATGTAAACCTTAAATTGTTAATCTTTAGTTACTCTTCCAGTGGAGATAGATTTTCCCCCTGCACCTCATCAAAATCCTTGAGTTTTGAACATTTCTTTCATACCTCCTCTTTATCTTTGCTGTTCTAATGAAAGGAGCCCCAGTTTTTGTAGTCTCTTCTCAAAACCAAAGCCTTTCACCCCTGATGCATCTTAGTAAAGCTCCTCTCCAACTTTTCTACGGCTTCGCCTTCCTTCCTAAAGTAGGGTACCGAAAACTAAGCACAATATTTTTGCTGCTCTAACCGATATTTTATATAGGTTTAGCATTAGCACTTGCTTTTGTACTCTGCTCCTATTTATAAAATCTTGAATAATTTTTTTACATCCTTATTTTGGATTATTCCTATGGTCTATGTACTGACCCCTTCCTGTTTTGTCATTTGTAGTCAGACAGATTTGAAAAAGCAGTGTATTACCTTGATGCTGTTGTATCTTTCATCGAGTGTGGTAATGCTTTGGAACGAAATTCTCAAGAAGCCAAATCTCCTTTCCCCATGTATGCTGAGACAGTAGAACTTATCAAGTAAGTAAGCTCTAAACATACGAATACTACATTTTTTTACTTTTTATAATTGTATATGACTAAATGGTCTTTCGTAAAACATGTATTCTACTTCATTGCTGTTTCAAAATTTGTCTCTTTCTTTCTAGATACACTATGAAGTTAAAGAATCATATGGCACCTGATGCTACAGCAGCAGATAAAAAGCTGGCAGTCTTGTGGTAGGTTTCGCCTAGCAGTGTTCTATTTAATCTATAGTCTGGACCTTATCACATTATTGTGAACTAGCAGACATTTTTGTCATGCTTATTGAATACTCCTGAGCTTTAATTGACCTGATGCTGCAACCAGAAGAAAAGTTGTTTAAAATGGATGGTTTGTAATAGTTGAGCTATTTTTAAAATAAATGCCAAGCCATTTTAGTTTTATAATTCTTTTCCATCATGTGAAGTTAATAGTGATTCATTTGGTTTTGTGCCTTCTAATGATACCTCTGGTTTGCACTGAAGCTGGATAACATCAAACATTACTGATGGTAAGGGGTGGGCGATTATGTTGGACTTCCAACATGATGTGACAGTTGCAGAATGCGGGTTGATGCCTGAAGTTTCCCACAAGATGTGCTCAATTGAAGTTGCAAAAAAGATTCACAAGGGTGATACCAGAACTGAGAGCATTAACTTAACGGGAAAGGTTGAACAGGCTGGGGCTCTTTTCTCCAGAAAAGAAAAGACTGAGGGGTGACCTGATGGAGGTCCTTAGGATTCGGAAAGGGTTTGATAGGGAGACATAGAGAAGATATTTCCACTTGTGGGAGACACCAAAACTAGGGACCAGAATATAAGGTGAATTCAGGAGAAACTTCTTTAGCCAAAGAATAGTAAAACTGGAACATGCTGCCACAAGGAGTAGTTGAGGCGACTAGCATAGATACATTTAAGGGGAAGTTAGATACGCACATAAATACTTTAAAAAAAAATTAAGATATTGATAACCCAGTGGCGTTTTTAAAAATATTCTAAATTGGTTGATCTAGTACTTGAATATTCAGTTTTCAGCTATGACTGATCAGAGTAGAAGAAGCATATGCAAAAGTAAATTCCTCCAGTTAACGATGAAATTAAAATTAATGTTATTGTTTTCTAGTCTCCGATGTCAGTCACTTTTGTACATGAGGTTGTTTAAACTGAAGAAAGACAGTGCACTAAAATACTCCAAAACATTGACTGAACACCTCAAGGTAAATCATTATGGAGCTTTTATAACCAGTTTGTTTTATTTGGCTGCTCTTACTCTAGACATTTCCTTGCTCTGATATCAAATAATTTTATTTTCTAGAATTCATATAACAGTGCACAGGCTCAGTCACCTGGCGTAGGAAGGTAATTTATTTTTGCTATATATGTGTGTATTGATTATTGTGAATGATTTTTTGAATCTTGTTGTGTTTACGTAGTGGTCTGTATTGCACAGAATCATTTTAAATGTGTTGAATGATAAGTTTCCAAAGACAAAAGTTGATGCAAAAAAATTAGCTGTTGTATTGATTAACTAATGATACTAATGTACTTTAAATGTACATTATTTTTTATGGAGAAAACTTATCCTTCGCAGAACTACTTTGAGTTCCTGAATTCCCCCATATTAAAACATCAGTTTACTGTCGAATAAGAAAGCTCTGTTGCCTTCTGTTAGCTACTGGTCACAATTAAAATGAGGGATAAGGCTGTTTTGGTGGGCTCTTTGACACTTCAAATTATATTACAGGTACTGTGTATTTGTTATTGTGACTCTTCCTATAGGCTGCTGGTAGTTCAGGGAATTTTTACCTCCCTGTGCTAACCAATTTCTAAGTTAATAATGAACTTAGTGTTTTATTTTGCCTCCCTGCTCCCACCTTCCAATTTGCAGAAGGGGGCAACGTTAAATGTTAAGATTACTATTTCAATAAAAATTGGTTTCAAAAGTCTTCCTTATTCCTTGGAAAGTATGTGGCCATCTATTGGAGCTAAAATGTATTTTTAAATCTATGCTCCATACTGCTCTACTGAGATGAGGTAGGTAGAATGGGAGGCAACTCTTGTGGAATATAAATGCCAGCACAGACTAGTTGGGCCGAATGGCCTATTTGTGCTGTATGTTCTGTATAATTATCCATCTCACCATAGCCCTGCAAATTAACAATTTACCATATTCCCCTGTTAAATATAAAAGTTTTTCCTGCACTGCCATTAACCAGTTTCCTCCAAAACAAAAACTTCCCTTCGGTCTTTAAATTTGTCACTGTTAAGCTATTTTAAATACTTGATTGATTAGATTGCTGATTGTAGGAGGGCAGCAAGGTACTCCCCACCAACAACAAATTTCTCAATTCACCACCAGTCTGGAGCACCTTCACTCTGACCGTATCATTAATAAGCAACCTGAGTTTCAATAAAACTACATGTCTTTGGGTCTAAAAACAAAACCTTCCTGAGACTATGCTTCATTTGACAATTCATGCAGCACAAAGAGATTGAGGCTGTGGTTATGCTTTTGCTACAACTATCTATTCCTGGCCATTACTTTTTAAATGTCTCAATCATTTAAATAAACTTTAATTTGTAATGCACTGAGCCTTTTTAAACTCTGCTTGACACTCAGGTTATACTCTGTGGCTTCAACCACATGCAATATGATGTGACCTTGCCCTGATGAGAGTGAGGAGGGTCTCACCAGGGGATTCTGGAAATAAGTCAGAACCTGACTCCAGAATAATGCTACTTTTTCAATCCTGTCCAATGAAAACTGTTGAACAACAATGCTAATCCGGCAGTATAGATGCATCCTTAAGTGATTTCTCCAAGTACTGGAAAAGCCAAAGAAGCCCCTGTATTGACCAATCCTGGTATATTAATTTTTAAGCATCAACCGGACTTTGGGCTTGTGTATGCATCTGTTGAGAGGTTAGGGTTCTGCTTGTCAAATAAGCTGCTGACCATGAATATGAAGCTCTCTCACGGCCAGTTAGATGAGAAACCAGAGAGCAGTTGATATCTGTAGAACCATTCCTCAAAATGAACCTCTGTCTTCAAAAGTATGAGGAAGGAGGGACGAACTAGAGACTAGACCAGTGTATACAGAATTCCTTAAGAAGGCAGTTGAGTCTGAAAGTATGCTCTTGTTGTATTTTACCGTTTTGGGACGAGTTTAAAGCTTTTGATCCTCTTCACTTCTTAGCAAAGCTGCAGGCACGCCATCTCCAGTATCTCCCAAACTCTCGCCAGGTAATACTGGAAGCTATTCCTCTGGAAGTAATACTTCCTCCAGCAGTTCTTCTGCCTCAGTCACAATTCCACAGAGAATCCACCAGATGGCAGCTAGTTACGTTCAAGTCACATCCAATTTCCTGTACGCCACTGAAGTGTGGGACCAAGCTGACCAGCTGGGAAAAGAAAACAAAGGTAGGTTATAAAAGGATGTTTATATCCTGACAAATCTACTACGTTAACAGAATGCATTACATCAATGTTACCCATGTTTGTGTTTCATAAGAATAACTGCCCTGAAAAATCTCCACGTTGATTATAAGAATCCAAATTCGGGGATTTTGCCCTTCGATATCACGATTTGATATGGTCCCCGGTCTGCGCGTGGCGTGGGCTGGTCCCTGGTCTGCGCCCGGCCTCGGCTGGTCCCCAGTCTGCGCCCGGCGTCTTAATGATGGCAGTGATACACTTCCCTTTTAAATTCTAAGTATTGAATCAGGCAGCTGGTTGTTGCTGTACTGGGCTTGCTCAAAACTTACTTCCTAGATCTGTCCAGTGGCCAAGCCCAAGCCTTTAACTTAGTTCATGTTCTAACAAATTTAAACCTTCAAATGTTTACAGTTATTTCAACTTAGTTGGTGTGTAATTGTAACTGTCTTGTCCATTTGTTGTGGAATGTAATTCTCAAATCTAAATGGCTACCTTGTGACAATATACCACATGTACCAATTGGGAAAACAAGTAGGAATGCTACATTTGTACTATGGCTCAAATATATAAAACACGATATTGCAAATGCTGGAAATCTGAAATAAAAACAGAAAATGCTTTAAATACTCAGCAGGTCGAGCAGCCTCTATGAAGAGAAAAAAACAAATAACATTTCAGGTCGATAACCAGTATTTTCTGTGTATAAATATTTGGATTTTTCTCTCTTATAATTACTTTGGTGTTGTTCAGACGAATACTTGGAAGTTTCAATAATTATGTTGGTGCAATAATGTTTTTAATAAAGTTACTGAAAGATTATTTTCTTGTTTACAGACTTTTTTGTGGAGCTGGATAAAGTGATGCATCCTTTGGTATTCAGCAGCAGCAGTATGACTGATCTCGTGCGCTACACCCGTCAGGGTTTACATTGGCTCCGACTGGATGCAAACCTGTTACCATGAGCTTGGAAAAGTTGGACAGAAGTCCTGAAAAATCGGCCTTTTTCTTACTGTCACAGAATTCTTTTACGTCACTGTGTTTCCACTTTTTCTAATTGTAAATAGGCTTCTGACCTTTTACAGAACAAAAATTATGACAAGTTACAGTGCTGATGAAACTATTTTTGAACCCAGTGACGTAACTTTCTGATAAAATACATATAACAATTTTTAACACTTATGTTACATTTCTTCACAAAAACCTTAGTCAGGGCTTCAGAAAGCTTTTCCCTATTACGAAGGATAATTTCTTTTTGTTTGCAATCCCGCCTCCTAATCATGTAAACACCGTGACTAGCACCTTTTACATTACACTAATCAATCACAGCTTAGATACGAAAACCAAGCTAACTTGCATGGAATCTCCAGTGGGTGCATTATATTTTATACTGATTCTGTATTCTATTTAATATTTCCATAGAAGTTCATAACTATTGTAAGGATAACTGTAGAGTTTCTCTACCTTTGTATACTATTCGGTTTCTGGGCTGAATCAGGAATTATCACAGGGTATATTAAAAACTCTTATTAATTGTGAGAGACAGTAGCATGTTCAAAGCCAGATCTTGTATCCAGGTTGGATGCTGTGACCTACTTGGGAAGTTTACTTCATCCACCAAAGTAGAAAAATGTGCTGGTGCTGTAGCAGTTCTTTGTGAACAGCATTGACTTTCTAGCACATTTGATATAACATAATTGTGAACGGATTTATTGCCAGTTGAACATTTTAAGACATTGTTTATGTGGGTACTTTACTGCATTCATTTTTGAATGTTGCGTACTAGATAACTGAATTGTCTGAAATGGTTTAGTATAACTGTTGTACAAAAGGCATGCACCCTTGTACAGAAGATGTACAACACATGGTTATAGTAACCTATCTGAGATGCTAGACAAATAAATAGCAGTTCCTTGCATCACCACCCTGCTTCCAAGTATCTGCTCGTCTGCTTCACTGGATAAACATCTTATCCAACCTACAGTGTACATAGACAGGAGATAGCATTAAGATATGCACAGCTGGATAGTACCAGTGAAAGCTGTATTTCTGAAATGCTTCTCATTTAACTGGATTTTTTAAAGTAAAAGTGGGACGTGCCACAGCATAAAAAGGACTTTTAAATATAAATAATTGAGTTCCTATGTATTAAGACTAAGATCTGGAAACTCACACTACCAATGCAACAACAATTATGCATCAGATTTACACCGCTGCTTTAAATATTACTGATTAATATACATACATTTCTTTAAAACTGAAACAGTATAACCAAGTTTGCATTTTCTGTGTGTTTTTGTTAGCGTACTCTTTGGGAAGTTTGAATCTGCCACGTCAAATGCACTGGGTGTGCCTTATACATCTCTTTTATTTCCCTCCTGGTTTGTTATATATTTACAGTAGATTACAAGGTGCTACATCAAACAGTAAGGCTGTGTAAATGATGTAATTTTGAAGAAAGTTAATTCGAGTTATCTTCTCCATCTTGAGTAATGCTGTGTTGTTGAATGTTGGTATAGTTTGACTACATCTGCCAGATATCCATGCCACTCTGATCTTATGAAATGATTACATTGGGTGTGAAACAGGGAATTGGTCTATTCCTCTGAGAATAAGCAAAATAAAAGTTGGGGGAGGGGTGCAAACATTCTTGCAATAAACTTAATGTGCAGCCAGGTGAACTGAAGAAATATAGCAGTCTAAAGTAAAGAGTCTATTTTGATGTAATTTTGTTTTAAATCAAACTAACTTCGGTCTAGAAATATTTACCATGTTGAATGTTTTTATTTTGAAACAATTCTTATCCTGCCAACTAAAAAGGAAATCATACACTTGCCATAATTTAGCATTACGTTGGTTAGACTGCAGTCAGCAAATATATAAGTAGTTTAAAAGGCAAAAGAAAAAATTTATTTAGAGGGGTTATTAGTCTAAATCAGGCCATTTTATTTATATATTTATTTTTTATTTTGGGGCGTATTCTAAAAGTGTGTGTTCTTTTTGCTGCTTTAAAATATTGCGAAATGGATTTCCTGCTGAAAGTCCAACAATGTGCTTGAATTGAGAAGTGGCATCAGTATTGAGAGTGCATGGATGCGACAGAATGTGAGTGAATAGCATGAGCGGGGGGAGGGGGGGGGGGTTTACTTTCCCTTCTCCCAGAAAGATTTAAATTATTGTGGCGTGTTTCCAACATGTTTGATGTGGAAAGATAGGCCTGATTGTGAGAAGGTGTGCCTGATTTAACAATCAGTCTCTCTTTGCAACACAATGAGTTAAGAATAGGATGCTTTTTTTTTACACCGGGCTAGACAGGAATATATTTTTGGAAAATAAAATGGCGACTTTTTTTTTAAGGTTATAAGAGTTCCATAATGGAGCAGCTCAGCAACCATCCTTTTCCTCGCATCTTTGACTGCTGAAATGTCTTTGTGTTGATGGCATACTTCGGAGAAGTCAAACAAATAACATTTTGTGTAATTAAAAAATGAGAGAGCCACTTGTTACAGCCTAATACTTGCAAAGAAATCTGTAATGTATTCTCCAGTGTCCACTCTGTAGAAACTGCTAATGTATTCAACCACAATAAGAAATGCCCATTGAACCACTAACTAGCGGAGTCTTCCTGTACAGTGGTATCCAGAGAGATCCTCAAACATTCAGTCAGCCGAATTCCAAAATGGTTTCAATCTTTACCGTTGTTGTCTTGAGCTATGTGTATGTGATGTTAATACTGAAGGTGTGTAATGATAGGTTTGTGTCTGATATGATGTCTGCCCATAAAGTATCAAAAGTTTTTAAATGTAATGTGTATTTCTAATTATAAATGTTTATTTGATAGAAATAACTGACCTTATAATATTTTATAGTATTTATTACTGTAGATGTCTAGGTCATCTAGACCTTTTAGCACGCTGTTCCCATTTAATGCCTCCCTATGATTTGTATTTTCATTTTCAGAATTTAAAGATGAACAAAATTTACTGGAAACCATCTCCTCACTTAGCTACACTGTTTTGTTTAATTTCAGTCGAAGCTACAGATGAATTTATTGAAACACATTCAGCATTCAGATATAATAAAATATGACAGAAAACATTTAAAATAAATAAAAAGGGAAGTGATAACTATGACCATTTGAGTATGCAGCTGACTTTTGTATGTTCCAGTAATGACGTTATTAAAACATGTTCTCATCAGTGTTTATACCTCACCAAATCATTGTTCTCAATTTGCCTGTTGCCTTTTCACTTTTAATTTGGGGGATTTCTTGAAAATGAATGTTTTTGTTCCTTTACACTCATGCAAAGTTAAATCGATTGCTGGATTGATTGTTCCATGTTTCTTTCCTCTCTTTCCCCCCCCTCCCCCCCCCCCCCCCCAAACTCCACCAACCCACCCATAAACAGATTGTTTGTACCAGTAATGGGAGAAAAATATGAAGTAACTTAAATACTAGCATTTTGCATAGTTTTGGAGGTCCTCAACCTAACTGCCTGTATTTTATGTGAACTATACAAGTTCATGGAGTGTTATCCCCATCAAAGAAATGTATTACTAAATACAATTACTGTTAGTATAATTTAGGATATGTAACTTACAAAATGTACCTTTTTAGAGTTATGGGGAATGGTCTATTTTTAATTCTAATTTTCTTTTAAATATGTTCCAAATAACTTGTTTACTTATGATTTATAACACTTGATTACATTGGCTTATACAAATGGAGGTGAATAGTTAACTCAGTAAGTGAAAGCGTTTATAGCTGTGGGTGAGGTTGCTCTCCAACATAGTGCCATCTTTTGCAGTATACAGTACTTTGGCTCTTTACAAAGAGTACTGCAGGGTCACGATTGCCTCAGATATGACGAGGCATTTGCATTGGGAAGTATTTGTAAAATAATCTGTTTATGGCAAGTAAAGCATTGTATAACCTGAATTTTTGGCTTCTGTAAAGAATATTATATATTTTCCATCATAATGGAAAAGGGTTTTTAGCAAATTTAGATTGTTGCAGCTCAGCTCTGTATTTTTCAACTTTAGCCACAAGTTGCATATTTTTAAGGAAAATGGGATTCACGTATTTACTGTGTATAAAAAAAAACCTCAGATTCTTGTTAATTATTCTGTCAGGAAAAGTAGGTTTGCTTTGTATAATGCAGAATTGTTAACTTTAGTGAACTTCCAGTGAGCTTTTTCTTTAATAAACTTTTCAAATGCTGACTAGTTTTTGTGTTTTTATTGCATCAGTGCCACCATGCATTTGATGGCTCAAATCTATTTTCATCAAGTTACACGGAAATGTTTTTTGCAGTAAATTAGGGGAAAAGGTTAGAGACAATGTTTAAATGTCATCACCATTCTCTTCAATTTAATCATTGTGAATGTTTGCTTCATAACCAGACCAACAAGGAAGACCAGGCAAGTAATGCAGAGTTCCAAGTACATCTCGCGCTCTAACCAGTACTGGGAATGGACAGGCGTTTCTGCGGCCACAGATGTGATTCCAGAATGATATGTTGCCTCCCTGGTGCCAAGGTCAAGGATGTCAGAGCAGCTGCAGAACATTGTGAGAAGGGGGGAGGGTGAACAGCTAGAGGTCGTGGTCCATATTGGTATCAATGACATAGGTAGAAATAGTGATGACGCCCTGCAGGCAGATTTTAGGGACCGAGGAAAGGGATTAAAAAGCAGGACCTCAAAGGTAGTGTCCATATTACTGTCAGTGCCATGAGCTAATTGGTATAGAAATAGAGCAGATAAATGCATGGCTTAAGGAATGGTGCAAGAGGGAGGGAATTCAAATTCCTGGGACATTGGAAACGGTTCTGGAGGAGGTGGGACCAGTACAAACCGGACGGTCTGCACCTGGGTAGGACCGGAACCGATGTCCTAGGGGGCAGTGTTTGCTAATGCTGTTGGGGAGGGTTTAAAATATGGCACGGGGTTGGGAATCTATGCAGGGAGACAGAGGGAAATAAAATGGGGGCAGAAGCAAAAGGTAGAAAGGAGTTAAGGAAAACTGGAGGGCTGAGAAATCAAGGGCAAAATACAAAAAGGGGCCACATTACAACATAATTCTAAAAGGACAAAGAGTGTTTAAAAAAAACAAGCCTGAAGGCTCAGTGTCTCAATGCGAGGAGCATTCGTAATAAGGTGGATGAATTAACTGCGCAGATAGCTGTTAACGGATATGATGTAATTGGGATTATGGAGACGTGGCTCCAGGGTGACCAAGGCTGGGAACTCAACATTCAGGAAGGATAGACAGAAAGGAAAAGGAGGTGGGGTAGCGTTACTGGTTAAAGAGGAGATTAACGCAATAGGAAGGACATGAGCTTGGATGATGTGGAATTTGTATGGGGGTAGAGCTGCGGAACAGCAAAGGGCAGAAAACGCTCAGAGTTGTGTACAGACCACCAAACAGTAGTGGAGGTTGGGAATGGCATCAAACAGGAAATTAGGGATGTGTGCAATAAAGGTACAGCAGTTATCATGGGTGACTTTAATCTACATAGATTGGGCTAACCAAACTAGCAATAAGTGGAGGAGGATTTCAGGAGTGTATAAGGGATGGTTTTCTAGACCAATATGTCGAGGAACCAACTAGAGAGCTGGCCATCCTAGACTGGGTGTTGTGCATTGAGAGAGGATTAATTAGCAATCTTGTGCGAGGCTCTTTGAGGAAGAGTGACGATAATATGGTAGAATTCTTCATTAAGATGGAGACTGACACAGTTAATTCAGAGACTAGGGTTCTGAACTTAAAGAAAGGTAACTTCGATGGCATGAGACATGAATTAGCTAGGATAGACTGTTGAATGATACTTAAAGAGTTGACGGTGGATAGGCAATGGCAGACATTTAAAGATCACATGAATGAACTTCAACAATTGTACATCCTTGTGTGGTGTAAAAATAAAATGGGGAAGGTGGCTCAACCGTGGCTAACAAGGGAAATTAGGGATAGTGTTCAATCCAAGGAAGAGGCATATAAATTGGCCAAAAAAAGCAGCAAACCTGAGGACTGAGAAATTTAGAATTCAGCAGAGGATGAAAAAAGGAGGGGGGAAATAGAGTATGAGAGTAAGCTTGCAGGGAACATAAAAACTGACTGCAAAAGCTTCTATAAATATGTGAAGAGAAAAAGATTAGTGAAGACAAATGTAGGTTCCTTACAGTCAGCATCAGGTGAATTTATAATGGGGAACAAAGAAATGGCAGACCAATTGAACAAATACTTTGGTTCTGTCTTCACTAAGGAAGACACAAATAACCTGGAAATACTAGGGGACCGAGGGTCTAGCGAGAAGGAGGGGCTGAAGGAAATCCTTATTAGTCAGGAAATTGTTAGGGAAATTGATGGGATTGAAGGCCGATAAATCCCCAGGGCCTGATAGTCTGCATCCCAGAGTACTTAAGGAAGTGTCCCTAGAAATAGTGGATGCATTGGTGGTCATTTTCCAACATTCTATAGACTCTGGATCAGTTCCTATGGACTGGAGGGTAGCTAATGTAACACCACTTTTTTTTAAAAAGGACGGAGAGAGAAAACAGGAAATTATAGAGCGGCTAGCCTGACACTGGTCGTGGGGAAAATGCTGAAATCAATAAAGATGTAATAGCGCATTTGGAAAGCAGTGATCGGATCGGTCCAAGTCAATATGGATTTATGAAAGAGAAATCATGTTTGACAAATCTTCTAGAATTTTTTGAGGATGTAACTCGTAGAGTGGACAAGGGAGAACCAGTTGATGTGGTGTATTTGGACTTTCAAAAGGTTTTTGACAAGGTCCCACACAAGAGATTAGTGTGCAAAATTAAAGCACATGGTATTGGGGTAATGTATTGACATGGATAGAGAACTGGTTGGCAGACAGAAAGCAAAGAGTAGGAATAAATGGGTCCTTTTCAGAATGGCAGGTAATGACTAGTGGGGTACCGTAAGGTTCAGTGCTGGGACCCCAGCTATTTACGATATACATTAATGATTTAGACGAAGGAATTGAATGTCATATCTCCAAGTTTGCAGATGACACTAAGCTGGGTGGCAGTGTGATCTATGAGGATGCTAAGAGGTTGCAGGGTGACTTGAACAGGTTAGGTGAGTGGGCAAATGTATGGCAGATGCAGTGTAATGTAGATAAATATGAGGTTATCCACTTTGGTGGCAAAAACAGGAAGACAGAATATTATCTGAATGGTGACAGATTAGGAAAAGGGGAGGTGCAACGAGACCTGGGTGTCATGGTACATCAAGTCATTGAAATTTGGCATGCAGGTACAGCAGGCGGTGAAAAAGGAAAATGGCATGTTGGCCTTCATAACGAGAGGATTTGAGTATAGTAGAGGAGGTCTTACTGCAGTTGTACAGGGCCTTGGTGAGGCTACACCTTGAATATTGTGTACAGTTTTGGTCTCCTAATCTGAGGAAGGACATTCTTGCTATTGAAGGGTTGCAGCGAAAGTTCACCAGACTGATTCCCGGGATGGCAGGACTGACATATGAAGAAAGACTGGATCGACTCAGCTTATAGTCACTGGAATTTAGAAGAATGAGAGGGGATCTCATAGAAACATATAAAATTCTGACAGGATTGGACAGGTTAGATGCAGGAAGAATGTTCCTGAAGTTGGGGAAGTCCAGAATCAGGGGTCACAGTCTGAGGGTAAGGGGTAAGCCATTTAGGACCGCGATGAGGAGAAACTTCTTCACTCAGAGAATTGTGAATCTGTGGATTTTTCTACCACATAAAGTTGTTGAGGCCAGATCATTAGATATATTCAAAAGGGAGTTAGATGTGACCCTTACGGCTAAAGGAATCAAGGGGTATGGAGAGAAGGCAGGAGTGAAGTGCATGATCAGCCACGATCATATTGAATGGCGATGCAGGCTCGAATGGCCTACTCCTGCACCTATTTTCTATGTTTCTATGTGTCTCGAGAGATGGTGCAGGAGGGAGGGCTTTAGATTCCTTGGACTTTGGGACCTGTACAGCCCGGACGGGTTGTACCTCAAACAGAGCTTGGACCAATATCCTCGCGAAGGTGCGGGTTGCTGGTGCTGTTGGGGAGGGTTTAAACTAATTTGGCAGGGGGATGGGCACCAGTATGTAGCATTAGAAAGGGGAATCTAAGTGTACAAAGGATTGGGATAGACAGATAGCACTAGAGCAAGAAATAGTAGGTATTAAGTGGGGTCAGACTAAGAAAGAATATAAGATAGATTTAAAGTGCATATGTGTAAAAGCACAAAGCGTAAGTAAGGTTGGTGAGCTGCAGGCACAAATCGCCACATGGGAATATGTTGCGGCATTAACTGAGACCTGGCTGAATAAAGGGCAGGATTGGATGCTAAATTTTCCTGGATATAAGGTGTTCAGGAAAGATAGGGAAGAAAAGAAAGGTGGGATGGCAGTATTTATTAAGGAGAATATTAGTGCTGGAGAGAGGATGTCCTGGAGGGGTCAAGAATCGAATCTTATTTGGTTAGAGGTGCCATTACACTACTAGGTGTATTCTATAGGCCACCAACTAGTGTGAAGGATATAGAGGAGCAAATTTGCAGAGAAACTACAGAGAAGTGCAAGAACTATAAAGTAGTGATAATGGGCTCTTCAATTATCTTAATATAGACTGGGACCGTAATAGTGTAAAGGGCAGAGGGTGGGGGTGGGGGGTGAGAAGAATTTCTGCAATGCGTTCAGGAGAACATAAGAAAATAAGAATTAGGAACAGGAGTAGGCCATCTAGCCCCTCGAGCCTGCTCCGCCATTCAACAAGATCATGGCTGATCTGGCCGTGGACTCAGCTCCACTTACCCGCCCGCTCCCCGTAACCCTTAATTCCCTTATTGGTTAAAAATCTATCTATCTGTGACTTGAATACATTCAATGAGCTAGCCTCAACTGCTTCCTTGGGCAGAGAATTCCACAGATTCACAACCCTCTGGGAGAAGAAATTCCTTCTCAACTCGGTTTTAAATTGGCTCCCCCGTATTTTGAGGCTGTGCCCCCTAGTTCTAGTCTCCCCGACCAGTGGAAACCACCTCTCTGCCTCTATCTTGTCTATCCCTTTCATTATTTTAAATATTTCTATAAGATCACCCCTCATCCTTCTGAACTCCAATGAGTAAAGACCCAGTCTACTCAATCTATCATCATAAGGTAACCCCCTCATCTCCGGAATCAGCCTAGTGAATCATCTCTGCACCCCCTCCAAAGCTAGTATATCCTTCCTTAAGTAAGGTGACCAAAACTGCACGCAGTACTCCAGGTGCGGCCTCACCAGTACCCTATACAGTTGCAACAGGATCTCCCTGCTTTTGTACTCCATCCCTCTCGCAATGAAGGCCAACATTCCATTCACCTTCCTGATTACCTGCTGGACCTGCAAACCTACTTTTTCGGATTCATGCACAAGGACCCCCAGGTCCCTCTGCACCGCAGCATGTTGTAATTTCTCCCCATTCAAATAATATTCCCTTTTACTGTGTTTTTTTTTCCCCCAAGGTGGATGACCTCACACTTTCCAACATTGTATTCCATCTGCCAAACCTTAGCCCATGCGTTTAACCTATCTAAATCTTTTTGCAGCCTCTCTGTGTCCTCTACACAACCCGCTTTCCCACTAATCTTTGTGTCATCTGCAAATTTTGTTACACTACACTCTGTCCCCTCTTCCAGGTCATCTATGTATATTGTAAACAGTTGTGATCCCAGCACCGATCCCTGTGGCACACCACTAACCACCGATTTCCAACCTGAAAAGGACCCATTTATCCCGACTCTCTGCTTTCTGATGGCCAGCCAATTCTCTATCCATGCTAATACATTTCCTCTGACTCCGCGTACCTTTATCTTCTGCAGTAACCTTTAGTATGGCACCTTATCGAATGCCTTTTGAAAATCTAAATACACCACATCCATCGGTACACCTCTATCCACCATGCTCGTTATACCCTCAAAGAATTCCATTAAATTAGTTAAACATGATTTCCCCCTCATGAATCCATGTTGCGTCTGCTTGATTGCACTATTCCTATCTAGATGTCCCGCTATTTCTTCCTTAATGATAGTTTCAAGCATTTTCCCCACTACAGATGTTAAACTAACCGGCCTATAGTTACCTGCCTTTTGTCTGCCCCCCTTTTTAAACAGAGGCATTACATTACCTGTTTTCCAATCCAATGGTACCTCCCCCAGAGTCCAGAGAATTTTGGTAGATTATAACGAATGCATCTGCTTTAACTTCCGCCATCTCTTTTAATACCCTGGGATGTATTTCATCAGAACTTTCTGGATCAGTACGTTTCTGGCCCATGAGGAAGGAGACATTGCTGGATCTGGTTCTGGTGAATGAGGTTGGTCAAGTGGAGCAAGCGTCATTTGGGGAACAGTGAGCATAGTATCATAAGTTTTAGATCAGCTGTGGAAAAGGACAGGGAACAACCTAGAATAAAAATACTTTTTGGAGGAAGGCCAATTTCACTGGGTTGAGAATGGATCTGGCCCGAATGAATTGGAATCCAAGATTGGCAAGCAAAACTAATGGGCTGCCTTTAAGAGGAGATGGTTTGGGTACAGTCGAGGTACACAACCAAAGTCAGCTCCCTGGACGACGAACGAGATCGAGAATAAGATGATGCAGAAAAAGGCTGTGTGTGGCAGGTTGAGAATACAAGTGAGAACCAGGCTGAATATAGAAAGTTCAGAGGGGAAGTGAAAAAGAGGGGCAAAGAGAGTATGAGAATGGATTGACAGTTCACATAAAAGGGAATCCAAAAGTCTTCTCTCGGCATATAAATAATAAATGGGCAGCAAGAGGAGAGGTGTGGCTGACCTATGCATGGAGGCACAGGGCATGGTTGAGGTACTAACTGAGTAGTTTGCATCTGTCTTTACCAAGGAAGAAGATGTATTTAATAGAGATGATTTTGGTGTGTATGTATAAACTCACGGATATAAAATGGCAGAGAAAAGACATTACATTCAAATCTCTGGGCAGGCGGAGCTTAAGGAAACGGTGTGAAACTTAATAAAAGATAGCATAACTTTCAGGGCAAACAAACCCATTGAAACTCACCAAACTAGCAGAACCATTAAAAGGTGTTAATAGGAAAACAGTTAACTTGATCAAGAAATGGCACCAGCTTCTGCAGACAGGCACAGGGGTAAGGAAAGCCAATTAAAGAACTGCCATGAAACGAAGACCCAATCCTGGGGCTTTACCGACTTATGCTAAGAGACAATGGACTTAAAAGATATAAAAAAGGAACCCAAAGCCTGCTCGTTCTCTCTTGACCACACGGCAAAGCAGGAAGCCTCCCTCGACAGACCAGATCAAGAAGCAAGAAAGAAGACCACGAGTTTTGCTTGACTCAGAGGGAAGTATTAGTCTGTTTAAATCTGTAACTCATTACCTTACCAGGTTGTAATTAAGTAAAGTCCATAGGATACAAGTAGACTGTTGTTTTGTCTGATAGGCTATATGCATATGTGTGTTTAATAAACTTATTCCAAATTGTTTGAAAGAATTGGTCTTGCTGTCAATGTAATGCCAGAGAGAGAAAATCTTACAAAACTGCGGGCTCGTCTATGATCTGGCGAGACGACTTTAGATCATCCTTTTAAACAATTGGAAATCTTGGAAGTTACGACTCTAACCTGTGTTGCGAAGTATAAAAATATAAACTGAATGGATCGGGAGAGTTGTACTTTAGAGGCAGTCATCTCAGTCGTTGGAACTGTTTAAGGGGACCCACCAGTAGTTACATTCAAAAGACACAGGATGAAGGGATAGGTGGCATACAAAAAGCCAGCAAAAGACGTAGCTGTAGCCTACCGTGAGAAAATACACAAAAAGGTGTCCATAAGGGATTTACAAGAGTTATGGGTATGATGCATCTGTAAGGGCCAACATGTAAAAAAGGAGGCAGACAAAAAGCAGAAAACTATAGACCAGTTAGCCTAACATCTGTGGTTGGGAAAATGTTGGAGTCCATTATTAAAGAAGCAGTAGCAGGACATTTGGCTAAGCAAAATTCGGTTAGGCAGAGTCAGCATGGATCTATGAAGGGGAAGTCGTGTTGACAAATGTGCTGGAGTTCTTTGAGGATATAACGAACAGGGTGGATAAAGGGGAACTATTGGATGTGGTGTATTTGGACTTCCAGAAGGCATTTGTCAAGTTGCCACATAAAAGGTTACTGCACAAGATAAAAGTTCACGGGGTTGGGAGTAATATATTAGCATAGATAGGGGATTGGCTAACTAACAGAGAACAGAGACTCGGAATAAATGCTTCATTCTCTGGTTGGCAACTAGTAACTAGTGGGGTGCCGCAGGGATCAGTGCTGGGACCCCAACTATTTACAATTTATATTAATGACTTGGAGGAAGGGACTGAGTGTAACATAGCCAAGTTTGCTGACGATACAAAGATGGGAGGAAAAGCAATGTGTGAGGAGGACACAAAAAATCTGCAAAAGGACATAGACAGGCTAAGTGAGTGGGCAAAAATTTGTCAGATAGAGTATAATGTTGGAAAGTGTGAGGTCATGCACTTTGGCAGAAAAAAATCAAAGAGCAAGTTATTATTTAAATGGAGAAAAATTGCAAAGTGCCGCAGTACAGCGGGACCTGGGGGTACTTGTGTATGAAACACAAAAGGATAGTATGCAGCTACAGCAAGTGATCAGGAAGGCCAATGGAATCTTGGCCTTTATTGCAAAGGGGATGGAGTATAAAAGCAGGGAAGTCTTGCTACAGTTATACAAGGTATTGGTGAGGCCACACCTGGAATACTGCATGCAGTTTTGGTTTCCATATTTACAAAAGGATATACTTGCTTTGGAGGCAGTTCAGAGAAGGTTCACTTGGTTGATTTCGGGGATGAGGGAGTTGACTTATGATGAAAGGTTGAGTAGGTTGGGCCTCTACTCATTGGAATTCAGAAGAATGAGAGGTGATCTTATCGAAATTATAAGATTATGAGGGGGCTTGACAAGATGGATGCAGAGAGGATGTTTCCACTGATGGGGGAGACTAGAACTAGAGGGTATGATCTTAGAATAAGGGGCCGCCCATTTAAAACAGAGATGAGGAGAAATTTCTTCTCCCAGAGGGTTGTAAACCTGTGGAATTCACTGCCTCAGAGAGCTGTGGATGCTGGGACATTGAATAAATTTAAGACAGAAATAGACAGTTTCTTAAATGATAAGGGGATACGGGGTTATGGGGAGTGAGCGGGCGGGGAAGTGGAGCTGAGCCCATGATTAGATCAGCCATGATCTTGTTGAATGGCAGAGCAGGCTCAAGGGGCCGTATGGCCTACTCCTGCTCCTATTTCTTATGTTCTTATGTCTCCTTTGGGAAACTCGTAGCATTTATCCAGGAGAGAGTAGGAGGGAAAGCTAAGGCTCAAACAGGCAAAAGGCCTCTTGGCATTCGGGGCACATTCATATGCTTGGAGAGATGAAGAACTAATGAGGAATGATGCAGGAGAGGTCAAAACTTAAGGGAGAGGTACACAATTTACAAGAATAACAAGTAAAAGAGATTTGACTAAAAGAAAAAGAATCAAAGTATAAAAGAACAAAGAAGGCATCCAGCTTATTAAACAGTTAAAGGAGGGAGAAATCCAGCATTTGAGACAAGAAATCGATTGATTAAGCCACAGTATCAGGCAGCTGAGCAGGCGGCTTCGTTGCTACAGCAACAAAGCCTCTCAAATGTAAATGCTAGAGCAGCCGTAGCTGAAGCAAATTAAACCAGATTTAAGCTCAAGAAATAAAAATTGGAAAACCTGGGGCTGCAGCAGGAAGTAGAAGACGTTAGGGGGATGGCGTTAAGGTAAACAATTAAGAGGCCACATAGAGAGGCAGACCACTCCCGGTGCCAGATAGAAATAGCGTGGCTAAAGAGTGACTTGGGGCAGCAACAGGCCCTGGTGTCCACAATAACACGGGGAGCCAAAACAGGCAACAGAATTGGATGAGGGGGAGACAGATTGGGAAGAGGAAGGCAGTCAGTATAATCCCCAGAAGGGTGGTGAAGGATGGGAATACCTTGGAGACACAAGGACCAACCATAGCACCTCTTTACGATGTAATGTGCATGGTCACATCGCCAGTAATCATACCAACTCATGGCCCGAGTTAGAAGAGGGAGACTTAACACGAGTTCTCCTCTTGGCCTGTTCCACTTCTTTAAAGAATAATCTGCCAGACACAATCCTCCAGCATGTCACAGCAACCGATGTAGTCATAACCGAGATCCTAAACCATTTAGGAATCCAAAACTTAAATTTAGTGGCTATGCTTAGTCAGATCAAACAGCGCCCAGATGAGACCCCTAGAGCCTTCAGTCATCATCATAGGCAGTCCCTCGAAATCGAGGAAGACTTGCTTCCACTCTAAAAGTGAGTTCTCAGGTTCTCAGTCCAATGCAGGAATTACAGTCCCTGCCACAGGTGGGGCAGACAATGGTTGGAGGAAAGGGTGGGGAGCCTAGTTTGCCGCATGCTCCTTCCGCTGTCTGCGCTTGTTTTCTGCATGCTCTTGGCGACGAAACTCGAGGTGCTCAGCGCCCTCCTGGATGCTCTTCCTCCACTTTGGGCGGTCTTGGGCCAGGGATTCCCAGGTGGGATTTTGCACTTTATCAAGGAGGCTTTGAGGGTGTCCTTGAAAAGTTTCCTCTGCCCACCTGGGGCTCGCTTGCCATGTCAGAGCTCCGAGTAGAGCACTTGCTTTGGGAGTCTCATGTCGGGCATGCGGACGATGTGGCCTGCTCAACGGAGCTGGTCAGTGCTTCCATGCTGGAGATATTGGCCTGAGCGAGAACACTGACGTTGATGCGTCCATCCCCCCAGTGGATTTGCAGGATTTTGTGGAGGCAGCACTGGTGGTACTTCTCCAGCGCTTTGAGATGTGTGCTGTGTATATAGTCCACGTCTCTGAGCCATATAGGAGGGCGGATATCAGATTTGAGGTCCTGGTCTTCAAACACTCTCTTCCTCAGGCAACCAAAGGCTGCGCTGGCACACTGGAGGCGGCGTGGACCTTGTCATCGAGGTCTGCCGTTGCTGATAGTAGGCTCCCGAGGTATGGAAAATGGTCCAAGATGTTCAAGGCCGCGCCATGTATTTTGATAATCAGGGTGCAGTGTGGCGGGGTCAGGTTGGTGACCTTTGTCTTATGGATGTATAGTGTAAGACCCATGCCTTTGTACTCCTCGGTGAAGGTGTTGACGATGGCTTGGAGTTCGGCCTCTGAGTGTGCGCAGACGCAAGTGTACTGTAGTTCGATGACAGAAGATGGGACAACCTTGGATCTAGCCTGGAGGCGGCGAAGGTTGAACAGGTTTCCATTGGTTCTATAGTTTAGTTCCACTCCAGCGGGGAGCTTGTTGAGAGTGAGATGTAGCATTGCAGCAAGGAAGATCGAAAAGAGCATTGGTGCGATGACGCAGCCCTACTTGACCCCGGTCCAGACATGGATTGGGTCTGTGGTGGATCCGTTGGTCAGGATCACAGCTTGCATATCATCGTGGAGCAGGCGGAGGATGGTGACAAACTTTTGGGGCAGCCGAAACGGAGGAGGACACTCCATGGTCCCTCACAGTTGACACTGTCAAAGGTCTTTGTGAGGTCGAAGAAGGCCATGTACAAGGGTTGATGCTGTTCCCTGAATTTCTCTTGTAGTTGTCGTGCGGTGAAGGTCATGTCCGTTGTATCCCATAGTGGACGGAATTCGTATTGCGACTCTGGGAGGGGCTCTTCAGCCACAGGGAGAAGACGATTGAGGAGGATTCTTGTGATGACTTTCCCAGTGGCTGACAGCAGGGAGATTCTTCTGTAGTTACCGCAGTCGAACTTATCCCCTTTTTTGTCACAATTGATGTTGGTTACACCTTCTTCTGGAAAGCCAAACCAGAAGAAGAATGCTGCCTCCATGGAGTTGGCTTCACCATCAAGAATGAGCTAGTGGACCGTCTCAGAGACTCCCCCCGCGGGGTAAGCGAACATCTCATGACTCTCTGGCTCACCTTAGCCCGGAACCAGTGCGCCAACAGTCATCAGCGTGTACGTCCCGACACTCAACGCAACAGATGAGACCAAAGAGGAATTCTACTCCAGCCTCGAACAAACTGATGACAAACTGATCCTCCTCGGCGACTTCAACGCCAGAGTTGGTAAGGACACAGACCTCTGGGGAGGTGTGATCGGCAGAGAGGGGGTAGGGAAAACCAACTCCAGCAGTATCCTGCATCTGACAAAATGTCTAGAACATGGCCTTGTCAGCCTTCAGTAATTGCCTGTATGATATCTATGATCGAGGCAGAGCACCAGGCATCCGCAAATGCTGCAGCAGGAAAGAATCAGGAGCAATTTAAAATGATGTTCCTAACCCAATTCCACTCTTTAGTTAAAACCATCCTGGGCATAGTCGTGAGGCCCGCCGACAGATATAGAGACCAACACTCAGAGCCTGGGAGATAGTAAAAGACCATTTAAAGGTGAAGTCACCACCCACCTCAAAGAAACCAGTCAGCGGTGGAGGAATCTAGGTACTACCCCTTTAGAATCATAGAATCATAGAAATCTACAGCACGGAAGGAGGCCATATCGGCCCATCGTGCCCGTGCCGGCCGACCAAGAGCTATCCAGCCTAATCCCACTTTCCAGCTCTTGGTCTGTAGCCCTGTAGACTACGACACTTTAAATGTATATCCAAGTTTTTTAAAATGTGGTCAGGATTTCTGGCTCTACCACCCTTCCAGACCCCTGCCACCTGCTGTGTGAAGAAATTTCCCCTCATACCTCCTCTAAACCTCCCCCCAATTACTTTAAATCTATGTCCCCTGGTTATTGACCCCTCTGCCAAGGGAAACAGGTCCTTACTATCCACTCTATCCAGGCCCCTCATAATTTTATACACCTCAATCAGATCTTTCCCTCAGCCTCCTCCGTTCCAAAGAAAACAGACACAGCATCTCCAATCTTTCCTCATAGCCAAAATTCTCCAGTCCAGGCAACATGTAAATCTCATCTGCACCCTTTCCAATGCAATCACATATTTCCTGTAATGTGGTGACCAGAACTGCACACAGTACTCCAGCTGCGGCCTAACCAGTGTTCTCTACGGTTCAAGCACAACCCCCTTGTTCTTGTATTCCATGCCTCGACTAATAAAGGCAAGTATTCCATATGCCTTCTTAACCATTTTATCCACCTGGCCTGCTACCTTCAGGGATCTGTGGACCTGCACCCCAAGGTCTGTTTGTTCCTCTACAATTTTCAGTGTCGTACCATTTAATGTGTATTCCCTTGCCTTATTAAACCTTCCTAAATGCATTAACTCAAACTTATCCAGATTGAATTCCATTTGTCACTGTTCTGCCCACCTGACCAGTACATTGATATCTTCCTGCAGTCCGCAGCTTTCTTCTTCATTATCAACCACACAGCCTATTTTAGTGTCATCTGCAAACTTCTTAATCATACCCGCAACATTCAAGTCCAGATCATTGATATATACCACAAAAAGCAAGGGACCCAGCACTGAGCCCTGTGGAATCCCACTGGATACAGCCTTCCAGTCACAAAAACACCCATCAACCATTACACTTTGCTTCTTGCCTCTGAGACAATTTTGGATCCAACTTGCCATTTTGCCTTGAATCCCATGGGCTTTTACTTTCATGACCAGTCTGCCAGGTGGGACCTTATCAAAAGCTTTGCTAAAATCCATATACACTACATCATATGCACTGCCCTCATCGATCCTCCTGGTTACCACCTCGAAAAATTGAATCAAGTTAATTAGGCACGACCTTCCCTTGACAAATCCATGCTGACTGTCCTTGATTAATCCATGTCTTTCCAACTGCAGATTTATCCTGTCCCTCAGGATTTTTTCCGATAATTTTTACCATTGAGGTTAGGCTGACTGGCCTGTAGTAACTCAGTCTATCCCTTTCTCCCTTTTTAAACAAAGGTACAATACTAGCAGTCCTCCAGTCCTCTGGCACCACATCTGTAGCCAGAGAGGACTGGAAAATGATGGTCAGAGCCTCTGCTATTTCCTCGTTGCTTCTCTTAACAGCCTAGGATACATTTCATCCAGGCCTGGGGATTCATCCACTTTCAAAGCAGCTAAGCCCCTTAATACTTCCTCTCTCACTATGTTTATCTCATCTAATATTTCACACTCCTCCTCCCTCAGTGCAAAGTCTGCATCATCCCTGTCTTTTGTGAAAACAGATGCAAAGTATTCATTAAGACTCGTACTCACATCTTACGCCTCCACACGGAGATTTCCTTTATGGTCTCTAATAGGCCTCACTCTTTTTCTCGTTATTCTCTTACTCTTAATGTATTTGTAAAACATCTTTGATTTTCCCTGATTTTAGTTGCCAACATTCTTTCATGCTTTCTCTTTGTTTTCCTGATAACATTTTTAATTGCACCCCTGCACTTTGTATACTCCTCTAGAGTTTCTGCAGTATCGAGTTCTCGGTATCTATCACAAACTTCCATTTTTTTCTTTATCTTACCCTGTATGTCCCTTGACATCCAGGGCCTCTAGATTTATTAGCCTCACCCTTATTTTTTTAAGGGAACACACTTGCTCTGTACCCTCAAGATCTCCTCCTTGAATGCCTCCCATTGCTCTGACACTGATTTACCATCAAGTAACCGTTTCCAGTCCACTTTAGCCAAATCCCATCTGAGCTCAGCAAAATTTGCTTTACCCCAACTGAGAAGCTTTATTACTGGTCCACCTTTGTCCTTTTCTATAACTACCTTAAATCTTACTGAATTATGATCACTAGCACCAAAATGCTCTCCCACTGATACCCCTTCCACCTGCCCCTCTTCATTCCCCAAAACCAAGTCCAGAACCGCTCCCTCCCTTTTTGGGCTTGTTACATACTGGCTGAAGAAGTTCTCCTGAATGCATTTTAGGAATTCCGCTCCCTCTGTACCATTTACACTAATTTTTCCCCAATTAATATTAGGGTAGTTGAAATCCCCCACTATTACAGCTCTGTAGTTTTTGCACTTTGCAGCAAATTGCCCACATATTTGTTCTTCTATCTCCCCGACTGTGTGGGGGTCTATAGTACACTCCCAGTAGTGTGATCACCCCTTTTTTGTTCTTCAATTCAATATGGCCTCATTTGATGACCCTTCTAACATGTCATGCCTTCTCACAGCTATAACTGTTTCTTTAATTAGTACTGCAACCTCCCCCCTCCTTTTTTTTATCCCCTCTCTATCCCATCTGAAAACCCTGTAACCAGGAATGTTGAGCTGCCATACCTGCCCTTCTTTCAGCCATGTCTCAGTCATAGCTATAATATCGTACTCCCAAGTATATATCTGTGCTCTCAGCTCATCTGCCTTATTCTCTATACTTCTTGCATTGAAGTATATACCATTTAGTGGTGTCAAACTCTCTTGTTGCCTATTTCCCTGTCTATGTTTCCTCTGTCTTCCAAATTCATTTCTACTTTTATGTTGCCCAATTCCAGCTTTGCTTCTCTCCCCACTAATTAAATAATATTTTTAGTATCCCCTACTCTCCTTAGTAAAGACTAAAAGACAACAGACAAATAAAAAGTGATACCGACCTCAAATCTGAATAGCAAAGAAAAAACCGAGTTACCTTTACCAACCAATCACTTCCCTGCTTTCCTGTGACGTCATACCTTGAATCTTTTTACCTCTTATCCTTCCAGGTCAGTTGATGCCGCTGCAGCCCTCGGGGCTAGATTCTCCCGCTCTCGGACTCAGTCGCTCTGCTGTGGGCCGCTACTTTTCTCCTCTGCCGCTTCTTCCGCTCTCGGACTGTGCTTTAATTGTAAGAAGGAAGGTCACCTAGCAAAAGACTGCAGCAGACCCAGATCCAGAGGGGCACCGGTCCTCGATGAAATGCATAGATACCTCCCGTGGGACGAACCCAAACCCTCTGGGATGGAA
Organism: Pristiophorus japonicus; assembly: GCF_044704955.1. Lineage (NCBI taxonomy): Eukaryota > Metazoa > Chordata > Chondrichthyes > Pristiophoridae > Pristiophorus > Pristiophorus japonicus. The sequence continues at coordinate 41,583,346 of NC_091980.1, forward strand.
CAACAATTGGCTCAGTTAGTTACCCTTATGAAATTGTCACTGGGGGGAGGCAAAATCATTTACACAATCATCAATGCATATCCATTGGATGGACCTCTCCAAGGATCCACCCTATCATCCGGCCCCCAAAAATTAGTTGGATGTGAGGTTCCGACACGATGGTCGTGGGAGACCAGTAGTCCTTGTTGTCATAGAAGAGATACGGTGGCAGATTATGCTTATCATAGAAACATAGAAACATAGAAAATAGGTGCTGAGTAGGTCATTCGGCCCTTCAAGCCTGCACCACCATTCAATATGATCAAGGCTGATCATTCACCTCAGTACCCTATTCCTGCTTTCTCTCCATACCCCTTGATCCCTTTAGCCGTACGGACCACATCTAACTCCCTTTTGAATATATCTAACGAACTGGTCTCAACAACTTTCTGTAGTAGAGAATTCCATAGTTTCACAATTCTCTGAATGAAGAAGTTTCTCCTCATCTCGGTCCTAAATGGCTTACCCCTTATCCTTAGACTGTGACCCCTGGTTCTGGACTTCCCCAACATCGGGAACATTCTTCCTGCGTCTAACCTGTCCAATCCCGTCGATACTGGCTCAGCCGTTACCATCATCAACACCCCATACCCTGAACACCATGCCCAGGCGGGCAAAGGTTGTATGGCCCTTAAAGAGTTAATAGTGATACAAGCATCACTTATTACAGGGAAGGCCTCAGAACTTCAGTTGGGAGGCCTCACCTGTAAGGTCCCAGCACTGATGCTAATGACCACCCCCGACAGAAGGGCAATTTTAGGGACTGATGTGTTGGATCAGTATGGCGTGGTAATATATTACAATCGGTACTGTGTTTGGATGGGTTAGAGAAATAATGCAAGAGTGATAGAAATTTCAGATGCTCACTCGGTTTTTGCTATTAAAAACCCATCTGAGTATGACCCTCCAGGGAGCACAAATGAAGCTGTGGCAAAACTAATTCAGGAACACCTAGTGGTGTTCGCCATGTGCAAGCATGATTATGGAAAAATGGCAGGTGAAGAGTCTATTGAGGGAACCCCCCCACCCCACCCCCCACTCATTCACTAAACAGTACCCCATCCCAAGGAAGAGTCACCCTTACATCTGAGACACCATAAAATCCCTAGTCAAACAGAGTGTTGTTAGGACAGGCACTTCACAACCAATTCACCCACATGGTTGGTTAAAAAGCCTGATAGCAGCTGGCGACTGACTATTGATTACAGAAAGTTAAATTCTGTAACACAAGCCTGCTGACCAGTAGTAAGAGAATTTCCCACTATATTATCTCAAATTTCTGCTGGTTCCAAGTACTTTTCGACCCATGATATCGCCAATGGATTCTGGAGTATCCCTGTTAAAAGGGAAGACCAGTACAAATTTGCTCTCACATTTGAGGACCAGAGCTACACCTGGACATGCCTGCCTCAGGGGTTCCACAATGCCCCCACAATATTCCACAAAAGAATGGCTGAAGTTTTAAAATACTTTTCCCACCCTACCTGCTTGCTGCAGTACGTAGACAACCTACTGCTGGCAACCGATAGCATGGAGGAGCATAAGAACATAAGAACATAAGAAATAGAAGCAGGTGTAGCCATATGGCCCCTCGAGCCTGCTCCGCCATTTAATAAGAGCATGGCTGATCCAATCATGAACTCAGATCCACTTCCCTGTTTGCTCTCCATAACCCCTTATTCCCTTATCGTTTAAGAAATTGTCTATTTCTGTCTTAAATTTATTCAATGTCCCAGCTTCCACAGCTCTCTGAGGCAGCGAATTCCACAGATTTACAACCCTCTAAGAGAAAAAATTTCTCCTCATCTCTATTTTAAATGGGTGGCCCCTTATTCTAAGATTATGCCCTCTAGCTTTAGTCTCCCCAATCAGTGGAAACATCCTCTCTGCACCCACCTTGTCAAGCCCCTCATAATCGTATACGTTTCGATAAGATCACCTCTCATTCTTTTGAATTCCAATGAGTAGCGGCCCAACCTACTCAACCTTTCACCATGCCAACGCCCTCATCTCTGGAATCAACATTGTGAACCTTCTCTGAACTGCCTCCAAAGCAAGTATATCCTTACGTAAATATGGAAGCCAAAACTGCATGCAGTATTCCAGGTGTGGCCTCACCAATACCCTTTATAACTGTAGCAAGACTTCCCTGCTTTTTATACTCCATCCCCTTTGCAATAAAGGCCAAGATTCCATTGGCCTTCCTGATCACTTGCTGTACCTGCATACTAACCTTTTGTATTTCATGCACAAGTACCCCCAGGTCCCGCTGTACTGCGGCACTTTGCAATCTTCCTCCATTTAAATAATAACTTGCTCTTTGATTTTTTTTTGCCAAAATGCATGATTTCACATTTTCCAACATTATACTCCATCTTCAAATTTTTGTCCATTCACTTAGCCTGTCTATGTCCTTTTGCAGATTTTTTGTGTCCTCCTCACACATTGCTTTTCCTCCCATCTTTGTATCATCAGCAAACTTGGCTACATTACACTCTGTCCCTTCCTCCAAGTCATTAATATAGATTGTAAATAGTTGAGGTCCCAGCACTGATCCCTGCAGCACCCCATTGGTTATTGATTGCCAACCTGAGAATGAACTATTTATCCCTACTCTCTGTTTTCTGTTCGTTAGCTAATCCTCTATCCATGCTAATATATTAGCCCCCAACCCCAATAAACTTTTATCTTGTGCAGTAATCTTTTATGTTGCACCTTGTCAAATGCCTTCTGGAAGTCCAAATATACCACATCCACTGGTTCCCCTTTATCCATCCTGTTCGTTACATCCTCAAAGAATTCTAGCAAATTTGTCAAACATGATTTCCCCTTCATAGATCCATGCTGACTATGCCTGACTGAATTTTGCTTTTCCAAATGTCCTGCTACTGCTTCTTTAATAATGGACTCCAACATTTTCCCAACCACAGATGTTAGGCTAACTGGTCTATAGTTTCCTGCTTTTTGTCCCTTTTGCACGAACTATTGACATTGTTGGCTCAAGCGGGACTAAAGATGAATCCCCGTAAGTCTCAGTTGGTAAAAGGAATGGGTCACCTTTGTAGGCGTATCCATTTCCCCAGAGGGATCGTTCCCCGACTCTCATATGGTGGAGATAATACAGCGACTGTCATTACCCACTTACAAAACAGCCCTATGATCATTCTTGGGTTTGGTGGGGACCAAAGGAACTTTATCCCAGGCTTTATAGAGTGTACAAAGCCCCTGTATGATTTGATAAAACTGCAGGGTAATGACATACACCCGGCATGGACTGATGCTCACACCCAGTCCATGGCTAAATTAAAAGCTGCAGTGATACAGGCTGCATGTCTGATTCCTCCCGATCCCATGCAACCCTTTCATTTAGAGTTCCGGGCCAAAAACCAAAGCCTCACTGCAGTTCTGTGCCAAATGCAAGCTGATCAACTGCAGCCACTCATAGCGTCTCAAATCCTGCAGGGGGCAGAAAAAACGTATACCGTGTGCGAGCACCACCTGCTGGCCATCTTCTGGGCGTTACATCATTTTACCTTTATTACTGAGCTACAAGCTACCATCCTTCATAGCGGTCACACACCTCTGAACCTACTGATGAAACCTGGAGATTCGCTAGTTTCCTCACAGCACCTCAGCAAATGGACATTGGAATTCATGGAAAGAGACATTGATATAATTTCCAAACCCACCACATTGTTGCCACAATTTCTGATCTATGAGGAGGACCCACATGAATGTCTGTTACCCCGATTAACTTTGAGACCCATGTGCAGAAAGAGCCCATACAGGGTGCCCCTACATCAATGGGTCATCATCATCATCATCATAGGCAGTCCCTCGGAATCGAGGAAGACTTGCTTCCACTCTTAGAATGAGTCCTTAAGTGACTGAACAGTCCAATACGAGAGCCACAGTCCATGTCACAGGTGGGACAGACAGTCGTTGAGGGTAAGGGAGGATGGGACAGGTTTGTTGTGCGTTCCTTCCGCTGCCTGCGCTTGTTTTCTGCATGCACTTGCCAATGAGACTCGAGGCGTTCAGCGCCCTCCTGGATGCGCTTCCTCCACTTAGGGCAGTCTTTGTCCAGTGATTCCCAGGTGTCGGTGGGGATGCTGCACTTCATCATGGAGGCTTTGAGGGTGTCCTTGTAACATTTCCTCTGTCCACCCTTGACTCGTTTGCCATGAAGGAGTTCCGAGTAGAGCGCTTGCTTTGGGAGTTTCGTGTCTGGCATGCGGACGATGCAGCCTGCCCAGCGGAGCTGATCAAGTGTGGTCAGTGCTTCAATGCTGGGGATGTTGGCCTGGTCGAGGACATTAATGTTGGCACATCTTTCCTCCCAGGGGATCTGTAGGATCTTACGGAGGCATCGTTGATGGTATTTTTCCCAGTGACTTGAGGTGTCTACTGTACATGGTCCACGTCTCTGAGCCATACAGGAGGGCGGGTATTATTATGTATGTAGGCACCTTGGTAATGACTCCACGAGGCAGAGGAATGGTACTTAAACTGTGTAGACTGTAGTCCTTTATTTGCAGCTCCTCGAGTGAGGACACTAAGCTGTGAGCTCCCTTTTATACTGGGTTACCTGCAGTGTGCAGGTAACCGTTAGGTCTCCAGCAGCCTGGTATACAGATAAGGTGTGTACAGTGTAAGGTACATTCAGTGTTACAGACATCAGATAACAATACAAGCATGCATACATAACAATACTCCGCCCTAAGCATTTTACAAGTCCTTATTGTCATGGCCTGGGTAGGTGATCAGTAGTGGGCTATGGGGGGTTGTGGTGAGGGTTGTGTGGGTGCCAGGTGTGATCAATGTACTTGAGGCTGGCCTCATATATTTCCCCACCCCCCCCCGGCCTCACACACAGACCATGTGGGTGTCACTGCTATGGGATCCCTCAGTGGGCTAGCCAGTGCAGCAGTGGATAGGTTCCATACTCTGTGGTGTGTGTAACTGTGTGGTGGTGGGCAGAGCCACAGGACTGTATGGGCTCCTTGTCCTCTATTTGGGATGAGGGTCTGGTCATCCCAGGGTTCGCCAGGAAAGCTGGAGGGTACTGGCCTCTCGCTCCTGGTGCTGGCCCTGGTGGCCAGGGGTTGTAGGGCTGGTTTGGGGCAGTTTACCAGTGAGTGGTGGTGGCTGTTCTGCCCATTGATCACTGTCCCTGTAGTGGGTCTGCTCCCACTGGATGTGTGTGAGTCCTTCCTGGGGCATCACATTTGTTCCAAGGGTCCAGGCTACATGATCTGGTAGCCCGCTGGACCTGGGGGTCTCCCACGGGGGGATTCCTCTAGCAATTACATTGTCCCTGTAGAACCCAGTGTCCTTTAACAGTCTCCTACCTGTATACATGACACCTTGGCTCCTATCATACATAGTTGAGTCTACATTATTAACTACCTTTACATTGTTAATTGCAGCATTTACATCACTTTCTTGTATCCTGGTCTCCCCATACATGGTTACATTAGATATTTTGAATTTACTACCATAATCATTAGACCTTACAAGCTTATTCTTACCCTTACTTACATAGGCATTCGATTTATTTTTTACATCAGTTACACCAGCATCACAATTCATCATTACAGTGTCATACCTGCACCCATTTACAGCATTTTTAGATTTAAAGTCCTTGTCATCTATTTGTTGAAACTGTCTCTTTACATTTTTTTGGTACCGGTCTCGTTTAAGGGAGCCTTCCAATCTGATTTGCCAGTCGGTGCCATGTATCGCTCCTCCAACGCTGCCCCTCGTGGTCTGGTTGCGGCCATGTTGCTTGTAGTTTCTTGTCCTCGTGGTGCAGTCGCCATCTTCCGGCTCTCCTCCAGGTAGGCTGTGGTGGTCTTTTCTTCCTCAGGTTCAGCCATGGACGTCTGGAATCCTCTTCTTTCGACGATGTTCGCCTCTTGGAGTCCTGCCCCGGCCCGGAAGGTGAAGTTTGGTCTTTCGGTCCTGAAGATTTCGCCGCGGTGTTGTGGAGTCATCGCCGCGCAGTCGAGCTGGACGGTGGGATCTCTAGATGCAGCGATGGATCCATGTTCAGGGCTGCGTGGGATTTCGATTGCTGGAGCCTGGAGGCTGTCGCCACTTCGACCGATTAGGACCGGGTTCATCCAATTCCTTCCCAGCAGCGTGGGACCATCGCCAGCAACAATCCACAGGGGGAATTGGTTCATCTCGCCACCCTGGGAGACCTGGATGTCCACGCTGCCAACGACTGGGATTTTACCTTTGGTGTAGGTGAGCAGCTTCGCTTGGACAGGAGACAGTTTTGGTCGATTGGCGGGATTTATCCAAATTTTTTCAAAAGTCGTTTGGCTCATCACAGACTGGCTCGCCCCGTGTCGATCTCCATTGAAACTGGGACTCCGTCGATGTCTATTTCCATCTTCCACGGAGAACTTTCAGTGGAGCAGGTATAAATTCCATACTCTTCTTCCAGAGGTTGAGCAGCTTCATCTTCATCTGTGTCGGCGCCCCCGTGATCAGCCAACTCTTCGGTGACATGGTGAGTAAAGCTTTTTCTGCACATTCTCTGAAGGTGCCCATTCTCTTTGCAGCCTTTGCATGTATAGTCTTTGTAGCGGCACTGGTGGGCCCTGTGGTTTCCTCCACAGCGCCAACACGGGGCCAGCCGGTTTGCCCCATGTGGCGGACTCAGGGTTGCGGGCCTCGGGGCAGCATTTCTGCCTTTAGAAGTAGCCATGCGGTGCACTGCGTTTGACGGTTTAGAGTCCTGGGTCAGTATTCACCTGGAGTCGCTGGCCGAAACCATGTAGGCATGGCTCACTGCAGGGTGACTGTGATGTCCGCAGAGAGCAATTTGTGTAGGAGGCCCTCGTGGCTGATTCCAATAATGAATATGTCCCTTAGTGCTTCATTAAGGTGGTCTACAAAATCACACGGTGCAGCTAGTCTTCTTAAATGTGCAGCATGCTTAGCAATTTCTTGGCCTTCGGGTCGCCGGTCAGTGTCGAACTGGTTCCTGGCTGTGAGGATGCTTTCTTTTGGTTGTAGTTGTTCCTGTATTAGTGTTACAAGTTCCTCATAGCTCTTGGTTGTTGTCTTCTCCGGGCTAGCAAGTCCCTGACGAGACAATGGATGGTGGGCCCACAACTGCTAAGCAGGATGGCCCTGCGGTTTTTCAGTCGTGTAGCCGGTGTGTCCCCATCCAGGTCATTGGCTATGAAGAAATGTTCCAATCCTTCTACAAAAGCGTCCCAATCTTCCCCATCGGTGAATTGCTGAAAGTTGCTGAGATTCGACATGCTGAGCATGTAGTTGGTGACCTCGTCGCCAATTATTATGTAGGCACCTTGGTAATGATTCCACGAGGCAGAGGAATGGTACTTAAACTGTGTAGACTATAGTCCTTTATTTGCAGCTCCTCGAGTGAGGACACCAAGCTCTGAGCTCCCTTTTATACTGGGTTGCCTGCAGTGTGCAGGTAACCGTTAGGTCTCCAACAGCAGCACCCTCTAGTGTACAGGTAAGGTGTGTACAGTGTAAGGCACATTCAATGTTACAGACATCATATAACAAGCATGCATACATAACAGGTATTACTACAGCCCTGTAGACCATGAGCTTGGTGGTAGATTTGAGGGCCTGGTCTTTCCTCAGGCAGCCGAAGGCTTCATTGGGCCACTTCCACAGGCACAAGACAATTTTCAGCATGCCCTAGTGGTGGTGGATCAATTCACTAAATGGATCGAAGCATTCCCCTGTCGCTCCAACACCGCAAGCACAGCAGCGAAAACACTATTGAATCATGTGTTTTGTAGGTGGGGAGTACCAGTACAAGTGGACAGCAATCAAGATTCACACTTTACCGGTGAAATTTTTACCCACCTGCAGGAAATGTTGGGGATAAAACACAAATTACATATTGCTCACCACCCCCAGTCATCCAGAGGGGTTGAAAGGGGGAACAGGACCCTCAAGTTAATGTTAAAAAAATTGTGCGTGGACCACCCCACTCAATGGGCTAACATGCTGCCAATGTGCTTAATGGCAATGAGGTCCACACCTCATGGAAGAACAGGGGTCTTCCCATACCAGGTCTTGACGGGGAGGCTCATGAGAATGCCAGGCCAGCTAACACTAACAGGGATGAATCCCTTGACAATGAAAACATCTAGTTCCAAGTGGCTGGAACAAGGGGTAGATCACACTGATCAAATCAATCGATTTGTGGCCACGAAATTGGGGAAGTCAAAAAAACAACTTAAAAGGTATTTTGACAAGTAAGTACGTCCCTTTGAGTATCAGGTGAGGGACTCTGTATTGATTCCAAATTATGGCAAAAAGAAGCATGCCTTTGAGCCTAGGTGGTGGGGATCGCATACGATTATAGACCGATTGAACCCCGTGGTTTATTTGATTCAGTTACTGGGGGAAAAGGGCGTTAAGTACAAGAAATGGTATCACATTAATCAGTTAAAAACTGCCAAAGAGTAAACACTACACTGATCTTGTTTCCCACCGACCATGATACGGGTCCTTATGATTCTCGGGACGACACTGGCCACGACCGAAGCCGAGAGAAGCTGGGGAAGCGGGAGCTGCAGCATGACTTACAAACATCATTAATGTGCTTTGAGAAGCGATGGTGCATTGAAGATATGGGAAGGGGTGGGTCTCCACTGGAGATGTTATTGCACTAAGTATGCCAATGGGACTTGTCCGTTGGGACATCGATTCGAGGTTGTGTTCGGTGACCATATAGATCCAGGGATGGATCACAGACGACCTCTGAGATTGATTGTGACCAACTCCATCGATATTCCTTATCTAGGGGAGGGAGGAAAGACCCTCAACTGGCCACAGATGAGTCTAAGACAACAAGGGTTGGTGAAGTGCTTTGAGGAAAACAATTACGACTTTTCCTCAACCGTACGTGAGATCCGGGTCATTCCCAAGAGTAACAGTAAAAACCAAAATACCTCCCAGGGAGACTGTCCCGAATTTAAGGAGGGTCCAAAAAATGGGTTGGTAGTTACACACACACACAAGCACTTGTACAATGATGTACGGTATGAGATAGTGCCAGTCATTCTCCATTTCGGAGACATACCCCTCCCTGAGAATCCCTGCCCCTGAAAGTATGCCACCTTCTACCATGAATTAGTAAGGAAAGTCCTCAAAAACTTCCTGGAAAATAATTATGCCCAGGACCGGTGGGGAGCAGGAGGTGGAGAGGAGGACTTGAAAGGGATAAACATATCCGGGACAGAGAGTAGATATAGGAAGAAGAGAGAGCTATGGGAGTGGCTGGGCACTGGAGCCAACACAGCAACAGCAACCTGGAACCGTGTAGACATAGAAAGTATGTGGGAGCATAGTGAGACCATGAGGAAACAGCTTAAGGAGATCCTGACAGGAACAAATAAAGAGGACGTGATGTAATACATGAACTGTCCCAGAACCTCTTGTCCATAAGAGAGGAGGCTGGCCTGTTTAAACAGATCCAGGATTACGTTAACCTATTCCATGACATCACCAAAGCTACTGGAAGGGATACCTCTAAGGCCATTGTGTGCACCATTTATGGGAGCTACATGCTCGATCAGGTTATGACTAGGTTGGACGACATTAAGGACGACCGCATTCCGTCCCGCTGGTAATATGGCTGCCCCGATTAGAAAAAAAGCAGGAATGGGAGGTGTTCCAAGTGCAGCCTATTGGGAGACTAGAGGAGGACGTTTACCTGGCATATGACAATCACCCACCGATCCTAATTAAAAAGGACCAGACTTGGGAGAGCCCCAATACGAAATGCTGTTCTGATAGGGGCGGGGCTTACCTATGTAGGTGCGACGTGAGAAATCCAGGGAGCCCAGCCTATGGGTTCACTTTGGATAGTGAATTCCCTGCGTGTGGCGTACACCTTACGAGGTGGAGAGCGAATCAGGCCCAATATGTGTATACAAGTCACGGGGCATATTGCGTGACTACCAATGCCAAGACAATGTGGCATGGAAGTCAGGTGTGCCCCATTACGACGTCCACCTTTTGTTTCACACCAACTGCCCCGACTGTATTGGGTGACCATCAGCTGTATTCATAACATCACCAACCTCAGGGAAGAGTTTCTAGAACAAGCAGAGGCCCTGAAAGCCGTGGATAACTTTGGCCATCCACTTGTCCTGCTCTCTCTAAGTTTAAAATCCATTCTACAGTGGTCATCCACCTCACAGAAATATTTAATACAGATGAGACAAAACAATGTCATAAACAGCAGAGCTATACAAAAGCTAGGAGTCAGCCCATGGTGGCAAACAAGGTATAATGTAGGCTGACACCCCTGGCTCAGAACCCTCGCAATGTTTATGATACTGGCACAAGCCATTATTGCAATGATGGGGATCATCATGATCTGCTACCTGAGAAAACTCCTTAGAAAACTGAATCACCATATGCGAGTCCTGAGGAGATAAACCAAATGAGGGGTAATTAAGGATATTTCCCCCTCAAGGCAGGGAATCTGTAAGAATAAAAGTGTATGTTAATGATAGAATTATAATGTGTGATGGACTCAAGACTATTGATATGTGATGTAAGTAATAGAGATGAATTTGGTGTGTATGTATAAAGGATGCGTTCATATGTACTAATAAAATGGCCACCGTGTCTCTGATTGGCTCTCCATTAACATATGACCTATTGCTGATTGGTCCCCTTGAAGGATAAGCCATACCCTGAAGTTTCTCTGGAATGTGTAACTGGAACTGCCCAGCCCAAGTTCTGACTGACTTTGAAAATTGCAATTCGATCCATTCTAAGTTCAGAAACCAGAGAGAACAAATCTCGAACAACCCAGCAAAAGCCACCAAGTTCCAGCCGAAATCCCTTATCCCAGTGCAAGTGCATCCCTCCCGCAGCCAAGTCCCTTGCCCCAGCGCAACTGCATTGACCTTACCCCCACCCCCTGCCATAGATTGGACAGTGTGGGTCACCGATTGTTAACAGGTTTATTGGATATGAAGTGACAGTGTCGTGACTTCTGTATTTCATCCACTTCAACGATATCCCTGACGCACCGAGCTTTCCGAGAAACATGATTCATGTTCCCCAAGTTCCCTACCTCCCTCTCTTCCCCGCCCCCCCCAACCCCGTGTATGTGTCTCTCTCCCCCCTCTCCCATGTGTCTCTCTCTCTTCCCCCCATGTGTCTCTCCCCCCCCAGCCGCCTCTCTCATCCTGCTGCCCACTGCCTCTCTCTCCCATCCCTCCCCCCCACCGCCTATCTCTCCTGCCACCTGCCACCCCTCTCTCCCCTGCCACCTACTGCCTCTCTTTCTCCCCAGCTCGGTCGGAGGCTCAGCAGCTGACTCGGACAATGTGGTCAAATGCAGGGCCCCATATCCGGTTCGGGGCCCCACTTCTGTTTCCGGTTTCGGGCGGGAGGTGTCGGAGCTGGGGTCTGGAGGACGCAGGTGCAGAAGGAAATGATACAAATAGTCAGTCCCATGTATAAACTCATGAACACAAAATGGATGAAAAAATGACTCTTAACAGAGAAAAGACATTAAATGGGCAAAAATTTGGCAGGTTTCCACCCGTTTTACCACCATAGCAGAGTGGTAAAAGTGATTTATTTTTGCCGCTAAAAAAATTTTGTGCCATTTTGTTAAATTCGACAGCGGTTTTGCGCCCACGATTAAAAATTATCGCTTGCCTATTTTTATTTGTCATGCCACACTCCGTTATCACCAGCGGTGGAAAATTCGCCAATATTGCCATTTTTAACACCCACCCAAAAATCCGCCCAAAAAAATCAAGTCTTACCAGGTCAGACTCTCGTCGCACCCGGCGCCATCTTGAAAAACGGAGCAAGAGTTCAGTGCATAAAAGGATTTGGAGGGAAGGCTGCGTTTTACACATTGAGCTTTTTGTGAGTTTATACTTCGTTTTTAAGGATATCTAAGGACATTTTAAAAAATGGGGGCTATACTATCTCTGCCATTATTGCTGGCTGCTTTTTCTATGCAGCTTAGGGCTGGAAGAAGACTTATTTAAGAGCACTTTGAGCATAATCAAAGAGCTCGCAGATGTATGGGGAGGAGGCCTTACCCCCACGCGTTTACAGGGAACAGCACTCATACCTGCAGCTGTCTGAGGCACAGTGTGTTCGAAGACTGCACTTCCGAAAAGAGGCAGACCTAAGGCCTACAAGCGTGAGGAGGACTGCACTGCCTGTTGAGGTGAAGTTGACTGCGGCACTTGCCTTCTATGCCTCCGGTTCCTTTCCGGCATCAGCGGGGAACATATGCTCCATCTCGCAGCATGTTACACATTGCTGCATTCGCCAGGTGACTACTGTACTGTACGCATGCAGGATGGACTTCATAAAGTTCCCAATGACCAGGGAGGCACAGAATGAGAGGGCTATAGGTTTTATATGAATTGCTGGTTTCCCGAAGGTACAGACTGTCATTGACTGTACACACATTGCCCTGAGAGCACCTTTAGAGGATCCCAAGATTTACCGAAACCGAAAGGGATTCCACTCCATGAACGTACAGATGGTGTATGACCATACTCAGCGCATCATGGCACTCAATGCTTAATTTCCAGGGAGCATCCATGATGCTTTCATTTTGTGTGAGAGCAGTGTCTGACACCTGTTAGAGCATCAGCCACAAGGCCAGAGCTGGAAGCTGGGGGACAAAGGTTACAGCCTCTCCACCTAGTTCATGAACCCCCTCCGGAACCCTCAGACAGAATCCGGGTATTGTTACAATAGCAGCCATATAGCCACACGCAATATCATCGAAAAGCCAATTGGAGTGCTCAAGCCGATACCTGAACCACGCTGTAGGCTCCCTGCAGTACTCCCCTCAGCAGGTTCATTGTGGTGTGATGCATGCTGCACAACTTAGCTATCATGAGGGGACAGGAATTGCCACAGGGGACTGCAGGACCACCTCAGGAGAGAGGGGAGGAGGAGGAGGAGGAGAAGGAGGATGTCATGTATGTAACCTTTATGTAACAACTCTGCAATACTGTATATACGTAAGAAATGCACACCTTGACCACAGGGGGTGAACTTGTGGGAGACACTCCTCACCTGGTCATCCAGGTATATAAAGGGAGGTCCCACGCAGGGTCATCACTTCTTGATCCTGGGAATAAAGGTTCTGGTCATGGAGTAACCTTGTCCATAGAATGTGCCTCATGTGGATTTGTGGTATTGTGTAAGGACTTTACAGAGGAGGAGGTAGATGATGAGGAGGAGGATAAGAAGCTTGGTAATCAACCCATGCCACCACCCCCACCAACACAGGGGAGGCCTTGGGGAGTTTTCGCCACTGCAAAAGCCTTATGTCAGCAGCTCATAATTCAACGCTTTGCATGAAGGCTTTCACCGTTGACTGCCCACTCTAGTCCACCATGTTGACTATTCCCCTTTTATTCTGCAAATGAGACACTGCACAAGAATGGTTAAGGTGAAAAAAACAATTTATAAAACATTACATTTATGAAACATTTTTACATTTATGAAACTTTAGAAACTGTAATTTGGGAACTTCAATAAAATTTTAACTTAAACAGCAATGGTAAAACTTTTTAAACTTTGATAAAATAACAGCAAAACAACAAAAGAACAACCCCTGCACCAAACATCTTTTAACTGCGGCCATCTGCTCTGTATTCCTCAGAAGAACTAGTGGCCACAGCTAAATGAGTTGGGGGCTGCAAGAGCCCCCACACCCACCCTGACCACCTCACCCCTGCAATTGGTTGTTCCTCTTCATCCTCCTCCTCCTTCCGTGGAGGTTCCTCGTCATGACTCACACCTGTCTCGCCTACCCCCGCAGGATCGGCCGAGGTGGGGGCTTCAACTGCAGGATGTGACGCCTCAGAAACCTCATCTGCAAAAGAGAAAACCACAGACGAGTGGCTAGCAGCAGGTGAGGGGGTATAGACATAGAAACATAGAAAATAGGTGCAGCAGTAGGCCATTCGGCCCTCGAGCCTGCACCACCATGCGATAAGATCATGGCTGAGCATTCCCTCAGTACCCCTTTCCTGCTTTCTCTCTATACCCCTTGATCCCCTTAGCCGTAAGGGCCACATCTAACTCCCTTTTGAATATATCCAATGAACTGGCCTCAACAACTCTCTGCGGCAGGTAATTCCATAGGTTAATAACTCTCTGAGTGAAGAAGTTTCTCCTCATCTCAGTCCTAAATGGCCTACTGCTTATCCTAAGAATGTGTCCCCTGATTCTGGACTTCCCCAACATCGGGAACAATCTACCCGCATCTAAACTGTCCCGTCCTGTCAGAATCTTATATGTTTCTATGAGATCCCCTCTCATCCTTCTAAAGTCCAATGTATAAAGGCCCAGTTGATCCATTGTCTCCTCATATGTCAGTCTGGCCATCCCGGGAATCAGTCTGGTGAACTTTCGCTGCACTCCCTCAATAGCAAGAACGTCCTTCCTCAGATAAGGAGACGAAAATTGAACACAATATTCCAGGTAAGACCTCACCAAGGCCCTGTAGAACTGCAGTAAGATCTCCCTGCTCCTATACTCAAATCCCCTAGCTATGAAGGCCAACATACCATTTGCCTTCTTTATCGCCTACTGTACCTGTATGCCAACTTTCAATGACCGATGAACCATGACACCCAGGTTTCATTGCACCTCCCCTTTTCCTAATCTTCCACCATTCAGATATTATTCTCTCTTCACATTTTTGCCATCAAAGTGGATAACCTCACATTTATCCACATTATACTGCATCTGCCATGCATTTGCCCACTCACCTACCCTGTCTAAGTCACCCTGCAGCCTTTTAGAGACCCCCTCTCAGCTCACACCACCACCAAGTTTAGTGTCATCCGCAAACTTGGAGATATTACACTCAATTCCTTCATCCAAATCATTGATGTATATTGTAAAGAGCTGGGGTCCCAGCACTGAGCCCTGCGGCACTCCACTAGTCACTGCCTGCCAATCTGAAAAGGACCCGTTTATCCCGACTCTCTGCTTCCTGTCTGCCAACCAGTTCTCTATCCACATCAGTATATTACCCCCAATACCATGTGCTTTGATTTTGCATACCAATCTCTTGCTTGGGACCGTGTCAAAAGCCTTTTGAAAGTCCAAACACACCACATCCACTGGTTCGCCCTTGTCCACTCTACTAGTTACATCCTCAAAAAATTCCAGAAGATTTGTCAAGCATGATTTCCCCTTCATAAATCCATGTTGACTTGGACCGATCCTGTCACTGCTTTCCAAATGCGCTGCTATTTCATCCTTAATGATTGATTCCAACATTTTCCCCACCACTGATGTCAGGCTAACCGGTCTATAATTACCCGCTTTCTCTCTCCCTCCCTTTTTAAAAAGTGGTGTTACATTAGCTACCCTCCAGTTCATGAAACTAATTCAGAGTCGATAGACTGTTGGAAAATGATCGCCAATGCATCCACTATTTCTAGGGCCACTTCCTTAAGTACTCTGTGATGCAGACTATCAGGCCCCGGGGATTTATCGACCTTCAATCCCATCAATTTTCTGAACACAATTTCCTGACTAATAAGGATATCCCTCAGTTTCTCCTTCTCAGTAAACCCTCAGTCCCCTAGTACTTTCGGAAAGTTATTTGTGTCTTCCTTCATGAAGGCAGAACCAAAGTATTTGTTGAATTGGTCTGCCATTTCTTTGTTCCCCATTATAAATTCACCTGAATCCAACTACAGGGGACCTACGTTTGTCTTCACTAATCTTTTTTTCTTCACATATCTATAGAAGCTTTTGCAGTCAGTTTTTATGTTCCTGGCAAGCTTCATCTCGTACTCTATTTTCCCTCTCCTAATTAAACCCTTTGTCCTCCTCTGCTGAATTCTAAATTTCTCCCAGTCCTCAGGTTTGCTGCTTTTTCTGGCCAATTTATATGCCTCCTCCTTGGATTTAACACTATCCTTAATTTCCCTTGTTATCCACGGTTAAGCCACCTTCCCAGTTTTATTTTTACTCCAGACAGGGATGTACAATTGCTGAAGTTCATCCATGTGATCTTTAAATGTTTGCCATTGCCTATCCACCGTCAACCCTTTAAGTATCATTTGCCAGTCTATTCTAGCCAATTCATGCCTCAAACCATCCAAGTTATCTTTCCTTAAGTTCAGGACCCTAGTTTCTGAATTAACTGTGTCACTCTCCATCCTAATAAAAAAATTCTACCATGTTATGGTCACTCTTCCCCAAGGGGTCTCGCACAACAAGATTGCTAATTAGTCCTTTCTCATTACACATCACCTAGTCTAGGATGGCCAGCTCCCTGGTTGGTTCCTCAACATATTGGTGCAGAAAACCATCCCTAATACACTCCAGGAAATCCTCCTCCACCTCATTGCTACCAGTTTATTAGCCCAATCAATGTGTAGATTAAAGTCACCCATGATAACTGCTGTACCTTTATTGCATGCATCCTTTATTTCTTGTTTGATGCTGTCCCCAACCTTACTACTGCTGTTTGGTGGTCTGTACAGAACTCCCACTAGCGTTTTCTGCCCTTGGTATTCTGCAGCTCCACCCATACCAATTCCACATCATCCAAGCTAATGTCCTTTTTACTATTGCATTAATTTCCTCTTTAACCAGCAATGTCCCCCCGCCTCCTTTTCCTTTCTGTCTGTCCTTCCTAAATGTTGAATACCCCTGGATGTTGAGTTCCCCGCCTCGGTCATCTTGGAGCCATGTCTCCGTGATGCCAATTACATCATACCCGTTAACTGCTATTTGTGCAGTTAATTTGTCCACCTTATTCCGAATACTCCTCGCATTGAGGCACAGAGCCTTCAGGCTTATCTTTCTAACACACTTTGCCCCTTTAGAATTTTGCTGTAATGTGGCCCTTTTTGCTTTTTGCCTTTGATTTCTCTGTCCTCCACTTTTACTTTTCTTCTTTCTATCTTTTGCTTCTGCCCCCATTCTACTTCCCTCTGTCTCCCTGCATAGGTTCCCATTCCCCTGCCATATTAGTTTAACTCCTCCCCAATAGCACTAGCAAACACTCCCCCTAGGACATTGGTTCCGGTCCTGCCCAGGTGCAGACCGTCCGGTTTGTACTGGTCCCACCCCCCCCAGAACCGGTTCCAATGTCCCAGGAATTTCAATCCCTCCCTGCTGCACCACTCCTCAAGCCATGTATTCATCTGAGCTATCCTGCGATTCCTACTCTGACTAGCACGTGGCACTGGTAGCAATCCTGAGATTACTACTTTTGAGGTCCTACTTTTTAATTTATCTCTTAGCTCCCTAAATTCGTCTTGTTGAACCTCATCCTTTTTTGTATCTATATCATTGGTACCTATATGCACCATGACAACTGGCTGTTCACCCTCCCTTATCAGAATGCCCTGCAGCCGCTCCGAGACATCCTTGACCCTTGCACCAGGGAGGCAACATACCATTCTGGAGTCTTGATTGCGGCCACAGAAATGTCTATCCATTCCCCTTACAATTGAATCCCCTATCATTATAGCTCTCCCACTCTTTTTCCTGCCCTCTTGTGCAGCAGAGCCACCCACGGTGCCATGAACTTGGCTGCTGCTGCCCTCCCTTGGTGAGTCATCCCCCTTAACAGTACCCAAAGCGGTGTATCTGTTTTGCAGGGAGATGACCGCAGGGGACCCCTGCACTATCTTCCTTGCACTGCTCTTCCTGTTGGTCATCCATTCCCTATTTGGCAGGGTGACATGAGTAAGGCCACATAGTGCAGGCTCATTTGAAGGACCACCACTACTGCATTATATGTCTTCGACAGTCACTGCATCACATTGCCCCAAACCCTAGCCCAAAGACAGTACATCACATTGCCCCAACCCTAGCCCACAGACAGTACATCACATTGTTGTGTCCTTAGATGCTCTAATAATGACTCCACGAGACAATGTGTTGTACTTGAACTGTAGTCACCTTAGACTTTTATTTGCTAACTCCAGAGTGAGGATCACACCTGGTGGCCTGCCTTTTATACTAGGCCAGGCACACCTGTACAGGTAACCTACAAGTCTCCCTCTGCTATGCCCTCTGGTGGCACACCTTGTGATGGTACCAACAGTAGCCATGTAGGATACATGAAACATTGCCCCAACCCTAGCCCATAGACAGTACATCACATTGCCCCAACCTAGCCCGTGGATTTTGCAGGACTTACCCTCATTCAAAAACATGGGCTCAGCATCCTTACGGGTAGTTGACCTTCCTGAGGTACCAACGAGACCCGCCACCCGCTCCTCGAGTGGGATTGTTCGGGCCGGACCACCCCCTGTTCGTCACTGCTCCCGGCGGTTGTGGGACATCTTTCCCTGCAAAGATGACAATACAAATGGTTACCAGAGAGCCCTTCTGCTCTTGTGGCACACACTGATAGTCATCAAAGCACTTATACCACACTGTGTCCTCTGTTTAATGGCCCTGGTAGTTGCACGTGGTTCACGAGGAAGACACCAAAATGTCTTTTAAGACATCTTTTAAGATATCAAAAAACAGTCTTAATAATGTGTGATGATCATACTTGGCAAATAGGGTGCAACATTAAGCCTACCACTACCAACATGTGTCACATTTGCAATTTAAGTAATGGGAGCGCATCAATAAAAATACTTCTTACTCTGACAACCCTGCAATGGTCATTCCACCTTTCCCTTCATTGCTTGTGGTCCCACCTTATCGAATCTACAGAGGAAATCTCCTCAGCCACACTCTTCCAGAGTCATCTTACAGCGGCTGGAGTATAGTTTAGA